>NC_141082.1:49162832-50362832 GCF_041138505.1 Cibotium barometz
TGCACCATTGGTAGATAAATAACCTACTCAAATACACATACTGTAGTAATTAATTAGCATATTAAAAGTCAAGGGGTACGCGAGCTTAGATATATATGTACATGAAACACATTAGTAAAAAAATGCATACTTGCTCACATTGTTGTGGCAATACGAGCCTATCTTTCTTTGTTTGCCAAAACTTTGTAGAGTCAATAGTTACATAGCCACTTGCATGGCGTTTTATGGTTGCATTAGGCCCTTTTTCCACCACGTTCATTTGCCATTTGACATCCAAAACGTACACAAAGAAGCGACGAAAGTCAAGCCTAAATATGTCTTGGATTGTGCCACAATAATCATCCATTTTTCCATTAGCTCCCTCAAAGCTACTAATGACACCGCAATCTTGTGTATTCCTCTTTTCATCAATTCTTTGTGTTCGAAAATGCTTGCCTTCACACCATATAGCATTGAACATAGTGCACTGGACCAAAATAGAAGTAATATTTGTGTAAGCAATGTGAATAAATATTAAAAGCAAATCACTTACAACTAATGCAAAACATTAGTTCTATGTACCTTTAACATGCATCCTCGTGCATACTCCCATTCTTCCGCCATGATATGCAGCCCCTCGTCGCTCTCTGCTCTCTCCATTTCCTCATGCAACCAATCAACATGGATATCATTCGGAAGTGTTGCTAGATGCTTAGGGTACGCCTTACGAGATCCATGTTGCCTCCGAGAAAGAGAGCTCTTTCTGCTTGCCTTTTTGTCTTTGCATCCTCATATCTTGTAACCCATCTGCTCATCACATCACTATTAAGGATGCAAGTGAAATTGAGATCATCAATCAATGTTCTGTCAATTACTTTACTCAGTCCTTTTCCTTGAGGCACAATAGAGGTCATCCTCAAGTCCTCTTCATTGCTCCATAGTCGTGGCAAAGAGCTGTCCACCTGACCAAGAAATTCTGAAATATATACAAGAGACTCTTGTATCAACCAACCCTCGGCCATGCTTCCTTCAGGCCTTGCACTTTGCCTCACAAAGTCTTTTAAGGTCTTCATGAAGCACTCTAGGAAGAACATCCAACGTGCATGCACAGTGCCACATAAAGCGATTTCGTCCACTAAATGCACAATGAGATGTAGTTGACTTGTGAGAATGGTTCGCGGAAAAGTCTCCTCTACCAAACAAACCACCTCCACTGCCATAACACGCGCATCATCCAACGTGGCTGGATCAATTACTTTGGAACTAACATATCTGAAAAATAAATAAATAGTATGTTATACCTCATGCACGTTCATTTTGCAAGGTATAATGAAGGGTGATCTGACATGGGTTTTACATACCTCACAAGCTCGCCCATCTTATAAATACATTTTTTCAAACTCTTATTTGCACAATGGTCGATGCTAGTAGGTAGTATGAACTGCGCACATAAGAGCACATGTATGTATGGTTTATGGCATTACAAAATTTAATTTCAACGTATAAGACTTGGAAAACACTTACTTGGAGCATCTTGTGCCAGTCGTGGGACTTCAACCCATATAGTTGCTCAACGCCTCTTTTCTTAGTGGTTGTAAAGGCTCCCTTCAATGATCTCATGCATCCAGTGGGAGTACGCAAAGTGGTGATGGCCTGCTTTACCTACTTCTCCTCTTTCTTTGATATAATCCATGGTGTGGAAGACGAACGTGCCCACCCTCCTCTCGTGGCCAAGCTTGATGCATACGTCCTGCAACCCGCAAGTCCTCACGTACGCTAACATTGTCTCGTTTTACCAATAACATGTTCCCAAATACCAGATCCCACATTCTTGAAGATGTGCATGGGATCAAGAAGATGGTTGATTTTAAGATGGGTCCAATATGGTAGCCGAAAAAAAATGGAGTACCTACACAAGGGATTGCTCTATGTGACCTTTAATCCAATTAGAGACTACACAAAACAAGATTGAAAAACATTATTATATCTGTTCATGCCATCTGGAGGAAGAATATTTGTAGACTCCCAAATACGCTTTCAATCGTTTGTACGAAGTGTTTGTGGAGGAATGTTACTCTTACTAGCAACATATTTAGGATGATCTGAGGGGAGAAATCGATGATGATTATTGAATATGGTCTTACACACAAACCGTCAGCATACTCATGTACTAACGAAGGGCCACAAACAGGACATGCATGTTTACCCGATGTTTTCAAACCTGTTAAAATATAAATAAAAGTTAGAATAATAAAGTCAATATTTATAATTAATATAGCCAATAGTATTAGAGTAGGGAGGTAATTAGAATTCTTACCAGAACAATCGCTGTATCTTGGAAAGTCATGCATTGTCCACATCAACACTGCTTTTAAGTCGAAGTGTCGAGAGGAGGGAGGCCTACTAATGTCCACCACTGCAACACCTCTCCATAGTTCCTCCAACTTGATCGCCATTGATGGTGGAAGGTTGTAATTCACCAACACAACTGGCCACACGTTGTATGCGGTGCTTTTGAAACCAAATGGATTCACTCCATCCATACCTAGGCCAAGTCTCAAGTTTCTGGGCTCTGTTTTAAAGCTGGGCCACTCATCTTCAATATGCTTCCAAGTAGGAGTGTCTGCGGGAATTCTCCACATGCCATCATCCGATCGATGTGAGGAATGCCATGACATGAGCTCTGCTATGGATTTGCACTTGAACATGTGTTTGATGCGAGGAATTATAGGAAAGTGTTGCAAGACTTTACGAGGTACATCGGTCGTGAGACTTCTAATAACCGCCAGGCTGGACGAGGTAGTGGTGGACGTGGTAGAGGTCGTGGAGTGACTGCCCGTGTCTGCTCTATGATTGGTGAACCGACTTTAGAGATGGAAGAAGAAGAGCAAGCCACCATTCATGCAGCTGTAGAACATCAAGGACCTAATCAGCAGTTTTCTCTTATCCAAGCTCTGGCTACTTATCAAGGTAGATCTTTCCAGCTCTTGATTGATTGTGGTAGTACGCATCCATTTCTTTCTCCAAAATGCTTGTGTAAGTTACAGTTAGATCAAAAACCAGCCCAAGCAATGATTGTTGAGTTAGCTAGTGGAAAAGAAGAAGTATCCCGACATTGTGTGGGAGATCTTGAATTTGAATTGGATGGTGAATCAACCCATGGGTATTTTAGAAGCTTACCATTAGGGATTTATGATGGAATCCTTGGTATGGATTGGTTAATTGCAAACAATGCTGACATTCACTATGCTGAAGGAAGCATCACCTTTAAGAATAGTCAAGGGCAGGTAGTATCAGCCCAGGGAAAAACAGGTAAACCCAAATTTCATTTGGTCAAAGCTAATCGCCTTCTTAAGGGAGTCCGCAAGGGCCAACAGATCTTCCTTGTCAAACTCAACAAAGTAGAAGAAAGCAACCCAGATTTAGAACCCTCTTGGCTCCAGGAGTTTTCAGATATCTTTCTAGAGGAACTTACAAAACTACCCCCATCTCGAGAAGTAGATCATGGGATTGAGTTAATCCCTGGGGCTGAATCAGTTTCAAGGAGACCTTACAAAATGTCTCTTCCTGAAGCCATAGAGCTCAAGGAACAACTTAGGCAGCTCATTGAGCAAGGATTCATTCGCCCTAGTAATTCCCCATGGGGAGCACCTGTTCTTTTCCAGAGAAAGAAGGATGGCACGCTTCGTCTTTGTATTGACTACCGAGGCCTAAACAAGGTCACTGTCAAAAACAAATACCCCATTCCTCGCATCGACGAACTTCTTGACAGACTTTATGGATCCAAAGTTTTCTCCAAGATGGATTTAAGGTCTGGCTACTATCAAATTAGGATCAAGGAATCAGATATCTCCAAAACCGCTTTCAATACCCGCTATGGCCACTATGAATTTACAGTCATGCCATTCGGATTAACCAATGCTCCCGCCACCTTCAACCGCCTGATGGAGGATATCTTCCGACCCTACCTAGATGAATTTGTCCTTGTCTTCTTTGATGACATCTTGGTCTATTCTCAGTCAAAAGAGGAACATGAGGAGCATGTACGCAAAGTATTGCAAATACTGCGTGAACATAAGCTCTATGCCAAGAAAAGCAATTGTACCTTCTTCACTTCCCAAATTGAATATCTAGGGTTCATTGTCTCCTCAAAGGGCATCTCAGTAGACCCTGCCAAAGTCAAGGATATATTGGAATGGCCACCCCCTAAGACAGTCAAAGAAATCCGTGGGTTTCTAGGCATCACAGGATGGTATAGGATCTTCATCAAGGATTATGCCAAGATAGCCGCACCCTTAACTGATCTCCTCAAGAAGGAATGTAAGATAGTATGGTTACCAATCCACCAAATCAATTTTAGCCAACTTAAGACTATCCTCACCTCAGCACCAGTTCTAAAGCTCCTCGACTTCACCAAAGAGTTTGAGGTTGTCACTGATGCTAGTGGCCTTGCACTTGGTGGTGTCTTAATTCAAGAAGGAAGGCCTGTGGCTTACACTTCTCGTAAGCTTAAATCCTATGAAGTCAATTATGCCATCCATGATTTGGAACTCCTTGCAGTTGTTCATTGTTTCAAGTTATGGAGACACTATCTCCTAGGCCGTAAGTTTCTGCTTGTAACTGACCACCCAGAGCTTAAAGTGGATCTTCACCCAGCCCAATCTCAACATGAGGCAAAGGAGGTGGATTGAGATTCTGCAAGAGTTTGATTTTGATATCAAATTTCATCCTGGAAAGGATAATGTTGTAGCAGATGCCCTCAGTCGCAAATCCTTCCTAAGTGCAATCTCTATGCCAAATAACCCCATCCTAGAGAAGGTAAAGCAGGTTTCACCTCATGACTCTGACTACCAAAAGCTGGTAAGCCTAGTTCACAAGGAGGCACCCACAGAAAAGGAAAATGTATTGATCAAGGGATACACCCTCGATGATGAATGCCTCTACTTCATGCATAGGTTATGTATTCCCAAAGATCTTACACTGAAGAAGATGATCTTGTATGAAGCTCATGATAGCCCCGTAGCAGGACACCCAGGTTATGCAAAAACCTTGAATGCCTTAAGGAGAAGTTACTTTTGGCCTGGAATGAAAAGAGATATCCTTCAATACATCAGACAATGCCTTTCATGTCAAAGGATTAAAGCTGAAAGAATCAAAATGCCCGGGAAACTCCAACCTCTGGACATTCCTCAGCAGATGAAGTGGGAATGTATCAGTATGGATTTTGTCACAAGTCTTCCCACAACACAAGGAGGATATGATTCTATTTTAGTAGTTGTGGATATGCTTACCAAAGTGACCCATATTATCCCAGTAAAGAAGACATTTAAATCTTCTGATATTGCCCGCCTTTTCATCAAGGAAATCTTTAGGCTTCATGGATTGCCAAAAAGAATAGTCAGTGACCGGGACTCTGACTTCACTTCAAAGTTCTGGACATCATTATTCCAGGCTATTGGAACACAACTTTGTTTCAGTACAGCTTACCATCCAGAAACAGATGGTCAAACTGAGAGAGTTAATTAGGTTATAGAAGACATCCTGAGAGCCTATTGTGGGCGTGAACCAAAGAAGTGGATTCAGTATCTCCCTCTAGTGGAATTCTCTTACAATACATCCTATCACCAAAGCATAGGGATGTCACCATTCAAAGCTCTTTATGGTCAGGAATGTTTATCCCCCTTAAATTTCTCTGACCCCACACTAAAGGTTGAAGCCTCTAGGATGATGCTTGAAGAAATGGAAGAACAAACCAAAGCTATTCGTAAGGATATTAAAGCCGCCCAGGATCGACAGAAGCATTATGCTGATACCAAAAGATATGAAAGAATTTTCCAGCAAGGAGACAAAGTTTTTCTTCGAGTGCGGCCAAAGAGAAGTTCTTTATCTCTTGGAAAATTTAGGAAGCTGAGTCCAAGGTATTGTGGGCCTTATGAAGTCATCAAATGTTTGGAAAAACATGCCTACAAACTTCGCCTCCCGACCCACCTCAAAATCCATGATGTATTCCATGTAAGCTTACTAAAGCCATATGTGCCTCATCCTGATCATGTTCTTGATGATGAACAAGTTGTAATGCCAACTCAGGGAGTCCTTGAAATGAGACCTAATGGAATCATCGACTCTAGAGAAAGAGTGCTTCGCAATAGAATCCTTAGGGAACATTTAGTGGAATGGAAAGATTTCCCTGAGGAGGATGCCACTTGGGAGGAAGAGTCAACCCTCAAAAAGAATTACCCAGAATTCGTGTCGAGATGAGGACATCTCGAGTTCTTTTAGTAGGGAAGGATGTAACATACCCATTGTAAATAACAATGTACTTGCTTCAGAGTTGAAAAAGATGTAACATACCCATTGTAAATAACAATGTACTTGCTTCAGAGTTGAAAAATATAACTTAGTTTGTCATTTTTATGATAAAAAAACTTCTATTTTTAGAAAATGAGCCATTTTTGCTTAGAAATTTATAATTTTGAATCCAAATTTGGAATCTACGCGTAATTTTACGCTTGAAATAGTTTTTTCTGAACTAAAAACGGGTACCCAGAATGGGTTTAATTAAGCTTTTAAGCCTTTAAATCTGCGAACTTTCGACCTAAAATAGTAACTATCCAAGCGTCTAATCAACGAACGAAACACGTCCCCATGGTCACGGGGCAAGGCCGGACATTTTCGTCAAAAAAAAAATTTGACCCCCCGGGATGATGGCGGGCGGCCGGCGTGGACCCCACCCCACAGGCGCCGCCCGTGAAAAAAACCGACAATCCACCTGGGACACCCAAGCGTGTACACGACCTAGACGCACCCTCCAGCATACCCCTACACGTACCCCCTCCTCCCAGAACCCTCTATCCACAGGTGTCGCGCTCTCTCTCTCTTGGGGACACCTCCACCCCCATGTGTCACACTTTCTCTCTCCTCGAGACACCTCCCCCCCAGGTGTCTCACGCCCACACTCTCTCCCGGACACCTACACCACCCAGGTGTCACCTTCCCGCACCCGGACGTCCACCCTCCAGCACCTATAAAAGGACCCTCCCAGCCCCCTTCTCCAGACAAGCCCCCATGGGGCAAGGCCCTACGCGCAAGCCCTCCCTCAAGCTCTAGGACATGTCCTACACTCTTCTCCCCCCCCCCATGTGAATAGACTTAAAGTGTGCTTCTCCTCCAACCCTTGCCTTACCCTTCCCTAGGCCTCCCTAGACGTACACTCTTCTCAAGAGCTCTCCACCCTCTCAATTCCCCCCCCCCCATATGCGGCGACTTAAACTTAGGCTAAGAGGTCGTTCCTACCCATAAGCCCAACAAGCTTTTCCTACCCCAAACGGACTCCGTTTTCGAATCCGTTTGGACATATAGAATTCTCTCTTTTCTCTCCACGCTCCCAACCTCTTATATTCACCTCGTTCTCTCTCTATCCTCTTAAAACTCTAGTGCTCCTATGGCACCGAAACGCCGCCGAATTGAAGAACCACGCGCTGCCCAAGGAGGGAATGAAGCGAATCGCGTCCCTGCAATCGACTTCGCCCCTCTTGAAGCGAATAGGCACGAAAACGATAACCAGGTTGGTCATTTAATAAGTTTAAGTAAAATTCTCTCTTATGAAGCTTAATGCAAAGATTCGAAATAATAGGAAAGGGACCAAGGTTAAACCCCTAGTATAGATGGCCTAAAGTACCTTATGGTTACTCTTAAGTAAAGTTATAGGAAAATAATCTTGCTTTTGAATCATTGTCTTTCTGAAACGATGGTTTTTGTTAATGTGTGAATTCATTGAATAAAGGCTATGTCTCTTTTTATTGGATATACTGCTGGTTTATTGCTAACATGCAGGTACAGCTTCTCTCCCCCTTAGCTAACTCCGTGCTTGCCTGTGTAGCCGGGCGGAGGATATAGCGAGGCCGGGAGTCGGCCCAGGGCAATCCCCTCCTATGCCACTGGGAATTGGATTTCACCACCAGGGTGATGTATATATGCTGCCTAGTTCTGTGGGTCCAGGCTAGTGCGGTGACTTAACCCCCACCTCATGAGGAGACGTCCCCTCCGAAGAGCGAGAGGGTTTGGTACAAGCGTCAGTACCTGAGGGGGTGACATGATGGCTTGGCCCTCATCGGCTGGCTGACGACGAGGGGAGACGGTCCGTGAGGTTTACCCAGCTGGTTGAGGCTGGAAGATCGAATTCTAGATCATCGGTGTGGTTGTGGTTGTGGTTGTGGTTGTGATTGGATTGTGGTTATGGTTATGGTTATGGTTTGGACATGGAAGTTTGGATTGGAATATCGGCCCGGTTCCAGGGTCTTTGTAAATATTTTTCACTGTAAGTATGTTTGTTGATTTCAATGTTGTGCTAAGGAAGATTTCTTTTAAGGAATCAAGTGTAATTAATTAACAAAGGAAATTGTTTTTAAGTGTTTCACAGTGTGGTAGGACTTAATTAGAAAACAATTGAACGGGTGAGTGTGTGGAAAGTGGGAGAATGGATGCCCTAACGGTACCATTCTACGTATGGTCAGCATGCTCTAGGTTCCTTCACAGGTCACCTAGCACTTCACTCATAGGCCGCTTCATTGGTCCCTCATCCACCATCGTACCGAAAGCTCACCATTTTAACCAAAGCGAGGCTGGTCAAGACCTTAGCCGATCTTGCCATGCGAGACGTCCTTCTTTGACTCTCCTCAGCCTGTTGCAACATTTTCACTTAGGTCCCCCCACGACCTCATTCCACAAAATAGTGAAAATGCTTCCCTCAGCATATTTGACATAAAACAATGTTTAAAAAAATAGGTTTCACACACATACAGTTCCAAACAAAATTCCCATCTTTCCTCATCATTCTACATCCTTTCACATCATTTCTCATCATTTCTCATCATCCCATATCATTCCATGTTATTTTTCATTATCTCACATTTTTCTACATCAATTCACATCCAGTCACATCATCCTACATCAATTCACATCCATTCACATCATCCCACATCATCTCACATCATTTTCACATCATCCACACTGAGTCAATTCACACCCATTCACATCATCCGACATCAATTCACATCCATTCACATCATCCCATATCAATTCACATCAATTCACATCCATTCACATCATCCCACATCAATTCACATCCATTCATATCATCCCACATCAATTCACATCCATTCATATCATCCCACATCAATTCACATCATCCCACATCATCCACATCCATTCACATCCATTATCCCATGTCATCCATGTGAGATCCCTGTCCCCACCATGCGATGGATTCGGGGTACTAGCAGCGGAAGTAGCACTTCATGCGCGGGGTAGGGACCCACACTCGGGGCCTCGTCCATGGATACCCAGACAAGAGACTAATCCGCCAGTTTTTCCAAAACCGAACCCGAAAAAACTCCCCTTACCCGGAAAGCACGGGCGATTCCACCAAGATAACTTTTTACTCTAACGTAGTCAAGATCATTACTGATCACGCTGATCCGACTGCACCTATAAAGATACTCGGTCGGATCAAGGAAGAAACTTGCACTTGGATCATTGGGATCAACGCTTTTTTTCCCATCAAGAGGCACAGCCGTTGATTCCTATCCATAGAACAATTACTATCCGGGATTTACTTTATCTATCGTAATAACAGAAATTGAGTCTCGATTTACGGATCCATCAGCCCAGCCTAACCCCATCCGATCCCATGGGTTAGCCAACCGCCCAACCACTGTAGTGATGGGATCCAATTTGGAATTTGGTTAGGTTTTGTCCCGGGTACCAAGGAAAAGAGTTCCAAGGCCCCCTAGCCGGAAGTTCATGCAAACATAAAACTAGCCACACCACTTACACACCCAATATGAAATTGCCTTTTTCTTAGCATCAGCTAACTTTAAAACAATCCTTTAATGAAACCATAGTACCACTGATCACAATCTTCCAATTTATCCGATTGATTCATAATTTCCCATCATTCCTTCATCAGAGTATCTATGGCATCATTGGCAACTAGAACGCTCACCACCTGTCCACACAGGGGCCTTTTCAATAGTTCCTAGCCCATAATACTCGGCAATATAATCACTTATAAAAATCAAGATGGACTCTCATTGAGATCAGCAAGATCAACCAACAGATCCATAAAAAGAGCCATGGACTCATCCATTGAAGACCAGCAAGGTCAATCAACCAGATCCATGCCCGGTTTCAGAAAACAACTCTTACTCCTTGTTCCAATATCTTCCTCGACGCACGCGTGGGTATCCTAGGTGACCCAGAGCCCGAGCACCGTATGGTCAGCACCCTCTAGGATCCTTCGCAGGTGACCTAGCGCTTCACTCATAGGCCGCTTCCTTGGTCCCTCATCCACCGTACCGGAAGCTCACCATTTTAATCGAACCGGGGTTGGTCAAGACCTCGGCCGACTTTGCTACGCGAGACGTCCTCCATTGACTCTCCGTTAGCAGTTGCAACTTTATCAGTTAGGTCTCCACGACCTTAATCACAAGACGGTCAAAATGCTTCCCCAGCATTCTTGACATAAAACAGCCATTTACAAATAGCATTTACAAACAGTTTACAAATACAGTTTCTATATTAACTCTCATTTTTCCACATTATCCCTCATTAATCCACATTACTTATTCCACATTCCATTTATATATGTACTCATCCAATCACATCATTTTCCATCTCTTCACTTCAGATTCCTTCACATCACATATCATATATTCACATCCATATCCACATCCATATCCACATATCATACATCCATCATATATTCACATCCATATCCACATCCACATCCACATTCACATCCATATACATCCACATCTACATGCTTACCTCCATTTTCACATCCTCATTTATACATCCACATCTCGTATCCACATTCATACATACACATCCATATCCACATCCATACATCCACACCCACATGCATACATCCACTATCACATCCTCATTCATACATCCACATCCACATACATACATACATCCACATCCACATTCCCATTCACATTTATACATCCACATACATACATACATCCACATCCACATTCCACATTCACATCTATACATCCACATCTACATCCACATTCACATACATCCACATCCACATTCCCATTCACATCTATACATCCACATCTACATCCACATACATACATACATCCACATCCACATTCCACATTCACATCTATACATCCACATCTACATCCACATTCACATACATCCACATCCACATTCCCATTCACATCTATACATCCACATCTACATCCACATTCACATCTATGCATATACATCCTCATGCATACATCCACATTCACATTCACATCTATACATCCACATCTACATCCACATTCACATCTATGCATATACATCTTCATGCATACATCTACATTCACATTCACATCTATACATCCACATCTACATCCACATTCACATCTATACATCCACATCTACATCCACATTCACATACATCCACATCCACATTGCCATTCACATCTATACATCCACATCTACATCCACATACATACATACATCCACATCCACATTCCACATTCACATCTATACATCCACATCTACATCCACATTCACATACATCCACATCCACATTCCCATTCACATCTATACATCCACATCTACATCCACATTTACATCTATGCATATACATCCTCATGCATACATCCACATTCACATTCACATCTATACATCCACATCTACATCCACATCTACATCCACATTCACATCTATGCGTATACATCTTCATGCATACATCTACATTCACATTCACATCTATACATCCACATCTACATCCACATTCACATCTATACATCCACATTCACATCTATGCATATACATCTTCATGCATACATCTACATCCACATTTACATCTATGCATATACATCTTCATGCATACATCCATTTTCACATTCATACATCCACACTCCCATCTCCACATCCACACATCCACATACATACATCCATTTTCACATTCCCATTCATATAACCCCATATGCCTTCACATCTAATCTTTTACATCACATCCATTCTCGCCCTATCACAACCCATATACATCTTATCCTATCACATACACTTCTTACCTCATCCCATACACATCTTAATTCATCTTATCACCTCCTAACTTATTTCATAAGCATCTTATCACCTCTTATCACATCTTATACACCTCTTATCACATCCTATCACATCTCATTTCTATTTATAGAATACAAGAGAATTCCTATGTTTGATATAAGATTTCTTTACACATTTATTTATGCATAAATTCTATTTAAGGAGATTAATACTTTCAAAGTAAAAATCAATCTTTTATGCATCTTCCTATGCATAAATTTATTTTAAATAAAAATGACACTTTTGAATTAAAATTCAATCTTTTATGCATCTTCTTATGCATGAATTCAATTTAGATGAGAATGACACTTTTGAATCAATCTTTTATGCATCTTCCTATGCATAAATTCAATTTGGTAGGAATTACACTTTTAGAATAAAAGAATTTCTCTTATGCATCTAAGTTATGCATAAAATCCCTTTATGATGAAAATCACACTTTTAGTATAAAAAGAATATCTTTTATGCATACTTCTATGCATGAAATCCAAATATGATAAAAGTAACACTTTTATAATAAAATAATCAACTCTTATGCATACTTCTATGCATGAAATTCAATTGTGATATAAGTAACACTTTTATAATAACATAATCAACTTTTATGCATACCTCTATGGATGAAATTCAATTGTGATAAAAGTAACACTTTTATGTTAAAATAATAATCTTTTATGCATACCTCTATGCATGAAAATAAAAATGATAAAAGTAACACTTTTTATATAAAAACTTATCCATTATGCATACTTCTATGCATGAAAATAAAAATGATAAAAGTAACACTTTTGATATAAAAACTTATCCTTTATGCATAATATAAAAATTTAATTTCTCCATGATTACAATGAAATTCTTTCAATTAATCTAGGATGATAATTCCTAAAATATGGTAGGAAGTCCTCTTTTTATGCTTTGAATGAATTTATTTTATGCGTAATTTTTATAAAAATTTTGCCATAGCTCCGCTACTATGACTGATAAATCTCAATTTTTCTAAGGGATAAAGCTTATCATTAAGGAAATAATTAGAATGGTCTCTAATTGGATCATCAATCCATAATGGATTGAATCATTAATATACATAAACTAAAAGCATAGAAAAAAGCCATTAATTTGGCCTCAAGCATAGCTTAATCTTGGATTAAGAAAAAGCTTTATGAAAAGCTTCATTTGGATTGAGAATGGGTCATGAGTATGACCATTTCTTGAGTGAGAGAGAGAAATTACATAAAAACCATTAGAATTAAGCATAAATGAAAATTTATGTAATTCTTAACTATCATTAATCAATTAACTTCAATAGCATTCATCAAATTATGTAACTCTTCACTAACATTCATCAATTAACTTGAATAGCATTCAAAAACCATTCCAATTAAGCTTCTCAAGCTTGAGAGGGGTTGAGAAGAGAGAAACATTGAGAAATTATAGAAAATGATCAAAATTCACTAATTACCTTACAATTTGCTTGATTCTTTGTTCACGGTAGAGGCCCCCAACCAATCAATTGGTTATGTTGATGGAGCCACTAATGGGGATTGAAGAAAAAGGGAAGCTCCAAAAACTAGTGAATTATTAATGAATTCATAGTTCTTGGCTTAGGTGGAGTAGAGTAACGATGCATAAACACTATATTTTTCAACAAGGAGTAGGCTTCTATTTATAGGAAAAATTGAGCTCCTAACCAAACAAACTGATTCTAGAATTTTCCAAATTAGTTTGGTCAATTTTTGACCATTTTTAGGTCAGTTAAGCTAACTTTTTGGAACTAGACTTGAATGAGGAGAGAGGAGAGATGAAATATCTCAATTTTTATGAGTTTAAAACTCATTCAAGCATGTGAATTATGCACCTCCTTTAAAGAACTCTCCTTCCTTACATATGTGTCATAGTTTTTTTTACTAATAAACCTTGTACATTTTCAACTCTTCATCTTATGTGAAATATGCACCTCCTTTAAAGAACTCCCCTTCCTTACATATGTGTTTTTTTACTAATAAACCTTGTACATTTTCAACTCTTCATCTTATGTGAGCATTTACTCATTTTTGGATACCCAAAATATCTCATATTTTTAATATTGCTCATAGTTTTTTACTAATAAACCTTGTACATTTTCAACTCTTCATCTTATGTGAGCATTTACTCATTTTTGGGTATCTTCTTTTACAAATTGGATTTATCTCCTCCCTACACATGGATTGATGCTATTGGCCCATAGGAACCTTAATTGGACCATAATCCAAAAATTTCTGAAAATCTAGACCCTTAGGCTAAGGTCCTTTATACACATTTCCAATTAATTCCAATTGCACATTGGAAAATTCTTTTTGAATTTCTGTTTCAGGGGAATTCATCTTAATTATAAGAGATATTTTTCTATCCAAAAATATTCAAAATCTGAATATTCTCTCTCTAGAATATTTTCTCTCTCTAGATTAAAATAGTTAGAAACAAGGTCTTTATATTTCTGAAGAGGGATTGATTACAGGGGAAGATACTAGACATCAAAAAGGGGGTGGGGGAGGAATCTTACAATCCACATCAATTCACATCTATTCACATCCATTCACATCATCCCACATCATCCACATCAATTCACATCTATTCACATCCATTCACATACATTTACATCCATTCACATACATTTACATCTATTCACATCCATTCACATCATCCACATCAATTCACATCTATTCACATCCATTCACATACATTTACATCCATTCACATCATCCCACATTAATTCACATCATTCACATCATCCCACATCAATTCACACATCACTCCACATCTTTCCACACATCAACCAGATTAAAAGTACAGTTATCCTACTTTTTATATTGATAGGAATTTCTAAGTCTTGGCCATTACCTGGCTTAGTTAAAGATAACTTTTCTCGACTCAATTCAGTTAAGTCTAAATTTCCATTCTCTTTCAGATCCTCGATCCTTACAAGAGTTCCAGATTCCTTTCCCAGGGAATCTAGGAATGAGTCAGTCACAAATATTCATATTCATCCAACTAAGTGTGTTTCTGGTCTTTTTTTGGGAAACCCTTTTCCCGTTCAGAATGCACCCCAAGATTTTATTTTTCGAGAATTTAGACATATACTTCGAAATTCCAAAAGTTAATTATATTCGTGATTTCTCTTTTTGATTAAAATTTTATCCATGATTTCACGATGCATTCCCATGAATAATTTCTCATTCTTATCTCAATTTTCCTAAAATAAAATATACGCAATATTCTTCTTTTTGAATAAAAGATTTATGCATACGACCTCATGGGATTTACAAAATCAATTATACCCATATTTCCTCTTTTAGCATAAACACTAATTCATTTTTATCTAAATGAATCATTTCCATAATTCTCATAAATTGAATGAATCTAGAAATTATACCCATATTTTCTCTTTCAGCATAAACACTAATTCATTTTTTATCTAAATGAATCATTTCCATAATTCTCATAAATTGAATGAATCTAGAAATTTGTGCATAATCTTCTTTATTTTTCAGGCAAATGAATAATGCTCAAAACTCCACTTTTAGTATAAAATTTATTATGCATAAATTCATTCTCTAATGATATAAACTTTTCCATAGCTTCTCCACATTTTGTAAGAAATGATAATACTCAAAATTCCACTTTTGATATAAAAGTTATTTATGCATAAATTTCATTTTCTAATGATAAAGATTTTACCATAACTTTACCATATTTTCTATGAATTGAGAATACTTAAAATTCCACTTTTAGTATAAAAATTAATTATGCATAAAATTTATTTTTTAATAATAAACATTTTGCCATAGTTTTCTCGCATTTTCTATGAAATAATAATACTCAAAGTTCCTCTTTTAAAATAAAAGTTATTTATGACTAAACCTTCATTTTCTACTACTGATAAAATTTTGCCATAACTTCCTCGCATTTTCTATGAATTAAAAATGGTTAAAATAACACTTTTAACATAAAAATTAGTTTATGCATAAACTTAAGTTTAAACAAAAACATAATTACCTTATTTATTTGAGAAAAATACCCAAATATAACTTTCATATGAAAATAATTATAAGAATGTTAGCCCAAGCTCTCTTTCACTTTAGAATGAATAAATATGAATTTTCTTATCATAAAACAGGCATAAATGAACTAATCCTCATTTTAATTAGATTAAAAATCATAAAAATGCTTAATCTCTATCTCTAGCTTGTTAGGTCTAGAGATTTGGTTAAGAAAATGAGATTAGGGCTAAGATCTA
This sequence comes from Cibotium barometz, assembly GCF_041138505.1. Taxonomy (NCBI): domain Eukaryota; kingdom Viridiplantae; phylum Streptophyta; class Polypodiopsida; order Cyatheales; family Cibotiaceae; genus Cibotium; species Cibotium barometz. The sequence goes on from NC_141082.1 coordinate 49,179,202, forward strand.
TCCTTTCAAGAAGGATTAATCCATCAAGGTGGGTATTCGTACGAAAACGGAGATTTAGAAATCAAAACATTACTTTTAAGCATAAAAGATTAGCATTAATCCATTTTAACAATATAATTTAAAAAAATATGGTTTTAAAGAAGAAACCATAGATTAAAATGCTTCCCAAGCATTAGAGGGGTTGGGAAGAAGATTCAAATGCTTCACAATGAAAGGCAAGGTAGAGAAATAATAGAAAAATACTAAACTGAAAATTACACTAGCATAGAGTTACTCCAATATGAAAATACAAAGGAATGAGGGTCTATTTATAGGAGAGGGAGGCCACCAACCAAGTCCAACTAGAATCTAGAGGCTTCCAACTCTAGTTTGATCCATTTTGGACAAGTTTAGACTAGTCTAGCTCTCTTTTTTTATTTGGTTTAAAGGAGGAGAGATGAAAATATCTCATTTTTTTGAATTAAAAATGCCCCCTTGATGTGATTCCTAGGCGCCTCCTTCATGAGCCCTTTTCCCCATTCTGAGGTGTCAAAAATTTTATTTTTTTAGAGTAAAAAATTCCATTTTTAAACTAATAAACCGAGTACTAGTCAACTCTTCATCTTTTGTAAGAATTTACTCATTTTTAGGGGATTTTCTTTTATTCTTTGCCTTTTTCTTATCCCAACACTTGGATTAATCTTATTGGTTTTTTTTGAACACTATTCGGACCTTAATCAAAAATTTTTAAAATTATATACCCCTAGGCCAAGATGTCCAATACACATATTTAATTAATTTCTAATGCACATTGGAAAACTCTTTTTAAGATTCTGCTTCAAGGGATCTCTTCCTATTGACTGGGAAAAAATAATTATCCAAAAATATTTTAAAACTGTATTATCTCTCTCTAGACCAAAACATGGTAAAACAATGTTTTCTTGCATTCTGAATTAGGGGATGATTATAGAGACTAAAGGGGAGGTTCTTACACCTTTATATCTCAAAAGCTAGAGGAAGGAATCTTACACTTTCTTTACATACCTTAAACAAGCTTTCTCTAAATCTACAGCAACAAGCAAGGTCCCTAAACATTTACCAAGTAAGCTTTCTCTAAATCTTGAACGATCAAGCTCCCCCTAAACCTAGGCTTATCAAGCTATCGTTAAGCCAAGCTTAATCAAGCTTTATAAACCAGTATTTAGGTAGTCATAAGAAAGTATTTGTTTCCATAAGCTAAGCAACCAAAACATGCCTATCTTGGCCCTTGGTTAAGACAAGTAAATTCATTCTTCTCTTCATCTAATGCTTAAGAAGAACAAATATCATCTTGTTACTCTAGCCTAAGAACCATAAGCATACCTTTTATGCTTATGCATGATCTTCCTACTTCTCAAGCTTAACAAAACCAAGTCGCCTTTCCTTAATGAATCCCAATCACTAAGCAAGTCCCCACTTTAACCATACATAATGCAAGTCATGCATGAGGCAACTTCCCCTTAGACTCAAGCTTAAGAAAAACCATAAGCTAACTCTTTTTATCTCATACTTAACAAAAAACTCTTAAAACATGCTTAACCTAGAAACCCTAAACAAGAATTTCTCAATAAACCCATGCGTCTTAACACCTTTCAAACCCTTGTTTGATCTTAGTTAAAATGGGAAATTATAATGCTTCCCATGCTTCACCTCAAAATCCTAAGCAAGCTTTCCCCATAGAAAGGTTCCCTCTTAAACTCATTAGCTTCTTTGCAAACCATAAGCAAACTCAATCATCCTTAAACAAGCTTCATAAATCATTAAGAAAACTCCCTAATGACTTTAAACAAGTTCCCTGGAACATTACGCAAGATTTCACATATCCCAAAGCTTTCACGTACCACAAGCTTTCACATAAACAATTTTTCTTTAATCACGAGAAAGATTCTCTAATCTTATTTTATGTAACCAAGGCATCCATCCTTGCCTAAAATAACCACATGCACTTCTTTCCCTAACTCGAGTTTAATGATTCCTAAGCAAGTTTTAATACCTTATAGAAACTTTCACTTAAACATAGCTTCATTTGATCATAAGCATGCTTTGACAACCTAAGCAAGCATCATAACCATGAGCTTGAATACCGCACCTCGCCCCCGTTGACCCCCCCGGGACCCAAGGTGAGGTGACCGCTGCATCTCGCCCCTGTCGCCCCCTCGGGACCCCCCGGCACCCCGCGTGACCGCCTCACCTCACCCCACCCCCCGTCGACCCCCCCCACATGCACTCAAGGCGTATTTAAGAAACCCCTTATCTATGAACTTCTCATGAATAAAACACACCCCTTTTCTATTCAATCTATGAATACCCCCTTTAAATGGTACCCTTCTATGTGTAAAAAATGTGTAAAATAAGGACAAACTTAACTCCAAAACCAAGAAGGATCATTTTCCTATCCCCTTTTCGGATCAACTCTTGGATACTGTTGCAAGACATGAGTTTTACTCCTTCTTGGATGGATTTAATGGATACAATCAAGTGCCATTAACAGAGGAAGACTGTTAACCCATGGCAGACATTGAGACGTACTATGTTTTACGTCATTAATTTAAATATTCTGAGTCATGGGCCAGGCTTGTCAGCACCATATGTTAAGGATAAAGGGATTGGGTGATCGCCGATGAGAGGCGCACCTTGAATATCAGTAGGATAAGGGTTAGGATTGGCCGGCCATGTATGGGCGCCCAAGTGTGAACAGCCAAGTCACCTATAAGAGTCAAATGTAACCCTAAAATCCTCATTCTCATGTGTTGTGAATACAAGAGTGCTCTTGCCTTATCTCCTTGGTTTCCTTCTCCTGCGTGTGAGAGAGAGAGAGAGAGAGAGTGAGAGAGCAATCGAGCACTGTGTAGCGGCACGACGGCGGAGAGGCGGTAGAGCGGCGACGGCGGCTCCTTCTTCACTGCAACGCGGGAATCCTTCAAGGCGGTGGTTGAGCGGTGAGTGACACATCTTTTGCATTCTGTTTGAGCTTGCTTCCCTGGTTGTATGCTTGCAGCCATTCGTGGCTCGCATACGGTGTTCGGCAAGTCCCCAGCTACGACCTGTGCGGCAAAAGCGCACATTTTTGGCGCCGCTGTCGGGGAGTTGCCCTGCACCAAGCTCCCGTTTGCAGCTCGGCTGCTGCGTGAAGTTTAATCTACACTGTAGGAAAGCGACTGTGTGTTTGTTGTTGAGGTGTTTCTGTGTTTTGCAATCTGTTTCTGCAATTTGTCTTCTGCATTTCTGTTTCTTTTGTTATTTTTTCGCTCCGCGTGTGGGCGTGCGTTCTGTTATCTGGTTATCTGCGTGCGGGGGGAGTTTTCTGAATCCCCAGATCTGTGCTGTGTGCGAACTGCGCCGCGGCCAAGGCTGAACCCTAAAGAAACCCTAGAAAACTTATCTCAAAAAAAATAGAAAATAAAAATTTAAAAAAAAATATTAAAAAAATAAAAAATTTTATTTTATTTTTAAAGAAAGAACCAAACGTGTGGAGAGGAAAGATTTTTTAATTGGAGAAAAAAATTTTGAAAAGAAAAAACCCCCAATTGACCCACGACCCCGGCCTCGGTCTTTTGATATATATATATAGGAGAGTGAGCCTCCATAGCTTTCTTTCAAGTGAGAGCTTATGGAAAGTTGTGCCCTATATGTAGCCCACTCCCTAAGGAGTAAAGTGAGCATGTGGGATAAAGCCCTCACCCTTTCCTCCACAAGCAAATAGGCTTTTGCCCCTTCCCCCCTAGGGAAACGGACTGTTTTGAGGACCACAGGAGCTCTGGATAGGCGAACACGGTACTGTAAAGCACGCTAGGACCCTTTGAACGATACGCTCGTTTCGAGCTATCACACGCCTTGGTCCAAGTTTGATCGTAAGTAAGGGGATCAAAAACGAGCTAAAAACAATCTAAAAACAAGTAAAAACGGGGTGCGAAATACCCAAGAAACCACTTGTGTGGGCTTCAAGGGTAGTTACCAACGCACGTGGGGTAACCACGTCACATGCATCTACGCTCTGGTCGGGTGTTAGAGTCTGAGCCACTAGAAAGCGTTTCAGTCTACGCAGGCTCACACCATCCCTCCACGTTAGCATCTTGGCCTTCGGCGGCTGGAACCCAAGGGAGTGCAACCCAAGATCCACGAATAGTGGATAGTGACTCGTCCTCTGACTCAGAAGCCATGGAAGGGCACCCTACCAAGAACCCTGAGGAGACAAGCCAAAACATGCCACTGTGGGTCCCACAACCCGGATCTAGTATGTTTAGTCGTCTAATAGAGACCTTTAGTAGAGCTACACGCTCTGAACATGCGACAAGCGAAGTAAATGAAGAAGGAGGGGTAGTGGATTCGCCATTCACATCTTATGTAGACCCTACCCTCCCAAAGAGTGTCCATGTGGATATTCTACCCACTTCGTTTAATGAGGACCCTACTGAGCTACCACATTCTGATGCTCTTCCTAAAGTAGAGGTCCCTAGAAGCCAATCCATAAGAAGTGACATTGCGTCCACTTCAAGAGAACCGTTTGGTACACCAAGTCTAGATGGGATATTTCTCAATGAAAATTGGGAATATGATCTACACACAGAGACTCTAACTGACCTATACACAGGTTACACATACCATGTAGGTTGGTTAGAAGTCCTATGATCTACATCTAGCGCCACTAATCTAGAGGAGCAACAACACATGATATGTGAGGTTATTCATAGAATTATCCAATTTGAGAGGCAAAATAGGGGAGTGAACCTAGTTTCCACTAGCCCTATGAGATTTTTGGATACGGGCAAGGCCAAACAACCAACCCTATCACAATTGGAGACTCCCTTGGTGAGTCCCATAGACCCTTCGTATGTTGTTTCGCCTGGAGTCTCAATGCAAGTTGAGCCCACGAGCAGTAACTTTAGTTTTCCAACCTTGGCTCAACTTTCCATTAAGGAATCCACAATGCCTACCCCAATGATGAGCATGACGGAAGGTGCACCTGTTACTGCTGTAGTTAGTACGACACTGTCATTTGCCAACATACTCAGACCAACGCCAACTCCTATCAGCCAAGCTATCCCAGAAGTGCCTCCACCAGCTATGCCTGCTCACCTAGGTGATCTTGCAGCGTTTGCTCAGACGATCGGACGATCTATTGCGGAAAACATGCGGGGTATGCCTGCTGAGAGAGAACCTAGAAGCAAGGCACTACAAGTGGCTACGCTCACTCAAAACTTCAGTGGTAACGAGGATGTTAGGAAGCACATTGAAGTCTTTGAACACGTGTGTGATTCCTTGGAAGAGCACAATGAGCTGCATAAGTGTAAAGCCTTAGGCTTAACCTTGAGTGGGAAGGTCGGAGATTGGTATCGAACCTTAAGGGTTGAAGAGCGCACTCACTACCCCACTCTCAAGAGATTGTTCTTGAAAGAATACATACGTGAGGGTGTGCTTTGGGGAGTAGCATCTCAACTCCAAAAAGCTGAACGTGAGGAAGGGGAGTCAGTGAGAGACTTTATAAGTCGATTGAAGCATCTAAATTCTCGCTGCACTCCCGATGAACGCTTTAATAACAACCAACTCCTCGATAGATTCATCCGAGGATTGCGCCATGAGGACATTTACAATGGCCTAGTCATTAGAGGTCTTACAACGTGGGAAGCAGTCACTGCCAATGCAATCCAGTTAGAAGACAACTTGATGATTGCAGGTAAAAAGGTGTCTTCGGAAACAAAATCCGTTAGTTCGCAAGTATCTGGGCACGAGCCAATGACGGTGAAACCTATTGCCAAGGAGCCCAAGATATCTGAAATGTCTGTGACCGACCTTACTAAGGCTCTCCAAGAATACTTTAGGGGCAATCGAGCTCCTCAGAATAGCCATATGTACCCAAGAAGAGAGCAACAATGGTGTTCGGTGTGCTTAGGACCACATAGCACGAGTGAATGTCCCACATTCAGAGTCAAATTCAATGGGAATTGCCATGCATGTGGTAAGTACGGCCATCAATCTAAGGATTGCCTAGTACTTGAGCGAATGTTGGCAAATCAGGCACCACTAGCCTGGTCAAACACACCTCAAGTACCCGTGCTGATGCCTGCACAACCTGTCGAGCAACCGTCACAGCACATAGTTCCAAGGAACCCGAATGTAGTCCAGTCTATGCCGTTACCACCGCCAGTGCTAGGACCACAACCTCCACATCCAAGGATTACCCCAATAAACCAGATGGGTTGTGAGTCACATAGTGCGTGTGGGGATTATGAAGAGGAGATAGACCCCACTGCTCCATATGGGATTGATACGTTTGAAATGATTCCCCAATACTACATGGAGGATCATTTCGGGCAAGTCAAGCCTGTATATCAAGCGACTGCTCTCGCCACAAGAGGGTAAAACCTTAATACCTTGGCGACGAGGAGACCACCTCTTCAATGCTACGATTGTGGTGGACCGCATCGTGTAGCTGAGTGCCCTAATAGGCTACAGAAGATCGCTACTCAAATGCAACCAAATCAAGGGAGCACATCGGGAATGCCGGTACTTACATGTAATCGTTGTGGCATAGATCATTTGATCGCTCAATGTCCACATAATCCTAATGCACCCAAGATTACGCCATTGAATTTGGTTGAGGTCACCAACCAGGCACGAGGAACCACACCCGTTGTACCCGCGAATGTAGTTACACGGTCAATGCTTCAAAATCAAAACTACATTCTCGAAGAGAGGGATACTGCATCAATTGCTCAAGCAAAGAAAAAGAAAACGCGGCGGAAGAGATCGCTTAATGCCACGAGCTCCAAGCCTAGTTCAAAGACTAACATAGGGACAGGAGACGACCCCGTGTATATGAATGATCCTGAAGATGATTCCGATTCAATAGAAACCATGGGGACCAAAGCCACTACCTTAAGGGAGGACCCCACTCGGGAGCTCAACGAAGGGGAAACAAGCGAGTACATAAATAAGGGGAAACAGAAGGAAACTTCCTCGGCCCCACAACCAAGTCAGTTAATGCCCTCTCGACCACCCAAACTGACTGAGACTCCCCAAGACAAGCCACGTGGGCCAAAAACCCTCAAGAAAAAGATTGGAACTTACCCAAACCCAGTTGAGGAGATTGAACAAGTGCAACACTTAAGGGGTTTGGTGGAAGAAACACAAAGAGAACTGGAGCCAAACCCGAGAAAAATCAAAATTCCAGACACAGTGTTTCCTACACAAGTTCAGCCTCACAAGAGCCATAAACCGTTAGCTATACCTAGTATCATTCGGGAAGAAAGTGAGGACAGGACATCAGGAAGTGGGCAACCACCCTTTTTGCTTGAAAGAATGTTTAGTGAGGGAATGCCTGACCCCATTGAAGAGGAAGTGATTCCATCTTCACCAATCCCTAGTCAAGGGGCGATGTCTCGAAAAGTACCGTTGAATGTGTCTAAGCTAATGGATTTCATGTCCTCTGAAATCAGAACCACGATCATATCCAAATTATACGGAGATCCTGAGCTATTCTTAGCTCTTCGGGCATTTCTCAATGGAGAACTAAAGGCGGGGCTACCACAATTTGCAAATATAGATAGACCTGACACGCTTCAAGATGAAGGGGAACATTGGGATCTACAACCCAACCTAGATGAAGACTCGGTCGTTGAAATACCTGTGAACAAGTTGGGACAGTACTTTGAAGGTGACGAATCTAATGCAACCCTCCCCATTACTACCAAGGGATTAACTCTAAAGGGAATCCTTGATGGTGGTGCTGGAGTGAGCATTGTGACTAAAAACTGTTGGAAATCCATGGGGAGACCTCACCTCGAGGTCACAAACATAGTGGTCAAGATGGCAAACCGAACTATTGCTAAACCTATTGGAATGTTAAGGGACCTTAAGATCAAGGTTCTGGGATACAAGGTACGACATACCTTCATTGTAATGGATTTCTCCAAGCATCCTATGTCATATCAAATGATCTTAGGACGTCCTTTCATGAGGGAAGCACAAATGGTGCATGACTGGTCGAAAAACCATGTCTATCTACAATTCCAGGACTCTGTCATTCGAGTTGATCTTGAGAATGGTCGTGCGCATCCTTTAGGAAGCAAGGTTATCATTGATAATCGATCACATACCACTATTCACTCCGCCCCATTAAGGTATTGCTATACATGCAAAAAAGAGACTGATAATGGGAAAGATTCTCCTTATGGATGTCCTACCGGGTATGACTGAGTCGGATAACGTGGATTGGGTACACCTAGCGGCAACCATAGACACATGGGGAAATAGAGGCACAAGTTGGGTAACACCTGGGGCAAGATATGCCACCGTTAGTGCCAATAAACATGATAGGTGTTATGCACTTGACTCCTGATGGCGAGAAAGTGGCAAACTCCACTGACACTGAAAGTAGCGAAGACTCTGACCAATGCAACTCTGAGTTTGAATCTCAAGAAGAAACTGACCCTGAGCCTGATGGGGGGAAAGAATCAAATATTCACCCAAATGTGGAAGCAAGGTGCTCAAGGCCTAGGACAGTGACCTCCTGCAGTTCATCCGAGAGTGAAGATCGACCAAGTGAGTCCGAATCTGATAGAAACAAAAATCAAAAACTTGGTAAGAAGAAAATGAGACATAAGCGCCAACGTTATCGAGCTAATGTACGCACTGCAATAAACAAGGAAAGATCCACTGCAGAATGGCTTAGTTATGTAGGAGCCACTCATCGGAAGTTAGCGGATAATTGGGGACAATACCTCCAAAGTGTCATGTGGTGTATTCCGCAACCTCATGACGTCGCCCAATTAGAAATTGATGAGAAGCCAAAACTAAGTCGTACTACAAGAAGGCGGCAAAACCAAGAGTTGGCTCAGCAACAAAAGGAAGCGGAATTGAAAGAAAAAAACCTGGCACAACAAGAACCAGTAGACTTACACCCCGCACCCGAGCATTTCAAATCATTCACCACAGGGGAACGTAAAGTGGTCTACAAAAAAGCCCAACGAACGCCTACCAATGGGAGTAGCGGTGTCTACGATGGCCCTGCGGTAGTTAAGGAGATAGACTTAGCAGATCCGGGTGAGGAGTCTAAACCAGTTTTTATTGCTCAAGACCTCACCAAGGCGGAAGAAGCTGCACTTACTAAGCTTCTTAAAGAATTCAAGGACATATTTGCTTGGACATATCATGATATGAAGGGTGTTCCACCCTCGGTGGTGCAACACACGATTCCAATGATTAGCACTGCTAAACCAGTCCAGCAACGTCCCTACCCAATGAATCCTAAGTACGCAAAGATTGTACAAGAGGAAATTGAAAAGCTTGTAAAATGTGGATTCATATACCCTATTGAGCACTCAGAATGGGTTTCTCCGATAGTCATCGTACCAAAGAAGAATGGGAAACTCAGAGTGTGCGTTGATCTCAAAAAGGTTAATGTAGCTACCAGAAGGGATCATTACCCCTTGCCATATTCTGAACATGTGCTTGAAAGAGTGGCAGGCAAAGAGGCATATAGCTTTTTAGATGGGTACTCGGGTTACAATCAGATCACAATTGCAGTCGAGGACCAAGCTAAAATAGCATTTATCACGGAGTTTGGAGTGTTTGCCTTTCGCGTCATGGCTTTTGGCTTGACCAATGCACCTGCAACATTCCAACGATTGATAAACACGACCTTTAAGGAATATCTAAGGGACTTCTGTGAAGCTTTCTTAGATGATCTTTGTGTTCATTCCTCTTGGGATGAGCACTTGATGTGTTTACGAAAAATATTTGAAAGGTGTAGATTATATCGCATCTCATTGAATCCTTTCAAATGCCAATTCTGGGTTAAACACGGAGTTATCTTAGGGCATATAGTGTCCAAAAATGGGATTTCCACTGACGAGAGTAAAATCAAGGTCATTCTGGAATTACCCCCACCCACCAACTATAAGGGAGTCCAACGCTTTATGGGCCACGTTGGTTATTATCGAAGATTTATTCTATTCTTCGCCGAGATAGCTCGACCATTGTATAAGCTTCTCATCGAGTTTATTTGGACCGAAGAATGTGACCGTGCCTATGAGCTATTAAAGAAGGCCTTGGCGAGTGCTCCAATCTTGAGGATGCCTAACTGGGATTTACTCTTCCATGTGCATATTGATGCATCAAACTTTGCTATTGGGTGTGTGTTAACTCAACCTGGAGAACACAAGCTAGACTACCCCATTAGCTTTGCCAGTCGCCAGTTGAATGATGCTGAGATGAACTACACCACTATAGAGCGAGAAGGGTTGGCAATGATATATGCAGTAAGGAAATTTTGTTATTACCTCCTTGCCACCAAGTTTGTTTTCTATGTGGATCATCAAGCATTGTTGTATCTGGTAAACAAACCATGCTCCACAGGAAGAATCACACTATGGCTATTGATTCTTCTTGAGTTTGATTTCACTGTTGTTGTGAGACCTGGCAAAAAACATGTTATGGCTGATCATTTGTCTCGCATACCTAATGGTGAGGCTCCTACGGGGGTTGATGATGACTTACCTGACACTTCCCTGTTCATGGTGGAGACAATGCCTGAATGGAGTGAGAAGATTGTTAACTTTTTGGTTAATGGCTTTCCACCCAAAGAGCTTCGTAAAGATCTAGCTCGAAAGCTAATCAAAGGATGCGAACCCTATTGCCTGATAGCAGGGGCTCTTTATAAAAGAGGAAAGGATGATGTTCTTAGGTGTTGTGCCCGAGAGGATAAGTATCTATACATTTTGCAAGAGGCACATATGGGCGTAGCCGGTGGTCACTTCTCAGGAGACTTAACTGCGCGAAAGATCTTACAATCAGGGTATTGGTGACCCACTATGTTCCAAGATGCATCACTCTTTGTGAAGGGTTGCGATGAATGCCAACGATACAAGAAACCCCAGAGGAAAGATCAGATGCCCCTACATCCAATCAAAGTAAACCAACCATTTGAAAAGTGGGGTTTAGACTTTGTAGGTCCGATTAGCCCAGCGGCCCGAAACACACAATCTCGCTATATTATTGTGGCCATTGACTATATGACCAAATGGGCTGAAGCGAAAGCGACACGTAAGGCAGATGTGAGGACAACAGCCAAGTTCCTCTTTGAAAATATAATCACACGCTTCGGTTGTCCTTTTGAACTTGTGAGCGACAATGGGACGCATTTTATAAATGACGTGATTAAGGAGCTCACAACAAATTTCATGATATCCCATCATAAATCTACTCCTTATTATCCACAAGCGAATGGCCAAGTCGAGAGTACAAACAAGACATTAATCTCTGTTTTGACAAAGACAGTTGAAGCTCATCGCACGGACTGGGATCTAAAGCTTACAGCTTTATGGGCCTATCGTACTGCGTACAAAGTGGCTATTAATTGCACACCATTCAAAATGGTATATGGCCAAGAAGCAGTTATGCCGTGGGAATTTGTCATTCCTAGTCTTCGTGTTGCTACTCAAGAGGGTTGGGATGGTAATCCCTTAGCAGAGCGCCTGTATATCCTTGAGCGGCTAAACGAAGAAAGACAATTGGCTGTGTACAATGCCCTTGTGGAGAAGGATAGAAGGAAAAAATGGTTTGATCGCCACCTAAAGGACAAGGACATCAAGGTTGGGGATAAAGTCCTAATGTATGGAGTGCGAAACGAAAAGAAGCTCAAATATGCTGGTAAGGGACCGTATAGAGTATGTGAAATTACCCCACAAGGTACCATTAGAGTGGAGACTCTCGACGGAGTTGAAACCATTGGATTCCTTAATGGGAGTAAATTCAAAAGATACTATGACCCCCTGAGCCAAGAGGAGTTACATGCAATCCATCAAAAGAAGGCAGCTAAAGAACAAGCTGAGCTTAAAAAGATACAAGCGAGAGTCGAAGCCAAAGAACGTCAACAGCGTGCTAGGCAACAACGAGAAGCCAACTTGGGAATTACGCAAGTATTTTTTCAGGAGGCAGAGGAGGATTCACTGGAATCCACCCGCCTCTAAGATACCCAATTGAGTTACAGAGTCCTTACGGGGAGGTGCTGTATAATGCATTATTGGATACAGGAGCTCAACACAATTTGCTATCATATGGCGTGTGGTGTCAACTGGGAAAACCACCTTTATCCAAGAGTTCTATCCAAGTTCAAGGAATCAACAAGAAGAAAACCCCTGTCTCAGGAATTTTGCACACTCCGGTTGCTTATGACAAGGGAACCATAATTCAAAGCTTTTTGGTTATGCCTGCGGGTACCATGGAAGGGACTGTAAACTTAGGGCGCAAATGGATGATGGCCACCAAGTGCAATATCGATTGGGCAACTAGACGAGTCACAACGCAAGAACCAACACTAGGTCTGACCGCTCAAAATCCCGCACCTAAGTCATCCACTCAAATATTAGATAATGAAAAATCACAAAGCCCAGTGGCAAAACCATCTTTGATTGTTTGCCATCCCTCTAACGCTTCAACGCCAAGAGTGGAAACAGGCAAGGTGGTCTCTAAGGTTCCGCTTACTATGCCAAAGAGTATATACAAATGGGTCCCAAAAGCTTCGTTAAAACAGCTACTTCCCCTGCTCAATCTCGTTCAGCCACCAAGAAGCCTCGTAAAAGGAAAGCAGCTAACCACCCGAGAAAGGGCAATGTAACATCGCGATGGATCCCTAAAAAATTATTAGTAGCCCAAGGATACTATGAGGGGAATGACCAGATTTGGGTCCCTAAACATAAGCTGAATCCCTCTACATCACCTGTAAAACCTTGCAAACCAATTGTTGCCACCCCAATGACAATTCAGGACCGTGGTAAGGGAAAGGTAACAGAGTGCTCCGCACCACTTCTTCCAGAGTTAGTTTGGATTCCCAAACGATATCGATCATTACCACCTAGCTCAGGAAGGGGGGAGCCACATGAAGCTTCTAGCTCCTCATGCCAGGCACACGCTAATATAGAAGTTTCTACATGCTCTACACCTACTCTTGTCAACACCCAACAAAAAACCGATGAGTCTACGTCTCCCCTTGTAATAGTATCGTCGGAAACCATTTCCTCCATTCGTCAATGGGAGCGTACACTACCATCTCTGCAATTGGATGTGGCCATAAGGGTCATAAAAAGCTATCTGCCCACATCATCACAACCGATGACCCGCTGGACAAATTGGTTCCAAGAGGCTGCAACATCATTGCAAATAATATGATCTACCCAAGGAAAGGGGGAGCATGTAATCACGCTCGACATTCTAATGCTTCCTCCTTAACCTTCTCCCCTGACCATGTAATTGCCAAATTCAAGGGGATGTATATATATAGCTTCATACATTAAAAAAAAAAAAACAAAGAAAAGAAAATAAAAAAATAGTAAAAAGAGCAAGAGCACAAAAAGAGGATAAATATCCGTATACAATCAAGAACTAGATTGACCTGTCACAAACCTACTGATGCTATATCTGTGTTTGCAAATATGGTAGATGCACGATCATCATACACTTCATCCACTCCCACCTTTGGTGAGAGGTATCATCTATACCTTTCTCAGATATTTCACATGTGCTATCCTATAATTGAAACTGAATGGGATCATATAGATGTACTAGCCAGAGAGGAAAATGTTGAGGAATTAGAATGGCTAATTCGCCTATTGACCATGACTGACCCCTACTCCGTAGAGGAAATATCCCCGATAGCCCAATGCTTTCCTTTTCCACAAGATGACTATCCTCGCATGGTTACATTCTTGATGAGTTTATGTGGATGGGAAAATGAAAAGGAAATATCTGACAATGATGAATGGACGGATGAAACTCATGGCACTACTGAGGTTGACTTTATTTATTTGGATGATGCGGATAGAGGCTTAGCCTTAGGGCTGGAGCCAGGACTCTACAACATCCTCTTACCGTATCCTCAGTAGTAGTGTGGTGACTGGTAGGCAGGTTAGTGTTTTCAAGTTTTTTCTAGTTTAGATTCCTTAAAGGAGTCTTTAATTTTTCACACTGATGTGCCTCTCGAGGTATAGTGCTTGTTAGTTGATTGTACAGGTTAAAAAGTTTGAGGTGGGTTCGCTTTCAAGTCTTGAGACTGCCGCAACGTTCATCAAAATATATCTACATCAAATTGCAAGCTGTCTCATCAAATCAAGGAGATCTCCAAAATACAGGTGTAATTCTTCCATACCCACTCTCTTCTGTTTTTTCTGTTCAATTAATTGCATGAACTATAATGCATGACCACATGGAAATTGTCAATGTAATACTTAGTTTGTGAAGTTGCTTGACGTGCTAGTGTAAATCATTAATGAGCTTAACCTTATTGGATATATTCCTGAGAATGCATGACGTCTTTAGTTAACCTTGGAATACGATTGTCTAAGGTCTAGGGTCAAACCATCTTAATGTTTGACACCTGGCCATGTGTGTGTTGACCTCTAGAACATAGCTTTTACCCCTTTGTCAAAAGGATGCAAGACAAATTATAGTTCAGGAGCGAAGATCAAAAGAAATTATTTTTTTTAAAAAAAAAGAAGCCTACAATAAATGGCAATAAAAGTCTATGATGTGCTTTAATGTTGGCGTATCGCCTTATTGATACTTGGTAGGCGAGGAGTATTCTACGCCACACCGATGCCTTGGTTAATAGGGGATAGCCTTGCCTAAAGTGAGCTAATAGATTCCTGGATAATGCCTTGTGTTAAACATGGTACCAGGATCGATGTTAGTTTTGCCTTAGGAAGGTCGCCATTGAGTGTAAAAATTGTCACGTGCATAAAAAAATAAAGGCAAAAGGCTCCTGTAACTCTGATGTTTCTCGTGTCCCTAGGCTCGTGGTAACTACTTGTTCTTAGAGTAGACACAGTGTGGTCATCTGTTTATTTATTAAGCTTGGTTATTTTCCTTGACTTAAGCCAGTTATAAACCTTGATTAACCTTTGACACCTTGCTAACTCTTGATTTACTTTCAATAATTTTAAACTCCTGTTAATTTGCTACACTAGCTCATTCATGTGACCCTTAAACTAAGTTCTCATAGCAACATCCATTGTGGTCTAACATGCTTGAATTTATACACTTTATATCTTTTGAATTCCAGCATACTTTCACTCTACTTCCCTATTTTGCAGACAGTCCACCACAACAACCCTATCGAGCTTACCATACCATAGCTTCCGAGGAAGGAATCTACATCAGGAAGGGGGGCATGTTAACCCATGGCGGACATTGAGACGTACTATGTTTTACGTCATTAATTTAAATATTCTGAGTCATGGGCCGGGCTTGTCGGCACCATATGTTAAGGATAAAGGGATTGGGTGATCGTCGATGAGAGGCGCACCTTGAATATCAGTAGGATAAGGGTTAGGATTGGCCGGCCATGTATGGGCGCCCAAGTGTGAACAGCCAAGTCACCTATAAGAGTCAAATGTAACCCTAAAATCCTCATTCTCATGTGTTGTGAATACAAGAGTGCTCTTGCCTTATCTCCTTGGTTTCCTTCTCCTGCGTGTGAGAGAGAGAGAGAGCGAGAGCGAGAGAGCGATCGAGCACTGTGTAGCGGCACGACGGCGGAGAGGCGGTAGAGTGGTGATGGCGGCTCCTTCTTCACTACAACGTGGGAATCCTTCAAGGCGGCGGTTGAGTGACACATCTTTTGCATTCTGTTTGAGCTTGCTTCCCTGGTTGTATGCTTGCAGCCATTCGTGGCTCGCATACGGTGTTCGGCAAGTCCCCATCTATGACCTGTGCGGCAAAAGCGCACAAAGACCAAGCCAAGACCACGTTCACCATAGAATGGGGAACCTAATCATTGGGGGAGATTTTAGACAGTCGAATGGTCTAAGATTTGAATAAAATCACGAGGTTTGAGGGAGAACACTGTTTTACTCTTGGTCAAGAGGTTTGAGGGAGAACACTATTTTACTCTTGGGTGGTCAAGAAGGAGGGGATGCCATGGGTAGGAGATGTATAACAAAAAGGAACCTGATTAATACCCCAATTTGAGTGCCACTAGTGCCCCTAATCTTCCCCTAGCCATCAACCAAGCTCAGCCTACTGGAATGAATAAGAATACGACGGTGCCTTCTCCCCTTGTTCCCTCTACCTCAAAAGAAAAGGGAGAAAAGTTTACAGTGCCCAATAGGAAGAAGACCTTTAGACAGAATAGGGCGGGAAACCAGAGGGCATTTGCGAACTCATTTGCCTTACTAGATAACATATCTGACGACCCGGATGATTCGGTTGGCTCCCAAGAGATCAGTCAATCCACGCCATTGGATAGATCTAGAATTCTAATAATCAAATGGACCATGACCAAGTGCTCCTTCCCCACGCAATGATGGCTGGCCCGTTGGGAGATGAGCAAGACAGGGTTGAGCAGTCTCTGTCTGATACAGAAAATGGCTTACCCAAAGAAATAGAGATAGTCAAGGAATTGAAAAGAATGCATGCTCAGGTGGGTTCCACCACACCTCAAGCTGCATCCAAAGTGGGACCTAAAAAGGTCTCCTAGAAAAAGAGCAAATGAGATGCACCACTTTGAATGTCAAGGGGTTGACTGACCTTTCAAAAGTCCAACTAGTGAAACAATGGCTAAGGAAACAAGGAAGATTTGACTTTATAGCTCTAACGAAAGTCAAAGTTAGCGGGGATGAGCTTGAAAAAAGGTTGCTCAACATCTCTAAAGAGCACATCTGGATCTACATAGCCCACTGTCAGGGATCTGGAGGAGTGGCTGTGGGGATGCATGTGGACCATCAAAATGAGCTGAAAGACGCGAGGATTGATACGTTTGATCAATGGGTGGCATTTGAAATGACAACCTTCTCCTTCATTGGGATTTATGCTGGAGGTCCTCAGGCGAGCAGAATCAGAACTTGGGGTACATTGAGAAGCGTCCCTGTTCCTATCATTCTAATGGGAGACTTCAATATGGTAGAATCCAAAAATGACAGATTAAGAGGGCTGGGACAAGTCATTAAAGGGGCAGAGCTCCTAGCTTGGCAGCGCACTACGGATCACTTTGAGCTATGTGACGTGGGGAATGGGGGAGACTTCACGTGGCAGAACTATGCCCATGGGGAATTTACCAGGAAATCAAGATTGGATAGAGGATACATTAGCAAAACCCTCGGTAACTCCTATATCAGATGTGAATGTAGAACGGACATCTCTACTTTGCCTCTCTGATCATTACCCCGTGATATTAGTGTTGTACAACCATGATAAAAAGGTCTCTAATCAATGGTTCCACACGGATCCTGCCCTGTTCAAAATGCCTATTATTCAGGAGGAAGTCAAAAGAATCTGGACTGAATTCTTCAGCTCTGGCATTACCCCGGTGAGGGCTTGGAGTCTGGCCATCAAATCTACCCAATCTCTTTTGATCTGCATTAGGAAAGAGGTAACCAGAATTAGGAAAAATAGAAGAGATCTGCTATATCTGAAACTAAAAGAATTGGAAACTGCAACCAATAAGGAAACTGCGGCTATTCAAGAAGCCGTTCTTGGTACTAGGGCTGAAATTAGGAGAGAAGAGGAGGTAACCCAGAAGCAAGCCCTTCTTTTCTTTAGAGATTGATGGGCTGGGAAAGTTGACCTTCCCACTCCTGAGATGTTCAAAATGCTAAAAGTCAAACAATGTAAGGATGCAATCCCTACACTGCATGATCCCAACTATCTGGATAACGCCTCTGAGAAAGGGAAAAGATCAAGAGTTTTCCAATACTTTAACAATATATTTAGTAAAGGGGGAGGGGTGACCAATGACCAACTCAAATGCATAGCTCTCATAAGGCAAGCCAGGAAGCCAACCATACCTGACACACTTGCTAAAGAGCTAGAAAACAATATCTCCAAGGAAGATATTGGCAAGGCCATAGACTACCTAAAGGTGAGGAAAAGCCCGGGGATTGATGGCATGCCCGCTGAATTTTACAAGATGTTCAAGGATCTCTTGCTGTCTCTCTTACTGGCGGTGTGGCAGGAGGCTGTCTCTTTTGGGGCGTTGCCTCGCCCGATCAATGAAGGGTGTATACCATAAGAAAGGGGAGAAGAATGACTTGAGCAATTGGAGACTGATTACCATGTTAAACTTTGCCTACAAAATATTTGCCAAGGCCCTTGCGCCGCTGAGACTGTCCAGTCATCTAAAGAATAAGTTAAAAATTTAAGTAAATATTTACTATAAAAATAGTGGGTTTTTAACTTAACCTACTTTGCCTCCTTTTTCTAATTTGGATATTCATCTTCAATAGCTGCAATAGCTCTTTTACATGTCCTATTAAAAATTAAATTTGAATATAAGGAAAAATAAAGTATGAAGCTTAGAAGGAAGATCAATATTCAAGTTATTAAGGAGAACTACTTACAATTTAATATGCGCATGCATGCTAGTTAGGCTATTCATGAAAATAACACTTCTTCTCAGAAGATTAATAACACAAGCACTCCAATGTCCACTAGAAAAAAGGAAAATAAATATTTAAGAAAGATAATATCATATGTCGAATATTTAAACACATATAGGAATCATCAGTTAGAGACGAACCTCTCTACATGGCAAAACAACAAAACAAATGTTCTTATTTTTCATTGAAATAGGATGCCAGCTTGGAAGTCTTCTTCTTCATATCAATCAATGCAGGTGACACTAAGGGATCATAAATGAACATTTCATTGACTTGATTTCAAAGTAATTCCTTTATAAGTGCCCTGAAAGAGTTTATAAAGGAAAAATAAACAAAATAGAAAATATTCTTATATTATTAATATATGAGAAAATAAACATATGTGAAAAATGTAGTCATACCTTAAACACATGAGAACAACATTGTCATTAATCTCCCTATCCTTCTCTACACATGTAATATCCCTAGGTGCAATATAGAGGTAGTGTCTTCCTCCACTGTGCCAACATTGCAGATTAGCTGCCCTGGTACTTGGGCAAGCCTCTGAGAATTGGCCTTCTCCAACTACACAAGGGTCTCTTAGCTATCATGCACATGTGAGACCTTTTCCTTCACCTCCTCCTCCTCCCCAACTCTTATCATCTGGCTTAGATTTCCTAACCAACTTTCTTTTTTTCTTGGGAGAGGAAGTAACTTCTTCAACTTTTATATTATCTGCCTTTGATTTCCTTTTCAATGCTGGGAGAATTGTGAGGATCACAAAGGCTTTCTTATCCCTCATTGGCAAGGGATGAAGAAATTTATCAAACCTGTATCTCACCTTGCTAACAAATGTCATTTCTCTGTCCATCAAAATGACTCTTCTTGCATGGGCAGCACATATGAAGCTATCATTCACGAGTCTATAAGAAAGTCTTCACAAGATTCTTGAAGACATGCCACTGCACTACTCTGCCATCTATAATGTCTTTGCCCTTTGATACTGTCACTTACTGTTCTTACAATTCTCAGGAATGGTGCCCTAGGGATGAGGAGATGCGTAGACTCTTGTGCTTGTCTTATCTCATAAAACAATTTATTTTGTCGCTAGAGGAAAGTTCTTGTCTTAGATATATTGGTTGTACCATTTACTGGTTTCTTCTCTAATGGTTGCTTAAGAAGTTGTTGCCTCAGCTTCAGTTTCCGGCTCTGGCTCTGAATCTTGCTGTTTAGGAAGGGAGGGATCTAGGTAAACCATCCTCATAGTTTGCTTTGTACGAGCCATACTTCGAAGAATCAATCTAGGGAACGATGAAGCAAATCCAACCCTTCGAGAAGAGCTAGATTCACGCCATGGAAGGAATCGGGTGTGACAAGGCAGGAGACGAGCCGGAGCAATGCCCATGGAGCGATAAAGAAAATTTAAGCCTGACAGTGGGGGAAGACTACACTCGCACCGTGGAAGGAATCGGGCGAGAAGGCGAGCGACGAGCCAGCGCTGTCCATAGAGCGATAAGCTGGATCCAAGCCTAACGGAAGTGTGCACTCACTGTTAACAGAATCGAGCGGGTGAAGAAAACGTTGTTGACAAAAATGCTGTGAAAGGAAAAGTTTAAAAATAATGACAATAATTCTCACGTCGCCCGCCGTCAACGCCGCCGTCAATGGTACCCGACCAAAAAAAAGAATATTTTCTCCTTTTTATAAAATGCGATGTCATCATTGTGAGGATGACATAAGCCCTACATGTGGCTCTCCAATGATGATGTCAGTGCCCTACAGGTGGCTCTCCGGTGATGATGTCAGTCCCAAATGTGGCACAACGGCACACTTTGGTGATGTCAACCCTTCACTTCCATCGTACATGTGACATCAGCCCTAATAATATCTATATATAGTCGTGCCTTGTTTAATTTTTCATTTTTTTATTTCAAGCCCCTTTCCTCGCGCCGTAGATTGGTTTTGGTCCTCCTTCACTCGTGCCTTCAGTTCACTGTGCGATAAGCAAATTAGCTTCTGGTCAATTCTTCGTCCTCGCGTTGTGGCTTGGCTTCCATCCCCCTTCACGCACGCCTTCAATTCATGGTGCAATTGGCAATTTTGCTTCTTGTTAATTGTTCGTCCTCGCACTGTGGCCATCAATTTGAGCATAGAGCAGGTGGTTCACTACTATGATCCTTTGGAAGATGTAGAGACACTTGAAGAGGTAACAGATGAACCTAGTTCCAATGAAAACCTATTCGATTTGTTAAGGAGAGCTCGGCACGATGAACATCTTCCAGATGTTGAGCCTATATTCAATGTGCCCTTTAATTTAGAACTTATTGTTAAGGACATGGCAAGCTCTATGTTAGGGGAAGAGTGGGAGGCATAGAGTAAATTGGTTAGTACAGAAATTATAATGAGGGATCATCACAATATGTTCACATGTCTTCCCTCTGCACATGTCTAGCTTTTCCCTATCCTCATTTGAAAAAAATACCATGCCAGGATGCCTATTCAGAAGATAAGAGGATAAAGACTTGTCTTCTTGACAACTTCCCTCTGCACAAGAAAATTTGCAAAGTTCTTGAGTACTACTTTGGATTTGTTGCTTATCCATTTCTTCATGCAGACAACGAAGACTACACAAAGATTGAACTAGAAGTTCAGAAGGGTCAAAAGGTTTCACAAGCTTCATTACACAAAGATTGAATCTGATTATGGACCTAGTTTCTGGTGATGAGGAATGCCTTCTAAGCACCAGGTTTGATGTGGCAGAGTTTAAAGCATCCACTGTTATTGACGAGGTATCATCTGTGCATGGAGAACACTTAAAATCAAACTTCATCATTCCTGGACTGCCCTCCTTTCTTATAAATGGCAAGAATTTTATTCTTCTCTCCCATGTACAGAAGCTTTATAATTTAAGGGAGGATTAGCACCTCGCAATTAGAGCAGATGGTTATGAAGTTGCCAGGGGTATACTCAATGTGGAAAATGAACATAAAGAGGAGTTTCTGAAGTTGGACACTAAGGTGATAGAGAACTTCATTGAAGCACCTAGAGCCATGTCATTGTGCTTTGACAAATCCAAGGAGACTGAATCTTCTCTTTCCACAGAGCTAGAATTTCAAAGTCTTTAAGAGGAGTTGGGAATTACTGAAATGGGAAGAGAGCCCTTGCCCGCCCTTGAAAGGAAATGAAGAAGGCTCCATCAACCTTTGGGATGCATCCAAGTTAGAAGAGAACGAGAACCAACCTTGAAGAAGGCTCCATCAACCTTTGGGATGCAAAGGTAATTTATCTATTCTTGAGTGAGTGAATTTATGTGATTTATGGTATTGACTGAATTTATGTGAAAGCCAAATTCTTTGTTTAATGCAGATTGAGCTTGATGATGGTATTGACTGAATTTATGTGAAAGCCAAATTCTTTGTTTAATGCAGATTGAGCTTGATGATGCCGATGGTTTCCTTGGACGTGGAGGTGCTGCTCGTGCAAGAGTTGGCCAAGATGCTTCTCTTGCACACTACATCCCATCTATTGACAAAGAAATATTTATTGTCTACCACAGCAAATATTCTAGTGATGCTGAAATTCCACTTCTCACACTAAGGCACTATCTAGATATACGGGCTATTCTTTTATCCCTTACAATACACATATAAGAACGCTGATAGAGAAGTGTGCTGCTATTCGTATCTTTGGACGACACGGTGATTTTGGCCTTCCAGAACTGGATACTTTCTCTGTTATGCTAGCTATGCTCTAGGTGCCGGACTAGAAGATGTAAATGCACTCAAGTGCTATAGTCGCAAGTTTTTGCATTATAGAGGAAAAATGCCTAGTGAAGAGGAAGAGCAAGAGCAAGCAGAGAAGAGACTTGAGTGCAATTAATTATCTTGTCATTGTAAACATTTTGTTATATCTTTTATGTAATGAAATGATGTGATTAAGTTTTAATTACAAGTTTGTATTAAGCAAAAATGTTTATAACACCTCAAAATGTTATAAATTTTGCATATAAAATTTCGTTACACTAAATCCAAATTCTTCCTTCACGTCTTCTTGATGATGATCTCCTTGCCACATGATGTGTTGGTCTTCTGCCAGCTTTCCACTTCAGTGATCTCCTCATTTTGGCTTGATTTCGTGCTACCTTTGCTAAATCACTCGTACGGGCCTTTTCCACATTGATAGTTTTGGCCCAAAACCAATTGAACATTTCTTTGAGGTAATTTGTATGAGTCTTTCATCCTCCATGTCGCGCATTTTTGAAATATACTCCTCTAGCTCGGTAGTGAGATTTTTCCATTCCTTGGGTGCTCCACATATCAAAAGAACCATATTCCTTCATGAAGTATGCACCATGAGCATACAAAATGTGTTGTAGAGGAAAACAGGACCAATTCAGAAGCTATACTTCATAATCATTTCAAATTAATGAGTAGAAAGAAACTCATGTTTACCATGTAATGCGTAATGTTGGTATCACCCCATGTATCGACCATGGATTTTGTAAAAATTTGAAGCTCTTCTTGAAATTTTTGGTGCTCCTCTACAGTCGTCCTGCTTTTGGTCATTAATTTAACCATCTTATTGAAGTCTGACCAAACCTTCCCACGTAGAAGTACAAGGCTTGGATTGATGCAGTCAAACATTGTACATTTACACAAATCCTTCCACAAGTCCTAGGACTTTGAGTTCTTTACTTTTTCTGGCCTCTCTAGAAAATGTCTTACCTTATATCCACTCATTGACACCTACTAGGCCACTTCATGATTTATGCCAGAGGTCTTCGTGTTAATAGTAATCTGTATATTGCCGCCATGGCACCAAATTGAGTTGAGTAGCTCCTCTACTTTTTGAAGAGCTTCATGTTGTCTTTCCTTGCCTTGCATAGTAAATGCATAATCAACGTGCTACGTGAGCAGATGATCAAACACATGCATGAATGCATGCAAAGTACAAAAGTGGACATTCTTGAGTTTGAATGGAATAATAGGATTCCATTCCGGGTCTCTCAAATGCCTGTTTGGCTCAGCTAGCATATTAGCAGATAAGACACCACTAACCCAATTGCCAGCATTATCATCCACTGTGTCATTCTCATCATCTTGAATCTAGTTTCCTCTTCCTTCATGCCTTCTTTTGTTTCTTTTCTCTCACCATTCTCATGCACCATGGACAAGGATTTGGTATGTAAGGCACTTTATTGTCTTCAAGTCACCTCCTAAATGCCAGCCTATTGTATAAGTGCTACCCTCCACTTCTAATTTTTCCCCTTGAATTTGTGCTTTAATGACATTGGTAATCCATGGTATCCTATCAAACATCCAAGCTAGTACTTCACGTGTCTCCTTCGATACTTCAAACACCCCAAGCCACCATATCTCTCTCTCATATTGGACACTAAAAGAGGAAAAACTTGACTTGTAAATCCTCTCTCTATTGCTTGTCTGATTGTTTAGGTTTTCATTAGAACATTTCAAAGATAACTCAGTCTCCTCAGTCATGTTGATCTCACTCTTTGCATGTACCATTGCCTCATTCATAAGTGTGATACTCATTCCGTCTAACCTCTTGCCTTTCACAATCTGACACTCATCCACTTTCAACACAAAACTTACCTTGTCACCTTGCATGACAAACAAAAGTATATATGTTTTAGTACTTAAAAGAGTTTTCTATTAGCTCGTCCATAGAATAAGATCATAACTCTCTGAAGACATTGTAGATCAACAAATATATTGTTGAACTCATTGTAGGGATACATAATCTTACCATTTGTGCCTCATTTTTTCTCCCAAGATCCAATGGTTAATGTATCATTGATGCAATAGTATTCTCCAATTTTGCTTTGTGTTTGTGAGTGGAGGAATTGTACTCTCCATGCTTAACCTTCTACAATACCCAAGCAACCCAACAAACTGAATAAATGAAGGAAGATCAATGAAGGGTGGAGGACAATGCGAAGAAGGATCATTAGGATATAAATATCCATCAACCCAAAGATCCACATTAGTCCGACCCTGTTGTCTTCTTGCATGCTTCTCATGTGCATTCAGACGTTCTTTCTTGATTGGTGCATATTCATTCAATATGCAAAATGCAAGTCCATCTTCCGCACTCTTGTTGAATCTGAAATTTCTGCCATTCAAAAAATGGAAGAGACTATCTCAGGGATGTCCTATTGTATTCACAATAGGGTATTCTATTGTGAAGAGGGAGAGAGATAGACAAAGAGAGAGAGAGAGAGAGAGAGAGAGAGAGAGAGAGAGAGAGAGAGAGAGAGAATCTTATTGTTGCAGAGGTTGGTAGGAAATGTGATGAATAATAGTAATGATTAAAAGAAACGAAATGTGGGGGGAATTTCAAATATGACTATTAAAGTGAATTAAATAAGATTGAAAGCGTAGATATCAGTGATCCTATTAGAGGGTTTTAATAGCTAGAAAGATAATCCTAGAGAGAATCCTAGTTCAAAAATTAGAGAGATCCCCTACTTTTAGGCCCAAAAGTAGGCATCATTTTTATGAGCTTTGTCTCCTTAAGCCTCAATAAAATTAGTCTTAATTCCTTAAAATTAGGGATCCTTATAGGGCCTTTTTATGCTCAAATTCCCCCCTAATGCTGGATATAAGTAACACAAACATCCTACAAAAACAAGTGGTGGACAATTGTCACCAAGCAACCTGAGGAGTTTCTTTCCACTACTCAAGGGCAACAACAATCACAGAACTTGCCCACCTCAAAGTAGGCCAAATTCTTAAGTCCATCTGTAGTACCAAAAAAAAGGATGCCAAATATTAATCTAGTCATAGAGGACTATCCTTAGCAAAAAACCTTGCATCTACTTTCGGTAATGTTACATTTAGGGACACAATAGTCAAGATCAACACCAATCGTCTGGCCTGTACATCTGCACAATGACAAAATTATCTCACGAGTCCTTGATTTGGGCATAATTATGTTGAGTCTCTCATGTGGGTAGTGGTGAGTCTCTCATGTGGGTAGTGGCGGTGAGCATAAGAATCAAAGTCTACATCTAGCTACTCAAGGGTGGAGATGGAGATGTGAGGTCATAATTAGTGAGCTTTGAGTGACATTTTCTACAAATGCCACTTGACACATTAACAGTTGCGCTTGACCATCGATTTATCTCTAAAGTTGCTTTTGTTAACGTCTCAATTACCCATAGCTATTGTTTGCACTGCAACTCTTGATCATGCATAGACTATGTATGCATCTTTAAAAAGCACAAAACTTATCAAAATTAAATTTTGATGACATTACCCCTCTCCCTTGAAGTCATAGTCATCCTTGATTGTGCTTGTATCGTGTAAAGAAGACCTTCTATGCTCTAGATCCACATTTGAGCAAGAATACATTAGTAGGTGTGTAGGAGACAAAGTCATAGCTAAACTATTCCTTGGAAACATTGGTGTACACATATAAAACATTTTAAAGCACATTAGTAAAGCAAAAGAAACATCGCATTGAAGGATACATGCATTAGGTGCCCTTTTCAGACACCCATGCACATGAGAGAGAGCACAAACAGCCAAAACAACGTCAGCCAACAACTTCAAAAAACTCTTTCCGAGAGTAAACTTTGAGCTCTCTCAAGCAACAGATTTGGCAAGGACAACCAAAAATAGGAAGGGGAGAGAAGCCAACTTTTGGCCTTAAGGCATATCAAATTCTTTTGAAATGATGTGAAAAATTAGCAAAACAAAAAACAGGTCATTTTGGGTTATTTTTTAGCGTTTCAGGGACATTTTCGACCCAAAATTCATCAATTTTAAAAATGGTTTGAACCATGTGTAAAAGGCCTAAATAAACATATTTTTTAATTCAAAATGTTTAAACAGTGAGACCAAGTTAAAACGGCAAAAAATAGTTCAACTTTTATCATTTTAGGATTCTTTTTGCCTATGAAGTGGTTGTTTTAAGCTCATATTTGAGACAAGCCTAGGAAAACTTGAAAATTAATGAAAAAAATCTACAAAGTACCCAAAACATTAAGGAGTGAAAAGTTAACGGGTCAAAAATTGACAATTGCATCAAAACAGGGAGACTCCGACACTCGAAGACTAAGTTTAAAGATAGAAAAGAAGTGTTTGGAACTAGGATACATGAAAAATATTTAAACTATAGAAATAATGAAAAAAAAAGGCCGAATTGGGCACTCAAACATTGCTAGGCAACAATTAAGTGGGTCCCGAAGCAGATGAACTTACAAAAAAAGGTCAAAATTCAGCAATGTCAAAATGATGAAATTCTCATTGTACATTTTACAAAGCTTAGTGATTAAACTCAAGCCCATTCTAGATCTATAGAAATTACTCAAGTCAAAACTGCACAAATAGAAGTTTTTGCATGCTAGATCAAATCCAAGTCTATTCTAGACTGGACCCATGTCTCACTACTAGATCATTAATTCACCAAGATTTACAAAGCTAGATCGGACTCAAGTCCACTCTAGGGTCATTGGTACTATTTCATTCAAAATTACACCTACAAAGATTAATCCCAAGTCAATTCTAGATCGGACCCGAGTCCATTGTAGCTTTTTCTTATATAGCTCTGAAATCTAAGACTCAAAAGCTTCACAAAGCTAAGGCAGACCTAGGTTCGTCATTCTAGAGAGAATCAATTCTCACTGCTACTAGATCATTGAATCATTAAGCTTTATAAAGCTAGATCAAACTCAAGTCCATTCTAGACCCATGGAAACTATTCAATCTCCACGACTTAAAAAGTATAATGGGACTCAAGTGCAGGGTCCACAAAGCTAGATTGGTTTGTACATGCTAGATCAAACCCAAATCCGTTCTAGATTTGTATTGTTCTAGATTGGACTCAAGTCCATTCTAGCTTTTTATTGGTGAGATTAGACTCAAAAAATACTAAGATAGATCTCTAGTTGCTAGATCAACTTGAGTCCAATCTAGCAAGATATATCAAACTAAGTCTCAGAGAATACTTGGATGAATTTGTTCTTGTCTTCTTCGATGACATCCTGGTATACTCTAAGAATGCAGCAGATCATGAAGATCATGTGCGTAAAGTCCTGGAGATCTTAAGGAAACACCAACTCTTTGCAAAAAAGAGCAAGTGTACTTTCTTTATTGACCATGTCGAATACTTGAGATTTATAGTATCTAAGCATGGGATTTCTCCTAACCCTACTAAAATCCAAGCAGTCATAGATTGGCCAGAGCCCAAAATAGTGAAAGAAGTCAGAGGATTCCTAGGATTAACTGAGTGGTATACAATCTTTATACCCACGTATGCTTAGATAGCATTCCCCTTGACTAACCTTCTCAAGAAAAGCACCCTATTTCATTGGACTGCTATGTGTTAGAGTGCTTTTGATAAGCTAAAGATAGCCTTAGTAACCAGTCCTATTCTAAAATTGCCAGATTTTTCCATACCCTTTGAAGTAGTAACAGATGCCAATGGTTTCATCCTAGGAGGTGCACTTATGCAGGAAGGTCATGCAGTAACCTTTGAAGTAGTAACAAATGCCAGTGGTTTCATCCTAGGAGGTGCACTTATGCAGGAAGGTCATGCAGTAACCTATGAATCTAGAAAACTCAGAATGTATGAGAGAAATTATGATGTCCATGACTTGGAGTTACTCTCAGTAGTTTATGCTCTAAAGCTATGGAGACATTATCTCTTGGGAGACAGAGATTCACCTTGATGACAAATCATCAAAGTCTGAAGGGGATCTTCACCCAAAAGGATCTCAATATGCATCAAAGAAGGTGGATGTAGACTCTGTAGGAATTCGATTTTGAAATTAAGTACCGGCGGCTAGGGAAAAGCAGATGCACTCAGTACGAAAGAAAATGTGGTAGCAGATGCACTCAGTACGAAAGCCTCCTTGCTTGCAATAACATTGGTGTCAAATCCGTTGATCAGTGAAGCAAGAGAGAATATCATGCATGACAAAATTTTTGCCCCTATTGCTACCCTGCTGATGCTCCTCAAGAAATGAGTCAAGTTCTTGGGTACAAATTGGACGAAGGATGCATGTATTACAATAATCGGCTATGCATTCCCAATGATGAGGAAACAAAGGGAAAAATTCTGAGAGAAGCCCATGATAGTCCGATAGCTAGACATCCAGGGTTCATAAAGACCTACATGTCTATAGTAAAGAAGAGCTTCTTTTGGCTAGGACTCAAAAAGGATGTACTTGATCATGTGCGTCAGTGTTTAATATGTCAAAGAGTCAAGTCAGAAAGGGTTAAGATGCCAGGAAAGCTGCATCCCTTAGACATTCCTCAGATGAAGTGGAAATGTGTCAGTATGGATTTTGTTATTGAATTACCGTCAGTGCAATCAAGTTACAACTCCATTTTTGTCGTAGTTGACAGATTAACAAAGGTTGCCCATCTGATTCCAATAAAAGAAATCTACACTGTAGTGGATGTTGCCAGAGTCTTCCTCAAAAAGATTTTTAGGCTACATGGCTTACCTAGAAGGATAGTAAGCGATAGACATCCTAAATTCACGTCAAGGTTCTGGACTGCTGTGAGACCCCTGCCCCCTCTCTGCATCGAACTCTAGAGTGCTGGCAGCGGAAGTAGCAACCTTGCGCGTAGGGCAGAGCTTCCCACACTTGGGGCCTCGCCCCCACGAATTTCCAAAAAACAAGAGACTAATCCCTCGATTCTTCCAAAACCGAACCCGAAAAAAACTTCCCTCGCCTAGAAAGCATAGGCGATTCCTCCAGGACAAATCTTCTAACGTAGTCAAGAGCCTTAACTATCCTTTGTATTCCGACCAAACCCATGGGTCACATGGCCAGTTCAAAGGAGGAACTTGCACTTGGTTCATAGAGACCAACAGTATTGAATTTTATTATAGGAATCCATCGATCTAGTCTCTAACCCCATCCGATCCCATGGGTTAGCCAACCACCCTATTCCACGGGCGGGAACACTCACGGGATTACGGATTATGAAAGGAGGCTGGAAGCAATTAATGCGAGAGCGGGATTGTAGTCATGGGAACATAAAGACGCACATAATTTTTCCATATTTTTGTACCAAAGTGCAATGTAAATCGTTTTAGGCCAATGTGGGTTCTAAATGAGAGTTCTAAGTGTATTAAGCAAGGCTCACTTATGGGGTTATCCACCCATGTGTGAAAGAGGCCTAGGGTTAGGGTTAGTGACATCTCTATAAAAGAGATGTTAGCTAAAGAAAGAGTACGTTTTTGGCCATTCTCATAAGCTATTGAGTGAAGCTCTTGAGCTCTCAAGCTATGGCAACTCTCTAACTCTCTCTCTATTGTACTCTAATGAGCATCAAGCTCCAATGAGTATAGCTCCACTTCTTTCTCTTAATTTGTTTTAG
This sequence comes from Cibotium barometz, assembly GCF_041138505.1. Classification (NCBI taxonomy): domain Eukaryota; kingdom Viridiplantae; phylum Streptophyta; class Polypodiopsida; order Cyatheales; family Cibotiaceae; genus Cibotium; species Cibotium barometz. Next base: position 49,208,924 of record NC_141082.1, read on the forward strand.
CATCATTGAAGTAGATTAATCTATGATTAGTTGAATGCTTCTTTCTTTCTCTTGTGTATGTTGCATGCTTGTAGTGTGTGTGTGTGTAGTCTCCATTGATGCAAGCTCTTGCCCACTTCATTGGCAATGAGTTATTCATGGATAGACTCTCTCTATGAGCTTGTGGGTTTGTGAATGTTACATTCTATGCTTGCTTAAGCTTGTGGGTTAGTAGATGCACGCTTATGGGTTTGCTGGCATTAGGGAAAGCTAAGATTTAATCAATGTTTGAATGGGATTAAGAGATTGCCATGCATTGCTTGTTCTCTTGATTAGTGTAGTGGATTTAAGGGATTGAGAGATTGATTGAGGTGTTGAATGGTTGAATCGTCAAGTGGTGGTTCATGTATGTGAGCTCTCCCTCATGGGATAAGCCTTCATGCACTAATCGGGTCGAGTCCTCGGATTGACATTGTGTTTCTTAACACATTTGTTGATCGGTAGTACTCTATGAGCACCATATTGCATGGTAGAGAGAACCGCTCTACAATGGCGCCGCTATCGGGGAGCGAGTGCCTACATTAGTTGAGCACCATACACACACTACCACTCCTTGTTAAGCTCCAATCGGTTGCAAAACTGTTGGATAGGAGAGCAAGCTTTGGGACTAATTTTGGTACTTATTTAAGACTAATCTATTGTTAAATTCTCTTTTGAGTGCAATTGGCTAGCTACACTTCTCCCTTGAGGTCAGAACAAGGATTCAACACACGGGAAGGATTGGAGATAGGCGCTAAACTTGCCAATTTCAATTTGTGTGCGAAAGAGAGAGGCCTGTTTTTGCATTTCTGTCATTCTGTTAGAGGATAATTTTTGCTGTCTGAGGTTAATTTTTACAGTTTCAATTTTTTGCATGTTCATTTTATTTTCTGTTCTTAGCTTTAGTTTAGTTTTCTGCATCTTTAATTTTGTGCATTTTAGTTCTCTGTTAAACGTGCACCTATAGAGAAACTGAAATCTGTACACACACATGAAGACTGAACATTTCGAATTTGCTGCAAATCTCACAGCTGCACACGCATTGAATTTGCTGCAAATCTCACAACTACACACGCATTGAGTTCACGTAACTCCCACAATCTGTTTCATCAGGCCCGTGCCATATCGTCCAAAGTAAGAGCGGCATAGCCAACAAATGTGTGAAGCTTCCCCTAATACGAGTCGTGCACACTCTTGACAATGTGGAAATGGATGATGTTGTTGATACAATAAAGTGACAAAGTGATGCCCACAGCAAATTTCACCTAAGGGAGCATAAAAGTACCTAGAATGAGTTTGAAAAGGAGGAGCACTATAACCCCCGCGATGTTCAGGTTGAGTACTATCAGGGTCAATGCATGGTGGGCATGTATCTCGCCAAGTATCCATCAGGAGGTATCTGGGCGTAGAACAATGAAAGTGATGCCCACAGCAAATTTCACCTAAGGGAGCATAAAAGTACCTAGAATGAGTTTGAAAAGGAGGAGCACTATAACCCCCGCGATGTTCAGGTTGAGTACTATCAGGGTCAATGCATGGTGGACATGTATCTCGCCAAGTATCCATCAGGAGGTATCTGGACATAGAACAATGAAATTTAGAAACTTCAAACTTTATACACTCATATCCAGCATTATAATCCCTATCAAAAACAAGTAGATAAGATCATCTCAAAAAGAACACAATCCTGTAATGGCAGAAGGAACCACATTAGTAAAAGTGAGACTATTCAAACACTGATCTACCAAAGAGCTTCAATTGTAGTGTTAATGCCTTACCTTTGGTTTTGTGTATGTCCTTCTTAAGAGGTGGGAAGGATAGAAATTGTCGAGGAATTTGAGCAAGAGAAGAGGATTTAGGCAGTGAAGTGCTAGAATCTATGCTCAAAGGAGACTCATGTAAAGTTGGATTTGTCTTAGGTACACAAGTTAATGGTGGAATTGTGTAACAAGGAGAAGTTGGGACAACTGGTGATTCAATACATGTTTGGGGAAGGTCAACACAAGTAGATTTGTAGGTGCTATTACAACCACCTTGAAGAGGTTGTGTTGATTTCCTTTGCACCCATTGATATTAAAAACCAAGAGTGGCTTTTGGAATCTTATTGATACACTCTTCTGGCTCTAACAAACCATGGAATTTGGGAAGCCAAAGTGCTGTTGCACCCTCATAATAGCCTTGTGCTTTAAGAACATGCTTTGGGACCCAATGAGTAACAATTTGAGGTTTAGGCTTGGAAAAGATATGCTTTTTAGGAGGTTTAGCAACTAGGCTAGATGGTACAAGTTTGTACGCATCTTTGGGTAGCCAAATTGACAATTCCTTTTTGCCTGGCCTTCTTTGAGCAGTGACTAGAGTAGTTGGAACATGCCAGCCATGGCCCTCATTTGAGGACTCATCGATTATCCACATCATTTGTCTTGGAGCTTTAAGAGCAGATGTTGAAAGTGGGTTGTATAAGGTAGAACTACCACCCTTTTGACATGATAAAACTCATGGAGCAGCAGATCCCAAGATGCAATCAAAATCAATTTGCAATTTGTATTGTCTATTCTTCCAATCTAATGAACAATTGGTAGCACTTAACCATGATCGACCAAGAACAACCTCTACCACTGCCTTGGGCTTACTAGCCACAAAAAAGGAAACTGACATCTGGTGATCCTGAATGGATATCATAATGACACATTTTTCCTCTATAGGGTTATCTTCACCCAAGAAGCTTCGTAAGTCAATAGGAATGTGCACAAGTGTTGGTTGTCCCAAGGCTACCCATGTGTCAAATGAGAGAACATTATAATCTGCACCAGAGTCAATTAAGACAGAGACAAAGTAGGTAGTCTCATGAAGATGAAGACACACATGAATATTGAAAGGATCGACATTGTTCATCAGTAGCCAACTGTAAGGTCAACACAGAGGCCTTGCGACGCTCCTTGGCTTTTGCAACTCTAGCTTTAGCTTCTTCTTGAGCCTGACGTTTAAGTAGGTCATGTGCTTCTTTCCGTGTGTGGGCAGCATGCATTTGTTGAAGCATGGCTTCAGTTAATGGTTCATTGTATTTCTTGAGACGACTTCCATTAATGAAGTTAGGCATTTGCTTGCCTTCTAGTGTCTCTAAATGCACTGCACCACTTGGAGTAAGCTCATTAATCACAAACGGTCCTAGGCCATGTTTCTTGAGCTTTCGCTTATGCTTCTTAAGTGTGTACAAGAGCACAAGGTCCCCTTTTTTGAATCGGCCAGTTGTTACATTTTGATCATACCATTGCTTTTGTCTCCTCTTCTTGGCATACATCCCCATTATCGCCAATAAGCGGGTCTCATCAAGCTTTTTCAATTCATCAATGCATTGAGAAAGCTTATGACTAGTCCAATCCAATTGTTTAGCAACTCGTAGAGTAGGTACAAGAAATTCAATGGGAAGAATTGCATCTAGCCCAAAAGCAAGCTCAAATGGGATTGTGCCCACCATAGATGTTTTATAGGCTGTTCTATATGCCCAAAGAACTGAGTGCAACTTTTGCTCCCAATCAGTCCTATGTCCCTCAACAATCTTTGTGAGTGCTGTGCAGAGAATCTTGTTAGTACTCTCAGGTTAACCATTGGTTTGGGGATGATAGGGTGCAGAACGCTTGTGAATTACCATAAATTCTTGAAGTAAAAACTCTATGACCTCATTCACAAAGTGCACACCTTGATCACTAATGATTTCAATAGGTAAGCCATAGCGTTGTCGTGCCATGGCACGTCTATGGTGTGAAACCATGCATATGAGACTATCAAATGCAAATCTAGATGCATGGGATTAAGTGCTATGGAGTCATTATATGATGCCATGTACATATGTTCATATTGTAGATGAGGTTCAATAAGATGAGCTGAGGCTGAGTTAGGTCTCGAAGCTTTTGTATATGAGTGTGGTGTGAAATATGGAGCCTTATGCTTATGGTAGGCCTTGCAGTAGGGAACACCCTTCTCAACATGTATGGAAATGTGAGAGCATGTATGATATGAGGATTGGTTTTGAAGAATACTCTTTGGAGATATCATGGAATGAGCAAAACAAGAAGAACTTTAAAAAAGATACTGCACACATTCAAAGTTCTTGTGTATCCTCATAGGCAGAATGATCCCTTCAATAATATCTTCATGCCCATGGATGGTGAACCTAGTGGCAGCTATGCTAGTGAGAGCTATTTCAAAACGACTCTTGTGAGTGTGGTGGTGATGGTTCTGTTGTTACTCAGACCTCATGGGTAAGTTAGAAACATTCAGTTATATATGTGGTCTGCGTGGCTATGTAAATGATGGTATGAGTGGCTCGCCAAAGGGATATGTTAATGATGTTAATGGCTTCCCATGTGCATAATGTGTAGTAGCTTCTTTATGGTATCGATGGGCCGAGTCAGTGAATACCTCTTATGGGAGTGCAAACATGAGGGCATGCCATAAATGCACAAGGGAATGCATTTACGAAGACATGGAGATATATTTGAGTGAACAATTGGGGGATTCTACAAATCACATGGTCGATGTGATGACACTATAAACCATGGAGGCATCAAGAGTGCCCTAAGATGAGTTGTTCCTTTTCGGATTGCCACTTCAAAATCAAACTCAAGAAGGATGACAAACCACCTCACAATCCTTCCAGTTGCACAAGGTTTATTCACCAAATATAGCAGTGCTTGATGGTCCACAAAAAATATAAATTTGTTTGCCAAAAGGTAATGGCGAAACTTTTTCACTGCATATATCATGGACAAACCTTCTCTTTCTGTTGTGGTATAATTCTTCTCAGCATTGTTCAACTGTCGACTAGCATATGAGATTGGGAAATGCTTATTATGTTCTCCCGATTGAGCCAAAATACATCCAATTGCAAAGTTTGAAGCATCAATATGGACATGAAAGATTTGGTTCCAATCTGGTGCCCGTAAGATGGGTGCAGACACTAATGCTTGCTTCAACTTTTCAAAGGATTCCTCACACTCGTCAGTCCAATTAAACTTTACAAGAAGAGCATATAATGGTATGGCTAGGACTGCGTACATGTAGATGAATCGACGATAATAGCCACAATGTCCCATGAATATTTGTACCCCTTTAGGGTTGATAGGCTGAGGTAATGAGACAATGACATCAATTTTATCCATATCTGTTGAAATCCCATTGCGAGAAACAATATGGCCCAAAATTTTCCCTTGTCTTACCATGAATTTGCACTTGTCAGGATTCAAGCATATATGATAAACTTGACACTTTTGAAACACAAGTCTGAGGTGTTCTATATGATCATCACGCTCTTGTGAGTGAACACATAAATCATCCATGAAGATCTCAAGAAATAGCCTAAGGTACTCCTTGAATACATGACTCATTAACCGCTGAAAGGTTGCAGGTGCATTTGTTAGACCAAATGGCATAACACGATAGGCAAAGATGCCATCTTTAGTTGCAAAGGCTATCTTGTGTTGATCCTTTTGGATCGACACTTGATTATAACCAGAGAATCCATCCAAGAAACTATATGCCTTTTTCCCAGCAACACGTTCCAAAACATGATCCGTGATTGGAAGTGGGTAATGAGCACGTACAGTAGCTGCATTTACCTTCTTGAGGTTTACACATACTCAAAGTTTTCCATTTTTCTTGGGCACCACTACAATAGGGGAGACCCATTCAGTGTGTTCAATATCATAGATAAATTTTGCCTCTAAGATCTTGTCTATTTCTTCTTTTATCTTTCGTGCAAAATTCTCATTGTAAAGGACGTTGCTTGGAAGGCTTTGCATCCTCTCGCAATGGAATGGTATGCTGACATATGCTTGGATCAACTCCTTTGAGGTCTTTATAACTCCAAGCAAAAACATCGCGATACTCCTTTATTGTTTGAATTAATAACTTCTCCTCATCTAAGGACAAGTCTGTGGCAATCCACACATAGCGAGGCTCTTCTCCTGGCTTAGCGATGTCAAAATTTTTTGCATCTTTTGGACCATCATATGAAACCCCTAGCATGCTTGGCTTTTGTCGTCGCATGGGTTGTTGAAGAACAATCTTCCAATCTTAAAGAGTGTACTGTGTGAAGTTGGGGGGAACATTGAGACCTTGTTCTTGTCCACTTGAGTCATCAGTAATTGAAGACCATGCGGTTTTGAGCTCTCTTTTGCAATCTTGCATCAGAGTTTTCTGTTCAACCGTTATCTTTGCACTTCTGACACTCTCTTTTGAATCGGTTTGAGACTTGAATTTTTGTTTTGGTCTCTTTGTTTTTTTGCGATTTTTGCTCTAACAGTTTTTAGCTTTTCTCCTAGTTGGAATCCATCTGATCGTTTTACTTGGTCTTTGATACTATCTTGTGCTTGGACATAGTATAGATATCCATTCTTTCCTGAGAAGTGAGGTGGTGGTCGAGAGTGTTCATTCTTAAACTCCTCGTTTTCTTTTTGTATTCTCTCACGTCGTTCCCTCTCATCTTGTTTATGGATTCTCTTATGGCTCTTACAGCATTTACGTTTGGGTCGGCTTCGAGGGATCTCTATTTGAACCTCCCTTCCTCTCAAGAGTAGGCGTGCCTTTCCTAACTCTTCCTCGGGGATTATCACACCATCATCAAAATCAGAGTCCCATCCGTCTTCCTTATCAGCATCATTAGCCGATTCGAGTGTTAAATCCTCCACTGATGAGACTTCCTCTACATGCAATGCTGTGGATGCAACCCCATAGTACAAATTATCTAGAAGGTCACGTGGTTGTACCATTCGTATAGGAATAATGTCATATCCATCTAAGTCACAAAATGTAATTGGCTTAGGTAAAGCACATGTCGATAATGTTGCAAGGACATGACTCCATTCTAGGGGATCAATTAAGTGCTCAGGGAAGGGTTGTGGAAATGTATGCCTCATCTGATACACTTCGATTACCCTTAAGTCTTTCAGTGTTGAAATCCTTACATGAGGCTCCACACATCCACAGATCTTCTCGCCCATCTGACAATGTAACTCTTGAGCCCTCAGATGAAGCAGAATCAAACTCATCTATTGGAGACCGTGTTACATCACGATATGAGTGATTCTTTAGGTTGACCCTTGTGATGACAGAATCATGTCGGAGGTACAAATAATTGTATCCCCAATCCTGAATCATTTGAAATTGTCGCATGAATGGTCTACCCAATATCACTTCATAGTTTGGATGCTTTCCAAAATCCACTACTGCAAATGTGTGCTCATATTCAATCCCACATGTGGTGACCAATATGTTCTCCAGCCGCCCAATGGGATGTTCTAAGCTTCCATCTGCTAGCTGCAAGCGCATCCTTGTACTCCTAATAGCTGGTTGGCCCCACTTTTCCCAAATGGACCTTGTCACAATGCCCACTCCTGCACCACTATCAAGTATTGCAGTTGAAGCTACGTCTAATGGGAGGGTAGCATTTCCCTGATCGTCCTCACAAAATTTTCCTACTTTGTTGATAGGAATAGGAACTGGCATAACATGCTTTGTCTCAGGGTGTATAGTACATTGATGGGGTGACCCTTTTGTAGCAATACTTGCTCTGACAAACATGTGGCAATATCATTCCACAACTCTGGTCGAAGCTTTATCAAATCAAGCAAAGGTAAGGTACAAGCCACTGGTGCTGACAAAATAGCTTGCACGATGCCCATATCCATCTCCTTTGTCAACCTTCTATGCATGGAGGGTATCCTCAAGGTTTGAGAACAGTTCTCAAACCTTCTATGCATGGAGGGTATCCTCAAGGTTTGAGAACAGTTCTCATATTCTCCCAAATAAGATGGTAAGGTTTTCATTGTATGCTTACTTCTAGGAGAAACAATTGTTTGAACTTCCTCCTGGATGCTTGGGCGTTTAAAGTTGTTTTCTGTGCCCCTGGTAAAATCCACTTCAGACAATGGAGGTGAAATAATAGAGGACATATTCTCATTAACTTTCTCATGAACTGCTGCCCACATCTCATTTGCCATGTCCTCGTTAGCATCAATAACTTCATCATTGCATGGGAAGGCAAGACTAGGTGGTGGCAGAATGCCTTCTTTCAATGGGGTGTCGATTGGTGCAGACTTCTCGCTATGAGCTTGTGAGATCAGCTCACTTTTCATTTCCCAACTTGATGACACTTCTGGTATGGTTTCTAATGTTGGCTTAAGAGAGGTTGGGCCCCAAGGGATAGGTGGAGGTGGGCCCTCAAGTATTGATTGAGCTTCCCTAATGAGTTGTTGATGTATAGCTAGATTGATCTTCTCCTCACCATGAGGGTTTGGGTATTCTTGAAGCTTCTTGGGTAGCTCAGATAAAGTTGCAATGCGACTTCTATGAGCATCAATGATGGCATCTAGAGTCTCGTTCACCTTATCCACAAAAACAGAACCCCCAAGACTATCCTCGGCGGTTGTACTAGCCTCATCTTGTTTAGCACTAGGCCCAGGTTGAGGTTGATGCTCCTCATGCACTTCTTGGGATGTAAAAGCTTGATCCTTCATGTTTTGTTTAGAGACTTCTTGAGAACTAGTGGATGCACTCTTAGTTTGCTTGTTGCGGTTCTTTTTCCTCCTAGTGGTCCTTTTTCTATTGGAATGTAGGGTCTTGTCCACTAGATTTGCCTTTGCATCCCTAGTTCGAGGTGTCTCATCAGTCTGCATTTCGGCATTTCATGTCTGTGATCTAGTCATGACTCATAAGGTGGCGATGGAATTGCCTCTACAAAGTTGAGTGAGACCTTTGGTTGAGAGGTGCCTTCCTCATGTGGTTTCAGCAAACAATCCTTTGGAAAGTGTTCTACACAACACCCTAGACAATATCTTTCAATTGGTGGAAACTGTGGTACTGTTGTATTGGATCGAGCTGCTTGCCTTGGGCGATGTGGACAATCACGAGCCCAATGGGGTTCTCCGCACTCATAATAGGGGCCCATTAGTTTGGCTTCTACTTTCCTTTGCTACCATTGACCTGAGGGGCCTGGAGTCCTAGGTTGGTAGCCGCCTAACAACATCAAAGAATTTTGTTCCCCCGGTTGAGGCTCCAGTGCTTGGCTTGGATATGCGAAACTTTCAAAGAGATTTTCCTTGGATGAATATGATGCATATTCCTCCTCCACATAGCTTGGGTTTACCAAGTCTCTACACATATTTGAATTGTCGTAGTCAACAAACCTCACAGGAGCAGTCCCAGGAGCAGGAGGTTGAGCTCCAAGTACAGGTCGTGCTTGCTCTTGTGCCATCGGTGGCTTACATTCAAAATTAGTGTACTGTTGATGCATTTGTGGAGCCACTGCACCCCTTTGCTGCTCACGTTCTTGTCTCATTCTTGCAATGCGAGTACATTCCTATGTGGTGTGGGTATAATTCCAAGCACAGGCCTGGCACCACTTCTTTGTGGGTTGGTTTGTGACTAGAGGAGAAAAGGTATTACATTCTTCGATTTTATGGTTACCGCCACATGCTCCACAAAGATGAGGACCTGTAGGTAGTACACTCCTCATTCGCTGCTGCTGTTGTTGTGGCTGAATGGGTGGGCGATAGGTTTGTCCCAATCTCCTTAGTACTAGGTTAGCTATGTGGTCTGGATTTACTAGTGCACTAGACCCTGAACTTTGGTCATCACCCCACTGATCTCTAGGTTGCACCTCAGGGCCAGTACCATCTTGGAATTTGAAGTTATTTGTGAAATCCATAGCATCATGGCAACACTCATTGAAATTTGTATGCTTCTTTGCATAGAGATGTGTGTGCAGTGTTGAATTTTTGAGTCCTTTTAAGAAGAGAGAAATTAATTGACTCTGGGTGGGCTTCTCATCTTCTGGGCAACGATTAATGTACTGCTTCATCCTATTTACACAGTCTCTAACACTCTCAGTCTCGCCTTACTTGAAAGAGTAGATGTTTGCTACTGTGTCATGCTGAATCCCCATCAAGGAAAAAGCAGCAATGAATCTCTCTTAAAGAAGATTTGTCTGAAGCCTCTAGTGCCTGAAACCAAGCAAGGGCCTTTCCCTCAAGAGTGAGCCCAAACCCTTCAATTTGCGTATGCTTTGTCAGTCACTTGCTCAGCTCGAACTGCTTGCCTAAATGCTGCTACATGGTCATATGGATCTCCCGACCCTTCGTACTTCTTTACTAGTTTTTGAAGAGTTGTTGGCCTTACTCGTCTTGAATACTCATCATCAGGCCTACGGCCTCTCACTCTCAGTGGTTCCTCTCTTTGGTAAGGTGGTCCATATGCATCCCGAATTGGTGTGGGTCCCGTATTACCTGCCTCACCAACCCTCTCCAAAGATCCTGTTACCTGCATTTCAGGAGATGCATTTATGGGAGGCGGAGTTGGCTCCCCTACCCTCTGATTGTCATAGTGAGAGAAACGTTGTTGTGGTGTGATCTGTGGTCGCACTTTTGGTGTAGGATAATATCTTGGTGCTAGAGTTGGGCTACTTGCAGTGGTCCACTTTGATGTTGATGGTCCCTCTCTAGTGAATTCTCGTAGGGAAGGAGCAACAGTTTCTCCAAGAAAGGCTGTCTTTCCTGGTTTAGCTGTATTAGTAGAGAACACTTCCATGAATAATGGTTGTCCTCTCCATGTGAGCTCACGAATCTCCTTCCAATCTACGTTTGGTATTCATTGGCCCATTTATCAATGATTCGGTTCTTGTATCCTGCAAGCTTCTCGACTACCACCACAAGTGCTAGAGGAAGATCTAGCTCTAGCAATCTAGTTATGGCATAATATCCTTCTAAAGAGTCCTTATAGACCTCTTGAAGTGGGTCATCCTGAAAGACCTTTGTCACTAGAATTTGTCGTACAAACTCCCATTGGTTCTCAACCCCTTGATCCATTTTGCTTTTGCCTTTCCTGTCCCTTTCCAAATTTAGATCTACAAAAAGTAAATCATCTATGGATGGCTTTGAGGACTGGGCATTGGATGGTCCAGGCATGTCCAGCTCAATGAGCCAATCATATCTAGACTCCCTTGCTCCGGAAGGCTTTGATAAATCTAGGAACTCACTCTTAGAGAGCTCTCCTAATTTGTCTACATTCTCTGGATGATAGGTGACTTCGTAGCGAACACCATCTCCACCCATGTACATGTTACCCTGGTCATTGACTAGAGGTTCTCTATAAAGCTCTGAGAAAAAGTCCGCAATCTTAACGAGATACCGTTGTTGTGGATCCCTAAAGATCTCAGCTCCTTGAGCATTCGTGTAGACATATTGAAGTCTCACATTGAGTGGTAACCCCATGGTGTCAGCTTCAAATGGATTAAAAGATCTTGTGGGTGTCCTATTTGGGGCTAAGGGATGACTATTTGACGGCCCTAGATTGTCCATAGACAATGAGCTAGTTGTCCTGGAAAGGGTATCAGATTGGGATTCAGAAAAGGTTTCAGCAATATCTGCCAAATTTCCTACCGATTGGGTCCCACTTTCCTGCGTAGGTACTCTAGAAGGTCCCCTAGACCCTATGGCAGTGTCTATATGACGTCCCGACCGCAAGTGCATAAGGTCAAATTTCCTACCGATTGGGTCCCACTTTCCTGCGTAGGTACTCTAGAAGGTCCCCTAGACCCTATGGCAATGTCTATATGACGTCCCGACCGCAAGTGCATAAGGTCAAATTTTAAGGTTTTTTTTTCAAAAAATTTTCAAGTTGGCTCAAACTTTGCCAGAACCCATTTTGAACCCCCTCGAACACATTAGGCCAAAAAAATAACGTATTTTTCATGATCGAAAATCGCCTAAAATTAACCAGTTTCCCATACTGACTTACTATGGGAAAATGGTTCCGGGACCGAAATTTTGACGATGGGTGTTTTCTAACTCCTCTCGAAAAGTTAGATAACCTCCTTTTTTTGCACCCCCTTTATCCGATACCGGTGGCGGTCTTTATGGTGCGGTGTGTGGGTCTCTCCGCGCGGTGCGCTATTCACGCACAGCCACCTTCTTTTATTATTATTTTTTTTCCTTTTTTGAAGTGTGTGTGCAGTCATATGGTGTTCGATGGTGGTGAAATTTTGTGAGCAGGTCCATGGGACTCCTACCCCTCCGCTCACAAAGTTTCACCACCATCGGACGCTGGATGGGCGAGACAGTGTATTGCCAGTCGCTATTTTTTTACATAGTGCCCAAGGCGTCTCCTACCCCTCCGCTCTCGCAAAGTTTCACCAACATCGGGATGCCGAATGGGCAGGACAATGTGTTTGCACCCTCGTTTTGTTTTTTTGCATAGAGCTCAAGAAGCCCCCTATGCAAAAAATAGTGCGTTTGGGTGGGGCATCATTATTATACGGCGTCCAATGGTGGTGGAACTTTGCGAGCGCATCCATAGGGTTCCTACCCCACTGCTCACAAAGTTTCACCACCATCGGATGTCGGATGGGTGGGATGGTGTGTTGCCACCCACTATTATTTTGCATAATGTCCAAGGGATCCCCTATGTAAAAAATAGGTGGTTTGGGTGTGGGACATCATTACAATACGGTGTCTGATGGTGGTGAAACTTTATGAGTGGGTCCATGGGGTTGCTATCCCTCCACTCATAGAGTTTCACCACCATCGGACACCGGATGGGTGGGACGGTGTGTTGCCACTTGCTATTTTTCGTAGTGTCCAAGTGGTCCCCTATGCAAAAAATAGCGGGTTTGGGTGGGACATCATTATCATACAATGTTAGATGGTGGTAAAACTTTGTGAGCAGGTCCATGGGGCTCCTAACCCTTCTCGTGTAAAGTTTTATCACCATCGAACGCTGGATGGGTGGGAAGGTGTGTTGACACCTGCTATTTTTTCGCATAATGCCCAATCGGTCCCCTATGCTAAAAATAGCGGGATTGGGTGGGGCATCATTATCATATGGCATCTGATGGTGGTGAAACTTTTGCAAACAGATCCATGGGGCTACTACCCCTCTACTCGCAAAGTTTCACCACCATTGGATGGGTGGGGTGGTGTGTTGCAACCCGCTATTTTTCACATAGCACCCAAGGGGTCCCCTATGTAAAACATAGCGCGTTTGGGTAGGGCATCATTATCATACGGTGCCCGATGGTGGTGAAAGTTTGCGAGTGGGTCCATGGGGCTCCTACTCCTCCGCTAAAATGAAGGTTCACCTACTTCGGATGCCGGATGGGGAGAACGGTTTGTTGCCACCCGCTATTTTTTTGCATAGCACGGTGGGGTGCCCTATCCCTCTACTTGTAAAGTTTCACCACCATCGAACACCGAATGGACGGGATGGTGTGTTACCACACGCTAGTTTATTGCATAGTGCCGAAGAGGTCCCCTACGCAAATAATAGTGGGTTTGGGTAGGGCATCATTATCGTACGATGTCCGATGGTAGTGAAACTTTGCGCGTGAGCGGGTCCATGGGCCTCCTACCCCTCCGCTTGTATTGTTTCACCACTGCCGGATGTCGGATGGGTGGGATGGTGTGTTGCCACCTGTTATTTTTTCACATAATGCCCAAGGGGTCCCCTATGCAAAAAATAGCAGGTTCGCATGGAAAATCATTATCATACGGCTTTTGATGGTGGTGAAACTTTGTGAGCAATTCTATGGGGCTGTCATCCCTCAGCTCGCAAAGCTTCACCACCATCGGACACCGAATGGGTGTGGGACGGTGTGTTGCCACATTCGCTATTTTCCACACGTAGACTATTCAATTGAACCTATGTTGGTACTTTACATAAGTCTCTCTTTAATGGAGTTATAATCCTAATAACTTACAATAGGTCCGCTATGAAAACAATAGCGGGTTTGGGTAGGCCATCATTATCATACGGTGCCCGATGGTGGTGAAGCTTTGTGAGCGGGTCCATGGGACTCCTACCCCTCCGCTCACAAAGTTTCACCACCATCGTGTTGGATGGGTGGGACGGTGTGTTGCAACCCCTACTATTTTTTCGCATAGTGCCCAAGGGGTCCCCTACCCCTCCGCTCACAAAGTTTCATGTGTTGCCATCCGCTATTTTTTTGCATAGAGCCCAAGGGGTCCCCTATGTAAAAAATAGCGAGTTTGGTGGAGCATCATTATCATATGGTGTTCGATCATCGTGAAACTTTACAAGCAGGTCCATGGGGCTCCTACCCCATGGCTCACAAAGTTTCACCACCATCAGTCGGATGGGTGGGACGGTGTGTTTCCACCGGCCTATTTTTCGCATAGTGTGCGTAAGGGGTCCCCTCTATAAAAAATAGCGAGTTTGGGTGGGATATCATTATCCGATACGGCACTCGATGGTGGTGAAACATTGCAAGCAAGGCCATGGGATTGCTACCACTCTGTTCACTAAGTTTCACCAACATCAGATGTCGGATGGGTGGGATGGTGTGTTACCACCCGCTATTTTTCACATAGTGCCCGAGGGGTCCCCTATGCAAAAAATAGCGGGTTTGGGTGGGGCATCATTATCATACGATTTACGATGGTGGTGAAACTTTGCAAGTGGGTCCATGGGACTCCTACTCCTCCGCTTGTAAAGTTTCACCACCATCAAATGCCATATAGGCGGGACGATGTGTTGCCACCCACTATTTTTTCGCATAGCGCCCAAGGGGTCCCCTATGCAAAAAATAATAGGTTTAGGCGGGACATCATCATCATATAGTGTCTTGTGGTGGTAAAATTTTACGACTAGGTACATGGGGCTCCTAGCCCTCTTTTTGCAAAGTTTACCACCATCGAGCGCCGGATGGGCAGGACGGTGTGTTGCCACCCACTATTTTTTGCATAGTGCCCAAGGAGTCTTCTATGCAAAAAATAGAGAGTTTAGGTATGGCATCATTATCATACGGTGTCCGCGATGTGGTGGGAAAACTTTGTGAGTGGGTTCAAGGAGCTGCTACCCCTCCTACCCTTCCAATTGTAAAGTTTCACCACCATCAGATGTCGGATGGGTGTGCCGGTGTGTTTCCACCCGCTATTTTTTCACATAGCCACCCAAGGGGTCCCCTATGTAAAAAAATAGGGGTTTGGGTGGGGCATCATTATCATACGATTTACGATAGTGGTGAAACTTTGCAAGTGGGTCCATGGGACTCCTACTTCTCCGCTTGTAAAGTTTCACCACCATCAAACGCCATATAGGCGGGACGATGTGTTGCCACCCACTATTTTTTCGCATAGCGCCCAAGGGGTCCCCTATGCAAAAAATAATAGGTTTAGCTGGGACATCATCATCATATAGTGTCTTGTGGTGGTAAAATTTTACGACCAAGTACATGGGGCTCCTAGCCCTCTTTTTGCAAAGTTTACCACCATCGAGCGCCAGATGGGCAGGACGGTGTGTTGCCACCCACTATTTTTTGCATAGTGCCCAAGGAGTCTTCTATGCAAAAAATAGAGAGTTTAGGTATGGCATCATTATCATACGATGTCCAATGTGGTGGGAAAACTTTGTGAGTGGGTTCAAGGAGCTGCTACCCCTCCTACCCCTCCAATTGTAAAGTTTCACCACCATCGGATGCCGGATGGGTGTGCCGGTGTGTTTCCACCTGCTATTTTTTCACATAGCCACCCAAGGGGTCCCCTATGTAAAAAAATAGGGGTTTGGGTGGGGCATCATTATCATATGGTGTCTAATGGTGATTAAACTTTGCAAGTAGATCCATGGGGCTCCTACCCTGCCACTCAGAGAGTTTCCCACCATCGAACGCCGAATGGGTTGGACGGTGTGTTGCCACCCGCTATTCTTTGCATAGTGCCCATGGGGTCCCTTATGCAAAAAAATAGCGGCTTTGGGTGGGGGATCATTATCATATGGTTTTCGATGGTGAAGAAATCTTGCGACGAGCAAGTCCTTGAGGCTCCTACCCCTTCGCTCATAAATTTTCAGCGGCACCATCAAATGCTGTATGGGTGGGACGATGTGTTGCCACACCCAATATTTTTTCATATAGAGCCCCAGGGATAGCGGGTTTGTGTGGGGCATCATTATCATACGGTGTCCAAAGCTGGTGAAACTTTGCGAGTAGGTACATGGGTGGGGCATCATTATCATATGGTGTCCATCCGATGTGGTGGTTAAACATTGTAAGAAAATCCATAGGGGTTCTATCCCACCTCTTGCAGAGCTTCACCACCATCAGACATCGGATTGGTTGGACGGTGTGTTGCCATCTGCTATTCTTTGCATAGTGCCCAAGGGGTTCTTTCTGCAAAAAAATAGCGGGTTTGGGTGGGGCATCATTATCATACGGTGTCCGATGGTAGTGAAAGTTTGTAGGCGGGTCCATGAGGCTCCTACCCCTCTACTTGCAAAGTTTTACAACCATTGGATGTCGGATGGGCAAGACGGTGTATTGCCACCCGCTATTTTTTGCATAGTGCCCAAGGGGTCCCCTATGCAAAAAATAGCGAGTTTAGGTGGGACATCATTATCATACGGTGTTCGATGGTGGTAAAACTTTGTGAGCAGATCCATGGGGCTCCTAACCCTCTGCTTGTAAAGTTTTATCAACATCGAACGCCGGATGGGTGGGAAGCTGTGTCGACACCTGCTATTTTTTCGCATAGTGCCCAAGGAGTCCCCTATGCAAAAAAATAGCGGGTTTGGGTGGGGCATCATTATCATACGACATCCGATGGTGGTGAAACTTTTGCAAACAGATCCATGGGATTGCTACCCCTCTGCTCGCAAAGTTTCACTACCATTGGACGCTGGATGGGTAGGGCGGTGTGTTGCAACCCGCTATTTTTTACATAGTGCCTAAGGGGTCCCCTATGCAAAACATAGAGGGTTTGGTTAGGGAATCATTATTATACGGTATCCGATGGTGGTGAAAGTTTGCGAGTAGGTCCATGGGGCTCCTACCCCTCTGCTCACGAAGGTTCACCTACTTCGGACGTCGGATGGGCGAAACGATGTAATGCCACACCCACTATATTTTCACATAGTGCCACGGGATGCCCTACCCCTCCGCTTGCAAAGTTTCACTACCATCGAACACCGCATGGGTGGGATGGTGTGCTACCACCTGCTATTTTACTACATAGTGACCAAGGGGTCCCCTATGCAAATAATAGTGGGTTTGGGTGGGTCATCATTATCGTACGGTACCCGATGGTGGTGAAACTTTGCGAGCGAGTCCATGGGCCTCCTACCCCTCCGCTCGTATTGTTTCACCACCATCGAACGTCAAATGGGTGGGACGGTGTGTTTCCACCTGTTATTTTTTCACATAATGCCCAAGGGGTCCCCTACGCAAAAAAATAGCGGGTTCGTGGGACATCATTTTCATACGGCGTCCGATGGTGGTGAAACTTTGTGAGCAATTCTATGGGGCTGCTATCCCCCCACTCACAAAGCTTCACCACCATCAGACATTGGATGGGTGGGATGGTGTGTTGCCACCCACTATTTTCTGCATAGTGCCCAATGGGTCCGCTATGAAAACAATAGTGGGTTTGGGTGGGCCATCATTATCATACAGTGCCCGATGGTGGTGAAGCTTTGTGAGCGGGTCCATGGGGCTCCTACCCCTCCGCTCACAAAGTTTCACCCCACCGCGGATGGGTGGGACGGTGTGTTGCCACCCCTGTTATTTTTTTGCATAGCACCCAAGAGGCCCCCTACCCCTCCTCTTGCAAAGTTTCACAACCATCAGACGCCGAATGGGTGGGTTGGTGTGTTGCCATTTGCTATTTTTTTGCATAGAGCCCAAGGAGTCCCCTATGCAAAAAATAGTGTGTTTGGGTGGGCATCATTATTATATGGTGTCTGATCATCGTGAAACTTTACAAGCGGGTCCATGGGGCTCCTACCCCATGGCTCACAAAGTTTCACCACCATGTCGGATCGGTGGGACGGTGTGTTGCGACCGCCTATTTTTTGGCATAGTGCGCAAGGAGTCCCCTATGCAAAAAAATAGCGGGTTTGGGTGGGATATCTACTTTACCAAAACGTCATTGAAAAGGAATATTTAAAAGGTTTTGAAGTGTTATAAGAGCATTCAAAGTTATTTCAATGTGGAAAAGGCTACATAGAGAGTATATATGTGATTTCTACCTACGTTCAATGCAAGGATGATTTGGCATTTTCAACAGTCTTGTTCATTGGGCCCAAGCATAAGGGTAATGACTCTTAATATTTATATATATATTTATTACTTAATAGACTTTCATTTTTAAAATATTTCTATTTCCAAGGGCACCTAATCAAGAAACAAAGTGTCATTGTGCTTTATCTTGATACTTACATGTTTTAGACTACTTAAAGAAAAGGATGGTTTTAACTTTATTCTAGATAAAACACACAAATGTTAGTCCTCTTGAAGCTCTAAAATAGATATACCTATGTTGTGTGACCTTTTATTTTTCCACAAAACAAATTATGTACTTTTATACATCTGTCACCATAGCTTTATGCTATTCTGTTATATTATTTTCGACGTATCTTCCAAGATAACCCAAGTCAAACAATGTATGAAGAAATTTATAGGTTATCTTTTCATTAGCATAGCTTTATGTTATTCTATTGGGTTATCTTGTAACCACAGCTTTATGCTATGTTCTTGCGCATCAAACCCTAAAACTCCATAGCTCAATCTTTTATTGCTTGTTGGAACAATTGTTGTGATTGCTTGCATTTCCTCTTGTTTTTCTTGCTCAGTTGGTTGATGTGGGAATGGTGCTTAGCAAATCCACCATGTAAATTTGTTGAAAAAGAGAGGATATAGAGACAGGTTCTAGTATGTAAAAGTCTGGGATAAGGCCATTTCATTCCCTTTTTGCATGATTTTTTTCATATTTCCCAAATGGCATACTAGGGAGTTTCAAATTGGTAAGGTACGTATGGGTGGTATCATGGTGGTATGGGACGCTAGCGATTCCTCGCATATATTATCTTATGGGATAATTTGGGCTCAAGATTGTTGCCTTGCTTACATCACTTGGCATGTTGACCCCAACATTTAAAGACAATCTCATTTTTTGAATTCACTTGAAGTTATAGTGTAGGCATTCTTTAGATAAACTTCTTTTATCTATAGCCTGCATGTTTTGATGAGTGTAGAGAGAAGCAGCTCACGTGGTGAGATTGGGTTTGAATCTTGGCAAGTTGAGGTTTTTACAAATTGGATTACCGGAGGTCACCTAACACCTTAAGGTTTTGGGGTCTGGATGGCTAGACTAATTTGTGAAACACCTCAGTTAAGCGCGCTTGCGTAGGAACAAAACTGGGATGGGTGACCTCCCGGGAAGTGGGAGGATCCATGTTTCCAACATAAGCAACTAGTTATCTAAGTTGGAATATGTACAAGAGTACAAGGAACATACTCCAAAATTACGTGAAAAAACGAAGGCAAATGCTACCTTCAAAGCACATGATATTATCCAAAAGATCCTCATAGAACCATGGATAGAAGAATAGAAGCACCTCGAATCCATGAAAATCATAGTTGATCATAAAAATCAATGCATGCCATCTAATGGTCATTAATCATGCCAAAAGAAGCATTAAAATTGGTGGGCCAACTCATCAATCCAGAGTATATGAACATGGTGTTGTTGAAGCAAAACTCCAAAGTAAGAAAGTGAAACACATGTGTGTAGCACTCATTAAAAACCCCTAGACACAAGTGATCTAGGCAAAACCTGATGAGTCCATATAAAACTTGGAAACCATCCAATAAAATCCACCAAAACAACTAGATCAACTAACCCATGATAGAATTTGTCTTAGGCTTAGGAAATTAAGCATAGACCACACTTAAACATTCCACCAAACCTATTTTATGGCATTCCAAACCTATATTTTTCTTAAAAAAAATTAGCGCAATTAGATTTGCCAAAATACCATTGATATTTTAAAAATATAAATTTTTAGGATTTTTAAAAATAATTTCTAGAATATTCCTAATTTCTCCTGAGAATCCCATCGTTCATGAAATTTCCAATTCTGCCCGACAATTCTCAAATCCAATATAAAATTATAATTTTAATGGATTTCCTAATTTTTTGGGTAAAAAATAGAGTTTTAAAGGAACTTGAATGATCACGGGTGCCCGAATGGACACACTAGATGCCAATCACCAATCCTAGATTTTTCAAAAAAATAAAATAACCTTTGTCTAATTTTTCACTAATTTTTAAGTTTTTTTTTGAAATTTTTATTCTACCCCGCACACATTAGAATACGAATGGTCCAAAAATTTCGGAATCCCAATGGTCTTCCCGGAATACGGAAAGCCAAAAGTTTCAGGAAAATGAAAAGACAAAAAAAATTGGAATGTAAAAGGTCAAAAGTTCTCGAAATCCGAAAGGTCAAAAGATCCCCGGAATTCAGAAGGTCAATAGGTTTCTCGGGAAAACGAAAAGCCAAAAGGCTCCAAGAGAAAAAATTTAAGAGGATTTTTTTTAAATCTCTTGTTTTTTAAACCTTTTTCCCCAAGCTTTTTTGAAAAGCTTTTTTTAAATTAAAAAAACTATTTTTTTATATTTTAAAGCTTTAATTAAATCTTTTTTAAGCTTTAAATAAAAGCTTATAAATTCAATTTTATGGGGGGAAGCTTTTTTATGCCCGCGACTGCAGCGCAACCCCCCCTAGCGTTGCAAATATTGAGAGAGTGAGAGAGTAAGAGAGCTCCTCTCTCCTCCCCTTCTTCTCCATTCCAACATTCTCTCTCTCTCCATCCCTTCCTTCTCTGTTAACACAGAGGAGGATTAAGGTTTAATTGATTTTTTACTCATAATTAAAACTTAATTATGATTAACATTAATCAAAATATGCCTTTTAAGAGGTGTTCACACACGCGGGAGAGAAAAATAGAAGAAAATTTCAGTTTTGAGAGGAGAAAAGAATCCCACACACAAGGGAGAGAACTCAATGTATCAATTGGTTGCCCCACATTGCATTTTAGCAGAAATTTGGCAGAAAATTGATAGCATCTCTGTAAAAAAACCCGCCAAAATGCATAAAAATATAATTTTTATCATAAAAATATAATTTTTATCATAAAAATACCCTAAAATTTTCTAAATAATTAGAAAAAACTTCCAAAATTTATATAAATTTAGGAAATTCATTCTACCATGTATTTTGGTCGAAATTCCATAAATGCTTATTTTAAACCAAGAAAAATAAGAAAAAATAGCATTGAACTCACGGAATTTCTCTGCATCATCGATTCATCCATTGAGAGAAGAAACATGCATTCCAATCGGCATATCGGTGATCCACATGTGTAATCACCAAAATAAACCAATAAAATAATATTTTTATTTAGTAAATATTAAAATCTACTTTAAAAAATACTAAAAATTAGAATAAGAAAGAAAAAACAACAATAATTAACTAGAGATTGCTCTAATACCACTGTTAAAACCCTAAGATCTCTCTAGATAATCATCATGTATAAACATGCATAAATTAGGCATAAACTCATCCACCCATTCACCCTCAAGCTGAAGGGTGCACACATAAATACAATGAAGTACCACATACCTTACCTTGGTGTCCCATACCACCAAGAGATATGACATCATTCTACCAACCCATAGCTCTAGTGTGAAATAGCATGAGAGTAGATACAATCCTCTACACAAGAGGACATCCCTTGAGTGTGCCCCATGTCCCTATTGTAAGATTCCTCCTCAACCTGAATAATGAATAAGCTTTAATTCAATCCCCTGTAATCATTCCCTATTTTTGAATACAAGAAAATATTATTTTTCTTGTTTTTGTCTAGAGAGAAGAAAAATTCTAGAGAGTGGTAATTCAATATTAAGATATTTTTGGATAAATAAACTCTACAAATATTAAAAATATATTTCTCTGAAATAAAAAATCAAAATAAATTTTCCAAGGTGCATTAGAAATCAATTAAAAATGATTTAAAAGACCTTAGCCTAAAGGTCAAGATTTTCTGAAATTTTTGAATTATGGTGTCCAATTAAGGTTCCTATGGACCAATAAGATTAATCCACGTTTTGGGATGAGATAAATCCAATGAATAAAAGAAAATAACCAAAAATGAGTAAATACCCACATAAGATGAAGAGTTGACTGAGTACAAGGTTTATTAGTTAAAAACTATGAGATATTACTAAAAAAATGAGATATTTTGGAGTAATCATACAATTTTGACACCTTAGTTAAGGAAAGGGGGAGACTTCAAGGAGGTGCCTATTTTATACATGTGAAGGAGTTTTTAATTCCAAAATATTAAGATATTTTTATCTCTCCTCTCTCCTAGATCAAACTGGATCAAAAGGGAGCTAAACTGGTCCAAATCTTGTCCAAATTCAGCCAAACTGAAGCTGGAAAATTCTAGAACTTATTTGGACTCAGTTAGTGGCCTCCCTCACCTATAAATAGAGCCTCGTTCTTTTGTATTCTCATCTGTGAACTAGACCATGCCAATATTACCTTAAAATAAGTATATTTTCTATTATCCTCTAAAAATCCTCTACATTTTGGAGAGATTGAAGCTTCTCTCTCTCTTCAACCTTCCTTGGAGCTTTCCTCTCAACATACTAACCAATTGATTGGTTGGGGGCCTCTCCTAAGAATAGAGAAGCAAGCAAAACAAGAGGTAAGATGTGACTTTATGGTTTTTCTTTAATCTTCTAAATATTTTTCACTTCTCATCCCCTCTCAAGTTTGAGAAGTATTCAACTGAATGGTTTTTCAATGCAAATAAAGCTCTCCAAAGAGTTCTAATGATTAATCACAAAAAGTTTACATTTATGCTTAATTAGGATATTTTTTTAAGTATATCTCTCTCTCCCCCAAAAAATGGTCATTCCTATGACCAATTCTTTATTCAAATGATACTTCTCATGGAGCAATTCTTAATTCTAAAATCAAACATTATGCTAGTCAAGCTAGAGGCTAAAGAAATGGCTTTTTAATGCTTTTATGTTACATAAATTATGATAAAATTATGATTTAGATCCATAAATTGGATTTAGATCTATTGATAGTTAATCTATCATAAGTGTATTACTAAGTCTTATGCTTTTCAAAATTATTGAGAATTATTAGTAATAGCAACAGCAGCGAAGCTATGGTAAATTTTTTAGAAATTAACTCATAAATCATTTTTATGCATAATGTAAAAAGAGAAATTCCTACTATATTCTAGGATTAATCATCCTATGTTAAATGAATAATTCTAATCATATTCATGGAAAATTAATTTTTAATGTTTATGAATAAATAGTTAATTAGAGAAAAAGAAAAAAATTTAGTAATTTTATTTTTATGATAAAAGAGGAATTCCCATGATAATGGAGATCCATTCCAATGGAGAAAGAGAAATTTTGGAATATTAAAATAATGGATATGTTATTTTAAAATTAAAGAAGAATTTTAGATAAATTATTTTATGCATGAATAAATTTAAATGATAAAAGAGGAATTTCCATCATATTTGGAATTTAATCATTTAAATGAGAAAAGTGGAATTCTCAGTATAATGGAGTTAATGGGTATTTTTATTTAATTTTTAAGAGAACTTTTAGTTAAATTTATTTTTATGCATAAGAAAAATTTAAATGATAAATGAGATATTCCCATCATATTTGGAATTCAATCATTTAAATGGAAAAAGTGGAATTCTTATCATATTTAAATTAATGGATATTTTTATTTAATTTTTAAGAGAAATTTTAGTTAAAATTATTTTATGCATGAATAAATTTAAATGATGAAAGAGGAATTCCCATCATATTTGGAATTCAATCATTTAAATGGAAAAAGAGAAATTCTTGGTATATTTGGAATATTGAATATTTTATTCAATTTAAAGAGAAATTTTAGATAGATTTATTTTATGATGAAAGAGGAATTCCCATGACAATTCGATTGCACTCACTAAATGAGAAAAAGAGGAATTTTAAGCTTATTCAAAAAAATGGATATTGGTATTTAGTTAAAAGAAGAATTTTTATGATATTTAAGTAAAGAAAGATTTGAATTAACTTTTGGTATCAAAAGATGAATTTTCACCATAATTCTACCTAGGGAATTAAGGTTGCGAAATTAAATGGTACAAAGAATATCTTTAGATATTTTATGTGGTTAAATCACTAAATTGGTATTTACCCTTGTTCTGTGGGAGGGAATCAGCGGATGTCATGAAAGAAGAAAAAAAACAGTGATTCTATGGACCAAGTGCAAGTCTCTTCTTTGATCTGACCATGTGACTTTAGGTTCGGTTGGATTAGTTTAACTAGTTAAGACTTGACTCGCTAGATTAATTCCCCCGTTAGAAGATTTTCCCATGGCGGAATTGCCCATGCCTTTCGGGCAAGGGAAGTTTTTTTCGTGCTCGATTTTGGGAGGAACCGCTAGGCTAGTCTCTCGTCCGGATAGCCGCGGGCGACGAGGCCCCGAGTGTGGATCCCCACCCCGCGTAGGTGGCCAACGCTGCTTCCGCCGCCAGCGCCCTCAGAGCGAGATCTCACACCTATTATATAGGAGGGTCCTCAAGTGACTCTTCACTTCCATTTCCCATGTGTGACCCTTGGATGCCTGACCCTAACCTCAACCCCTAAGGTTAGCCCCCTAACCCATGCTCCACTAGAGCTTGTTCCCATGCTCACAAGCCTAATGTGGGTTAGCCTCCTAGTATATGCACATATAATGTGCATATAACATTCATACTGTCGAGAAGAAAAACATGTCTGTGAATGATTATGCCTTGAAGATCAAGGGCATTGTGGAATCCCTTGCATCTATTGGCGTTTCTATTGATGATGATAAGGTGGAAATATGTCTATCTGGTCTTGGGCCACAATACAAGGCATTGAAGACGTATATTTAAACTTGGAAAAAACATTCCTAACTTTATAGGTTTGGTGTTAATGCTGATCATTGAAGAGAAGAATTTGGGTGAAAATCAACAGTCTTCATAAAATAAAAATAGTTCAAAGCAACAGGCCTTCTACACAAGTTCAGGTAGAGGACAAGGAAGAGGTCATGGACGTGGCTAAGGTGGTGGCCGAACAGGTAATCAAAATTATGGTCAGTAGAGTGGAAATAGTCCCATGAATCACAACAACAACACACAGGTGGCCAGTTTAGAGGCAGGGGTAGTCAAGGAGGTCATGGTAATCGACAAAGGTAGCATAATGATACACGAGGCTATTTTTACTATGGTAGGCCTAGACATGTGCAGGCAGATTGCTATAAGAAGTAGAATGACATGCAAAATGGAAAAGTGCAGCAAAATAACTATCAGTCCACTAGCAAAAATAATGAGAATAATGAGAGGTTGTTTGTTATGAAACATGTAGTTAATGCTGTGTCTGGAAATGATGTAGCAACATGTAAGGATGACGTATGGTATGTTAATTCAAGTGTTTCAAACCACATGACAAGTCATGCTAAGTGGTTCAAGGAAATGAAGATTTTTGAAAGACCAGGTTTTGTTGAAACATGGAAATGACACTACTCATCCGATTGTCCATGTTGGAGATGTACCATTGTCTATGTAGGATGGTAAGGTGAAGTACCTTGCAGATGTACTTCATGTTTCGAACATTACAAAGAATCTAGTTTTTATTGTGGCTCGATGATTAAGTAGGGTTTGCAAGTGCAATTTAACCCTGATAGTTGTTATGTAGAAGACTTTAAAGATAAGTGCAGGTTGGTTGTAAAAGGGAACAGAGTGCAATTTAAGTAGGGTTTGCAAGTGCAATTTAAGTAGGGTTTGCAAGTGCAATTTAACCCTGATAGTTGTTATGTAAAAGACTTTAAAGATAAGTGCAGGTTGGTTGTAAAAGGGAACAGAGTGGGTAGAATGTTTACACTAAATGTAAATATGCCTAAAGTGAGTGCTACAATGTTTGCAAATGGTTCAGGATTTGTTGTAGATACAGAAATTTGGCATAAGAGAATTGGGCATATAAATGTGCAAATACTAAAGTCATTAGGAATTTTTTGGACCCAAAGAGGGCCTCTTGGATTAACTTTTGATTAGGAATGGACCAATAGGAAGAGGACTGGGTGCACATTTTTGACTTCTTTGACCCTAGGGGGCCTAGGCTTTGGTTTGCTAATGGGGCCTAATTACTACTCTTGTCCCCCTACCTCTTGGACCCAAACTTAGAGGTCCCCCTAACTAGAATTGCGTTGATTAAAAAGCCTAAAAATTAAAAAAAAATCCCAAAAGTGTGTTTTCCCTCTCAAACTTCCCCCCAACATACTCTAGGTTTGGAAAGCTCATTTTGAACCTCTTTCTTCCTCTTCTAAGCTCTCCATTGCTGCAAAAACTCTATACCTCTCAAGCTCTCCCTCCTTGTCAAGCTTCCTCAGTCTCAAGCTCCCTCTCCCTCTTTCTTCCTTTTCTAAGCTCTCCATTGCTGCAAAAACTCCATCCCTCTCAAGCTCTCCCTCCTTCTCAAGCTCCTTCCCTCTCAATCTCCCTCTCTCTCTCTCTCAAGCTCCCTCCCTCCCTCTCCATTGCTGCTGTAGAAATTCTATCCCTCTTTAGTCTACTCTAGGTTCAGGAAGCCTATTCTCAAACTCTAACCCTCTTTTAAGCTTTCCATTGCTGCACTGAAAACCCTGAACTTTCTCTCCTCTCACAAGCTTTTCGTTTCCCTTCTTCTCTTTTCTTACCACCATGGCCTCTTCCAGTAATGTGAGAAGACCTAGGGAGAAGGTGGAAGAGCTTGTGCTGCATAACACAAGAGATGAGAATGGAGTTTTCGCTTCAACAAGATTCAGGGTTGGGGCTTGGGTCTACATGCAGCCAAGCTCTAAGGGACCACATCGAGTGCGTCAACTGGAGAATATGCTACATCATTAGAAGGGGTGGCTACAAGGCTTCAAGCATACTAAGAAGGAAGGACTGGTTGCCATAGTGCAACATGTGTATACCCTTGGAGACTTGTACATTCAAGGCCAACGACCAAGGTTTCCTTCAAATTGTCAAACACAGCTTGAACAACATGCATTTTTTGTTTCAAATTTTCTTATGATTCTCCATTTTCTTATGTCTCTCTGCAGATATTTTCCCCTCTAATTATGTTGAGGAACAGCCACTCCAAAGCCTCACTGGAGTTTTCTATGCTATGCATGCATCCATTGGAGAGGCAATGTTTGTATCTCAAAGCCCAAGTGATCTTGTGACAGAACAATATCTTTTTCTTTTCTCACTCATAATTTGTAGATAAAAAACCAGGTTTATTTGGCAAGCTAGAAGAGATCCTCAACCCCCCTCTTAACAATCCTGAATGGCCTAAACCTGATGCTTGGACCATCTTATGCTTAAAGTTTAAGATGGTAAGTGATATCAAGACATCACTCAAGTTTTCAAAGGCATCTAGGTCAGTAGGGCTAAATTGGTTTTGTCCTTTACATGTTTTTGTGCACATGTTCAATTCCATACCAATGCACCAAACAAAAACAATGTATATTTGTAAGGAGGTACGGCCTGACCTTATTCAAGGATTACTAGGAGAGGGTTGGGAGGTTAATGAGGGGTCACATCAAGGTGATGTGTACAAGTGCAATGTAGTAGATTCTAGAGTGTCTTTCAGGTTCTTGAAGGCATGCTCTATTTTGTACATGCATCTGCACTACCAAAGATGGATGCAAAAGCACGAGACATGGATCCCACTTCAAGCCTCAGAAGAAGAAATTATGCCTATTGAGGTAGCTATGATGATGCAAAATGGATGGATTGAGCGAGTGGTAGCAAGCAAGCATTGGAGCCTAGCAGACCTGCGTCAACACTTTAGCATCATGGGTTTTGACAATGTGGAAGAGTCAAGTTTCAAGTTGATGAGAAGAAAGGTATATCTAATTCCACTACATGTCTAGAATTAACCGGTTATTGTGCCACTTTCTATATTTTTACAGATTAGGAAGCGTAAGGAGGGGACAACCATGGTCTGGCAAATGGGGGACCTTGAATTTTCAGCAGGGTGCATAGCCCTACCAACACATAGTAGGCATGTGGAAGATCTTGAAGATGAACTAGGTATATGGGAAAATAGCCTCTATTTTGATGCACGTGAGGGGCAAGAGTTTCAGGATCGAGGTGAAGGCAATGACAAGCTTTCAAGTCAACAAGGAGATGGAGATCAACATTAAGTAAATGTTACAAGAGGGGCAAAAAATGAAGACATTATAACAATTTTAGATTAGATGACATGCTTGTAATTTTATAGCAGGCTCTTTTTTAACCAATCTTTATTTAATTGAAATCTTAATATTTTTGCAAACTGTAACTTTTTTGTCTCAATCTAGTGTGAAAAGGCCAAACTTTAAATTTTAACTATAAATAGCCAAAGGTGCCTTCTTTTTCATTTTCACACGATAGAAACCAAGCACGAGCTCACACTATGTCTTTGCATTCACATGGCTACCCACTTTGACAACTTCTGTGAGTTCCTCTCCACCACCCCGTGTGCGGGGAAGAGCAAGCTCTTTGTCATGTTCTCTCCTGAAGTCGACTTTGAAAAGTCGCTCGCCCTTGCGTCCCAACATTATGAGACATAGATTGCATACATGGAGCAATACTTGGCTCCCCACTCCATCTCCTTTCCCCATTGCCCCAATGATCGATGGGTGCCTGTTGAGCTGCTTAAGTACATTCAACAATACGCCTGCCCCTACATCCAGCACCTTGAATGCTTCATCGACATGTGCATCCCCGCAGGAGCTTACTGTACCTTCAATAAGCAGGAGGTGAAGAGGTTGGGGAAGGGCAATTTAGGAACTGGGTTCCTCTCATGGCTCGCCACCTTTGCGTTCCTCATCAACGAGATAAGGATTCGGATGAGGAGGTAGAGATGCCTGCATTGCAGTTGGTAGGGTATTTGAGGGATGACAAGGAAGTGAAGGCAATAGGAACGAGGTTCCTCTCGTGGCTCGCCACTTTTGCATTCCTCATCAGCAGCGAGATAAGGATTTGGGTGAGGAGGTAGAGATGCCTGCATTGCAGTTGGTAGGGTATTTGAGGGATGACAAGGAAGTGAAGGCAATAGGAATGAGTGCTGGTGTGGAAGAGCAGCTTGCATCAGAGCACTTTCCAGAGGGTGCACAATCTGCAACTGAACAGCCCACTGTAGTAGAAGATGCAGCCACCTGGTTTTGAAAATACAAGTCACCCAAAGTATGTATGTAAGCTTCATAGGGCCTTGTATGGGCTGAAGCAAGCTCGATAAGCATGGCATGACAAAATTGCTAAGTATCTTGTCACTATTGGTTTTCATATGGCAGATGCAAATCACTCTTTGTATATGTGCGCAAGAGTGATAAGGGTATTGTGATCATCACCATCTATGTAGATGATCTTATTGTTGGGGGTGACAACTTGGAAGAGATTGAGCATGTGAAAAGTCTTCTCAAAAGGAAGTTTGACATGAAGGATTTGGGAGATCTGCGCTACTTTTTGGGCATTGAGGTCATTCGCACACCTAATGGTATTTGGCTGTCACAGAGACAGCATGTATTGGACATGTTGTACAAGTATGAGATGACTAATCTGCTTTTAGGGTAGGTTTGTCTCCTTATATGCACTTACTGCAACATGGAAAAAGAAATTAAGATGGTTCCATACATGTTAACTAACAAGTACTTGTGGCAGTACTTAAAGTACTTGTGGCAGTTTTACAAGTGCTTTGTTCATACTTAAGGCATTCAAAGTACTTGTGGCAGTACTTAAAGTTCTTATAAAATCAATTTAACATTAAAGTACTTGCTTAAGTACTCAAAAGAATTGCAGTAGGCAGTCTTCAAAGTACTTGTAGAATTACTCAAAGTACTTGCATATATACTCAAAGTACTTGTAGAAGTACTCAAAGTACACTTTGAGTACTTGGAAAAGTATTCAAAGTACTTGTAAATCTTTTCAAAGTACCTACAAAAGTACTCAAAAGATTTGCATATATGTATATGTATATGTATATATGTATATATGTATATGCAGTAGTACTCAAAGTACTTGTAAAAGTACTCAAAGTACTTACAAATTTACTCAGAGTACTTGCAAAAGTATTCACAGTTCTTGTAGAATTACTTGCAAAAAACTGGAAGTTCTTGAGGCAGTATTCAAAGTACTTGCAAAAGGTTTTAAAGTACTTAAAGCACTTGCAAAAGTTTTTAAAGTTTCTTCAAAAGTTATCAAAGTTCTTGAAAAAGTACTCGAAGCACTTGCAAAAGCACTTAAAAGTATGTGCAAAGTACTCAAAGAGTTCCTTCAAAAGTATTCATAAAAACTTCTAAAAGTGCTCAAAGTACTTGCAAAAGTACTCAAAACACTTGCAAAAATACTCAGTACTTTCATAAACATATAAATCAAATATTTCAAAATTACTTTTAATTCCTCTAGCTTCGCTTCCAAGCTAAGCATATATGCTCCACATGCAGGTCCTTCTTTGCCATACAAAATCGTGAGAGCATTGGCATGTCTTTTTCCAAAAATGCTTTTGGTCCACTCCTTGCACACACGAAGACCCACATCATAAACCATGTGTACATGCCTCACTGGTAAACACCAATTCATGAAGAATGAAACCAAAGAAAACAATGTAGTGCAAGGTTCACCTTTGAGAGAGCACTTTGACGAGGATTTCATTGTAGGCAGATCATTTGAAAAAGCCTCTTGTAGGTTTTTGGGGGCACCTGCACATAAAGAAACACATGAGTATCATGCACATTCACCAAATACATGAGCAATGGGCATGTACCATATATATATATATATATATATATATATATATATATATATATATATATATATATATATATATATATAGAGAGAGAGAGAGAGAGAGAGAGAGCTATCATACCTATAGAGCTAGGTCGTCTTTCCGCAAACAGAGCGAAGGGGTATGGTGTATTGTCGCTGCAATGAGGCGAAATGTATGAAAATACTTTTTGCACATTTGGTGAATTCACACCTAAACATGATTGCATTATTTTCACCACCTTTCCACTATGCAATTCAAATTTGGAGTTTGTTCCCTCCTACTACAACTAATTCACTTAGAGTGAATCTTTTCCCTCCACAAGAAGTCCACCCACAAAAACCACTTGAGAAAACCCAAAAAAGGAGAAGCAAATCTATTCAACCAAGCATCTAAGCATACAAGCAAGAAAGAGCAAAGAAGAGAAGACATCACAAGTATTCTCACATTAATGGAATGATTGTGTATTATGTATTGCTTCAACAAGGGAATGACTGTGTATTGTGTATTACTTATTATAAAAAATTACTTATATACAAGTGACTAGACTAACCAAACTTAAAAATGGTCCGGTCTCTATTACCAGTCTTAAGCAAGTGACTGTGTATTGTGTATTACTTATTATAAAAAATTACTTATATACAAGTGACTAGTTTTGCACTAGACTAACCAAACTTAAAAATGGTCCGGTCTCTATTACTAGTCTTAAGCAACTATGTACATGGAGTCCGTGGACTTTCACTATTTGAGATTAAGCACATGGTAAGGCCACTTTATATAATCCAACACCATTTTATAAAAGATAAGTTTTCGTTTGAGTGGGTAAGAAAGCAAAGCACCTAACGATTGTTGGTCAAGTGAGTGAAACCATGTTAACATATGGAGTGGTTAACACCATCTTACTCGTATGTAGTAATGGAAGCCTATCTTTTGTAAGACGATGCTGGAATATTTGAAGTGGCCTTACCCTGTGCTCAATGCCAAAATGGGAACGTCATAGACTTCGTGTATATACTTGATTAAGGCTTCTAGAAATAGTGGTCATGGATAATTTTTAAGTTATGACTAGCCAAGTGTGAACTCTAACCATTTGTATAAAAGCTAATTTAGACATTGAGCAATACACAATCATTCCCCTTACAATGAGCTCTCCCTCTTCTCCCTACCCTCTTGCTTGCTTGTGTTTTGTTGAATCCTTGCATAGATTGATGGATGCTTGAATGGATAGGTTTGATTATAGGTTTTTCCTCTCATGAGCTTCTTTTCTATCCACCCCTTGTGAGAACCATTGTGACGGTAACCCTCTTCTTGTCTCCATCTAGTTGGATGGAGCTCTTCCTCCACACCCATAGCCATGGAATGTGAAAAATGGAATGAGGATGCAAGATGACGGGCTAGCACACCCACACCTAATGGGAAGTTTCTTCTTGCAGTTCTAAGGCAAAGTTCCCAATGACACTTGTGTAGGCATAGGTAAGGTAAGCTCTTAACTTGAAAAATAGGGAAGTATAATCTTGTAGCATCTTGAATCCTTCCCAAGCTTGATAATGGAATGGATACGAGGAGATCCATTGGTGTTTGGAAGGTCATGAAGATTCAACATTTTAGTGACTCCATAGATTTTTTTAATGGACACACAATGCACAAGGTATTTTGGTGCACAACTAGATATTGTTGTTTTTGAAGAAGAGAATGAAGATTCCCATGCTTGGAACGAGAGGCAATCTTATCATCATAGTAAATGATGAAGCACATCCTCCTCCTGAAGACTTCTCTCATAGATATGTGCCAAAACTACTCATATCAAGAAAGCTATACATAATGGAGACTCTCCATAGACGACCACTAGTTGCAGCTTTTCGCTCAACTATTTTCTTGCTCATTGCAAGCTCCCTTCATGTACAAAGTTTGCATACCCATCTTGTTCCGGCTCGTGCTATTCGTTTTGATTATGTTCGAACTACATAGTTTCTTGTGTATGATGTATGTTACCCTTTGGATAATAAGTTTCCTTCACCAAAATTGTGTTTTAAGGCAATCTTCTCTATTTTTAAGTTTAATTACTTGAATGGACTCTATGGTTTTCATAACGTTGGAACTTTGGAAAAAAATAGTAAAAGCATATAGTCGATACAAATGACCGTTGAAGCACAACCATTTAAAATAAACCTCCTTCATTCTGATACTCCAACCCAGGTACGAAGCGGGATGGACACTGGCTTTGCAACAGCTTTGCAGGTGATTGATCTCTCTCTCTCTCTCTCTCACACACACACTTCGATCAAATTATGTTCTCTTCTTACAGAGTCTCCTGTATGTATGTGTGTTTTGGCTCTGCAGGACAGCGCTTCCTCCCTCTACCGCAACAACATCACACCGCTTCTGCAGCGATGCGCTTCATACATGGGCGAGCCACACACAGAGGCGTCGATGGTGAGCGTCGATACGAAGCGCGGCCTCCAGCAAGCGGACAACCTCAAGTGGCAGCAGGACATGTTCCACCGCCTGCTCAACTTGGTCTGCCTCTCCAGAGAGGGACTGGTGCCGCAACAGCAGGTGGGCACCTGCAAGCGCCAAGTGCTTGCTTTCCTGGAATTGCCCCATCCGGATGGAGAGTGGGCCGACTTCACGCGAGACAAGCTTCTCTTCTTGCAGGTGAGCATGACAATTCTTACGGTAATCCTAGCGCATGCTGTTGATGTAAGGGTTTTGAAACTGCAGCCTAAATCAGACCCTAATCCTATCTTATCCCTATCCCTATCCCTATCCCTCAACCCTAACCCTAACTCTAAGTCTCCTTCTGACTTGCCTTACAGGACCTTTTGTTTGCAACCTGCATTTCTGAGAATGAGTATCACGTCTCAAAGAAACCTCTGATCTTGCGCTTGGCCGACCAAGGGGCAATCATTGATGCAGAGGACTTCATCTTCAACAGCCATGTTGCTTGTTGTGATGCTAAGGTAATGAGGACGAGAGGTGCTGTGAGATCGCCATCGTCAAGAAGGGCAAAGGTGCAGTCCATGTCAGAATCTTTGAGGATGCCTTCCGCATACAAAACTGATGCGGATGCTAGCACCAAAGTTTCTGCTTCTTCTCCCTTGAAGCAGGTGATGGGGTCTGTGTGCCGGCTCAACACGACTCCGAACAGTGGTGGGGGCACCAGCAAGCCTAATGCTGCTACTGTGAAGATGGAGAAAGAATCCCAGCAGCCACGTGTTCCCCATGCCTTGGACTTTCTGAGACCTGAGCACTGCTGCCCTGTGCGAGACCCCCCCTCTCCTCATCAGTTTTGCCAAAAATCAATAGATATACCCATCTCTAGAGACAAGCAGGAAGAGCTACTACCTGTCCCACGGTCTGCCCCCTCAGCAGATGACCTCAAAGATGGAGATGTGTGCAGCAACAGGTTGAGCCAATACTTTTCCCCCAACCACAAATCCATGGCTGAGCAGGTCGATCCCTTCTCAGGCCATGCCTCCCCTTTTGAGACGGGGTCTGCAAGCAAGTCTCCTAGTAGAACTCCTAGCAGGTTCAAAAACATGTTAACAGGGCTGATTCAGAAGACGACGCTACAATCAGAGGCGGAGAAGAGCCTCAAATTGCTGCCTTCTTCTGAAGGAAGCGATTCAGAGGAGGAGAAGCCCTCTTTCACTGTCAAGGGCAGTAAGTGGGGGTTGGATATACTAAGGTTTCCTAGGAAGCTGCAGTTTGGTCAGGAAGAAAACTCAGCAGACAATGCGGAGGGAACAAGCTTGGAACCTGTCCATGGATGCTCAGAAGGAGAAGTGCAGCTGGAAGGGGGTGGAGGGCAAGGCCCTAATATCAGAAGACTTAAGAAGAAGGTTCATTCCAAGGGTGCACCCACAGATTTTTTCATTGACAAGGTAGCTAATTTTGCATAGCTCTGTATATGCGAATCCTCATTTGGTCGTTTTGTCATCTGCTTGGTTTCTGATCGCATCTGAATTTCTCAGGTCCTGGGAGAGAATATAAAAAACGAGCTTTCCCGCATCCGAGCTGAAATGAACAGGACACAACCAGGCCAAACCTTCACGTGAGTGCATTTAAGCCTGTGCGTCTTTTGTAATGGTTGTGATATCAAGAGCTGATTCTTGGGTCATTAAAAATACTGCTAATAAATACGCTATGTGGGTCCTCTTAGCAATGAGCAAATTGATGCTATAGCAACAAGGTTGCCCGTGGATAAAGCTGAGCTGAAGAGGTTTTTCCCTCGGTGAGTATTGAGAGGAGCTTACAATGGCCGGCGGTTTGCTGTTTATTTTGGTTCCTTCTGGGTAACTGAATTGATTGTTTGGGGAAAAAACAGGACATGGTGTGAGAGATATGGAGACGTTGTGCTGGAAGTGGTGCAGAAGGAGTTCAAGGAGCATGTGGGCGAAATGCAGAGGCTAGGAAAAGCAGTCAAAGACAAGCAGCAGCGCCCATCATCATCACCATTAAAGCACAATGATGAGAACATGGAAGGAGGATTATCGTCTCCTCTTGAGCAGCAACCTCACCATCAGCTGCCCAGAAGGACCCCCGATTTCACCAATTGCTTGTTGACAACTCTGGATGAGAACACCCCAACCAACAACATTCCATGGGGCTTCTCTCCAAGAAAGCAACAGCAACCTGCTGCTGCCACCGAATCACACATGACAGAAAAGAACAGGTGCAAACTCACACCGCAGCAACGGTGCGCCAGGAGATTGAGCAGAGACATGGCGGCCCCTACAGAGGACAACCTGGATTGCAATCTTGAAGAAGAAATCTTGAATAATATGCCTTTGCGAAGGCTGAATGAGTATGGCTCACACTTGAGATTATGATAGCATGGCCTACTGTGAAGCGTTTTTGTCCCACCAGCTAATCAATCAAAGGCTTTTCTCTACTTCAAACTCTTATGGGTCTTGTTCCATTCAAGCCATACTCTTACTACTTAGCCAATCAACATTCTAGTGATCATGCACAAGATAGAGCTCAACAACTATAGACTATAAGGTTAGTGTGACATGTGTTTGTAATTTTAACGCCAAGCAAAAGCGACTAACACTAATCCCATGTTGATCTACTGTATATTCGAAAACATGAATATGTACAATAATCTTGGATCTTGACCCAGATCCAGATCCAGTTGGTGCATGCATACAAAAGCTTGTTGATTCGATAGCTTGGTCGTGCTTTCCAGATGCGCTTGCCTTTGTGCCTAGAGAGTTGCCTTGGGTTGCCTCTTGCCAACACTTGAAAGATGCCTGAGAGATCTGTAAGATGTCTATCTGCCTTTCCATGCCTTGACCTCCTTTATATAGAAATATGATTGAAAGTCGTCTTCAAGTCGGTTTTACCATTTTAACCTTCATAATAATGTCCACCAATAAGTCATATTCGACCTCCAAACTGTGCTGATCCATGGGCCTATGTTTTGGGCACTCTCGAGTGCCAATAGGACCTTAAAATCAAGTCGAAATCTACCCCTAAATTTGCCCATATACTTGCTAGTGAGGATAATCATATATGTCTATGAGCATTGGGTTTAACGGATATCCACACATGACTTGGAGCACTTGAGTACTCCATACACCTTTGCTCCAATTCCATGCCTCTTTGTTTGTAAACTTTGTTCCATATTCTATAGATCAATCTCTAAGCTCTCTGACTTGCTCTTCAAGTTCTTTGGCTCGGTCTTTGGATCACATATAACCTCATACTCCTTTGGAGAGATGCTTTGGAGGCTCCTTGGAAACTATCAGGTTAGCCCCATCCTCCTCCAAACACGATGTCACGCCACCTCCCACCACGATGAGTGTTCCTCACTACCCTCATCAATCTTGTTTGCTGACTCTAGTTCCAATCCTAATTATTAATATTAATACATATTCTTTGAGATAACATTTGTCTGAAGACACATTGCAATACTCCTTTGGAGAGATGCTTTGGAGGCTCCTCGGAAACTATCAGGTTGGCCTCATCCTCCTCCAAACACGATGTCACGCCACCTCCCACGATGAGTGCGAACTTTCTCACTACCCTCATCAATCTTGTTTGCCGACTCTAGTTCCAATCTTGATTATTAGTATTAATACATATTCTTTGAGATAACAATTGTCTGAAGACACATTGCAATATTTTGAAACTATCTTAACCTTTTCAGCATTCTTTCCATGAAAAAAAGAAATTCTCATAGTACTTCGACATATTCATTTTTATTCCTCTTAACTCACCCACTCAGCTATTCCACTTCAAAAGAGTAACTATTGTGATTAAACAATATTCTTAACACGATAACTTACAAATTTCTCTAAGAAGGAACAGCAAGACCTAGTTTAAGAGAAGATAGGCCTTTTTACTTATGTACACCAAGCTCTCTACTAACAAGGAAATGAAAGTTCTCTTTAACCTCCTACACTCTCGCAAAATCCCTCCTCTCATAGTACAATGATAGGGAAACCATAAATTGTGTTGTGCCCAATATATAAGAATAATTCAGCCTCCCTCAATCCTAATTGACAAATACAAAATATCAGTTTTCTACTTAAGGAGAATCAAAACCATAACTCACAAACTTAGCATCTTAAAATAATAATCACAACAATAATTACTCTACTCTTTTGGGAGAAAAAAAGAGTTAGATTAATCTATAATCTTCTTACAAACCATAAAAGAGATATTTTAAGGGATGCTTAAGATTCTTAATAATTAAGAAATCATAAGAAAAGGAGAGAATTAGTATAATGATAAGAAAATCATAGCTTGCAATATGCCTAATATACAAGAATAATTCATACTATCTCAATCCCAATTCACAAATACAAAACATCCTTTTTCTACTTAGGGAGAATCAAAACCATAACCCTAATTAACCATACTTGTTGGAAATAGGGTTACACACACACACACACACACACACACACACACATACTTGTTGGAATAGGGTTGTACAAAACATCCTTTTTCTACTTAGGGAGAATCAAAACCATAACCTAATTAACCATACTTGTTGGAAATAGGGTTGTGAATTTTTTATTATTATAAAAGTGTTATTACTATCTCAATCCCAATTCACAAATACAAAACATCCTTTTTCTACTTAGGGAGAATCAAAACCATAACCCTAATTAACCATACTTGTTGGAAATAGGGTTACACACACACACACACACACACACACACACACACACATACTTGTTGGAATAGGGTTGTACAAAACATCCTTTTTCTACTTAGGGAGAATCAAAACCATAACCTAATTAACCATACTTGTTGGAAATAGGGTTGTGAATTTTTTATTATTATAAAAGTGTTATTCTCATTAAATTTGATTTTTATGCATAGAAAGATGCATAAAGGAATTTTTTTAATTATAAAAGTGTTATTCTCATTAAATTTGATTTTTATGCATAGAAAGATGCATAAAGGAATTTTTTTATTATAAAAGTGTTATTCTCATTAAATTTAATTTCTATGCATAGAAAGATACATAAAGGAATTTTTTAATTATAAAAGTGTTATTCTCATTAAATTTGATTTTTATGCATAGAAAGATGCATAAAGGTATTTTTTAAATTATAAAAGCATTATTCTAATTAAATTTAATTTTTATGCATAGAAAGATGCATAAAGGATTATTTTTATAATTATAAAAGTGTTATTCTCATTAAATTTAATTTCTATGCATAGAAAGATGCATAAAGAATTTTTTTTTATAAAAGTGTTTTTCTCATTAAATTTAATTTTTATACATAGAAAGATGCATAAAGGAGTTTGTTTTATTATAAAAGTGTTATTCTCATTAAATTTGTTTTTTATGCATAGAAAGATGCATAAAGGAATTTTTTTAAATTATAAAAGTGTTATTCCTATTAAATTTAATTTCTATGCATAGAAAGATGCATAATGGAAATTGTTTTATTATAAAAGTGTTATTCTCATTAAATTTAATTTTTATGCATAAAAAAATGCATAAAGGAATTTTTTTTATTTTAAAAGTGTTATTCCTATTAAATTGATTTTTTGCATAAATAGATGCATAAAGGAATTTCTTTTATATAAAAGTGTTATTCCCATTGAAGTTGATTTTTATGCATAAATAGATGCATAAAGAATTTTTATATCAAAATTAGAATTCTCTTAAATTTTATGTTTAATTTTTATGAGTAATTGATAAATGAATAATTAAATACTCCAAGAGAGAAATTTCTATCGTTTTATATTCACACGGTTTGTAAAAAGAAAATTTAGAAAATCTATCGAGATCAAAATATTCAGATAAATGATTATTTTATTCCTCATTAGAATTCGTAACTAATTTAGAAATCAGTTAAGTGTATATTCAAAGAAAGAAATTCGGTAAAATAGTAACTGAATTATCAAACCTTTTCGAGAAAGATAGTTTAGGAAGAATCTTATCAGACTCGAGCCGTGAATCAGACTATGACCAACAGACTATGACCAAGACCAAACTCTTTTGTCAGTTTCGAGGAAAGAAGATGTGACCAGTTTAGAAAAATACACTCAAAACTCCCGCCAAATCTGAAACTAAGTTTGAGACCCTTCGAATTGATATGTGGATCAAGGTTATAGAATTCGAGGAATTCTGGTATGAAATTCAGAATGCCGATCAAGAAGTTTTGGGATACTGATTCAAGAAATACTCATGTTGTAAAAAAAAGAAAATCAAACTGAAAACTTGCATAGAAACCCTGTTTTCTTAAAGGACTGTCTTACGCCAGAATGCTGGAGGGAGCATTTGGTATATGTTTTTCTAAGGGAAGTTCGGTTGCAACAGCTAGTAGGGAGTGTTCAAAGGACAGCTCATGCGGCAAAGGCAGGCCATGCTTGACCAGCCTCGGTATGGTTGCAAAATGGTGCGCTTCTGGTACGATGGGCGAGGGCCGACGAAGCGGTCCGTGAGAGTGAAGTGCCAGGACACCAAGGAGGATCCTAGAGGGTTCTGACCAGGCGATGCACGGGCTCGCGGTGCCTAGGACACCCATGCGTATGTCAAGGAAGATATGTATGATGGACAAAATGATTATTATAATCTGTTACTGGATCTCGTTTTACTGACCAGTGGGTCTCAACGGAGTGTCTAGAGTGATACTGTTTTTAAGAAACAAGGGACTGGATGGAAATTTTGAGTTATGATATCTATAACCAATAACTATTTATCAATGGATTATTTTATATGTTAAAGTTTTAAAGAGGAGTGTGTGCGTATCTATATTCGAAAGCAAAAGTTAAGAAAGGCATTCAATTATGGGTGGGTGAGTAATTGTCTGGTTCTACCGATTCCAGTTGGGTGGTGGCTGGTGGCTAACCCATGGGCCTAGGCTGGAATTAGTGGAGTTTTAATAATTAAATTGAAATAATAGAAATACGCTTAGAATTCAAGTAGTTAAATAAAACCCTGAAGAATTTCTCAAATGAGTAGATCAACGGCTCTGCCTGATTTTGGTTAGGAAAAAAGCGTTGATTTCCTCAAATGATTAGATCAATGGCTGTGCCTGATTTTGCTTAGGAAAAAGCGTTGATTTTTTCAAATTAAGTCAATGATTGTTTTCCTTCTATCTGGTTAAATCAGGTGAAGGATAGTTTAATCTCTTGAACCTGTTAGAAAATTCGTTAAGAAAATCAAAAAGGTGGAATCGTCCCCGTTTTCTGGGAAAGGGAAATTTTTCCGGTTTCGGTTTCGAAATGACCACTAGATTAGTCTCATGTCCGGACATTCGAGGGCAAGGCCCCGAGTGGGAAACCCTACCCCGCGCAAGAGGAGACTACTTCCGTTGCTGCTAGCAACCGGGAATCCGGTGTGCACGAAGGGGGCAGAGGGGTCTCACAGCTGGTATCAGAGCGTTGCAAACTTACGAAACAACAGCAAAAATCGCCTAAAATTTTAAAGTAAATCTGGGAAATAATGTTTTCACTTGTTAAGATTATGTTTGAAATGAACATAAATTGAAAACTCATAAATTGAATTGGATTTTTAGATGGATACCCCAAATTTGTCTAGCATTCCTGGACTCTCCCAGAGTCAAGATATGATCGCCTTTGCCTTCGAAAATCTCATTAACTCCGCTACAACCCGAGAAAGCAGAGTGAGACTCGTTTGTCACTTTGAGGATCTATACTTTCCTGATCCAGTTTTCCTGATCAGTTTTCTTGATCCAGTAGAGCGATGTCAGTATATGTGGTTCTCTGGAGGGCGAAGTATTCGTGTCAATACCAATGAATGTCGGAGACTCAGATAGAATATCTCGCTAGCCATGATCTTGTTAAGGCTAGGACTTATTCATTATGTTCAACTCTATAATCATTCACCTCGGAATTTTAGAATTTCTTGCCGTATTTTTAGACTTCTTAGTCGCTTTATTCCTAGGAGTAGAATTACAACACCATTATCAGTGATGAATCGTGTATATCATAGCATGTCTCCATCGCAGTATCGCCTTTTTATGCATATGTGATTGAGGCGGTGACTTTTGGAGCCGAGATGCTCTATGTATATATCAAAAACTTTTGATAATAAATGATGTTTTGTAAAATCTTCCAAATTGTTTTGGTGGTTGTGAACATTGGTTAGCAAAATTATCAGAGTGAATCTTGTTCTCAAGAAGTATGATGGAATATTTATTTGTT
This sequence comes from Cibotium barometz, assembly GCF_041138505.1. Taxonomy (NCBI): domain Eukaryota; kingdom Viridiplantae; phylum Streptophyta; class Polypodiopsida; order Cyatheales; family Cibotiaceae; genus Cibotium; species Cibotium barometz. The sequence goes on from NC_141082.1 coordinate 49,250,245, forward strand.
TAAGAAATAAATCTCAAAAATTAAATAGTCATAAATCTGATGACAAAGTTAAGTTGACAAAAATATCGTTCTGTTAGAATCATGAGGCGTGCGACCCGTGCTAGGCAGCCGGATCCTCTTACCGATGATGAAGAGTTAGATCCGGACGTTCGTAAAGCCCTGCACCAATCCCAACCTGGTCCCTTCAAGGGTGAAGGGGAATAGTTAGGAGAAGTAGTGGAAAAATGGATCGAGGCAATGGAAGGGTATTTTGACGAGAGAAGCAAGATGACTCTTGCTAGATTAAAAATTGTGGAAATGGCCAAGGTCGCTTGGAGGAACCATTGTGAGACAAACCGTCTCGACCGAAATACCCAGACCTGGTCAGATCTTAAGGCTTACCTCAAGAAGAGGTTTTGTCCTCCGGGCTTCCTAGAAACCAAAATGAACAAGTTCTTGGAACTGAAGCAGGATAGCTGGATGATTGAAGAATTGAAAGATCCTTGCCCCCTCCGCGCAACGGATTCGGGGGTGCTAGCAGCGGAAGTAGCACTCCTTGTGCGGCGATGCAGGGTCCTCTCACTCGGGGCCTCGCCACGGATATCCGGATAGGAGACTAATCCCTCGGTTCTTCCAAAACCGAACCCGGAAAAACTTCCCTTGCTACGCGGAAAGCATGGGCGATTCCTCTAGGATATTTTTACTCTAACGTAGTCAAGGTCATTACTGACCAAACTGATTCGACCGAACCTAAAGTCACTTGGTCAGATCAAGGAAGAAACTTGCACTTGGATCATAGAGATCAACGCTTGTTTCCCCATCGAGAGGCACGGCCGTTGATTCCTTTTTCCATAAAATAATTACTATCCGGGATTTACTTCATCTAGCGTACTACAACAGAAATTGAGTCTCATTTTACAGATCCATCAGTCCAGCCTAACCCCATCTAGTCCCATGGGTTAGCCAACCACCCACAACCATTGTAGTGATGGGATCCAATTAAGAATTTGGTTAGGTTTTGTCTCAGGTACCAGGGAGAAAAAGAGTTCCCAGGCCCTCTAACCGGATGTTCATGCAAACTTAAAGCTAGTCACACCACTTACACACCCAATATGAAATTGCTTTCTTCACAGATTCTGCTATCTTTAAAACAATCATTTAATGAAGCCATAGTATCACTGATCACAATTTTCCACCAAAATATCCAATTGAATGTTAATTTCCAATCATTCCTTCATCGGAGTATCTATGGCATCATTGGCAACCAGAACGCTCACCACCTGTCCACCCAGGGGCCTTTTCGATAGTTCTTAGCTCATAGTACCCGGCAATATATTCACTTATAAAAAATTCAAGATGGAATCTCCGTTTGAAGATCAGCAAGATCAACCAACAGATCCATATAAAGAGCCATGGAATCATCCGTTGTTGAGGACTAGCAAGGTCAACCAACCAGATCCATGCCCGGTTTCAGAAAACAACTCTTACTCCTTGTTCCAATATCTTCCACGATACACTTGGTCCCTCATCCACCGTACCGGAAGCTCACCATTTAAATTTAACTGAGGCTGGTCAAGACCTCCGCCGACCTTGCTACGTGAGACATCCTCCGTTGACTCTCCGTTAGATGTTGCAACTTTATCAGTTAGGTCTCCATGACCTTATTCACAAGACGGTCAAAATGCATCCCCAGCATTCTTAACATAAAATAGTCATTTACAAACAGGTCACAAATACAGTTTCTATAATGAACTCTCGTCTTTCCACATTGTTCCACATCAATCCATATTACTAAATCCACGTCCAATTCATATATGTACCCATTCTCATCCAATCACATCATTTTCCATCTCATCACATCAGATTCATTCACATCACATATCATCCATTCATATCCCATATCATTCATTCACATTTTGATTCACATGACATCACATCTCATTCATTCACATTTTGATTCACATGACATCACATATCATCCATTCACATCCCATATCATTCATTCACATTTTGATTCACATGATATCACATCTCATTCATTCTCATCCATTCACATTTTGATTCACATGACATCACATCTCATTCATTCTCATCCATTCACATCCCATACCATTCATTCACATTTTGATTCACTCACATCTCATTCATTCTCATCCCGATTCACATCACATTACATCTCATCCATTCACTCACATCGATATCACATCCTTTCACATACACATCCTCATTCATTCTTCCACATTCACATCCACATTTGTACTTCCACATACACATCCATATCCACTCTTCCACGTACACATTCACATCCACATCCAGTCTTCACATACACATCCGCATTCATACATCCAGATACACATCCACATCCATATCCACATCCATACATCCACATCCATATCCATATCCATATCCATATCCATATATCCACATCCACATCCACATCCATACATCTACATCCATATCCACATACACATCCACATCCATACATCCACATCCATACATCCACATCCACATCCTCATCCATATCCACATCCATGCATCTACATCCATATCCACATACACATCCACATCCATACATCCACATCCATACATCCACATCCATACATCCATATCCATGTCCACATCAATACATCTATATCCATACATCCACATCCACATCCACATCCACATCCATACATCCACATCCACATCCACACATCCACATCCATACATTCACATACACATCTACATCCATATCCACATCCACATCCACATCCATACATCCACATCCACATCCACATCCACATCCTCATCCATACATCCACATCCATATCCTCATCCATACATCCACATCCATACATTCACATACACATCTACATCCATATCCACATCCATACATCCACATCCACATCCATACATCCACATCCACGTCCACATCCACATCCACATCCACATCCATACATCCACATCGACATCCTCATCCATACATCCACATCCACATCCACATCCACATCCATACATCCACATCCATACATTCACATACACATCTACATCCATATCCACATCCACATCCACATCCATACTTTCACATCCACATCCATACATCCATATCCATATCCACATCCATACATTCACATACACATCTACATCCATATCCACATCCATACATCCACATCCGCATCCACATCCTCATCCATACATCCACATCCATATCCACATCCATACATCTATATCCACATCCATACATCTACATCCATATCCTCATCCATATCCACATCCATACATCTACATCCATATCCACATACACATCCACATCCGCATCCGTATCCACATCCATACATTCACATACACATCTACATCCATATCCACATTTATTCATTCTCATACACATGCATACCCTTTCTTTCAGATATACATCCCCATTCACATCCAATCACATCCAATCACATCCAATCATATCCTATACTCATCTTATCGCATCCGTTCTCATCCCCATTCACATCCAATCACATCCAATCACATCCTATACTCATCTTATCGCATCCGTTCTCATCCTATCACATCCCATACGCATCTTATCGCAACCATTCTCATCCTATCACATCCCATACACATCTTATCGCATCCCATTTACATATTATCACATCCATTCACATGCTATTCCCATTTAATAGCTTTTTCTAGATTGATACCGATAATAGGACTTTTTCTAAATTTTTGCCAATTGCTTGGCCTAATTAAAGATTCTTTTTATGACAACTATTTTCATATTTTTTCTCAATTTCTCAATTGAATTATATTCAATATTCTTCTTTTGAATAAAAGAATTCATGGGATTTGTAGAAATCAATTCTATCCATATTTATAAATCGAATTATACTAAAAATTCCTCTTCTTCCCATTTAGTTTCTTGGATCCCAATTACCATGGAAATTCCTCTTTTTGCATTTAATTATTTACATTCCAATGTCATGGGAATTCCTCTTTTCCCATCAATTATTTCTCATAAAATAAATTTATCTAAATTAAAATATCCATTATTTTGATATGCTAGAAATTTCTCTTTGCCCATCTAAATGATAGAATTCCAAATGTCATAAGAACTCCTCTTTTGACATTTAAATATTTCTCATAGAAAAATAAATTTATCTTAAAAATTCATCTTTGAATTTAAATAAATTATCCCATAATTCCAATATACGAGAAATTTCTCTTTTCCCATCCAAATGATGGAATTCCAAATGTAATAGGAATTTCTCTTTTAACATTTAGTTATTTCTCATAGATAAATAAATTTATCTAAAAATTCATCTTTAAATTTAAATGAATTATCCAATAATTCCAATGTGATGGAAATTTCTCTTTTCCCATCCAATTGATGGAATTCCAAATGTAGTGGGAATTCCTCTTTTATCATTTAAACTTATCTATGCAAAAAGATAAATTTAACTAAATTTTCTCTTGTAAATTAAATAAAAGTCTTCATTAATTCCTTTACACTAGGAATTACACTTTCCTTATTTAATTATTTGAATTCCAATATGGTGGGAATTCCTCTTTCATGATATAAATTTATCTATGCAAAAAGATAAATTTAACTAAAATCTTTCTTTAATTTTTACATAAAATATACATTATATTAGTATTCCATTTTTTTCTCTTAATTCTTTGGAATACATGGATTTCCATTATCATGGGGATTACTCTTTTAACATAAAAATAAATTACTAGAATTTCTCTTTTTCTTAATTTATTGATTAAGCATAAACATAAAAATCAATTTCTCCATGATTTCAATGAGAATCATTCAATTAATCTAGGATGATAATTCCTAGAATATGGTAGGAAGTCCTCTTTTCATATTATGAATGAAAATGTTTTATGTGATTATTTTACAAAAATTTTGCCATAGCTCCGCTGCTATTACTGATAATTCTCAATTTAATTGAAAGAATGAAGTTTAATATTATTGATATGATTAGAATGACCACTAATTGGATCATTATTCAATTATGGATTGATTCATAATTTCTCTATGAAATAAATATCATAAAAGCATTAAAAAGCCATTATTTCGGCCTCCAATTAGACAAGCATAAAAATTACTTTTGGATTAGAGAAATGCTTCATGAGAAGCTTCATTTGGATTGAGAATAGTTCATAGGAATGACCTTTCTTTGGGGGGGGAGAGAGAAATGCTTAACAACCATTAAAATTAAGCATAAATAGAAATGTATGTGTTTCTTTATTACAATTCATAAAGGAACTTCAATAGTAATCAAAAGCCATTTAAATTAAAGCTTCTCAAGCTTGAGAGGGGTTGAGAAGAGAAGCATTTGGAGTTTTAATAAAAAAAAGACAATAATCCACACTTTACCTTCTAATTTACTTGACTCTTTGATCACAGTAGAGACCCCCAACCAATCAATTGGTTTGGTATGTTGTAGGAGTCACCAAGGAACATTGAAGAGAGAGAGAAGCTCCAATCTCTTCAAATTTATAGAGGTTTTTAGAGGATAATAGAAAATATCATTATTGCAGCATAATACTGGCATAGTATAGTTCTCATATTTTTTACAAAGGGCTAAGGATCTATTTATAGGTGAGGGAGGCCTCTAACCAAGTCTAACTAATTTCTAGAATTTTCTAGGTTCAGCTTGGTTGAATTTGGACAAGATTTGGACATAGTTTGGTTCAGTTTGGTTGAATTTGGACAAGATTTGGACATAGTTTGGTTCCCTTTTGATTTGGTTTGATCCAAGAAAGAGGAGAGATTAAAATATCACAATATTTTTGAGTTTAAAACTCCACCACACATGTGAAATAGGTGCCTCCTTGAAGGGCCCCCTTTTCCTTACACGTGTCAAAAATGAATCATTATACCCAAAATATCTCATTTTTTTTAGTAATACTCATAGTTTTTTACTAATAAACCTTGTACTCAGTCAACTCTTCATCTTATGTGGATATTTACTCATTTTGGGTATTTTTCTTTTATAAATTGGATTTATCTCCTCCCCACACTTAGATTGATCCTATTGGCCCATAGGAACCTTAATTGGACCATAATCTAAAAATTTCTAAAAATCTAGACCCTTAGGCTAAGGTCCTTTATACCCATTTCTAATTAATTCCAATTGCACATGGAAAGTTCTTTTTGAATTTCGGTTTCAGGGGAACCATTTTAGACACTAGGAGGATTTTTATATCAAAAAATATCTCAATTTTGGACTACCTCCCTCTAGACATTTTCTCTCTCTAGTTCAAAACAGGATAAAACAGAATATTTCTTTTATTTCAGAGGGGGGAATAGTTACAATATCAGAAGGGGAGGTTCTTACACGTGTACACCTCAAAAGCTGGGGGGAGGAATCTTAGAAGAATACCATCAGGCATTTGCCTTCTCCTCAAATATTCTCCACTTTTGGATGAAGAGCAGTTGATGGCCAGATTCATTTGAGGGATGAACGAGCCATTGGACACTTTAGTGAAAAATGCCAAACCAGTCTCAATGGCCAAAGCTGTCAGAATGGCAAAGGACTTTGTCGAAGCATTTGTTGTTAAGGTCCTGCGCTGCACCCTCAATCTTTAAAAGGTTTCAAACCCCGAGAAGTGCTTCAAACTTTCCGCACCCAAAGAGGCAACAAGGCTCTAATCAAAATCAAGATGCTGGGAGATTCAGAAGTGAAGGAAGACCCTTCCCTCAGAACACTTTCTCAGGATCCCCACCTTTTTTAAGGATTCAGAGGAATGAGCTCAGAAGTGAGAACAGGTGTTTTGGGTGTTAGGGTTTCGGTCACCAGCTTAAAGATTGCCCGACTCTTGCCATGTCAAGAGGACAAGGAAGTCAAGGACCCAGAGTGCCGAGACCAACCCCTTCGTGTATCACTCAAATCAGGCCGTCTCGCCAAAATCATGGCAATCCCAGGAGGACTCCAGCTCAACCATCTGCCTCTATTCAGAGTATTCTCAGAACTCCCTCCCCCCAGAACTAGGGTAACCAAAGAGAAAGAGTTCCGCCCCAATGTGGCAGGCAGAGCAGTTACGATAGCAGAAGTAGTGGAAGAGGAAAGAGGTCAGATTTATGCCGCGATTGAAAACCAAGGGCCAAATCGTCAATTCTCTATCATCCATACTCCAGCTGAGTATAAGGGTAAGCCATTCAAGCCTTTGATTGATTCAGGCATAGTACTCATTCATTTATTTTCCCAGGATGCTTGCTTAAGCTAGTCTTAGAACAGAAATCAGGGAAACCTATGCAAGTTGAATTGGCCAGTGGGAAGATTCTTTTCACTCACCATGAGACAGGTTATATTCAGTTTAATCTAGATGGGAATGTAATTGACTGCCAGTTCAGAGTCTTACCTTTGGGAGTTTTTGACGGAATCCTTGGAATGGATTGGCTCCACAAAAATCAAGCTGACATTCACTGTCACAATGGAACCATTTCCTTCCGTGACCTTCACGGGAACAAAGTTTAAGGAACTGGAATTTCTGGATCCCTAGATCTGCAATTAGTAAAAGCTTCTAGGTTATCGAAAGGACTTAGAAAGAAGCAGCTCATTTATGTTGTTAAAATGAATCCGGTAGACACAAAGTTAAAGGCTAAAGAACCTGAATGGCTAAGTGAGTATGATGATTTATTCTCAGCAGAGCTAATTGAGATGCCTCCGATTCGGGAAGTAGATCATGAGATAGAATTGACCCCCGGAGCTCAGCCAGTAGCCCAGTGCACGTACAAAATGCCAGTCCTTGAAGCCATTGAACTCAAGGAACAGCTTTGGCAGCTATTAGAACAAGGGTTTGTAAGACCCAGTGTTTCACCTTGGGGAGCGCCAGTTCTCTTTCAAAAAAAGAAGGATGGAACGTTAAGACTCTGTGTGGATTATAGAGGTCTCAATCAGCTGTGACAGTTAAGAATAAGTATCCTATCCCCAGAATTGATGAGCTTCTAGGACAGGCTAAATGGAGCCCAGATCTTCACAAGGATAGATCTCAAATCAGGGTATTACCAGATCAGGATTAATGATCAAGATATCCCGAAGACAGCCATCAATACTCGCTATGGGCACTATGAATTTACTGTCATGCCGTTTTGATTGACAAATGCCCCAGCTACATTCAATCGCCTAATGTATGAGACATTCTCAGAGAATACTTGGATGATTTTGTTCTTGTTTTCTTTGATGATATTCTGATTTACTCAAAGAATGCAGAGGCTCACCATGAAGCTCACGTCCGTAAAGTTCTTGAGATTTTAAGGAAGCACCAACTCTTTATAAAAAAGAGAAAATGCACTTTCTCTGTTGACCATGTTGAATACTTAGGCTTTCTGGTATCCAAAGATGGAATTTCTCCAGATTTCGCAAAAGTCTAAGCAGTTATAGATTGGCCTAAAACCAAAGACAATGAAAGAAGTCAGAGGATTCTTGGGATTAACTGGTTATTATAGAATTTTTATACCTAAGTATGCTCTCATAGCTTCCCCCCCTAACTAATCTTCTCAAGAAGAATACCCCGTTTCAATGGTCTGCCAGGTGTTAGAGTGCTTTTGATAAGCTGAACACCGCCTTGGTAACCAATCCCATTCTGAAGTTGCCAAATTTCTCTCTACCCTTTGAGGTAGAGAGAAAAACTGATGGCAGTGGTTTTGCCCTGGGAGGTGTGCTCATGCAGGAAGGTCATGCAGTGGCCTATGAATCCCGAAAACTCAGAACGCATGAGAGAAATTATGCTGTCCATGACTTGGAGCTACTTTCAGTAGTCTATGCACCCTGAAGTTGTGGAGACATTACCTACTGGGTCAAAGATTCACTTTGATGACAGATCATCAAAGCTTAAAGTTGATCTTCACTCAAAAGAATCTCAACATGCGCCAAAGAAGGTGGATGCAAACCCTGCAAGAATTTGATTTTGAAATAAAGTACCGCTTAGGCAAAGAAAATGTGGTAGTAGATGCCCTCAGCAGAAAAGCCTCCTTGCTTGCAATCACAGTGGTGTCAAATCCATTGATTAATGAAGCAAGAGAGAAGATCATACAGGATAGATTCTTTGGCCCTATTGCTACCCGCAGGAGAGAAAAACTCCTCAGGAGTTGAACCGAGTTCAAGGGTACAGCCTGGATGAAGGAATTATGTATTATAATAGCAAGCTATGCATTCCCAATGATGAGGGAACTAAGGGTCAAATTCTAAATGAAGCCCATAATAGCCTTATAGCAGGACATCTAGGTTTCATCAAGACCTACATGTCTATAAAGAAAAGCTTCTTTTGGCATGGTCTAAAAAAGGATGTACTTAATCATGTACGTCAATGCCTGATATGTTAGAATTTCAAAGCCGAGAGAGTAAAAATGCCTGGGAAGTTACATCCATTAGACATCCCGTAGATGAAGTGGGAATGTATCAGTATGGATATTACTGGACTACTTACAGTGCAATCAGGTTACCACTCCATCTTCGTGGTAGTTGACAGACTAACCAAAGTTTCCCATCTGATTCCAGTAAAAGAAACCTACACTGCAGTGGATATGGCAAGATTCTTCCTCAAGAAAATCTTCAGATTGCATGGCCTACCCAAGAGAATAGTAAGTGATCGAGATCCCAAGTTCACGTCAAGATTCTGGACTGCATTCTTCAAAGAAGCAGTAGAAACTTTCTTGGATCTCAGCACAGCTTACCACACCGAGACCGATGGTCAAACAGAAAGGGTAAACCAAGTAATCAAAGATATACTTCGGTCATGCTATGGCAGGGAACCCAAGAAGTGGCTAAGCTATCTGCACCTAGTCGAATTCGCCTACAATGTTTCTTATCACTGAAGTATCAGGATGAGCCCTTTCAAAGCTCTGGATGGACAAGACTGCCTAACACCATTAACCTAGTCTGGCCCATTGATTAGGGTCGAGATGTCCAGACAGATGCTTGACGACATGGAGCAGCAGATACAGTCAATCCGCAAGGATATAAAAGCTGCCCAGGATAGAAAAAAGCAGTATGCAGATATGAAGAGGTCAGATAGAAAATTTGAAGACGCAAATATGGTCTTCATTTGAGTACGCCCCAAAAGAAGTTCTCTATCTCTTGGGAAGGACAAGAAGTTATCCCCCAGATTCTATGGGCCATATTTGATTACAAAGAAAGTAGGTGACTTAGCCTATGAACTTCTTCTACCTCCTCATCTCAAAGTACATAATGTATTTCATGTCACCCTACTTAAGAAGTATGTATCGAGTCCAACTCATGTGCTTAATGATGAACTCTTAACTTCTTCAACCCAAGGGCAGATGGAACTCCAACCTGAAGAAATCCTTGATGTTTGAGAGAAGGTTCTTAGGAACAAAATTCTGAGAGAATTATTAGTCAAATGGAAGTTCTACCCTTTTGAAGATGCCACCTGGGAGAAAGAAGCCGAATGCGGGATTACCCCTAGTTTACGAGATGAGGATATCTCGCAATTTTCAAATGGGAGAGAATGTAAGATTCCTCCCCGACTCCTCAAGATGTCTAGTTTATTCCCTTAATCAATCCCCTTTTCATAATAATAAAAGATCTTGTTTCTACCTATTTTGGCCTAGAGAGAGAAAATTTTCTAGAGAGAGATAATTCAGTTTTTAGATATCTTTGGATGGAAAAATATCCCTTCTTATTAAAATAAACTCCCCCAAAACAGAAGTTTAAAAAGAAATTCCTAAGGTGCATTAGAAATAAATTATAATGTGCACAAAAGACCTTAGCCTAAGGGTCCAGATTTTCTAAAATTTTTGGATTAAGGTTCCTATGGACCAATAAGATTAATCTAAATGCCGGGAGGAGATAAATTAAAGAATAAAAGAAAAACCCCCCAAAAATGAGTAAATGCTCACATAAGATGAAGAGTGGACTAAGGACCAAAGAAAAGAGTTAAAAAACTAAATTTTGACACCTCAGAGTGGGGATCTCTCCTCATGAAGCAGCCGCCTTTTTTCTCATCATTACCCCCAATTTTTAATCAATAAAATGAGATATTTCATCTCTCCTCTCTCCTATTTCGAAACTAGATCCAAAAAGTAAGCTGAACTGAACCAAAAATGGTAAAAAACTGACCAAACTGATTTGGAAAATTCTAGAATTGGTTTACTTGGTTTGAGGCTCACTTTTTCCTACAAATAGAAGCCTCCCCCTTTTGCAAAAGCTTAATGGTGTTTATGCATTGTTACTCTACTCCTGTCTCCTGAGCCATCTACATTGAATTTCTTAATAATTCAATTGTTTTTGGCCTAATCCTCTCCAAAGTGAATTGATAGCCACTCTTGCTTCAAACAAGAGTAGAATCTTCAATCCCTCAAGCCAAAGGAGAGCTTACAAGCTCCATGCAAGCTAAATTTTCTTTCTTATTTATAATTTTTAAAACTATGGTTTTCTTGATTTTTATGTTTTACAGTTGATTGAATTAAATTCAAATGCTATGCCTTTGAGGAAAAGGCCACTCCCTTCTCTTCTTTACATTCCAGCCTTTCTTAATCCTAGAAAGATTAACTAAGAGATTAATTAAACTCTTCTTATTGTTTACTCTCTTGAATTTAGAAAATTATGTAGATTAGAGTTCTATGAATCTGATTTGGGTTAATTTAAGTTAAAAATAGAATGATAAAAATGAGAAGTGATCAGCCATACATAGGAGGTTATGGCAAAATTTTTCATAATTTTGTGGAAAAGAAAGTTTGTTTTTATGTTATTCCAAAAGAGTAATTCCCACCATTTTTGCATCTAAAAGAAATATTCAAATCACTCCATGTACATATTCACCTATGAATATGCATGGATATCATTGATATTAATTATTAAATTTTATTTTTATCCATAGAAAGATGTATAAAGGATTTTTTTAATTATAAAAGTGTTATTCTGAATTAAATTTGGTATAGAAAGATGCATAAAGGAATTTTTTTATTATAAAAGTGTCATTCTCATTAAATTTGGTTTTTATGTATAGAAAGATGCATAAAGGAATTTTTTTATTATAAAAGAGTTATTCTCATTAAATTTAATTTCTATGCATAGAAAGATGTATAAAGAAATTTTTTTAATTATAAAAGTGTTATTCTCATTAAAATTGATTTTTATGCATAGAAAGATGCATAAAGGAATTTTTTTATTTATAAAAGTGTTATTCTCATTAAATTTAAATTTTATGCATAGAAAGATGCATAAAGGAATTTTTTTTAATTATAAAAGTGTTATTCTCATTAAATTTAATTTCTATGCATAAAAAGATGCATAAAGGATTTTTTTTAATTATAAAAGTTTTATTCTCATTAAATTTGATTTTTATGCATAGAAAGATGCATAAAGGATTTTGTTTTATTATAAAAGTGTTATTCTCATTAAATTTGATTTTTATGCATAAAGGATTTTGTTTTATTATAAAAGTGTTATTCTCATTAAATTTAATTTTTATGCATAGAAAAATGCATAAAGGATTTTTTTTAATTATAAAAGTGTTATTCTTATTAAATTTAATTTCTATGCATAGAAAGATGCATAATGGAATTTTTTTATTATAAAAGTGTTATTCTCATTAAATTTTATTTTTATGCATAGAAAATGCATAAAGGAATTTTTTTTATTTTAAAAGTATTATTCCTATTAAATTGGATTTATGCATAAAAGAAGAATCTTTTATATAAAAGTGTTATTCCCATTAAAGTTGATTTTTATGCATAAATAGATGCATAAAGAATTTTTATATCAAAATTAGAATTCTCTTAAATTCTATGTTTACATTCTATGAGTAATTGATAAATGAATAATTAAATACTGTAAGAGAGAAATTTCTATTGTTTTATATTCACACAGTTTGTAAAAAGAAAATTGAGGAAATCTATCGAGATTCAAATATTTAGATAAATGATGTTTTATTTCTCATTGGAATTCGTAACTAATTTAGAAATCAGTTAAGTGTATATTCAAAGAGAAATTCGATAAAATAGTAACTGAATTATCAAACCTTTTTGAGAAAGATAGTTCAGGAAGAATCTTATCAAACTCGAACCGTGAATCAGACTATGACCAAGACCAAACTCTTTTGTCAGTTTAGGTGTGACCAGTTTAGAAAAATACACTCAAAACTCCCGCCAAATTTGAAACTAAGTTTGAGACCCTTCGAATTGATCTGTGGATCAAGGTTATGGAATTCAAGGAATTCTAGTATGAAATTTAGAATGCCGATCAAGAAGTTTTGGGGATAGTGATTCAAGAAATACTCATTGTATTCAAAAGAAAATCAAACTGAAAACTTGCATAGAAACCCTATTTTCTTAAAGGACTGTCTTACGCCAAAATGCTGGAGGGAGAATTTGGTATAAGTTTTTCTAAGGGAAGTTTGGTTGCAACAGCTGGCAGGGAGTGTTCAAAGGATAGCTCACGCGGTAAAGCCTGCCTAGGCTTGATCAGCCTCGGTATGGCAGCAAAATGGTGTGCTTCCAGTAGAATGGACGAGGGCTGACAAAGCGGTCCCTGAGTGAAGTGCCAGGACACCTAAGGAGGATCCTAGAGGGTTTTGACTAGGCGATGCACGGGCTCGCGTTGCCTAGAACACCCATGCGTATGTCAAGGAAGATAGGTATGATGGATGAAATGATTATTGTAATCTCGTTACTGGATCTCGTTGGCTGACCAATGGGTCTCAACAACGGAGAGTCGAGAGTGATACTGTTTTTTTAGAAACAAGGGACTGGATGGAAATTTTGAGTTATGATATCTGTAACCAATAACTGTTTATCAATGGATTATTTTATATGTTAAAGTTTTAAAGAGGAGTGTGTGCGTATCTGTATTCGAAAGCAAAAGTTAACAAAGGCATTCAATTATGGGTGGGTGAGTAATTGTCTGGTTCTACCGATTCCAGTGGTGGTTGGGTGGTGGGGCTAGGTAGTGGCTAACCCATGTGTCGGATGGGATTAGGCTAGAATCAGTGGAGTTTTAATAATTAAATTAAAATAATAGGAATACGCTTAGAATTCGAGTAGTTAAATAAAACCCTGGAGAATTTCTCAAATGAGTAGATCACCAGCTGTGCCTGATTTCGGTTAGGAAAAAAGCGTTGATTTCCTCATATGATTAGATCAACGGCTGTGCCTGATGTCGGTTAGGAAAAAGCATTGATTTTTTCAAATTAAGTCAGTGATTGTTTTCCTTCTATCTAGTTTAATCAGGTGAAGGATAGTTTAATCTCTTGAACCTGTTGGAAAATTCGTTAAGAAAATCAAAAAGGTGGAACCGTCCCCATTTTTTAGGCAAGGGAAATTTTCTCGGTTTTGGTTTCGAAATGACCACCAGATTAGTCTCGTGTCCGGACATTCGAGGGCAAGGCCCCGAGTGGGAAACCCTGCCCCCGCGCAAGAGAGAAAGCTACTTCCGCTGCTAGCAATCGGGAATCCGACCGGTGCGCGAAGGGGGCAGAGGGGTCTCAGATGCTTCACAATCCTTGGAACCCCACAAAAGCCAAACAACCCTAGAAATCGAGTTTTCAAGTGATAGAAAGGATGCTAGCTTGAGTGAGGCCCTTTCTTCAGAGATGCATATGGACCAAGAAGGGAGTGCCTAATGCCCCCACAACTATTCAAAAGAGTTTTGTTGACTTTATTAGAAATATCATCACATGTGGTCCAACTAAGGAGTGGGAGTTAAAGATGCATTAAACTATCTAGCAACCAAGGGAGAGAATATTATCTAGAAAGACCAAACATGGAGGCCGTCGCTCCTGATATGGATGCTAACTCGTGTGGCTCTTGAACGAGAAGCATCAACCCTGTAGAGAAAGGAGTAATCCTTTCTAGAACCACAGCTGGAATAGTCACTGAGACAATAGTTTCATTTGTAGCTTTTGGCTTAGCCAGCTCAGAGAACACAAACATTGGAGTGTTCAAAACATCTTAGAGACCCATTGTTCCTTCTAGCTTTGCAACATCAGAGACCTCCATTAGGGGAAGGTTGAGGTCTATAGGGGCCCTTTAAGATGCCATGTGATTAAAAGGTTATTAAGGAAAAGGGCCAATCATGTGATGCCATGTATACAAAAATGTTGGGTGATTAAAGAAGGTGGTCAAAAGATTTTCTAGAAGATGCCTTTTTGTACTTTTCATTCCCAAAAAGTGGGGGAAAACGTTTTTGAAATTTTGGACATCCATAACTTCTACATATGAGCTCAAAATTTGTCGGAGATTAGAGATCCAAAATCTACTCGCTGAGCTCTTTTCATAGATATGTCACATGATATGGTTTTGCCCACTCAATTTTAAATTCAATTTCGGCGGAAAATTTTGAAATTCAAACTTCTAGCCATTTGAAGAATAAGAAGGCATCTAAAGTCAAAGAAACTTAACATTTTAACAAAAAGTCATTAAAATCATAATATGGCAGCTTAAAGGGCCCCTATAGACCTCAACCTTCCCCTATAGACCTCAACCTTCCCCTAATGGATATGAGTGGTGTTGTAATGGGCTCAAGTTTAACATGACCATAGAGGCCACAGTAACCACACTCGTCACTAGGGTGGTTGCAAAGTCAATCGAAGCTGCCAAATATGCAATCATGGGATGTGAGTGGGGTTCAAACCCTAGCAAGAAAACACAGACACACACAAGAGAGAGATGGATAGCTGAATTTTCTTCTATCTTCTTCTTCTCTACTCAACCAACATAACATAGAGATAAGAGTACACACTATATGGGTTACTACTCAACTACTACAACATACAAGGGTCGGGGTTCCATAATGTGAACCTGACTAAATGAGTTGGTGCTATAACTATGCCAGTCTCTAGTAATCCAAAATGGCTGTCACATAGCTTGTCATCCCACTAGCCGCATATCACCCATAATCTCACCAACCATGCCAGTGGTGTAGATGCGGAAGCTATCACCCAAGCCGGGTCATCAATGTCCGTCGTAGCACTAGTTGAGCTCGATATCTCAACACTCCCCCTCGAGCTTAACTCCAAGTAAGCTCCTAAACTTGTGGAGCTTCTTTATGCCCAATGCCTTTGTGAAGATGCCAGCCACCTGATCCTCTATGCTGACATACACCAGGTCTACATCTCCTGCTAGAACCTTCTCCCTCACAAAGTGATAACGCACCTCAATGTGCTTCATTCTAGCATGATATACTGGGTTACTGGCCAACTGTATGCTACTCATGTTATCACAATATATGACAATTTCCCTATCCACGGGTTCTTCCATGTCACCAATACAAGTAGCTTCTGAAACCAAGCTACCTCACAAGCTACCATAGCAGCACCCCTGTACTCTGCCTCTATACTCGACAAGGCAACTGTTGGCTACTTCTTACTGCTCCAACTCACAACAGTGCTCCCAAATGAGAACATAAAGCCACTGGTAGATCTCCTGTCTACAATACTACCATCCCAATCAGCATCTATATACCCATGTAATTGTATCTCTATACTAGCCTCATAGAAAAGTCCATAATCAACTGTGGACTTTATGTACCTAAGGATCCATCTAGCATCCAAGTGTGGCTTCCTAGGGGCCTGCATAAACTGACTCACAAGTTTAGCAGCATAGCTCAAGTCTGGCCTTGTAATGGTCATGTAGATCAAACTACCCACTATGCGCCTGTATGTAGTGGGGTCCTCCAAAAGCTCACCTGTATCTACAGAAAGCTTTGTGTTCTGCTCCAATGGCACTGAAATAGGCTTACAACTTGTCATACCATACTTGGACAACATGTCCAAGCCATACTTCCTCTGCAACAATAGCAAAATGCCATGAGGTGATCTCACCACCTCTATGCCCAAGAAATACCATACTTGGACAACATGTCCAAGCCATACTTCCTCTGCAACAATAGCAAAATGCCATGAGGTGATCTCACCACCTCTATGCCCAAGAAATACTGCAGCTCACCCAAATCCTTCATCTCAAACTTCTGCTTCAAAAGCATCCTGACATCATGTATATCTGCATGACTATCACCACTGATAATCAAGTCATCCACATAGATGACTAATAGCATGATCCCTCTATTTGTCTTTTTCACATATAGTGAAAAATTTGCATTGGATGTCTGAAATCCAATGGTAACAAGATACTCCCCGATCTTATTTGACCATGCTCTCGGTGACTGCTTCAAGCCATAGAAGGCTTTGCATAACCTGCACACAAAATATGGATGTGCATCACTCTCATAACGTGGTGGCTGCATCATGTATGCTTCTTCTTGCAAATCACCATGAAAGAAAGCATTCTTTATATCCATTTGATGTAAATACCAACCCTTCACTATAGCCATAGCAATGATAGCTCTCACGGTTGCCATCCTTGTAACTGAGTTGCATGTCTCCTCATAGTCTATGCCATAAGTGTACGCATAGCCCTTGGCAACCAATCTTGCCTTGTACCTGCTCATTGAACCATTAGCATTGTGCTTGACTTTATACACCCACTTACATCCAATTGCCTTCTTTTCCTTAGGCAAAGGCACTAACTCCCATGTTGCATTTGCATCCAATGCTGCCATCTCCTCATCCATGGTATCTTTCCATTTCTTATTTCCAATTGCCTGATCAAAGCAAGTGGGCTCAACCTCTTGTATTGTGGAGAGACGGAAAACTCTCTCACTTGTAGCAAGAGTAGTATGATCCACATGTAGCTCAATCCAATGGGATTTGCATCCCTTTCGGAGCTAGGGATTCAACCCGTACCGGTGCACAAAAGCTTATCCATTTGATAGAGAGAATGCTAAGAATACTACTACCATTGACATAGACTTAACACACACACAAGCTCAATCTTGCTATTGCTCACTCACTCATCATCCCACTCATTCATGCATCCAAACAAGAAGAAAGCTAAGCTATTGCATGCACAAGATCAAAGCATTCTTCATTCTCAAACACTCTGTGCGCTTTTGTCGCACAGGTCGTAGCTGGGGACTTGCCAGACACCGTATGCGAGCCACGAATGGCTGCAAGCATACAACCAGGGAAGGAAGCTCAAACAGAATGCCAAAGGGTGTGTCACTCACCGCTCAACCGCCGCCTTGAAGGATTCCCGCGTCGCAGCCGTGAAGGAGGAGCCGCCGTCGCCGCTCTACCGCCTCACCGCCGTCGCCGTGCCGCTACACAGTGCGCTCGATCGCTCTCTCACGCTCTCTCTCTCTCTCTCTCTCTCACACGCAGGAGAAGGAAACCAAAGAGATAAGGCAAGAGCACTCTTGTATTCACAACACATGAGAATGAGGATTTTAGGGTTACATTTGACTCATATAGGTGACTTGGCTGTTCACACTTGGGCGCCCATACATGGCCGGCCGACCCTAACCCTTATCCTACTGATATCCAAGGTGTGCCTCTCATCGGCGATCACCCAATCCTTTCATCCTTAACATATGGTGCCGACAAGCCCGGCCCATGACTCAGAATATTTAAATTAATGACGTAAAATATAGTACGTCGCCATGTCCGCCATGGGTTAACATGCCCCCCTTCCTGATGTAGATTCCGTCCTCGGAAGCTATGGTATGGTAAGCTCGAGAGGGTGTTGTGGTAGACCGTCTGCAAAACAGGGAAGTAGAGTGAAGGTATGCTGGAATTCAAAAGATATAAAGTGTATAAATTCAAGCATGTGAGACCACAATGGATGTTGCTATGAGAACTTAGTTTAAGGGTCACATGAGTGAGCTAATGTAGCAAATTAATAGGAGTTTAAAATTATTGAAAGGAATTCAAGAGTTAGCAAGGTGTCAAAGGTTAATCAAGGTTTATAACTGGCCTAAGTCAAGGAAAATAACCAAGCTTAATAAATAAACAGATGACCACACTGTGTCTACTCTAAGAACAAGTTAATACCACAAGCTTTGGGACACAAGAAACATCAGAGTTACATGAGCTTTTTGCCTTCTTTTTTTTTTTAAAATTAATGCACGTGGCAATTTTTACACACAATGGCGACCTTCCTAAGGCAAAACTAACATCGATCCTGGTACCATGTTTAACACAAGGCATTATCCAAGAATCTATTAGCTTACTTTAGGCAAGGCTACCCCCTACCAACCAAGGCATCGGTCTGGAGTAGAATACTCCTCGCCTACCAAGTATCAATAAGGCGATAGGCCAACAATAAAGCACATCATAGACTTGTATTGCCATTTATTGTAGGCTTTTTTTTTTCTATAATCTATTTCTTTTGATCTTCGCTCCTGAACTATAATTTGTCTTGCATCCTTTCGACAAAGGGGTAATAGCTATGTCCTAGAGGTCAACACACACATGGCCAGGTGTCAAACATTAAGATGGTTTGACCCTAGACCTAAGACAATCGTATTCCAAGGTTAACTAAAGACGTCATGCTGCCTAGGAATATTTCCAATAAAGTCAAGCTCATTAATGATTTACACTAGCATGCAAGCAACTTCAAAAACTAAGTAGTACATTGACAATTTCCACGTGGTCATGCATTATAGTTTATGCAATTGATTGAACAGTAAAAACGAAAGAGAGTGGGTATGGAAGAATTACACCTGTAATTGGAGATCTCCTTGATTTGACGAGACAGCTTGCAATTTGATGTAGATATATTTTGATGAACGTTGCGGCAGTCTCAGGACTTGAAAGCGAACCCACCTCAAACCTTTTAACCTGTACAATCAACTAACAAGCACTATACCTCGAGAGACACATCAGTGTGGAAAATTTCAAGACTCGTTTAAGGAATCTAAACTAGAAAAAACTTGAAAACACTAACCTACCTACCAGTCACCACACTACTACTGAGGATACGGTAAGAGGATGTTGTAGAGTCCTGGCTCTAGCCCTAAGGCTAAGCCTCTATCCGCATCATCCAAATAAATAAAATCAACCTCAGTAGTGCCATGAGTTTCATCCGTCCATTCATCATTGTCAGATATTTCCTTTACATTTTCCCATCCACATAGACTCATCAAGAATGTAACCATGCGAGGATAGTCATCTTGTGGAAAAGGAAAGCATTGGGCTATCGGGGATATGTCCTCTACGGAGTAGGGGTCAGTCATGGTCAATAGGCGAATTAGCCATTCTAATTCCTCAACATTTTCCTCTCTGGCTAGTACATCTATATGATCCCTTTCGATATTTAGGAATTTTTTGATCATTATGACCATGCTGAAGATAGTCCACAATATACTTACTCCAACTTGGTCTAGTTGAAATTTGGAATAATGTGACATTATGAATTGGCTGTTGAATTTGACATGAAGCACAGTTACGAACAAATTTTTCAGCATCTGCATGCATGGTAGGCCACCATTGCCCATCCTGAGATATACGTCGCACACAAGTAGTATAGCTGATGCATGGATTCCACCGATACCCGCATGTGCCCATTCCAAGATCTCCTCATATTGGTCAGGGTTAGGTATAAGCCGCAACACTCCATCATTACCCTGACGATATAATCTCCCTGAGATTAATTTGAATGGTCGCCATAGGTTCACATTAGGACCCGCTAGTTGTATCTACCCACTTGTCAAAATTTCTAAGATGGATTCAGACCATTTAGGAGCTGTCTCAACAAGGAAAAGTGTTAAATCTAACAGATCATCATCCACACCCACAGGAGCTTCGCCAGAGGTGATTCGAGACAAATGATCTGCCCTAAGATGAGTTGTTCCTTTTCGGACTGCCACTTCAAAATCAAACCCAAGAAGGATGATAAACCACCTCACAATCCTTTCGGTTGCACAAGGCTTATTCACCAAATATAGCAATGCTTGATGGTCCACAAAAAATATGAATTTGTTTGCCAAAAGGTAATGGCGAAACTTTTTCACTGCATATATCATGGACAAACCTTCTCTTTCTGTTGTGGTATAATTCTTCTCAGCATTGTTCAAGCATATGAGATTGGGAAATCCTTATTATGTTCTCCCGATTGAGCCAAAATACATCCAATTGCAAAGTTTGAAGCATCAATATGGACATGAAAGATTTGGTTCCAATCTGGTGCCCGTAAGATGGGTGCAGTCACTAATGCTTGCTTCAACTTTTCAAAGGATTCCTCACACTCATCAGTCCAATTAAACTTTACAAGAAGAGCATATAATGGTCTGGCTAGGACAGCGTACATGTAGATGAATCGACGATAATGTCCCATGAATGTTTGTACCCCCTTAGGGTTGATAGGCCGAGGTAATGAGACAATGACATCAATTTTATCCATATCTGTTGAAATCCCATTGCGAGAAACAATATGGCCCAAAATTTTCCCTTGTCTTACCATGAATTTGCACTTGTCAGGATTCAAGCATATACGATAAAGTTAACACTTTTGAAATACAAGTCTGAGGTGTTCTATATGATCATCACGCTCTTGTGAGTGAACACATAAATCATCCATGAAGATCTCAAGAAATTGCCTAAGGTACTCCTTGAATACATGACTCATTAACCGCTGAAAGGTTGCTGGTGCATTTGTTAGACCAAATGGCATAACACGATAGGCAAAGATGCCATCTTCAGTAGCAAAGGCTGTCTTGTGTTGATCCTTTGGATCAATTGACACTTGATTGTAACCGGAGAATCCATCCAAGAAACTATATGCCTTTTTCCCTGTAGCTCATTCCAGAACATGATCCGTGATTGGAAGTGGGTAATGATCACGTACAGTAGCTGCATTTACCTTCTTGAGGTTTACACATACTCGAAGTTTTCCATTTTTCTTGGGCACCACTACAATAGGGGAGACCCATTCAGTGTGTTCAATCTCATAGATAAATTCTGCCTCTAAGAGTTTGTCTAATTCTTCTTTTATCTTTCGTGCAAAATTCTCATTGTAAGTATAAGGACGTTGCTTGGAAGGCTTTGCATCCTCTCGCAATGGAATTGTGCTGACATATGCTTGGATCAACTCCTTTGAGGTCTTTATAACTCCAAGCAAAAACATCGCGATACTCCTTTATTGTTTGAATTAATAACTTCTCCTCATCTAAGGACAAGTCTGTGGCAATCCACACATAGCGAGGCTCTTCTCCTGGCTTAGCGATATCAATTTTTTTTGCATCTTCTGGACCATCATATGAAACCTCTGGCATGCTTGGTTTTTTTCGCATGGGTTGTTGAAGAACAATCTTCCGATCTTGAAGAGTGTACTGTGTGAAGTTAGGGGGAACATTGAGACCTTGTTCTTGTCCACTTGAGTCTTCACTCATTGAAGACCATGCGGTTTTGAGCTCTCTGTCGCAATCTTGCATCAGATTTTTTTGTTCAACCGTTATCTTGGCACTTCCGACATTCTCTTTTGAATCGGTTTTAGACTTGAGTTTTGGTTTTTGTTTCTTCATTTTTTACAATTTTTGCTAACAGTTTTTAGCTTTTCTCCTGCTTGGAATCCATCTGATCGTTTTACTTGGTCTTTGATACTATCTTGTGCTTGGACATAGTATAGATATCCGTTCTTTCCTGAGAAATGAGGTGGTGGTCGAGAGTGTTCATTCTTAACCTCCTCCTTTTCTTTTTGTAGTCTCTCACGTCGTTCCCTCTCATCTTGTTTACGGATTCTCTTATGGCTCTTACAGCATTTACGTTTTTAGGTCGGCTTCAAGGGATCTCTACTTGAACCTCCCTTCCTCTCAAGAGCAGGCGTGCCTTTCCTAACTCTTCCTCAAGGATTATCACATCATTATCAAAATCAGAGTGTAAGATCCCTGTTCCCACCGAGCAACGGATTCGGGGTACTGGCAGCGGAAGTAGCGCTTCTCGCGCGGGACAGGGGTCCCACACTCGGGGCCTCGCCCACGGATATCTGGATAAGAGACTAATCTGTCGGTTGTTCCAAAACCGAACCCGAAAAAACTTCCTTTACCGGAAAGCACGGGCGATTCCACCAGGATAACTTTTTACTCTAACGTAGTCAAGATCATTTCTGATCGAGATGATCCAATTATATCTATAAGATACTTAGTCAGTTCAAGGAAGAAACTTGCACTTGGATCATTGGGATCAACGCTTTTTTCCCCATTCAAGAGGCACAGCCGTTGATTCCTATCCATAGAACAGTTTCTGTCCGGGATTTATTTTTTTTTTTTCTATCGTAAAAACAAAAGTTTGAGTCTCGATTTACGGATCCATCAGTCCAGCCTAACCCCATCCAATCCCATGGGTTAGCCAACCGCCCAACCACTGTAGTGATGGGATCCAATTAAAAATTTGGTTAGGTTTTGTCCCGGGTACCAAGGAAAAGAGTTCCAAGGCCCCCTAGCCGGATGTTCATGCAAAATAAAACTAGTCACACCACTCACACACCCAATATGAAATTGCCTTTTTCAACCAGATTCAACCAGTTTAAAACAATCCTTTAAAAAAACCATAGTATCATTGATCACCATCTTCCAATTTATCCAATTGATTCTTAATTTCCCATCATTCCTTCATCAGAGTATCTATGGCATCATTGGCAACTAGAACGCTCAGGAGCCGTTTCGATAGTTCCTAGCCCATAATACTTGGCAATATAATCACTTAACAAGATGGACTCTCGTTGAAGATCAGCAAGATCAACCAACAGATCCATATAAGGAGCCATGGACTCATCCATTGAAGACCAGCAAGGTCAATCAACCAGATCCATGCTCGATTTCAGAAAACAACTCCAACTCTGTTCCAATATCTTCCTCGACGCACGCGTGGGTATCCTAGGTAACCCAGAGCCCGAGCACCGTATGGTCAGCACCCTCTAGGATCCTTCGCAGGTAACCTAGCGCTTCACGCATAGGCCGCTTCCTTGGCCCCTCATCCACCGTACCGGAAGCTCACCATTTTAATCGCACCGAGGCTGGTCAAGACCTCGGCCGACCTTGCTACGCGAGACGTCCTTCATTGACTCCCCGTCAGCAGTTGCAACTTTACCATCACGACTTTAAACACAAGACGGTCAAAATGCTCCCCCCCAGCATTCTTGACATAAAACAATCATTTACAAACAGCATTTACAAACAGCATTTACAAACAGTTTACAATACAATTTCTATTTTAACTTTCATTTTTCCACATTATCCCTCATCAATCTACATTACTTATTCCATATTCCATTTATATGTATACTCATCCCATCACATCATTTCCATCTCATCACTTCAGATTCCCTCACATCACATATCGTATATTCACATCCATACATCCACATTTATATGCGTACATCCACATCTACATGCATACATCTATATCTCTATGCATACATCCACATCCACATTCACATTCACCTCCATACATCTACATCTATATGCATACATCCACCTCCACATCTATACACCTACATCTACATCTACATGCATACATCCACCTCTACATCCACATCTACATCTATACACCTACATCTACATGCATACATCCACATCTCCATTCACATCTACATCTATACATCTACATCTACATGCATCCATCCATATCTCTATTCCCATCTACATCTATACATCTACATCTACATGCATCCATCCACATCTCCATTCACATCTACATCTATACATCTACATCTACATGCATACATCCATATCTCCATTCCCATCTACATCTATACATCTACATCTACATGCATCCATCCACCTCCACGTCCACATCTACATCTATACATCTACATCTACATGCATACATCCACATCTCCATTCACATCTACATCTATTCATCTACATCTACATGCATACATCCATATCTCCATTCCCATCTACATCTATACATCTACATCTACATGCATACATCCACATCTCCATGCATACATCCACCTCCACATTCACACTCACATCCATACCTCTACATCTACATGCAAACATCCATATCTCCATGCATAATAATATTCTTTTAATTAATCTAGGATGATAGTTCCTAGAATATGGTAGGAAGTCCTCTTTTTATGCTTTGAATGAATTTATTTTATGCGTAAAAAATTTTACCATAGCTCCGCTACTATGATTGATAAATCTCAATTTTTTTTTCTAAGGGATAAAGCTCATTATTAAAGAAATAATTAGAATGGTCTCTAATTGGATCATCAATCCATAATGGTCTCTAATTGGATCATTAAGAAAACAATTAGAATGGTCTCTAATTGGATCATCAATCCATAATGGTCTCTAATTGGATCATTAAGAAAACAATTAGAATGGTCTCTAATTGGATCATCAATCCATAATGGTCTCTAATTGGATCATCAATCCATAATGGTCTCTAATTGGATCATTAAGAAAACAATTAGAATGGTCTCTAATTGGATCATCAATCCATAATGGATTGAATCATCAATGTGCATAAACTAAAAGCATAACAAAAAGCCATTAATTTGGCCTCAAGCATAGCTTAATCTTGGATTAAGGAAAAGCTTTATGAAAAGCTTCATTTGGATTGAGAATGGGTCATGAATATGACCATTTCTTGAGTGAGAGAGAGAAATTAAGAAAACCATTAGAATTTAAATATAAGTGGAAATTAACTTCTATAGCATTTATTAAATTATGTAACTCTTCACTACTATTCACCAATTAACTTCAATAGCATTTAAAAAAACCATACCAATTAAACTTCTCAAGCTTGAGAGGGGTTGAGAAGAGAGAATCATTGAGAAATTATAGAAAATATCAAAATTCAATATACTTACCTTATAATTTGCTTGATTCTTTATTCACGGTAGAGGCCCCCAACCAATCAATTGGTTTAGTATGTTGATGGAGCCACCAATGGGGATTGAAGAAAGAGAGAAGTATCAAAAACTAGTGAATTATTAAAGAATTCACAGTTCTTGGCTTAGGTAGAGTAGAGTAACAATGCCTAAGACACTCTATATTTTGGCTTAGGTGTAGTAGAGTAATAAAGCATAAGACACTATCTAATTTGGCTTAGGTGGAGTAGAGTAACAATGCATAAGACATTATATATTTTGGCTTAGGTGGAGTAGAGTAACAAAGCATAAGACATTATATATTTTGGCTTAGGTGGAGTAGAGTAACAAAGCATAAGACACTATATATTTTGGCTTAGGTGGAGTAGAGTAACAAGCATAAGAGACTATATATTTTGGCTTAGGTGGAGTAGAGTAACAAAGCATAAGAGACTATATTTTGGCTTAGGTGGAGTAGAGTAACAAAGCATAAGAGACTATATTTTGGCTTAGGTGGAGTAGAGTAACAATGCATAAGAGACTATATTTTGGCTTAGGTGGAGTAGAGTAACAAAGCATAAGAGACTATATTTTGGCTTAGGTGGAGTAGAGTAACAATGCATAAGACATTATATTTTTTTCAACAAGGGGAGGCTTCTATTTATAGGAAAATTTGAGCTCCTAACCAAACAAACGGATTCTAGAATTTTCCAAGTCAGTTTGGTCACTTTTTGACCATTTTTAGGTCAGTTAAGCTAACTTTTTGGAACTAGACTTGAATGAGGAGAGAGGAGAGATGAAATATCTCAATTTTTATAAGTTTAAAACTCATTCAAGCATGTGAAATATGCACCTCCTTTAAAGAATTCTCCTTCCTTACATATGTGTCAAAATTGTATTGCTCATAGTTTTTTACTAATAAACCTTGTACATTTTCAACTCTTCATTTTATGTGAAATATGCACCTCCTTTAAAGAACTCCTCTTCCTTACATATGTGTCATAGTTTTTTTTTTACTAATAAGCCTTGTACATTTTCAACTCTTCATCTTATGTGAAATATGCACCTCCTTTAAAGAACTCCCCTTCCTTACATATGTGTTTATTTACTAATAAACCTTGTACATTTTCAACTCTTCATCTTATGTGAAATATGCACCTCCTTTAAAGAACTCCTCTTCCTTACATATGTGTTTATTTACTAATAAACCTTGTACATTTTCAACTCTTCATCTTATGTGAAATATGCACCTCCTTTAAAGAACTCCTCTTCCTTACATATGAGTTTATTTACTAATAAACCTTGTACATTTTCAACTCTTCATCTTATGTGAGCATTTACTCATTTTTGGGTATCTTCTTTTACAATTTGGATTTATCTCCTCCCTACACATGGATTGATGCTATTGGCCCATAGAAACCTTAATTGGACCATAGTCTAAAGATTTCTGAAAATCTAGGCCCTTAGACTAAGGTTCTTTATACCTATTTTCAATTAATTCCAATTGCACATTGGAAAATTCTTTTTTGAATTTCTGTTTCAGGGGAACTTATTTTAATAAGATGAGTTATTTTTCTATCCAAAAATATTCATAATCTGAATATTCTCTCTCTAGAATAATTTTCTCTCTCTAGGCTAAAACAGTTAGAAACAAGGTCTTTATATTTCTGAAGAGGGATTGATTACAGGGAAAGATACTAGACATCAAAAGGGGGTTGGGGGAGGAATCTTACATTCTACCCCACTTAAAAAACGCGAGATGTCCTCATCTCGCAACTTGGGATAATTTCGCAAGATGCACGAATATGAGACTTAGAGAGAAAATTTTTAATCAAGATTAACCACCAAGAAAAGTCTTAAAGAGAGCAAGATTCAAAATAAGAACAAGATTTAAACTTTATTCATTCACGGAACTTATACAGTAAAGATAGAAGAACTCTTTACACTTCCATAAGCCCGTCCATCATATGGTCACAAAAGCAGTCCTCACAAGCTGCACAAGTATAGGGTAACTCATCTATGGGAATGATTCTGCTGGTTATTGCCGCACCTATCTCAGCAGTATGAGGTGATCCAACAAAAGGACCTCTGAGAGGCAAGCCAAAAACGGGGTAAAGGCATATCTTCTCATGAGGAAGAAAACACGCCAGTAAGAAGACCCGCTCAGA
This sequence comes from Cibotium barometz, assembly GCF_041138505.1. Taxonomy (NCBI): domain Eukaryota; kingdom Viridiplantae; phylum Streptophyta; class Polypodiopsida; order Cyatheales; family Cibotiaceae; genus Cibotium; species Cibotium barometz. Next base: position 49,277,992 of record NC_141082.1, read on the forward strand.
AAACCCAAGATGCCTTGATCTCATGACGCAGTAGTATCGGGGACCCAAACCCAAGGCTTCGATAACCATGGCCAAGCGGACATTGTTACGAAAGTGCTGCTGACCCCAGGGTGTTACCCTAGTTATATTTTGATAGGTCCGCCATTTGGTTTGCGCTACAGAAGTTCCCAAGTGAGGGAAAAGTGAGCGCTCATACTGCTCTATAAAATCCTTCTTCACAGACTCACTTGCGTCTTGAAGGTGAGGAATCATTATGGATAAAACTAGTTCTTGTTGCCAAGCCATGAAGGAGATTAAGAAAGAAAGGAGATTGATGGGAGTAAGATTACTGTGAGCGACAAGTAAAAGTTACGACTTATATAAAGGAAGGAGCTAGCGTAACCTAGAAGCCAACGGTAACTTGCCACTGAAGTTTTACCGTCTTTCCATGATTTGAGTTAGACACATTTTTCTATAGAAGGCATTAAGAATTTTGAGATGAGGAGATAAAAGAAACTTGTAGGCTAAGTCACCTACTTTCATTGAATTCAGATATAAGGGTCACAATATCTGGGGGATAACTTCTTATACTCCCCAAGAGATAAAGAACTTCTTTTGGCCGTACTCGAATGAAAGCCAAAACCTTGGTATCCAAAACACCGATTCTCACTTTTGAACTCATTGTTCTAAATCCTTAAAACAGGTGGGACTCCTGAGAAGTATTCTAGGGAAAGGGTCTTCCTTTTTTTTAAAACAGAAACTTTCTTTTATTTTAGAGAGGGAATAATTATGAGATCAGAAGGGAGATTCTTACTCCTGTATACCTCGAAGGCTGGGGAGGAATCTTACATTCTACCCCACTTAAAAAGTGCGAGATGTCCTCATCTCGCAAGGTAGAGGACAGCTCTTTTTTCTTAAGATCCAATTTTATTCTGGGGTTCCTTATATTCTGGTCAACCCAACAGAACACTGGGATAAATATCCCTTATATAGAACTCAACATTTAATAACAGTTCATTCAGATCATGTCATTCATATCTTTAACACGATAATGGTCCATTAGACCGAAAAGTTTCCTTCGAAACATTCCTCCACGGAAATTTCAGTCAAGCAAGTTCTCAAATTGACATCCCTTAACTTGATCTACCGGTCAATATTAACAATAGCAATCTAACAGCACAACCCACTAACCTCATAGTGATTTGCTGAATTCATTATCATCATTCTAGTTATGAATATCATCACAGGGATTCGTCCCATTCCCCCTCATTGTGGTTTCATTATATTTCAACTAATTTTTAAAAATCAACATTTTTCAATCAGCATTTTCAATCAGCATTTTCAATCAGAATCCAAATCAATTCATCAATTCTCAAACAGAATTAAAAATCATATCAATCACATTCGAAATCATCATCTAGATAGCATTAACGCTTATAATTTCAAGTCTTAGATTTACTCGTATATACTGTCAGTAAAGAGCTGCAGTATACTCTCGGTATATACGGGTAGTCACGGCCCTTGGAATTATAAGGTAAATACTATCATGGCCTCAAGCAAGTCAGGGATTCTATATAATTGCGGTACTTCCATCTGAAGACCCAATTACCAAATTACGAGTTTCAGTTTGAATATCAAATTGTATGAATTATCTCACACAATTATAACCTTTTTGTGTTTCTTGATAAATTTTTGATATATTTGTCTTCTCAGTTGATCTTTATTAACCAAAGGTGCTCTGATACCAACTGTAAGATCCCTGTTCCCACCGAGCAACGGATTCGGGGTACTGGCAGCGGAAGTAGCGCTTCTCGCGCGGGACAGGGGTCCCACACTCGGGGCCTCGCCCACGGATATCCGGATAAGAGACTAATCCGTCGGTTGTTCCAAAACCGAACCCGGAAAAACTTCCTTTACCGGAAAGCACGGGCGATTCCACCAAGATAACTTTTTACTCTAACGTAGTCAAGATCATTTCTGATCGAGATGATCCAATTATATCTATAAGATACTTAGTCAGTTCAAGGAAGAAACTTGCACTTGGATCATTGGGATCAACGCTTTTTTCCCCATTCAAGAGGCACAGCCGTTGATTCCTATCCATAGAACAGTTTCTGTCCGGGATTTATTTTTTTTTTTTCTATCGTAAAAACAAAAGTTTGAGTCTCGATTTACGGATCCATCAGTCCAGCCTAACCCCATCCAATCCCATGGGTTAGCCAACCGCCCAACCACTGTAGTGATGGGATCCAATTAAAAATTTGGTTAGGTTTTGTCCCGGGTACCAAGGAAAAGAGTTCCAAGGCCCCCTAGCCGGATGTTCATGCAAAATAAAACTAGTCACACCACTCACACACCCAATATGAAATTGCCTTTTTCAACCAGATTCAACCAGTTTAAAACAATCCTTTAAAAAAACCATAGTATCATTGATCACCATCTTCCAATTTATCCAATTGATTCTTAATTTCCCATCATTCCTTCATCAGAGTATCTATGGCATCATTGGCAACTAGAACGCTCAGGAGCCGTTTCGATAGTTCCTAGCCCATAATACTTGGCAATATAATCACTTAACAAGATGGACTCTCGTTGAAGATCAGCAAGATCAACCAACAGATCCATATAAGGAGCCATGGACTCATCCATTGAAGACCAGCAAGGTCAATCAACCAGATCCATGCTCGATTTCAGAAAACAACTCCAACTCTGTTCCAATATCTTCCTCGACGCACGCGTGGGTATCCTAGGCAACCCAGAGCCCGAGCACCGTATGGTCAGCACCCTCTAGGATCCTTCGCAGGTAACCTAGCGCTTCACGCATAGGCCGCTTCCTTGGCCCCTCATCCACCGTACCGGAAGCTCACCATTTTAATCGCACCGAGGCTGGTCAAGACCTCGGCCGACCTTGCTACGCGAGACGTCCTTCATTGACTCCCCGTCAGCAGTTGCAACTTTACCATCACGACTTTAAACACAAGACGGTCAAAATGCTCCCCCCCAGCATTCTTGACATAAAACAATCATTTACAAACAGCATTTACAAACAGCATTTACAAACAGTTTACAATACAATTTCTATTTTAACTTTCATTTTTCCACATTATCCCTCATCAATCTACATTACTTATTCCATATTCCATTTATATGTATACTCATCCCATCACATCATTTCCATCTCATCACTTCAGATTCCCTCACATCACATATCGTATATTCACATCCATACATCCACATTTATATGCGTACATCCACATCTACATGCATACATCTATATCTCTATGCATACATCCACATCCACATTCACATTCACCTCCATACATCTACATCTATATGCATACATCCACCTCCACATCTATACACCTACATCTACATCTACATGCATACATCCACCTCTACATCCACATCTACATCTATACACCTACATCTACATGCATACATCCACATCTCCATTCACATCTACATCTATACATCTACATCTACATGCATCCATCCATATCTCTATTCCCATCTACATCTATACATCTACATCTACATGCATCCATCCACATCTCCATTCACATCTACATCTATACATCTACATCTACATGCATACATCCATATCTCCATTCCCATCTACATCTATACATCTACATCTACATGCATCCATCCACCTCCACGTCCACATCTACATCTATACATCTACATCTACATGCATACATCCACATCTCCATTCACATCTACATCTATTCATCTACATCTACATGCATACATCCATATCTCCATTCCCATCTACATCTATACATCTACATCTACATGCATACATCCACATCTCCATGCATACATCCACCTCCACATTCACACTCACATCCATACCTCTACATCTACATGCAAACATCCATATCTCCATGCATAATAATATTCTTTTAATTAATCTAGGATGATAGTTCCTAGAATATGGTAGGAAGTCCTCTTTTTATGCTTTGAATGAATTTATTTTATGCGTAAAAAATTTTACCATAGCTCCGCTACTATGATTGATAAATCTCAATTTTTTTTTCTAAGGGATAAAGCTCATTATTAAAGAAATAATTAGAATGGTCTCTAATTGGATCATCAATCCATAATGGTCTCTAATTGGATCATTAAGAAAACAATTAGAATGGTCTCTAATTGGATCATCAATCCATAATGGTCTCTAATTGGATCATTAAGAAAACAATTAGAATGGTCTCTAATTGGATCATCAATCCATAATGGTCTCTAATTGGATCATCAATCCATAATGGTCTCTAATTGGATCATTAAGAAAACAATTAGAATGGTCTCTAATTGGATCATCAATCCATAATGGATTGAATCATCAATGTGCATAAACTAAAAGCATAACAAAAAGCCATTAATTTGGCCTCAAGCATAGCTTAATCTTGGATTAAGGAAAAGCTTTATGAAAAGCTTCATTTGGATTGAGAATGGGTCATGAATATGACCATTTCTTGAGTGAGAGAGAGAAATTAAGAAAACCATTAGAATTTAAATATAAGTGGAAATTAACTTCTATAGCATTTATTAAATTATGTAACTCTTCACTACTATTCACCAATTAACTTCAATAGCATTTAAAAAAACCATACCAATTAAACTTCTCAAGCTTGAGAGGGGTTGAGAAGAGAGAATCATTGAGAAATTATAGAAAATATCAAAATTCAATATACTTACCTTATAATTTGCTTGATTCTTTATTCACGGTAGAGGCCCCCAACCAATCAATTGGTTTAGTATGTTGATGGAGCCACCAATGGGGATTGAAGAAAGAGAGAAGTATCAAAAACTAGTGAATTATTAAAGAATTCACAGTTCTTGGCTTAGGTAGAGTAGAGTAACAATGCCTAAGACACTCTATATTTTGGCTTAGGTGTAGTAGAGTAATAAAGCATAAGACACTATCTAATTTGGCTTAGGTGGAGTAGAGTAACAATGCATAAGACATTATATATTTTGGCTTAGGTGGAGTAGAGTAACAAAGCATAAGACACTATATATTTTGGCTTAGGTGGAGTAGAGTAACAAAGCATAAGACACTATATATTTTGGCTTAGGTGGAGTAGAGTAACAAGCATAAGAGACTATATATTTTGGCTTAGGTGGAGTAGAGTAACAAAGCATAAGAGACTATATTTTGGCTTAGGTGGAGTAGAGTAACAAAGCATAAGAGACTATATTTTGGCTTAGGTGGAGTAGAGTAACAATGCATAAGAGACTATATTTTGGCTTAGGTGGAGTAGAGTAACAAAGCATAAGAGACTATATTTTGGCTTAGGTGGAGTAGAGTAACAATGCATAAGACATTATATTTTTTTCAACAAGGGGAGGCTTCTATTTATAGGAAAATTTGAGCTCCTAACCAAACAAACGGATTCTAGAATTTTCCAAGTCAGTTTGGTCACTTTTTGACCATTTTTAGGTCAGTTAAGCTAACTTTTTGGAACTAGACTTGAATGAGGAGAGAGGAGAGATGAAATATCTCAATTTTTATAAGTTTAAAACTCATTCAAGCATGTGAAATATGCACCTCCTTTAAAGAATTCTCCTTCCTTACATATGTGTCAAAATTGTATTGCTCATAGTTTTTTACTAATAAACCTTGTACATTTTCAACTCTTCATTTTATGTGAAATATGCACCTCCTTTAAAGAACTCCTCTTCCTTACATATGTGTCATAGTTTTTTTTTTACTAATAAGCCTTGTACATTTTCAACTCTTCATCTTATGTGAAATATGCACCTCCTTTAAAGAACTCCCCTTCCTTACATATGTGTTTATTTACTAATAAACCTTGTACATTTTCAACTCTTCATCTTATGTGAAATATGCACCTCCTTTAAAGAACTCCTCTTCCTTACATATGTGTTTATTTACTAATAAACCTTGTACATTTTCAACTCTTCATCTTATGTGAAATATGCACCTCCTTTAAAGAACTCCTCTTCCTTACATATGAGTTTATTTACTAATAAACCTTGTACATTTTCAACTCTTCATCTTATGTGAGCATTTACTCATTTTTGGGTATCTTCTTTTACAATTTGGATTTATCTCCTCCCTACACATGGATTGATGCTATTGGCCCATAGAAACCTTAATTGGACCATAGTCTAAAGATTTCTGAAAATCTAGGCCCTTAGACTAAGGTTCTTTATACCTATTTTCAATTAATTCCAATTGCACATTGGAAAATTCTTTTTTGAATTTCTGTTTCAGGGGAACTTATTTTAATAAGATGAGTTATTTTTCTATCCAAAAATATTCATAATCTGAATATTCTCTCTCTAGAATAATTTTCTCTCTCTAGGCTAAAACAGTTAGAAACAAGGTCTTTATATTTCTGAAGAGGGATTGATTACAGGGAAAGATACTAGACATCAAAAGGGGGTTGGGGGAGGAATCTTACACAGAGTCCCATCCATCTTCCTTATCAGCATCATTAGCAGATTCGAGTGTTAAATCCTCCACTGAGACTTCCTCTACATGCAGTGCTGTTGTGGATGCATCCCCATAGTACAAAACATCTAGAAGGTCACGTGGTTGTACCATTCGTATAGGAATAATGTCATATCCATCTGAGTCACAAAATTGAATTGGCTTAGGTAAAGCACAGGTCCATAATGTTACAAGGACATGACTCCATTCTAGTGGATCAATTAATGCTCAGGGAAGGGTTGTGGAATGTATGCCTCATCTGATACACTTCGATTACCCTTAAGTCTCTCAGTGTTGAAATCCTTACATGAGGCTCCACACATCCACAGATCTTCTCGCCCATCTGACAATGTAACTCTTGAGCCCTCAGATGAAGCAGAATCAAACTCATCTATTGGAGACCTTGTTACATCACGATATGAGTGATTCTTTAGGTTGACCCTTGTGATGACAGAATCATGTCGGAGGTACAAATAATTGTATCCCCAATCTTGAATCATTTGAAATTGTCGCATGAATGGTCTACCCAATATCACTTCATAGTTTGGATGTTTTCCAAAATCCACTACTGCAAAGGTGTGCTCATATTCAATCCCACATGTGGTGACCAGTATGTTCTCAAGCAGCCCAAGGGGATGTTCTAAGCTTCCATCTGCTAGCTGCAAGCGCATCCTGGTACTCCTAATAGCTAGTTTGCCCCACTTTTCCCAAATGGACCTTGTCACAATGCCCACTCCTGCACCACTATCAAGTATTGCCGTTGAAGCTATTTTTCGCACTTCTAATGGGAGGGTAGCATTTCCCTGATCGTCCTCACAAAATTTTCCTACTTTGTTGATAGGAACTGGCATAACATGCTTTGTCTCAGGGTGTATAGTACAATGATGGTGACCCTTTTGTAGCAATACCTGCTTTGACAAACATGTGGTACTATCATTCCACAACTCAGGTCGAAGCTTTATCAAATCAAGCAAAGGTAAGGTACAAGCCACTGGTGCTGACAAAATAGCTTGCACGATACCCATATCCATCTCCTTTGTCAACCTTCTATGCATAGAGGGTATCCTCAAGGTTTGAGAATAGTTCTCATATTCTCCCAAATATGATGGTAAGGTTTTCATTGTATGCTTACTTCTAGGAGAAACAATTGTTTGAACTTCCTTCTGGATGCTTGGGCGTCTAGAGTTGTTTTCTGTGTCTCTGGTAAAATCTACGTCAGAGAATGGAGGTGAACTATAATAGAGGACATATTCTCATTAACTTTCTCATGAACTGCTGCCCACATCTCATTTGCCATGTCCTCGTTAGCATTAATAACTTCATCAGTGCATGGGAAGACAAGGCTAGTGGTGGCAGAATACCTTCTTTCAATGAGGTGGCTTTTGTTTTTTGTTTTTTTTAATCCTACCTATCCACTAAATGCAACTAAAATAAATATGTGTGTAACTATCTATCCTATATATTTTTTTTTAATTTTTTTTAAAAAATTTCTAATTACACAAAAATATGAATTACGTAAAAAACACTAAATATGCACATAATTACAAAATTTTAAAAAAATGCAAGTTACTCTAATTATGCAAAAAATTACAGAAATTTTAAAATAAAAAATTACAGAATATGCAAAGAATATGGATTCCTAAAAAAAAACACATAATTTACAAAAATTTTCTATTTCTATTTCTTTTCTTTTCTTTTCTTCTCTTTTTTTATATTTTTTTATTTTTTACTAATTAAACAAAAATACTAATTATGCACAAAATTACAAAAATTGTAAAAAAATGCAAGTTACACTAATTATGCATAAAAAAATTTACAAAAGTTTAAAAAAATATAAATTATGCAAAGAATATGGACTCAAAATGAGAACACAAAAAATGTTTGTTTTTTTTTATTATTTTTCTTTCTTTCTTTCTTTTTTATTTTTTTTTATTTTTTTATTTTTTATTTTTTATTATTTTCTTTTTATTTTTATTATTATTTTTTTTTCAAAAAAATACAATTAATAAGGAAATAAAATAAATAAAAAGATACTAACCTTATCTTTCTGCCGGTGCCGGATCGTGCGCCTTCTTTCTTGCCGCCTCACCACCAGCTGGCTCCTCTGCACGTTGGTCGCCTTCAATGCTTCGCAGGCCTTCAAGTCCTTGCCGCCTTCTTTGCTCGTCTCCACAGCTGCTGTGCAGACCGTCAGCTTTCACAACCTCCGCTCCCTTCGCCAGCCCCTGCAGCTCTCCACGCGGCCTTCTCTACCGCCGGCTTCTTTCGTGGCCTTCAGCGCAGCCGCCTACCGGGCCAGTCTCCACGCCACCAGCCTTCACTCGCTTCACGACCGCCTTGCGCCACCGCCTGCGCTCACCTCCTGAGCTGCAGCTGCCGCCTTAGCTTCTTTCGATGCAGCCTTGAGCCTGACGCCGGCCAGTCAGCCCATTATACTTGTTCCCACTTCTGGGCGAGAAGTCTACCATGCAGTAAAGGGGCTGTGTAGTGAATGCCACAGAGAAGGAAAAGCCACTCGAATTATGGGTAGAAGGGCTGCCCGATCTTCAATGGGTATAGACTCCAGAAGTTCATGGTCTTCGATCTCGTTGAAAGAGCCAAGGGAAGGCCCAGGTTGAAAGTACTTGTATAGGGTGCCTGCTGCAGGGGCGGAGCTGGCCGGGCATGGCGGAGAGCGCTTGTGGGCGAACGTAGACAGAGGAGACGGGTGCCAGACAACGCCGGAAGAGGACAGCTGCCCGTCAACTCCACCACCCCTCTTGCTACAGCCACCGCCGGCAGCTTACTTCACGCTGCCTCCCTGCACAGCCGGCCATGTCTTCGCCTCTTCACCCCGCTCTCTCTGGCCTTCGCTCACTGCAGCCGCCTCTTTGCTTACTTGCGCCCAGTCACCAACGCCACCCCTCCCTTAATCTCTCAATGTGCCACTCATTAAGAGAATGAGAGTGATAGTTAAGATAATGATCACAAAGCAAGATTCAAAATAGAATGTTGTGCTCACTTAGAGACTTGCACACGCATGTGGACAGATTTGACACCACCTTCTTCACTCCGATGTGCCACCCAATGAAGTGATGGGTCGCCTCCACGAAACCAGTCCCTCACTTTTATGCTTTCGGCCTTCAGCGGCGGCGGCGGCCAGGCCTTTGGCTTCTTTTTTATTATTTTTTACTAATTATATGTTAGCGAAAAGCATGAAAACATGAAATGACAAAAAACAATGAAGGTAAGCATAATGAACGGTACTTGAAAAAAAAAAGCAATAAAACATAAAAAACAATGCGGGAGAAACCTCAACTGCTCAATGGGTTTTTCTTATCCTAACCTTATCCACTCACACCGGGATCGCACACCCGAACTTAACGTAATCACTCAATGGTTTTGCAACCAAAAGAGGAAATAGTGGTGGTTTCCACACACTCTCAACCGGATTTGAGTCTTCTCCCCGGCAGCGACGCCAACGGAGAGACAGAAAACTCTCTCACTTGTAGCAAGAGTCGTATGATCCACATGTAGCTCAATCCAATGGGATTTGCATCCCTTTCGGAGCTAGGGATTCAACCCGTACCGGTGCACAAAAGCTTATCCATTTGATGGAGAGAATGCTAAGAATACTACTACCATTGACATAGACTTAACACACACACAAGCTCAATCTTGCTATTGCTCACTCACTCATCATCCCACTCATTCATGCATCCAAACAAGAAGAAAGCTAAGCTATTGCATACACAAGATCAAAGCATTCTTCATTCTCAAACACTCACTTCCCTAGCATGCACACAAACCTTGAAGCTATCAACAAGAAACATGCATACTAGAGAATAGTCATGAGAAGAGAGACAAACATCAACTCATTGCATTGAATTAACAAAAATAGAACTTACAATAATGTAGATGGGGAGAGAGAAGAGCTTGCACCTCTATGGAAAAAGAGGGAGAGCTAGTCTCAAGAGAGCTCAAACATGAGTTTAGCCCAATGTGTCCATAAGCTCTCAAATGAGCCACTTTTTATACAAAAACTCTAAAACTCCCAAAAGTTCCCATGTGGGATTATTGTCAAGCCCACTCCCACACTCATCTACAACTTGGAACTCTTTACAAGAGCCCTAAGCATCTTTTTGTTGCATCCTTGCATTGATCTTCACTCGTCCACTCGTCACACAACATATTGCTTTTACCATATAGGCATAATGATGGGCTGTGTATCCATCATATCGCAACCTGTCAACAAGGTATCTAACCCTTGTAGACCTACTGCATACACTTGGATCACTGCTAGGTGTCCTCAAAATAGCCCTGGTTCTCCTTACACGAGGAGTAGCCACAGACGGAATGCCAAGCTCCTCATCAAGGCTCTGCTCAGAGCCACTAGAGTCACCATCCACATATGAGTGACCTGCTGCTGTGACAGATCAGGCACAAAAGGTTGATCTATCTTTTCCTTCCCTTTCCGTGATACATGTGTATCTGCATCATTCCTCAACCTGCTTGACCATGGGCTACTGACCATGGGCTAACATTGGATCACTTGTTCGAGGACTCCCCATGTCTACTCAACACCTGTGATGATTGCTGCTCTACATGTGGTGCAAGCATTCTTACACCTGCATCTTCTGTTGCCTTCACTACTGGTGCATACCAGCTACTCATCTCATCAAAGACAACATCTCTGCTTACTCGCATCTAATGAGTGGTAGGGTTATAGCATCTATAACCTTTTTGCTCCATAGCATAACCAATGAAGATGCATTTCTTTGCCTTTGGATCCAACTTTGTTCTCACTTCATCAGGAACATGTACATATGCAATACACCCAAACACTTTCAAGTGAGACACATCCAGTCTTATGCCTGTAAACTTCTATTCAGGAGTCATACCATGAACAACTCTAATGAGTGTCCTGTTCATAATGTACACAGCACTTGCTACTACTTCTGCCCAAAAGTAATGTTTCATATTCTTTTCATCCCCATCAAGGCACGTGCCACTTCTACAATGTGCCTGTTTTTCCTTTCTATAACACCATATTATTGCGGAGTATACCTGCACATTAACTGCCTCTTGATTCCTTGCTTTGTCAAGAAATCCTTGAACTCATTGGAGAAATATTCTCCCCCACCATTCTGATCTTAGGCATTTTATTTGCATGCCTTTTTCCTTCTCGACCAAGGCTTTAAATCTTTGAAAGTGAGCAAATACCTCACTTTTGTCCTTCATGAAATAAACCCACACTTTCCTAGTGTGGTCATCAATGAATGTAACATAGTACTTACAACCTGTAATTATTGTAGTCTTGGTCGGTCCCCATACATTTGAATGTATGACATCCAATGGCCTTGCACACTGACATGCTTTTCATGTGGGAAAGCATGTTTAGCCTGCTTACCAAGTTGGCATGCTTCACATACCTTATGCATACCGTCAACCTTAAACTTTGGCAAACCTGCAACAATATTTTAGGCATGCATAGACTTCAGCCTCGTTGTACATTCACATGACCAATGCGCTTGTGCCATATGTCAATATCTATAATGACACTTGTTCCATGCGCAAACATGGCTTCCTGTTGAAAGAACGGTAGAGGGGGAGGAGACACACACACAGGAGCAAACCCTAATGTATATTGCAAACCCTAACCATAGAGGGAAGCCATGTTCACTCTCACACAAAGCATAATGCACTAATCCATAATCCACACAACACACTATGAGTTGTGTCCACACTCATCTAACCCTAGCTAATGTCCACACACTATGACCAGCTGGACACGCGGTCATTTATGTCTCACACATGTTCCTACCTAATCTGCCAGCACATAGCATAGCTGGCTCACACTGACATCGAGCTTGAATCTCAACAGCCCCTCTCAAGCTCATGATGTACTGCCGATGAAGATGTAGATGAGCTTGGGATATCAAGACTCTCAACACTCCCCCTCAAGCTCATCCCATGTACTCCCAACATAGTCCAGAAGTACTCAAACTTCTCCCTGCTAAGTGGCTTTGGGAAGATATCAGCCACCTGCTCATCAGTCTTCACATACTGAAGATCAACTGTACCATCCAGCACCTTCTCTCTGACAAAGTGATAATGGACCTCTATGTGTTTGGTCCTCGCATGAAACACTGGATTCTTTGCCAACTGTATACTGCTCATGTTGTCACAATGAATGACAACTTTGCCATCAAGAGGCTCACATAAATCTGCCAAGAGACTCTTTAACCAAACTGCCTCACAAGTAGCAATGGCTGCACCCCTGTACTCAGCCTCTGTACTGGATAAAGCAACTGTAGGTTGCTTCTTGCTACTCCAACTCACCACGGCACTTCCAAGTGTAAAAGCATATCCACTAGTAGACCTCCTGTCATATGCGCTACCTGCCCAATCAGCATCTGTGTAGCCATGTATGTCCAAGCTTTTACCACTCTCATAAAATAAACCATAATGTGCTGTGGTCTTCACATATCTCATGATGCGTCTCACTACATCCAAATGTGGTTTCCTGGGGCTCTGCATAAACTGGCTGACTAGCCCCACAGCATAACTCAAATCCGGGCGTGTGATAGTCATGTATATAAGACTACCAACCATCTTCCTGTACATAGAAGGATCATCCAATTCCTTGCCATAATCAGCCCGCAACTTCACATTTTGCTCCAATGGTGTACTCATAGGCTTACACCCTGTCATGCCATATTTTGCCAACATATCCAATGCATATTGGCGCTGTACTAACCATGTACCAGCATGATCTTTCACCGCTTCAATTCCAAGGAAGTATCTCAACTCACCAAGATCTTTCATGTCGAATTGCCCACTCAAAGCTTTCTTGACATGCATCACATCTACACCATGATCACCTGTGATAATCAAGTCATCCACATAGATGACGAGTAAAACAATCCCATGCTCTGTCTTCTTCACATAGAGTGAAGAATCTGCTATAGAAATCTGAAAACCAAGTGAGATAAGATATCTGCTCATCTTATCACTCCAAGCACGAGGTGCTTGCTTCAGACCATACAATGCCTTTTTCAATCTGCATACGTGAGTGGGATATCTAGGGTGTACATACCCCTCAGGCTGTGCCATGTACACTTCCTCTTGTAGATCTCCATTTAGAAATGCATTCTTGACATCCATTTGATGCATTTCCCAGCCATTAGCTGCAGCCATAGCAATGACTGCTCTCACTGTGCCCATCTTAGCCACTGGACTAAACATCTCATCATAGTCCAATCCTTGGGTTTGTGCATATCCCTTTGCTACCAATCTTGCTTTATGTCTCTCAATAGAACCATCTGATTTGCACTTCACTTTGTAAACCCATTTACATCCAATAACATTCTTGTCCTTTGGTAATGCAACCAAGTCCCATGTGTCATTATGGACCAATGCGTCCATCTCTACATCCATTGCTTTCTCCCATACATGCTCTCCAATAGCCTCTGTATAGCATGTAGGTTCCACATGCTTCACCATAGATGTCATATATGCATAGAAACCAATGCTTTTTTTCCCATCGAGAGGCACAGCCGTTGATTCTCTTTTTCCATAGAACAATTACTATCTCGGATTTACTTCATCTATCGTACTATAACAGAATTGAGTCTCATTTTACGGATCCATCAGTCCAGCCTAGTCCCATGGGTTAGCCAATCGCCCACCAACCAAAGTGATGGGATCCAATTAGGAATTTGTTTAGGTTTTGTCCCGAGTACTAGGGAAAAGAGTTCCCAGGCCCCCTAGCTGGATATTCATGCAAATTTAATGCCAGTCACACCACTTACACACCTAATATGAAATTACCTTTTTCACAGATTCGGCTATCTTTAAAACAATCATTTAATGAAACCATAGTGTCACTGATCATAATCCTCCAAAATATCCCGTTGAATCCTTATTTCCAATCATTTAATGAAACCATAGTGTCACTGATCATAATCCTCCAAAATATCCCGTTGAATCCTTATTTCCAATCATTCCTTCATCGGTGTATCTATGGCATCATTGGCAACCAGAACGCTCACCACCTATCCACTCAGGGGCCATTTCGATAGTTTCTAGCTCATAGTAACCTCGGTAATATATTAACTTATAAAATTCAAGATGGAATCTCCGTTGAAGATCAGCAAGATCAACCAACAAATCCCTATAAAAGAGCCATGGATCGTTGAGGGCCAGCAAGGTCAATCAACCAGATCCGTGCCCGATTTCAGAAAACAACTCTTACTCCTTATTCCAATATCTTCCTCGACACACGTGTGGGTATCTTTGGCAACCGAGAGCACGAGCACCGTATGGTCCAGCACCCTCTAGGATTCTCCGCAGGTGACCTAGCGCTTCACTCATAGGCAGCTTCCTTGGTCCCTCATCCACCGTACCGGAAGCTCACCATTTAAATCGAATCGAGGCTGGTCAAGACCTCGACCGACCTTGATACGCGATACGTCCTCCGTTGACTCTTCGGCCTCAATTTGACAAGCATAGAAATTACTTTTAAATTAGAGAATTACTTTATGAGAAGCTTCATTTGAATATAGAATAGGTCAAATGAATGACCATTCTTTGGGGGAGAGAGAGACGTGCTTTTAAAAAAAACATTTAATTTAAGCATAAATGAAAATTTATGTGTTTTATCACTACAATTCATTAAAGAACTTCAATTGTATTAAAAAGCCATTCAATTGAATGCTTCTCAAGCTTGAGAGAGGTTGAGAAGAGAGAAACATTTGGAGATTAAAGAAAAAAGACCATAAACCACAATTTACCTCCTAGATTGCTTGATTCTTTAATCAAAGTAGAGGCCCCCAACCAATCAATTGGTTTGGTATGTTGATGAAGACTCCAAGGAAGATTGAAGAGAGAGAGAAGCTCCAATCTCTTCAATTTGTAGAGGATAATAGAAAATATCATTATTTCAGTATAATATTGGCATGGTATAGTTCTCATATTTTTTTTACAAAGGGCTAAGGATCTATTTATAGGTGAGGGAGGCCTCTAACCAAGTCCAACTAGTTTTTAGAATTTTCCAGGTTCAGTTTGGCTGAATTTGGACAAGATTTGGACCTAGTTTGACTCCCTTTTGATTTGGTTTGATCCAGGAGAGAGGAGAGATAAAAATATCACAATATTTTTGAGTTTAAAACTCCACCACACATGTGAAATAGGTGCCTCCTTGAAGAGCCCCCTTCTCCTTACCAAGGTGTCAATATTGAATCATTATACCCAAAATATCTCATTATTTTTAGTAATATTCATTAATAAACCTTGTCCTTAGTCAACTCGTCATCTAATGTGAGCATTTACTCATTTTTGGGGGTTTTTCTTTTAATTCTTCAATTTATCTCCTCCCTACATTTGGATTAATCTTATTGGTCCATAGGAACCTTAATTGGACCATAATCCAAAAATTTCTGAAAATCTGGACCCTTAGGCGGCTAAGATCCTTTTTACCTATTTTTAATTAATTCCAATTGCACATTGGAAAGTTCTTTTTGAATTTCTGTTTTAGGGAAAACCATTTTAGACACTAGAAGGATTTTTATATCCAAAAATATCTCGATTTTGGATTACTTCTCTCTAGACATTTTCTCTCTCCAAGTCAAAACAAGGTAAAACAGAATCTTTCTTTTATTTCAAAGAGGGGAATAATTTCAATAGTTCTGCTCCCCTGGGTTAACTCTAAGAAATCGTTCATCTTTGTTTCCAAAAAGCCGGGAGGATAGAATCTCTTCCTTAAGTAAATTTTGAGATCATTCCATGTCTGAGTGTTTCGATCCACACGGTTTGTCTCACAGAGTGGTTTCTCCATGCTACTCTGGCTATTTCTGCTATCTTCAGCCTTGCAAGAGCCATTTTGCTCTTCTCATTGTACCCGATGACATCAAAGTACTCTTCCATTGCTTCGATCCACTTCTCCACAGTCTCGCCCAAGTTTTCTTCTTCACCCTTGAAAGGTCCAGGTGCGATCTATGAAGAGTTTTACAATCCAAGTCGAGCTCTTCCTCATCGAGTTGGGGGTTATCATTCCCACCACGATGACCTCGATCCATGATCCTATCAATACAAAAATTCTTGTTAAGTTCTTTTATTTACCATTCAAATCTGACTTTAGATCCAGCTGATTTTGGGGTTCTTTAGATTGGTCAGCTCTCCACAGAATCATGGGACAAAGATCCCTTATATAGAACTCATCATCAGATAATAATTCACTCAGATTATAACATTCAAATCCTTATCACAATAATGGTCCAAGTCCTCCATGGGAATTTTCAATTGTACAGATTTTTAATTTGACATCCCTTAACTTGATCCACTGGGTCGAGTGTTAACAGCAGCAATCTGTCAGCACAATCCACTAATCTCATATTGATTTGCTGAAGTCATTAATGTCATTCCAGTTACAAACATCATCACAGGGACTTGCCCCATTCATCCTCATTGTGGTTTTTCTCAGCTTATTACATTTCGACCAAAATTCAGGAATCATCATTTTTCAATCAAAATCCAAATCAACTCATCAGTTCACAACCAGAATTTTAAATCATATCAACCACATTCGAATTCATCATCTGGATAGTATTTTTGCTTATAATTTCAAGTCTTAGATTTACTCGTATATACTGCCAGTAAAGAGCTATAGTACCCTCCGTATGTATGCGTAGTCATGGTACTTGGAATTATAAGGTAAATACTATCATGACTAGGCCTCAAGCAAGTCAGGTATTTCCATACAATTGCGGTACTTCATCTGAAGACCCACTTTCAATTTCATGAATCTTCATTCTCAATATCATTTTGAATGAATTTTATCACACAATTACAACTTTTTACTGTTACTTCACAAATTTTTGACATTTTTGGCTTTTCAGTTGATCCACTTTAGCCAATTCACTCTAATACTAGCTGAAAGATCCCTGCCTCCTCCGCGCAACGGATTCGGGGGTGCTAGTAGCAGAAGTAGCACTTCTTACGCGGGCAAGATCTCTCACTCGGGGCCTCGCCCATGGATATTCAGACAAGAGACTAATCCCTTGGTTCTTCAAAAACCGAACCTAGAAAAACTTCCCCCTACTGGAAAGCACAGGTGATTCCTCTAGGATATTTGTACTCTAACGTAGTCAGGGCGAAACCTGTGAGTCACTTGGTCACATCAAGGAAGAAACTTGCACTTGGATCATAGAAAGCAACGCTTTTTTTCCCATTGAGAGGCACAGCCAGGAGTATTCACTTAAGGGGAGGTGTTGAAATATACAAGTAAATAGGGTGTGTGCGGGAACAAGCCCTTGGTTAGAGGCTGTAAAAGAGGATGAGTAAATGTGAAAGAACCTGTGAAAAGGTGAGAAGAATCTACTAGGAGAGAATAAAGGGTAGCATGAGAAGATTTAGGAAGTGTGGAGATATTCTAGGAAGTGTGGAGATATTCTGGGAGATATTCTGGGAAAAGTGAAGAGGTGGACAGAATCAGGGAAAAGAGGTGGAGTGAATCAGGGAAAAGAGGTGAAGTGAATCAGGGAGAAATCAGTGGGATTTGATGCTTGGATGTAAGCTCTATAAATTGAGGCATTGCCCTAATGAGAATTTGCTGGTTTTTGAGTATCCATGCCTACATTAATCTATTTGTTAATTACCCACTAATTACATCTTAATTATTTACTAATCACTTTGTTAATGATGTTGATTCTAGTGTTTGATCCACCATAGCTCATCACAATGTCCTAATTTCAACAGGTCCCTCATCCACCGTACCGGAAGCTCACCATTTAAATTGAACCGAGGCTGGTCAAGACCTCATACCTTGCTACGCAAGACGTCCTCCGTTGACTCTCCATCAGCTGTTGCAACTTTATCAGTTAGGTCTCCATGACCTCATTCTCAAGACGGTCAAAATGCTTCCCCAACATTATTGACATAAAACAATTATTTAAAAATAGGTCATAAATATAGTTTCTATAATGAACTCTCGTCTTTCACATTGTTCCACATCTATCCACATTACTTAATCCATATCCAATTCCTATGTATTCCTATTCTCATTAAATCACATCATTTTTCATCTCAGCATATCTTTCCTCATTTACCCTCATCACATCTCACCCACTCGCATCAACCCATATTCACATCCCATCTATTGAAATATACAAGTGAATAGGGTGTGTGTGGGAACAAGTCCTTGGTTAGAGGCTGTAAAAGAGAATCTGTAAATGTGAGAGAGCCTATGAAAAGGTGAGAAGAATCTACTGGGAGAGAATAAAGGGTAGCATGAGAAGATTTAGGAAGTGTGGAGATATTCTGGGAGATGTGGAGATGTTCTGGGAGAGGTGGAGAGAATCAAGCAAAAGAGGTGGAGTGAATCAAGGAGATTTAGGAAGTGTGGAGATATTCTGGGAGATATGGAGATATTCTGGGAGAGGTGGAGAGAATCAAGCAAAAGAGGTGGAGTGAATCAAGGAGAAATCAGTGGGATTAGATGCTTTGATGTAAACTCTATAAATTGAGGCATTGGCCTAATGAGAATTTATTGGTTTTTGATTATCCATGCCTACATTAAGCTATTAGTTAATTACTCACTAATCATATCTTAATTATCATCTAATCACTTTGTTAATGATGTTGATTCTAGCATTTGATCCACCATGGCTCATCACATTGCTCTAATTTCAACATGATATCAGAGCCTAGCCTAGAATCTATCAATTTGTGAGCCCATTATCTTGCTAATCACTTTGCTAAATTAGGATTAGTAGCTAATTAATATTTTTCCCTCTTTTTTCAACTAACCTCTGCACCCCCACCCAGTGGAGGATCTCCCTCTCCTTGTAGGCTCAACCATTGCCCAAGCCTTTTTAGGTACTCATTCTAGACTTAAGGGCCTACACACAGCCCAAAGCATTTGAACCAATTCAGCGCAGAACGCCGGCGCGGCAGCACGATTTGTAGGTGCATTTTTTTTTGAGAAAATTAGTGATTTCTAATTCATCAAATCAAATATGTCTAATTCCTCTTAGCCCCGGGGTTTTCAAGCATGCTCTACAAGCTGGTGAAGTCAGAATTCAATTTGATCAAGTCTACAGTGAGATCCAAGCTCTTCATCTAATCTACAGGTGACTTTGGTAAAACAAAGATTAAGCATTCAATGTTTGGTCAAATCTTGTGTTTGGTAAAATAGAGGTTAAGCATTCAATGTTTAGTCAAATCTTGTGTTTCTTGGCTTAATCCTCTACTAGACTAATTGCTATTGATGGCCTTGAAAGGATTTGAGCTCATTTGAACTCTAAGGCCTCAGATCTGGGCTCCCCGCATACTCTGTTTTTTGCACACAAAACAAAGGATTAATTTGCTAATCAATAATTAATCAATGCTAATCATTGTATTTTGGTATAATTGAGGGTCTAAATTAACCATTAGGTATCTGATACAGATCCCTATAACTTCAGATTGTAATTCAAAGTTGGTTTGATACTCCAACCATTCCGTACAAATGGGTTACCCTTGATTTAATGTAATTTCTGGTAAAATTATGCTGATAAATTTATGATAATCATCATTTTGCATTTAACCCTTGGTTAATGCTTGCAAATCACACTCAAATTCAAGATTATTCACAGTCAGAGTTGCATTTGGGAATGTGCATAAGAATGAATGCTATATGCATTATGTATTGGGCACATTACATCAATGTAAAAATGGGATCGGACACTACCCTTGTCCAGAATAAGGCAAGAGGTAAGACCTCCCGCATAGATTTGGGTTTGCATTGCATAATGACACAACATCAAAAGCCCAAAAGAACCGTCAACAAAACATTTAAACATGTTGCTCACATGGAGCAAGAACTGACGGACAAGCTCATGGCCCCAGCCAGAAGAAGAACATCTCTTTCCAAGAGGAAGATACACACCAAGAAGAAAAGCTAAAGGAAGCATTGAAGGAAGACATGGACGTGTGAAGAGAAGCTGCCACAAGAAGACTGAAAGAAGAGGAAGACATGGACGCGTGAAGAGAAACTGCCACACCAAGCTGCCACACCATGACAAGAAGACTGAAGACATGAGAAGATGTGAGGCTCCAAAGAGAGGAGCCATGTGAAAATCTCAGAGAGAGAGAGAGAAACCCCACAACCCAATGTAACCTGCCCCAACAAAGTAAAACCACCTCTAAGCCACCGATGATGTAGGCCACGTGGTAGATGTATGTGTGAGCACTTTAGTCAAGGTCGCGGGCACTTGTAGTAGCCTTGGACACATAGAGAGAGAGTGTGTCAAGGACTATGAGATTAGGGACTTAAGGCACTGGTCGCGGACTATCAACTAAGAGAGAAACTTGGTATAGGGTCCAGGTGTGCTAAGTGTTAAGATTCTAGAAATGGGATTGATCATGGT
The DNA here is from genome assembly GCF_041138505.1 of Cibotium barometz. Classification (NCBI taxonomy): domain Eukaryota; kingdom Viridiplantae; phylum Streptophyta; class Polypodiopsida; order Cyatheales; family Cibotiaceae; genus Cibotium; species Cibotium barometz. The sequence goes on from NC_141082.1 coordinate 49,298,818, forward strand.
GAAGAACATAGATTAAGCATAAGATTAAGGTGGATTAAACCACACTAAAAACTCCATGAGAGAGAGAGAGAGATTGCACACTCAACACTATTCCCTTGTATTGCATATCACAATGAACCATACAATGATATAGGTTCTCAAGCCTTATCCCACTTTACACATCATCATCCATGTGGCAACTCCTTTTCCACTCTTTTGGTCAACACTCACACACCATGCAATATTACATGTGGCATTCCTATCTCACCACAATATCTTACACCTCTAGGGTGCTTTCCCACATACACACAACACACAATATCTTGCACCTCTAGGGTGCTTTCCCACATACACACAACACCACGATTACATCTCTCAACACCCCCTCTTAATCGAGGTGTTCCACAATTCACCCATCATTCATCACCCACATCAATGTAGCATTGCACAACCGCAATCGCTAGCTCTCAACACTCCCCCTCAATGATACATTGGAGTGTCCATCATCCAAACATGTGTGCGCGTGTCTACCATCTTAGACACCTAGTCCATTTTGAGCCGACTCATCGCTCACAGCGGAACCACTGAGTCCGATTTGAACATGAAAGTTCGGGTGGGAACCAACCCATGCGCATGCACCTCACACATGCATCACTCAAGCACACATCACGCAACAACCATTTCGAGCTTCTAGGTGAGCTCGGGCAAGGCGACCCTCATACCATGGATGATTACAAAAATTTTCGTTTTGAGCACGCATGCTCGTGGACGTTTGTCCATCATCATGTTTGGGTGAAAAATAAAACAAAATCCATTTGACCCATAACTGGGCAGTGGACCATTTATCTTTAATTAGTGTGTGTGAATATGTTTCAATGCTTCTTCATAGGTTTCAACTAATGAAGGTGTGTGAATAAGCCCTTATAATGGCTAAGTTTTTTTTTTAAATAATAGTTCTTCAAATTAACGCATGCTGCCAGCTCTGCCACTCTCCACTCTGACATCTGCACACACGGCTGCCAGCTTTTGTATTGAACGCCTGCCAAGCTGCCAGTCTTCTCCTCTTAATTGTGCTCTCGTCTATCAGACCTCGCCTTTGCTAGCTTTTGTTTTTTTTTTTGGATGCGGACCCCACGTGTGTTCACCTTCGTGAGCTGCCTGCAGTGCCGACCATCCATGGCGGCCTACTAGCAGCACTGCTTCTGCCGCCTTGCTGAGCTTCAATCCCTTCATCTCATGCTGCCTTCTAGCTGCTTGTGGCTCTGTGCATCGCAATATCCAGAGCTTTACTCTGCTGATGCAAGCCTCTCTATGCTGTCATCTATTTTCTCCAGAGGTCGTCGCCTTTTTTTTACTACTCAGCTAAGCGATAGTGCCTGCTGGAGGTTTGCTGCTACTGCTTTCTTGCGCTGTTTCTTACAGCTTTTCCGAAGCATCTTTGAGCTCCACCTCAGTTGTTGAGCTTCCATGCTTTTGCTTACTCGGGCTTCTTGGTGGCAGGTGTTGTGTCGCTGCTGGTGCTGCTGGCGATGCTCTATTTTTACCCGCTGCGCTACTGCTTTCACCGCCCATGAGACTCTGTTTTCCTCCTTGTTACTATATTAAGCAATGCCATGCCACCTTTACTACTACTGCAACATGCCTTTCTGCAACGCTGCTTTTCTCGAAGCTCCTCTTACTTGCATGCTCTACCCAGTTGCATCCTCTTCAAGCTCCATCATTGAGCTTGTAAAAAAAACCTTCTCTCGGTTGCATCCTCATTTGTCCTTTCATGGACAAGGCTTGGTTTGAGGCTCAAGATGGAGTCCATGTATGTGCATCAAGAGGAGGATGCACATGTGTTTGCTCATAGAAAATGAGTGAGTGGTGGAAGTAGTGGAAACTTTCACATGTGAATGCACCTTTGGTTTCTCATAGGGAGAAACTCAAAGAAAGAACCCTTGAAGGAGCATGCAAGATAGCATGCATTGTGGAGCTCAATTAGGAGTCCATTATGGCCATGTTAGTGGTCAATGTCTGGACTATCTCCCTCTAGACATTTTCTCTCTCCAGGCCACCAACCCTTCAACATTGAGCATTTTTCCATGCTCAAACACAACACTTTGAGGCAAAACTTCACAAAACCAACCTTCTTGAGGCATAATCAGCAGCATATCTTCTCTTGGCAGCTTCTCCTTGATGATGATGAAGACTCCATTGCCTTCATAATGCTGAAATCTCCATTTTCAGCTTCCTTGATGAAGAGCAAACTCTCCATGTTGCAAAACTCCATTTGCAACTCTCTTGGGCAGCTTCTATGCAACCTCCTTGTTGCAAATCTCCTCTCAAATCCTCACAAATGCAAATCTCCTCTCAAATCCTCATCACAAATGCAAATCCAAATGATAATATGAGTGTGCATAATTTTTTTTCATAATAACTGAAAATAATGCTTAATCAAAGAAACACACAACCAAACTAATATACATAATAATCACCATGACCAAGAGCCCACTTGGCTCTGATACCATGTTAAGATTCTAGAAATGGGATTGATCATGGTGAAGAACATAGATTAAGCATAAGATTAAGGTGGATTAAACCACACTAAAAACTCCATGAGAGAGAGAGAGAGATTGCACACTCAACACTATTCCCTTGTATTGCATATCACAATGAACCATACAATGATATAGGCTCTCAAGCCTTATCCCACTTTACACATCATCATCCATGTGGCAACTCCTTTTCCACTCTTTTGGTCAACACTCACACACCATGCAATATTACATGTGGCATTCCTATCTCACCACAATATCTTGCACCTCTAGGGTGCTTTCCCACATACACACAACACACAATATCTTGCACCTCTAGGGTGCTTTCCCACATACACACAACACCATGATTACATCTCTCAACACTAAGTTAATTTGAGGGGAGGTATGCTAGGCACTGGTCTCGCGAACTATCAAGTAAGAGGGAAACTTGGTATAGGGTCCAAGTGTTCTAGGAGTATTCACTTGAGGGGAGGTGTTGAAATATACAAGTGAATGTGGGAACAAGCCCTTGGTTAGAGGCTGTAAAAGAGAATCTGTAAATGTGAGAGAGCCTGTGAAAAGGTGAGAAGAATCTACTAGGAGAGAATAAAGGGTAGCATGAGAAGAAGTGTGGAGATATTCTGGGAGATGTGGAGATATTCTGGGAGAGGTGGAGAGAATCAATCAAAAGAGGTGGAGTGAATCAAGGAGAAATCAGTGGGATTAGATGCTTTGATGTAAACTCTATAAATTGAGGCATTGTCTTAATGAGAACTTGCTGGTTTTTGATTATCCATGACTACATTAAGCTATTAGTTAATTACTCACTAATCATGTCTTAATTATCATCTAATCACTTTGTTAATGATGTTGATTCTAGCATTTGATCCACCATAGCTCATCACATTGCTCTAATTTCAACACCATCATCACACCTCATTCATTCACATCTATTTCAATTTACATCACACCTCATCACATTCATTTCACATCTCATCTCATTCATTCTTATCCCGATTCACATCACATCACATCTCATCCATTCACATCACATCACATCTCATCCATTCACATCCCATCACATCTCATCCATTCACATCCCATATCATTCATTTACATCCGATATCATTCACATCCCATATCATTCATTTACATCCGATTCATATGACATCACATCTCATTCACTCACATTCAGATTCACATCATATTACATCTCATCCATTCACTCACATCGACATCACATCCTTTCACATATCATTCATTTACATTCGATTCATATGACATCCACATCCAGATTCACATCACATTACATATCATCCATTCACTCACATTACATCTCATCCATTCACTCACATCACATTACATCTCATCCATTCACTCACATCGACATCATATCCTTTCACATACACATCCATTCACTCACATTACATCTCATCCATTCACTCACATCGACATCACATCCTTTCACATACACATCCACATCCATTCTTTCACATACACATCCATATCCATTCTTCCACATACATATCCACATCCATTCTTCCACATACACATACACATCCACATCCATTCTTCCACATACACATACACATTCATACTTCCACATACACATACACATTCATACTTTCACATATGCATCCACATCCATTCTCCCACATACACATCCACATCCATTCTTCCACATACACATCCACATCTATTCTCATTACATCACATCTTATCACATCCTATTTTCATCTTATCACATCCTATCACATCCCATACACATCTTATCACATCCATTCACATTCTATCACATCCCATACACATCTTATCGCATCCATTCATATTCTATCATATCCCATGCACATCTTATCGCATCCTATTTTCATCTTATTTCATCCATTCATATGCTATTTCTATTTAATAGCTTTTTCTAGGTTGATCCCGATAATGGAACTTTTTTTAAATTTCTGCCAATTGCTTGGCTTAATTAAAGGGTTCTTTTTCTTGACAACTAGTTCCATATTCATTCTAAATTTCTCAAATGAATTAAATTCAATATTCCTCTTTTGGAATAGAAGAATTCATGGGATTTACAGAAATCAATTCTACCCATAATTCCACTTTTGATAATAATCATAAATTGAATTATACTAAAATTTTCTCTTCTTCCCATTTAATTTCTTGGATCTCAAATACCATGGGAATTCCTCTTTTTTGCATTTAATTAATTGCATTCCATTGTCATGGGTATTCTTGTTTTATCATCAATTATTTCTCATAAAGTAATTTCATCCAAAATAAAATACCCATAAATTCAATATGCTAGGAATTTCTCTTTTCCCATCTAAATGATGGAATTCCAAGTGTCATAGGAATTTCTCTTTTAACATTTAAATATTTCTCATAGATACTATAAATTTATCTAAATTTTATCTTTGAATTTAATTAAAATACTCATTAATTCCAATATGATAGGAATTTCTCTTTTCCCATCTCAATGATGGAATTCCAAATGTCATAGGAATTCCTCTTTTAACATAAAAATGAATTACTGGAAATTTCTCTTTTGCTAATTACTATTTATGCATAAACATAAAAATCAAACTTTCCATGATTATAATGAGAATCATTCAATTAATCTAGGATGATTAATCCTAGAATATGGTAGGAAGTCCTCTTTTCATATTATGAATAAACATGATTTGTGTGTTAATTTTTCAAAAATTTTACCATAGCTTCGCTGCTATTATTGATAATTCTTAATAATTTGAAAGCATAAAGTTTAGTAATATCCCTATGATTAGAAAAACCATTAATTGGATCAATATCCAATTATGGGCTTGATTCTTAATTTTTTCATAAATTAAATAGCATAAAAGCATTAAAAAGCCACTTATTTGGCCTCAATTTGACAAGCATAGAAATTACTTTTAGATTAGAGAATTGTTTCATGAGAAGCTTCATTTGAATATAGAATAGGTCATAGGAATGACCATTCTTTGGGGGAGAGAGAGACATGCTTTAAAAAAAACATTTAATTTAAGCATAAATGGAAATTTATGTGTTTTATCACTACAATTCATTAAAGAACTTCAATTGTATTAAAAAGCCATTCAATTGAATGCTTCTCAAGCTTGAGAGGGTTTGAGAAGAGAGAAACATTTGGAGATTAAAGAAAAAAGACCATAAACCACATTTTACCTCCTAGATTGCTTGATTCTTTGATCAAAGTAGAGGCCCCCAACCAATCAATTGGTTTGGTATGTTGATGAAGACTCCAAGGAAGATTGAAGAGAGAGAGAAGCTCCAATCTCTTCAATTTGTAGAGGATTTTTAGAGGATAATAGAAAATATCATTATTTCAGTATAATACTGGCATGGTATAGTTCTCATATTTGTTTACAAAGGGCTAAGGATCTATTTATAGGTGAGGGAGGCCTCTAATCAACTCCAACTAGTTTCTAGAATTTTCCAGGTTCAGTTTGGCTGAATTTGGACCTAGTTTGGCTCCCTTTTGATTTGGTTTGATCCAGGAGAGAGGAGAGATAAAAATATCACAATATTTTTTATTTTAAAACTGCACCACACATGTGAAATAGGCACCTCCTTGAAGAGCCCCCTTATCCTTACCAAGGTGTCAAAATTGAATCATTATACCCTAAAAATGTCATTTTGTTTTTAGTAATATTCATAAAATTGAATCATTATACCCAAAATATGTCATTTTGTTTTTAGTAATATTCATAAAATTGAATCATTATTGTTGCCATATATATATAGGCAGTGATGTGTGTGAACACACTTAGGACCACCGGGGCACTTTTTCCCTCTTTAGGAGGTTTTTTTCCCCGGCTTGTATATATGCCCATCCTTCTAGGGCTAACTTATCTTTTGTACATTGACACAATCTAATACACTTTGTGTTGTGTGCATTCTTGCTTCTTCTTCTCTAAGCTTTGTGTGCTTTCCTACAACCCTAATTCCAACAATTGGTATCAGAGAAGGCATCGGCTCCCAGGGCTATGCCGCCAGCACCCTCCGACTCACGTTCTCCGATTGAGGTGAGCTTTCACGAGCGCTTCCAGGTCCCTATACTCTACAAATAAGCCCGTAGGCCTTTGCGTTCTCATAAATCACATCTGAGGTCGTTTCGGGCTCCGTTTTTGCATTTCAAGTTCTGCACAGGTGTTTTCGTAAGAAATTTCGACAGTGCAGTTTTCTACAAAACAGGCATACGTACTCTATTGTGGACCATGCTACATAGCACGAGTTGTTTTCTGTTCAGTCTTTGCTTCATTACAGGTAGCTTTTGCATCAGTTTCAGTCAGTGGCCATGGCTGATAACAGCAATGATGTATTTCGCATGTTATCTGCTAATGACAAATTGGATGGAGACAGCAACTACCCACTTTGGGCATACATGATGCAGCATGTTTTGGTTGCAAAAGGAGTGTGGAACATTGTGCAGGGTATGGATGTACGTCCAGGTTCTATGGATGTAAGATCTGTTGAGGATGTTGCAGGTTCTAGCAGCTCTATTGTTGCTGCTGTTTTACCCACTGCTAAACAAGCTCGTTGTTGGGATGGTAAAGATGCACAGGCTCATGCCTTGATTGCACTTTCTGTCAAACGTAACATCACCCCACATATTCGTTCAGCTAAAATAGCAAAACAGGCTTGGGATATTCTAGCTAGTTTGTATGCAGGTCGTAACGAGGCAAAAACCGCTTACCTGCGTAAAGAGCTAGAATTGAAGATTATGCAAGAAGATGATGACATGAATGTTTTTCTTGCTGAGATTAAAGATCTCAAAGAACAGTTGATTTCTACAGGTGAGATTATTCCTGATCATTCTCTTGTGCAGACTGTTCTTGATGCTTTACCTGAGACATATCAGACTTTTGCTTCCACGTGGAGACTTCTTAATGAGGACAGACCTGATGCTGTCAAGTATGATACTTTAGTCAACAAGCTCTTGCAAGAAGCGCAGTCCAGGTAGCGTCAGTTGATCAAGCATTTATTGCTGCCCAGCAGCAGAGAAGAAGTGGTAAGGCAGCCCCTTCCACTGTTTCTTCTCCTATTAGTAGGTCTGCAACTTCTTCTCCTTCCACAGGTAGCAACAATAAGTCTGAGAAGGCTCTTGATAAAGGCAAGAAAAAGACCAGGTGCAACTATTGTAAGGCAAATGATCATGTCATTAAGAATTGCCCTAAGCTAAAGGCTAAAGAGGCAAAGAAGAAAGAGTCAAATGCAGCCACAATAGCGGATGCTTCTACAAATGCAGATTCTGCAAATGCTTCTACAAATGCAGATTCTACAAATGCTTCTACAAATGCAGATTCTGCAAATGTTGTGCAGGATACAGAATGGGCGTTTAGCGTGTATTGCCAGTATGACCCATCTGTACATGATGCATGTTTGGCAGTTTCTGTTGACTCTAATGTATGGTATTTTGATAGTGGTGCTACAAAGCACATTACCTCGCATCGTGATATGTTCACTTGTCTTGAGGCTGTCTCTAATGGGAATACTGTCACATGTGCCAATAATGCTTCTTACCAGTGAAGGGCGTTGGTAAAATTATGCTTACTGCTGCAAATGGCAGTGCTTTTACACTTTTAGATGCTTTATATGTGCCAGGGATAAAGAAGAATCTATTGTCTGTCTCTGCGCTTGCTAGACTTGGATTTGTAGTCAAATTTGTGGATGACAGATGTACTGTTCATGATTTGACTTCTGGTGATACGATTATTGCATCTGGCACCTTGTTTCGTGGGCAATATAGGCTCAATTCTTATGACAAGTGTGTGGAAGATTCAGCAAATGCAGTTTCTGATGAAAAGGCAGTTTTAGATGCAAAACTATGGCATGCTCGTTTTGGTCATCTGAACTTTGCTGGTTTGCTGCGTTTGCAGAAATTTGATATGGTTACTTCATTGCCCCCCCCTGAGGCACCATTGAAACATGTTTGTGAAGGCTGTATTTTGGGCAAAATGCAGCATTCTGCGTTTCCAAAGGATGGTTCTGTGCGGGCCACTCACAAATTGCAACTTGTACATAGTGATGTATGTGGGCCTATGCAAACTCCGTCATTTGGTAAACACTTGTACTTCGTGACTTTCATTGATGATTACTCGAGGCATGCATGGGTATATCCACTGAAGGCAAAGTCCGAAGTGTTTTTGTGCTTCAAACAATTTTTTCTTATGGTTGAAAATGTATCCAATTGTACTGTGGGCACCCTCCGTTTTGATCGAGGGGGGGAGTACTTGTCTAAAGAGTTTGATGCATTTCTGGCTAGTCGTGGGATAAAACACCAATGTACAGTGCCGTATACCCCTCAGCAAAATGGTGTTGCTGAGAGGAAAAACATGTTACTTATGGAGATGGCATGATGTATGGTCAAGAGCCAAGCTTTGCCACATGCGTTTTGGCTTGAGGCTGTCATGTGTGCTGCATATGTACTCAACAGGTGTCCTACTAAGGCCTTGCAGTCTATTACTCCATACGAAGCTTGGCATGGCAGGAAGCCTTCTATTGGTCACTTACGTGTCTTTGGTTGCTTGGCCTATGCTTTAGTGCCTATGCGACAACGCAGAAAATTGGATGATAAGGCTGTCAAATGCATTTTTGTTGGTTACACTGCTGAGAGCAAGGGTTACAGATTGTATCATCCGCAGTCAAAGCGTATCTTGATTAGTCGAGATGTTGTTTTTTTGGAAGATGCTGTGCAGCCTTTGTTATCATGTACCAAAGAGACAGGTGTGAGCTCACGGGATGTATTTGATACATTGTTGCCTCTGTTTATAGGTGGGAATTCAAATGTAAGTCCTAAAGAGGCAAATATTCAGCCTATGCAGATTTCAAACGACATCATAGATCAGCCTATTTCTGATGCAGATTTACAGGATGTAATTTCTGAGGATAGGGCTGAAAATGAGCAGGCTAGAGGTATGCCTAAATAGCTAGTGCAAACCTTGCGTGATAGTAAAATTGATGCACCTATATCTAGTCGTACTCGTTCAGGTTTTCAGCATGCCTCTTATGCATCAGATTGTTATGCTTTGGCTGTGTCTAGTATGTGTGAAGAGGAAGAACCTCTTTCATTTGATGAGGCACAAAAATCAAAATATTGGTTGGCTGCAATGCAAAGTGAATATGTTGCTATAATCAAGAATGGTACATGGTCTTTGTGTGATTTGCCTATTGGTAAAAAGGCCATTGGATGTAAGTGGGTTTTTAAGTTGAAACGAAAGCCAGATGGCAGTGTTGATCGCTATAAGGCTAGACTTGTTGCAAAAGGGTTATGCTCAAGAAAAGGGCATTGATTTTGATGAGACCTTTGCTCCCACTTGTCGTATGACTACCATTCGTAGCATTTGTGCATTCGCAACTCATAATGGTTGGAATGTACATCAAACATTTTCTCTCTCCAGGTCAAAACAGGGTAAAACAAAATCTTTCTTTTATTTCAAAGAGGGGAATAATTACATGATCATAAGTGGAGATTCTTACACCTGCACACCTCAAAAGCTGGAGGGAGGAATCTTACATCTTTGTGAATGTGTAGGGGACTGTGGTTCTTGGTCTAAGGTAGGTGGTTTGTCCATGAAATGAGCCACTAGTCCTCATGTCTCTAAGTCAGGGGTAGCATGCCCCGTGCTAGGATGCTCCTCACTCTCTTTGGTGTTGTCAAAGACCAACATTATTGAAAAGATGTAGGGGAGAAGAGAGCTTGAGCTCTTGCAAGCACACACACACTCACAAAACCCTAATAGAGAGACACACAAGGTGAGAGGCTGAAAATCTTCTTCTTCACTCAACACTCAACACACAATATACAAAGATAAGAGTACACACATATGAAAGGTACTCAACCAAGTACATACTAGGGTTCTCTATAGTGTGAACCCAACTAAATGAGCTGGCGCTATAACTATGCCAGAAGTCTCTAGAATCACATAGCCTGTCATCCCACTAGCCGCATATCACCCATGATCTCACCAACCATGCTAGTGGTGTAAGTGTGGGGCCTATCCCCCAGGCGGGTCATCAGTGTCCACCGCCTCACTAGATGAGCTCGATATCTCAACACTCCCCCTCGAGCTCAACTCCATCTCATGTACACCAAGCGAAGCCCTGAATCTGCGGAGCTTCTTTGTACCCAATGCTTTGGTGAAGATGTCAGCGACCTAATCCTATGTGCTGACATAAACAAGGTCAACGTCTCCTACCAAGACCTTCTCTCTGACAAAATGGTAGTGGACCTCTATATGCTTCGTGTACGAGCATGAAAAACTGGGTTCCTGGCCAACTGTATACTGCTAATGTTGTCACAGAAAATGACAACTTGTCTATCCACTGCTAATATACCCAAATCTGCAAGCTCACATGCTGCCATAGCGGCATGTGAGGTAGCTTTCTCAACCAAGCTACCTCACATGCTGCCATAGCGGCACCTCTGTACACTCGGCCTCTGTAGTACTGGATAGAGCAACTATAGGCTGCTTCTTACTGCTCCAAGTCATAGTAGCACTCCCCAAAGAAAACATGAAGCCACTAGTAGATCTTCTATCTGAGATACTACCAGCCCAATCAGCATCTGTGTACACATATCTCTGTCCCAGTTTCATAAAATAGTCCACAGAGATATGTGTACCCATGTACACATATCTCTGTCCCAATTTCATAAAATAGTCCACAATGCAGAGTAGACCTCACATACCTCAGTATGCGTCTCCATGCATCCAATTTTGGCTTCCGAGGAACCTCCATAAACTGACTCACCAACCCAACAGCATAGCTCAAATATGGCCTAGTGATCGTCATGTAGATCAAGCTTCCTACTATGCACCTATACATAGTAGAATTTTCCAAAATCTCTCTCGAATTTTCACTCAAGTTGCCATTCTGATCCAATGGCACTAAGATAGGCTTACAGCCTATCATACCATACTTGGATAACATGTCCAAGCCATACTGTCTCTGCAGTAATCCAATACCATGTGGTGACCTAATCACCTCAATGACCAAGAAATATCTGAGATCCCCCAGATCCTTCATCTCAAACTTCTGTCTAAGCAAGATCTTTACATCAAAGATCTCTGCATCATGGTCCCCCGTAATGATCAGGTCATCTACATAGATGACAACAAGCACAACCCCTCTATCATTGTGTCTCACATACAGTGAGAAATCTACATTGTGGCCACATGAAAGCCGATAGTGACAAGATATTTAGAAATCTTATCTGACCATGCTCTTGGTGCTTGTTTTAAGCCATACAAGGCTTTCTTCAACCTGCAAACATGCTCGGGGTGACTCACATCCTCATAACCAGTGGCTCCAACATATACACCTCTTCCTGCAAATCCCCATTACATCCATCTAATGTATTCTTTACATCCATCTAATGTAAAGACCATTGCTTTGATGCAACCAATGCTATCACTACTCTCACTGTTGCCATCTTGGCAACTGGGCTGAAAGTTTCCTCATAATCAATGCCATATGTTTGCGAATATCCTTTGGCTACCAATCTAGCCTTGTACCTGCTTATGCTTCCATCACTGTTATGTTTTACTTTGTACACCCACTTGCATCCAATGGCTTTCTTGCCTTCGGGCAATCGCACTAAATCCCAAGTCTCATTTCCATATAGTGCATTCATCTCCTCATCCATAGTTTTCTCCCAACACACATTGCCAACAGCCTCATCAATGCATGTGGGCTCTACAACCTGCACAACTTTTGCCATGTATTCATAGTGATGTGCCACTAGTAGATCTTCTATCTGAGATACTACCAGCCCAATCAGCATCTGTGTACCCATGTACACAGATCTCTGTCCCGGTTTCATAAAATAGTCCACAATGCAGAGTAGACCTCACATACCTCAGTATGCGTCTCTATGCATCCAAATTCAGCTTCCAAGGAACCTCCATAAACTGACTCACCAACCCAACAGCATAGCTCAAATATGGCCTGGTGATCATCATGTAGATCAAGCTTCCTACTATGCGCCTATACATAGTAGAATTTTCCAAAATCTCTCTCAACTTGCCATTTTGATCCAATGGCACTGAGATAGGCTTACAGCCTGTCATACTATACTTGGATAACATGTCCAAGCCATACTGTCTCTGCAGTAATCCAATACCATGTGGTGACCTAATCACCTCAATGCCCAAGAAATATCTGAGCTCCCCCAGATCCTTCATCTCAAACTTCTATCTAAGCAAGATCTTTACATCAAAGATCTCTGCATCATGGTCCCCCGTAATGATCAGGTCATCTACATAGATGACAACAAGCACAACCCCTCTATCACTGTGTCTCACATACAGTGAGAAATCTACATTGGCTACATGAAAGCCAATAGTGACAAGATATTTAGAAATCTTGTCTGACCATGCTCTTGGTGCTTGTTTTAAGCCATAAAAGGCTTTCTTCAACCTGCAAACATGCTCGGGGTGACTCACATCCTCATAACCAGGTGGCCTGCAACATATACACCTCTTCCTACAAATCCCCATGCAAGAATGCATTCTTTACATCCATCTGATGTAAAGACCATTGCTTTGATGCAGCCACTGCTATCACAACTCTCACTGTTGCCATCTTGGCAACTGGACTGAAAGTTTCCTCATAATCAATGCCATATGTTTGCGAATATCCTTTGGCTACCAATCTAGCCTTGTACCTGCTTATGCTTCCATCACTGTTATGTTTTACTTTGTACACCCACTTGCATCCAATGGCTTTCTTGCCTTCAGGAAATTGCACTAAATCCCAAGTCTCATTTCCATATAGTGCATTCATCTCCTCATCCATAGCTTTCTCCCAACACACATTTCCAACAGCCTCATCAATGCATGTGGGCTCTACAACCTGCACAACTTTTGCCATGTATTCATAGTGATGTGCCACATAACCATCATAGGTAAACCTCTGCACAAGATTCTTCACTCTCCCATATCTTCGTAGCTTTGCATTCATGGCTTCCATTGCCTTCTTCCAGGTGTAAAGAAGGCTTTGCATTCATGGCTTCAATAGCCTTCTTTACACCAGGTGTTCGCATAGCTGGGATTCTAAGCTCCTCATCAAGGCTCATCTCTGAGCCACTCGACTCTCCATCAACATGAGAATGCCTTGCAAAAATGTCAGGCATACTAAGGGGCTCAATCACTTTCTCTTTGCCTTTATGTGATGTACTAATCACATTTGTAGGACTGGTATTATGACGCAACCTGCCACTCCATGGTCTATCAACTGAACTACTAGATGAGGACTCTCCTTGTCCACTCAAAGACTGTGATTGCTGACTTGCATTTTGTGCAACCACATTTCCACTCACATCAACCCCAACAGCTTCTTTTTAAGTAGCATACCAGTTGCTCATCTCATCAAAAACAACATCCCTGCTTACCCTCAACTCACGTGTAGCAGGGTTATAACACCTGTATCCCTTTTGCTCAAGGGAATATCCAATAAACACACATTTTTCAGCTTTTGGATCCAGCTTAGTTCTCAGCTCATCTGGCACATGCATATATGCAATGCATCCAAAGACTTTTAGATGAGACAAATCAGGTTTTTTGCCAAAGTAAACCTCTCCTCTGGAGTTACATCATGTATGGCTGCAGTTGGAGTCCTGTTCATGATGTAAACTGCTGTAGAAACAGTCTCAGCCCAATAGCTATACGGCATATTCTTCTCTTCCATCAATGCTCGTGCAATCTCAGCAATGTGCCTGTTTTTCTACTCAGCAACTCCATTTTGCTACGGAGTGTATCTGCATGTAAACTGTCTCCGAATACCGTTCTTCTTCAAAAATTCAGAGAACTCATTGGAGAAGTACTCTCCCCCTCCATCTAATCTCCAGCACTTTACATATTTCCCTGTTTGCTTTTCAACCATAACTCTAAAATTTTGAAAGTGAGTGAACACCTCACTCTTCTCCTTCATGAAGTATACCCACACTTTCCTTGTGTGGTCATCAATAAATGTCACAATACCTGTAGCCTCCCATAGACATGGTCTTCGTAGGACCCCATACATCTGAATGCACAACATCTAGTGCATTTCTTCTCACATTTCTGTTACGTGGAAATACATGCTTTGTTTGCTTTCCAAATTGGCATGCTTCACATATTTTCTTCATACCTTCAACTTTAAACTTTGGTAGCCCTGTCACAATTCCTTTAGTTTGCATGGACTTCATTCTCTACACATTCACATGTCCAATTCTTTTATGCCAAATGTCTGTGTCTACAACAATTCCTAAACCATTTGCAAACATTGCAGCACTCACTTCAGGCATGTTTACATTCAATGTAAACATTCTGCCCACTCTGTTGCCTTTTGCAACCAACCTGCACTTGTCTTTAAAGTCTTCAACATAACAACCATCAGGGTTAAACCGAACCTGCAAACCCTACTCAATCATCTGGCCAACTAAAACCAGATTCTTTGTTATGTTTAGAACATGAAGTACATCTGCGAGGTACTTCACTTTGCCATCTTGCATAGACAATGGCACATCTCCAACATGGGCAATTGGATGAGCAGTGTCATCCCCTGTTTCCACAAAACCTGGTCTTTCAAGGTTTTTCATTTCCTTGAACCACTCCCCACCATGACTTGTCATGTGGTTCGAACACTTGAATCAACGTACCATACATCATCTTTATGTGCTGCTTCAACATTTTCAAACATGGCATTAACGACATGCTGCATAACAAACAACCTTTCATTTTCCTCATTGTTTCTACTCGAGGATGCATAGTTGTTTTGTTGCAATTTCCCATTTTGCATGTCAGTTTGCTTTTTATAACAATCTACCTACACATGTCCAGGCTTGCCACAATAAAAGCATCCACGTGTATCATTATACTACCTTTGCTGATTTCCATGACCTCTTTGACTCTTCCTGCCTCTGAATTGGCCTCTTCCACCTGCGTGTTATTGTTGTTGTTGTTGTGAATTCTAGGACTGTTGTTGTTGTTGCTGCTGCTGCTGCTGGCCATAATTTTGATTACCTGTTTGGCCACCTCCTTGACCGCGTCCACGGCCTCCTCTACCTCGTCCTCTTCCTGAACTTGTATAGAAGGCCTGTTGCTCTGAACTGTTTTTGTTTTGTGAAGACTGTTGGTCTTCACCCAAGCTCTTCTCTTCTATAATCAGCATAGACTCCAAATCTGTAAAATTGGAAATGTTTTCCCGAGTTTGAATAGACGTCTTGAACGCCTTGTATTGTGGCCCGAGACCACGTAGACAGACTTCCACCTTATCATCATCATCTACTGAAACACCAATAGATGCAAGGGATTCCACAATACCCTTTATCTTCAATGCATAGTCATTCACAGACATACTCTTTTTCTCCATAGTATGAAGTTCATTCTTCAACTGTATCTTGTGTGCCTCGGTATTTGTTTCATAGAGTTTTACCAAGGTGTCCCACGGCATCCTGTATGTGCCCACCAATCATGGTGTCCTGTATACTAATAGAGAGCCAATACATAACTTTTCTGGCTCCTTGGTTCGAGTCCTTGAACTCTTTCACATCTGCAGCAGCAGTCGGATTGGTCTCTGGTATCTCCGGTGCCTCTTCATGCTCACCTTCTATGTAGTCCCAATAACCCTTTCCCATCAGGAAATTCGTCAACCTGAACCTCCAAGCATGGAAGTTGTTCTTATCAAGCTTCTCAGTAACAATCTTGTTTCTGCCATCATTTGACATCTTGCCAGACACACAAATTTACCAGAAATAGCACTCTGGTTTGTCCTGCACAAATTGCTATATTTTTTGGAATGGTACTGTAGTACACTCAAATGTCACAACCAGTGACCTCAATGTGCATACATACACCCAATGGCAACTGTTGACCTCCTTATAGCACACACAGTGTCTGCACAGCCAATCTATCTTCCTGCAGTTCTTAAAACAGAGTTCTGTAGAGAATCGATGACTTACCCGCAGTGCTCGAAATCGCCTACTTTCCGAAAAACGGAGGTCCTGACGTGCCCGAAACGCATTTTTGGCCCAAAAAATTCTGTACAATAGGACAGTATAGTTGTCCTATAGCTTAACTCCCACAAAGAAAGCTCCTCAATCAGAGACCGTTTGCTGATGCCTCCTGTAGAGCTCCTCACAAGGGTGTAGTCACCAACACAAATAGGGAAGAGTAGTTGAAGCTCTTACCCTTGTACTGCTTCCTGTGCTTCTCTTGCTTGCAACTTAGCCCTTAGCATGAACCAGGCTCTGATACCATGAAAAGATGTAGGGGAGAAGAGAGCTTGAGCTCTTGCAAGTGTTGTGGCTTCTCAAACACAACACAACTAACTACTACTGACACAGCAAAGACAACCCCATTAGGCAACACTAACTTCAATTCCCACATCAGGCTAAACACAAACAGAGCATAGAGAACACAGATTGAGTAGAGATCTGATCTGCTAAACAAGATAGAGAATAACAGAACAGAACTGAAATACCATGTTTGATTGATCAAGATGAATCATACATTGCTTTCTCCTTCTTCTCTTCTTCTTGTTCTTAAAAGACGACTACAAAGCCCCTATAAATAGGCGACTTCAGACAGTTTAAATGGTTGTAACTAGAATGTCACAAGACACTAACAGATAATATCCGACTAACCAGATCATAACAAACTCCGACTGAGCAATAATCCGACTGAGTAGAATTCCGACTAAGCAACAATCCGACTGAGCAAAGATACATATATCCGACTAAGCAACTATTAGGTAACTATTAGTTATTCTATCTGT
Source organism: Cibotium barometz (assembly GCF_041138505.1). Classification (NCBI taxonomy): domain Eukaryota; kingdom Viridiplantae; phylum Streptophyta; class Polypodiopsida; order Cyatheales; family Cibotiaceae; genus Cibotium; species Cibotium barometz. The sequence continues at coordinate 49,316,094 of NC_141082.1, forward strand.
AGTTCAACACATGGCACAGCCCGGTGGTTGATTTCAAAGAAATCGGACTTGAATTCACAATCCCTTGATCAGAAAAGACCGGCCACATGACAAAATGCTGCTTCTTCAAATGTCAGGTACTACATCACTTTGCTGCTCAGCCTGCATCCCTTCAACAACTGGAACCTCCTTCAAAACCTCAGTCATTTCTGCTGATTTATCTTCCACTGAAGTCTCCACTGGCTGCTCACTCTGACTTGCTGTTTGTACACTTAAATTGATAATAGGTACTTCCACCTGAACTTCTAAGTCCTGAAACATTTCCTCCACAGTCCTATCACTCTGAATCTTCACACTCTGCATCTCTTTCAGTTCCTGTACCTGCTGAATCAAATACTCACGTTCTTTCTTCAACTGTCCAACCTCTTCTACCAAACTTGCCTCATGCTGAGTTACAAACCCTGTTTTCATAACATCATAGGGATAATTTATCATGGTTGACATCCTCTCCTTGATCATTCCCCAAGAATCCTGCATAGTGCTATGCATTTGTTGCTTCAGAATCTGTACATCCCCTTGTGCCATCAGCACTCCATTTACATCCAACTCTTCATTCATCAACATCTGTTTTTCCAGCACCTGTAAAGGTTGAAGTCTCAATTGCATTATTTCATTATCAACCTTCATTTCTGCATTATCTTTAGCCAATTTATCCAACTCAGATGTAACCCTATCATCCATTTTTGCTGTCCATTCCTTGAAGATTCCTAAAGACATCTTAACCTTAGCTATCTCCAATGCATGTTGTTCCAATAACTGAGCCTTTTCAGCAATATGCGTCTCCTTTGTCTGCTTCAATTCCTCCTCAAGCAGCTTCATCTGCGCACTTTTATCCTGGTAATCCTCTGAAGTTACTATCTCATTCAGAAGATGCTGCTGCTCAATCTTCTCCTGCTGACTCTCCATGAAATACTGAAGTGCCTTCAGATACTGCTGAGCAGTACTCACATCCTTCACCTCCACAGACCCTGGTTGATTCACCACCTGTGCTCCAAAGTCAAGTTTTGCAACTAACTTGCTTCCCCCCAATTCAAGTTTCCTCTTCTTGGACAATGTAAAACTCTTCCCCAACATCTTGGGTGTTTGTGAACCTGATGCATCAATCAAAGTCTGAACTTCTACATCCTCAACATACGGTTTTTTCTGAGCTCCATATATCACCCTGAAGGCCTCCGTTGGACTGTACCCAACTGTAAGCATACTCTGATACAACTCCTTCTTGTCAGGCTCCAACTCATCACATTCCGACCTCTGCTCTACAACCTTCTCAGACGGCTATTCTTTCTCTACTTTGCTGTATTTTTCTTTATCTGGCAACATAATCTCTCCCACTTCCACTTTCTGTGCATACTGAAACATTGCAGCTAAATAAGCACTCAACCTGCTATTTGATTGTGTCTTTCTCTTGTCGGACCCAAATATTTCTCCATGAAGCTTGTCAAATAACCAATGTGCCCAACTAACCTCCTCTCCTTTTTCTGCCCAAGACAATGGTGCATAATTTTCCTTCGACATGTAATCAAATTTTATAATAGAGCACATTCTTTCAAGATACCATTTGAGCTGTTCCCTCCTAGCATAGTTGACATTCCTTAACATATAATACTGTCTACCCCCTTCTCTGGGACCAAACTCCTTCTTCAAGGCTTCATCAAGACATTTTGGAATCACAGCATCCAAAACATAAGGTAATTTAAATACTTCTGCAATCATTTCCACAGTAATACTCACCTTTGAAGAAATTGCGCCTTTTGTTTTTCTGAGGATCTCCACCTGGCTTTTAGCATAGAAGTTATTCCTCCAGTCATCCCACGGCAAGCCTGCAAACTCCCGCAAACCGACCTGCTTCAACCATGTTGCATTCCCGGGTGCTGTCTTGTCGAGCTCTACTTTGAAATCTCGGTGTAGGGATCCATCAGCGACTGTGTAAGTTTGCCAGTAGACAACGGTGTAGGAACCTCGTCGTCTTCCTCAGCCGCACGCTCCTCTTCCTCAGAGCTGCTAACCTCAACTCTCATCGGTGCTCCCTTCCTACGAAGCCTCTTCTTCATAGCATCCCGCTGCTCGTCCTCCGCTGGTGGTTGCATGCCTGCAGAGCTCTTAGCTTTCGGCATGGTGAAAGGCGAGTGCAAAGGAAACGCAGAGAAAATGCGCGAGTGATCTTGCATGGATGCTGGAGAGAAAGGACCTCGCACACGCTGATACGCGCAAAAAGTGCGATCAAACTCTGGCTGCCTCGAAATGATACTCTCCTTAAGTGTCCACTCACCACTCAAATCAAGGTACCATGCAAAATGGTTAAAATTTTCAAAAACTCCGACTATCTGAGATCCGACCCAGCAAAATCCGACTGAGTCCGAATCCGATGCAGACCCATATCTCTATATTGTCGGACTTTCTTCTGGATCCATTTTCACCTGGTCCACCTGTATCAATGCTGAACTTGCCCAATCCAAATGTGGTGGTTTTCCTTGAAACTTTTTCAACCTGAACCCATTAATTGGTTTCTCAACCCTAGTTCCAAAAACATCAGCCACAATAAAGGTTCCTTGTCCCAGATCTTCAACAATTTGATAAGGCCCTTTGTATCTCAGTGTGAGCTTACCAGGATGAGGTCCCAACCTAGAATTGTACACCATCACCCAATCACCAACCTGAAACACCTTAAATTTGACATTCATACTCACCCAAGCCTGTCTTCTTCTTTGAATCACCTCAGTGATGTAAGAACTAACTAATCTGTCCTCTTCCAACTGCATCAAATACCTGCTCCTGTACTTCACTGACAAACTTGGAGACATTTTCTCAGCAGTGACTCTTAAACTTGGTACCACAAATTCCATAGGCACAACTGCTTCTAATCCATACACCAACCTAAATGGTGTCATCCCTGTTGTAACTTTAAAAGCTGTTCTATAAGACCACAAAGCAGAGTCCAGCTTCAAGTCCCAATCTTTCTGGTTATCCTGTACAATCTTCTTTAGGATCCTTACCAATGTCTTGTTGGTACTCTCAGCTTGTCCATTGGCCTGAGGATGATAAGCTGTAGACTTTTTGTGCATAATCATATGAGTTCTTGTTAGTTCAGAAATTACATCATTCAGAAAGTGAGTTCCCCTATCACTGACCAATTCTACAGGACACCCAAACCTGGTCATGATATTGTGATACAAGAACTTGGCAACACTTGCAGCCTTGTTATCCTTCAGAGCTACAGCCTCAGCCCATTTTGTACAATAATCAGTAGCAACTAGGATATACCTTTTACCTCTTTGAGTTGTTGGCTTGACAGGCCCCACAAAATCAATGCCCCACTTCTGAAATGGTTCCAAAGGCAAAATAGGATGATCGGATATCCTATCTGAATTATCCGGCTGTCCAAGCTTTTGACAAATCACACAGCTCTTGGCATATTCATGGGCATCTTTCAAAACTGTAGGCCACCACAAACCAGCCTGCAATATTTTCTTTCCTGTAATATCCCCTGAGAAATGGCCTCCTGCTGTTCCTGAATGTGCTTCCTGAAGTACTGCCTTCTGCTCATACTCAGGTACACATCTTCTTATCACCTGGTCAATTCCCTTTCTGTACAATGCTCCAGCAATCACTAAGAATGGTCTACTCTTCAAAGCAAACTTCCTTCTCTGATCTGGAGTAAATTTTACTGGCATAAATCCCTCAGTTAAAAATGTCAAAAACTGATCATACCAAGAATCCGACTCAGCAGCCTGAACTTCAAACAATGGGGCATCTGGTAGATCATCATCCACCCCACTTGGTGCTTCTCCAGTTTCCAACCTGCTAAAGTAATCAGCAATAGCATGCTCTTTCCCTGGAGTATGGACAATCACAAAGTCAAACTCCTGTAACAAAAGCATCCACCTGGCTAATCTTCCTGTCAACAATGGCTTCTTAATCAGATACAGCAGGGCTTGGTGATCCACATGAAATATTACCCTGTTCCCCAACAAATAATGCCTGAACTTATTCAAGGAATATACCATCCCCAAAGCTTCTCTTTCAGTCACAGCATAATTCCTTTCTGCAGATGATAATATCCGACTGGCATAAAATACTGGCCTGTACCATCCTGTCACCCTCTCCTGCATCAAAATTGCCCCTATTGCTACATCTGAGGCATCAACAAAAATATGGAAAGGTAGAGTCCAATCTGGTGACTGCAAAACTGGTGCAGCAGCTACCATCTTCTTCAACAATTGAAATGCCTTCTCTTGAGGCTCAGCCCACACAAAAGGTACATCCTTCTTAGTTAAATGTGTCAATGGTGCACAAATATTGGCTAAATATCGGAGGTACCTGGCATGCCATTTAATCTGACCCACAAACCTCATTACTTCCTTCACATTAGTAGGAGACTTTGCTGTTTGAATAGCCTCAACCTTCTTTACATCAATTGCCATGCCTTCCTGTGAGATCACATGGCCCAACAAAATCCCACTCTTCACAGCAATCACACTCTTGAAAGGGTTCAAGACCAGTCTGAACTGCCTACACCTCTCCAAACACAACTTCAGATGCATCAGATGTAAGTCCTTCTTACCAAAAACAGAGAAATCATCAACAAATACTCTCATAAAGTCTTGTAAGTGGGGCTCAAAAACCTTATGTGCCACATAATTGAATGAGGGTGGTCCATTTTTCAAACCAAAACTCATGACAGTAAAATCATATGCACCAAACTCAGTAATGAAAGCAGTCTTATGCTGATCCTCCTCAGCAACACTAATCTGATTGTAACCTGAAAAGCCATCCAAAAAGCTATACATTTCATGACCTGCTACAGCATCTAACACTGCATCACAAAATGGCATGGGAAAAGGATCTGTTATGGTTGCTGCATTGAGTTTCCTGTAATCAACACATACTCTCAGCTTCCCATTTTTCTTAGGCACCACAATTATTGGAGATAACCATGTCACCTGGCTCACAGGTTTAATGAACCCTACTGCTAACAACTTATCTATTTCTTCCTTCACCTGCAATGCAAAATTCAGATTCATCCTATACCTTTGCTGCACCACTGGCTGTTCTTAAATTAATCCGATGCTGATGTAATGCAGGATCTATACCCTTCACCTGAGAATACTCCCAAGCAAAGACATCTATATAGTCCTGTAACAACTGCAAAAGATCCTCCAAAAATTGTCCTTCCACCTGCACACTTACTTTCACCATCCTTGGTTCTGCATCTGTACCCAAATTCAATTCCTTAAGATCATCTTCTTTAACCCGACTGGACGTGCCATACTTCTTGTCATAAATCCTTACAGCCATCTCTCCTGCCTCCTGTTGCTCTTGTTCCATCTGTTCCTTGGTAGCAATCTCTGTTTGCTGTTCCAGCAACTGTCTGAACACTGTTCCTTCAATCTCTTGACCTGGCAAGAGCTCAGATTCTTCCTGATTCTGATATTCCACAAGCTGCAATATTCTTTCTACATCAACATCAAATAGTGGAACCACTGTTGGATTAGCCATTAAAAACTGTTCCTCCTCATCATCTTCTATTTCTTCAGCCAGATTAATTGTCTGTGCAAACAATGGCTTTTCTTTAAGAGACATATTTCTCTTACCCTGCATGGTAACAGTAATCTTCTTTTTCCCCTTGGTCAGAACCACCACATTCAATCCCCAATCCTGTTTAACTTTAGCCATTCTAAACCAAGGCCTACCCAGTAACATTTCATAAGGTGATAGTGATTCTGACATTCTGATTACCACAAAATTTACCAAGAATCCCATACCTGCAACTTCAATTTCCTGCTGCTTCAAAATTCCCAATGGTTGCACCCTGGTTTGATCTGCCATTTTCACCTGAAATGGTGCGGGGGCTAAACTTGCTGCACCCATTTCTTTATATACAGTTTCAGGGAGAATGTTAACCCCTGATCCTCCATCCAAAAGAACTTCATCAAACACCCTGCCCTGGTACTCAACCTTAATGACAGGAACCACAAAGTCAACATCTGCTGGATCAATGGTATTAACTGCTGGAACCAAAGTCGGATTATCTCCTGACTGCTGACCCTGAAGTCTTTTAAGCAATCTTTCCTTAAATGCTGGAACCAAAGCTAACAACTGATCTAATGACAATTGCAAGGGAGAATTTATGAGTACCTCAAACCAATCTTTGTCCCTTTCATCCTTCATCTTCACATGGCTTTCTGACTGATGCAGAACTAACTCTTCTTCATCCTCCAACTCCGATTCTTCTTGCTTGTCCTGATGCTTCAAAATTCTTCTTTGTACCTGGTCCCTGATGCCTTTTTGTTCCTTCCAATCAATTGGTCCTTTTGGTTTAGACCTGGTAACAGCCAATACCTCAATATCCTCAATATCCTCAGTATGTTCTTTACTTTGCTGCTCCTGTATGTTTGGACCTTGCTCTACCTGTACCTGTTCATCTGCTAATTGAATCATGATTACATTTGCTTGAGCTGCTGGTTGATTCTGTTGTTGCTGCTGCCCCTGCTGGTTATTCTGATTGTACCTAAGCACTGGGACACCTCTTTCTTCTCTATGTTTCACCCATAAGGCACATCCTGGCCCTATCCAATGATCTGGTGCTGAACAATAAACACAAGGCATGACTCTTGCCTGTCTTCCTTCATTGTTTTCCTGTTCCCTCCATGGTGGTCTATCAGATCTTGCTCTCTGAAATGCTCCTCTGCCCCTAGTTGGAGCAGCCTGGTTTGCTGCAACCTCACCCCTGCCTCTACCTGCATAAGGTGTAGTCTGACCCCTGTTCTTGGGATTATACCAACATAAAGCTGTCGTATGCCCATCCTTGTCACAAATTTCACAGAACTTCTTTTCTTTTGGTGCTGCAACAGAATAACCTATCTTTCTCAATTTACTTACCAAATCCTCCTCTTTGGATTGCTTTGCTTTGGTCTTGTGCTTTTTCTTTGTCTTCACCTCTTCTTCCTCACTGTCGGATCCTACTTCTGAATCCTCCTGCTCAGAATCTGAGGCTGACTCTGGCTGGTCATCTGAATCCGAATCATTCTTTCTGGTATGTTTGCCCTTGCCGCTTCCAAGTCTTTTCTCTACTCTAGCTGCTGCAATTACCAAATCATTAATTCCACCTGCAATATCAATGCTAGCCACTGCATTCTTCAGCCCACTTCTCAATCCTTTCAGAAAATAACCGGCCAGCATCTCATTGGTGGGTCTCTCATTTCCCTGTAACCTTTCAACCAGAATTCTGAATTTCTGAGCATAGTCCTCTACAAGCATCTTCTTTTGTCTAATGTCTCGGAGTTTTCTTAAAATGTCTGTTGGAGTCTTTTCCCTCCTGAATCTCTGTAAAAAGGCTATTCTAAGATCATCATATGTTGGGAAGTGTGGTATCCCATATTGGCTAAACCAACTCATGGCCTTCCCTTCTAGAGTTGCTGCAAATTGCTGCAATTTAACTGCATCATTGTACAACACAGTATACCCATTTGCTTCCCATTTTGTCTCAAACTGAGCTACATGACAATCAGCATCCTCCTTAGATCCTCCACTGAATTTAGCTGCTTTCACCCTAGGGTTGGGTAGTTGTTGAGCCATCGGATGTGGCTGAGGTGGTTTCCTAGGTCTTTGCCTGGTAGCCCCCCTTAATGGGTTGAACTGAAGACTCCTTCTAACTCCTGCAGACCTTCCTGTCAGGATTAGGGCGCCGAGAAGTCCCCCCACTAGCCTCCTCTCTGGTGCAACTGAACTTTCCCCTCCTTGGCCTACAACAATTTCTTCAGGGATTTGGTGTTCCTGATCATCTTCACCCTCGTCAGCATAATGAAACGGGTCAGGGTTACCAATTCGGGCTTGAGCCCTGGTATAGTAAACCCTTCCTACTCTTCTGTCCCCCTCTGACATTCATTTCCCTTCTCGTAACAGAACGGGACCAGCAGGATCGCCAATGTGTTGTGGCTTCTCAAACACAACACAACTAACTACTACTGACACAGCAAAGACAACCCCATTAGGTAACACTAACTTCAATTCCCACATCAGGCTAAACACAAACAGAGCATAGAGAACACAGATTGAGTAGAGATCTGATCTGCTAAACAAGATAGAGAATAACAGAACAGAACTGAAATACCATGTTTGATTGATCAAGATGAATCATACATTGCTTTCTCCTTCTTCTCTTCTTCTTGTTCTTAAAAGACGACTACAAAGCCCCTATAAATAGGCGACTTCAGACAGTTTAAACGGTTGTAACTAGAATGTCACAAGACACTAACAGATAATATCTGACTAACCAGATCATAACAAACTCCGACTGAGCAATAATCCGACTGAGTAGAATTCCGACTAAGCAACAATCCGACTGAGCAAAGATACATATATCCGACTAAGCAACTATTAGGTAACTATTAGTTATTCTATATGTAGTTCAACAGCAAGCACACACACACTCACAAAACCCTAATAGAGAGATACACAAAGTGAGAGGCTGAAAATCTTCTTCTTCTTCACTCAACACTCAACACACCATATACAAAGATAAGAGTACACACATATGAAAGGTACTCAACCAAATATATACTAGGGTTCTCTATAGTGTGAACCCAACTAAATGAGCTGGCGCTATAACTATGCCAATCTCTAGAATGGTTGTCACACAGCCTGTCATCCCACTGGCCGCATATCACCCATGATCTCACCAACCATGCCAGTGGTATAAGTGTGGGGCCTATCCCCCAGGTGAGTCATCAGTGTCCACCGCCTCACTAGATGAGCTCGATATCTCAACAATTATTTGGCTCCACAATGTGTTGACCAAAGGTTCTGATCTTACAACAAGCAAGGGGGCGTTAGGAAGATCTATGTCGTCAAAGAACAAAGGGTTGTTTCACACCAATTTTCCCGAGTGTAGCTGCGTGAAGGTGGGAAGTGGTAGTACTCGATCTCTCTCTGGATAACATTTTTTTTTGGAAGGTATGGCCATACACTGGTTAAGGTACGGGCGTACACTTGAAAGATGGAATGAGCTTACGCTTCGTGAAAGACAGATATGTGGCTAGTAGAAGGGTACAAGAATATGCTTGGAACGAGGAAGACACGAGTGTGTACTTGTGAAAGACACAGCCGTGGGGCGGGGTAGAAAGAACGGGTGTACTCAAGGAAAGGTATGGGCAGGCATGTCTTGAGAAGGACAGGTGCATGCTTGAGGAGGACACGGGTGTACTCTGAGAAGGACACGGGCATACTCTTCTAAAGGTACAACCGTACGCTTGTCGAGTTAGGTAGATCTCTTAATTGTGCAGGGTAGACGTGTCTTCTGACAGCCACCCTATAATATTCCCCTGATAGTATAGCAGTACCCAATTTGTGCCCCTTTTTAATGTCCTTTATACCACCTTGTAAATGCAATTTATTTCCCTTAATTGCCCCCTTCTCATATTAATGAAATAGATCTGAAGGATTTGCCCAGGAGGAAGACACGGGCATGGCAAAGGAAGACACGGTTGTGGCTTTAAGAAGGGTACTGCCGTACTCTTCTTAAAAGGCAGGCAGAGTCGAAAATGTGCCTCTCCTCCTCCCTTGATTTCTAAGGTTTTAGGTCCTTCCTTGATGATTTTTTTGTGTTTTTGTTTTTGTGGGTAGCTAGAGCTAGTCTCTAGCTACCCAATGATACCTAGAATGCTTAATAAAACCTAATTATCTAAGACTAATTAAGGAATTAAGCTATTTGTGCAAAGTTTGATACCCAATGATACCTAGAATGCTTAATAAAACCTAATTATCTAAGACTAATTAAGGAATTAAGCTACCCAATGATACCTAGAATGCTTAATAAAACCTAATTATCTAAGACTAATTAAGTTATTTGTGCAAAGTTTGACAAATATTGAAGAAAACAAAAATTCATAAACTTCAAGAGCAAAGTTTAGGCACTTACTTGTGACTCCCAAGCTTCTTATGTCTCATTGAACTCCATGGTTGAAGCTGACAAGATCAAACAATAAATAAACATATCAAACATACAACCTCTGGTGGATTTACACTCCAACCGGGCTATGCAATGACTCTCGCAAGTGATAGAGTGTGGAAGATCCTAAGTTAAATGCCCATCCTTGGCAACGGCGCCAAAGATGTTATCCAAATCAACATGCTACCTTGCACAAGAGAGGGGGAGAAGAAGAGAAAGATGCCATGCAAGGGTGGGTTCAGAGCAACCCTAATGAGGGTTAACTCCCTGATGTGAGGCCGCTAGGGGCTCACTCCATCTCCACTTATGTCACTCAAATGGAGCTTCCACAAGCTAGGTAGACAGCAAAGAGAAAGGGAGCTATGGAAATATCTACCTCTACTCCATGCCTTTGTGTATGCAAGAGGGGTCTTGACCAAGAAGAGATAGGAGATAAGACAAGGCAAGAATCATCTCCTACATGCACCACCACAATCAAGTAAGCATGCATCAACAAATACAAGCCTACCACCATAGATGGAAGAGAGTGTGTGAGAGAGAGAGAAGGCAAGACTCAATTGTGATAATGGGATTGTCCCTTTTCATATTTCATAAATCACTTATGTACATAAGCTCTCTTTTTACAATGGCCAGCCGCCCATTTACAATTGGGGGCCCAAAACTAACTTGCTAGCTCTATGTACACATTCTTGTGACCGGCATTACACAAGTCGTAACAAGCTCAATCATCCCATATATCTTTTTTTTTAAGTGCTTAGTGCGGTTACATAACAATGGATTACAAGAAGCGTAACTACGCTTGAAAAATGATGTTAACCATTGTGGTTAGTAAATTGGTATGCTTCAAATGTGATGGAAGTGTTTGTTTTATCAAAATCCTATGATTTTGTGCTCAATTGAGCCAGGTAGTCTTTTAATATGGAAAACAAAAAAATTCAATTATGCATAACCTCTTCAAACCAAGCTCCAAAATCAAGCACAAATCTTGCTAAATCCTGCGCACATATAGCAATATAAACTAATTGGCATGCTTCTGGACATGATGGCAATGTTCGTTTTTCCCAATTTTGATAATTTGTGATCTAAAGGAGAGTTTTGGCTCTCTCTTTTTTGCAAAACACCAAAAATTTTTATGCAACAAACCCCTTTACCGCATATATGAAATTAAAGCTTAAATTTTATCAATTTATGTGTACACACATGCAAACAGACTAATCGGCATGCTACGGATGCAATGCAAGGGTTTATTTCATCAATTGAGCAACTTGTTTTTAAATTTTCTTGAAAAAAGAGTGTAAAATTAAATAAAAAGTAACAAAATTGACCAAACAAATTTGAAATTGCAAGGATTAAGAGTAACAAGAAGTGAGAAACATGAAATTGCAAGGATTAAGAGTAACAAGAAGTGAGAAACATGAAATTGGCAAAAAACGATAAAAACACATGATTTTGGGGGATTTTTGTTAATTTAATCATTCCTTTCCTCATTAGTGAAACCCACTTCAAACAAGCAAGTTATGCAAGATGCTTGACAAGAGATTGGTGTCCCGACAAACGGAACCACCCTAATCTTATTGAAAGTGATAACTAATTACTTCCCCCAAGCTAGGATATGAACTAAGCATGTATAAATCCTAGATTAGAGCTATTTAATGATAATTATCATCTCTTAATCAAGAAAGCATGTATTTTATTATAGAGGGAGGCTTTTTATAGGCTAAATAGCCCATGTACATGTCCAGCTAGCCTTTTTCCATAGCCTCCATCTCAGTATGGACTCAACTAGTTAATTTGTGGGGGCTCAACTAGATAAAGGTGGGCTCAACTAGTTAATTTGTGGGCTCAACTAGATAAAGGTGGGCTAGATCATTGGTATAGATCCTCATAGTTGAGTTTGGGTGATTCTGCTCTAGTTAAAATGGTGGCTACATTAGTTCAGTCATGGGCTATGGTGTGTTAGTGGACTAAGGCTTAACAATTACATGTGTCTCCATGCACTAAAGTGAAGTAGTTAAAGATATGCATGATATTCCAGTTTTGAAACAATTACATGTGTCTCCATGCACTAAAGTGAATTAATTAGAGATATGCATGATATTCCACTTTTGAAAAACAACTTACCACTCTTATTTTCTACCCATGGTTTTTCACCTTCCACTTAAAAAATTCACCCTTGGTTTTCTCACCATACTATGGTCTTGGAACCTTAGTCCATTTAACCTTTGAAGATTTTATTAATTAATGCGCACACTCCTTGCCTAAGGTGGGTCTTTAATTATTTTCTTGGAGAGAACCATAATATTTTATGTTGAATATTTACTCTAAGATATTTGGCATGGTGTTGAACTCATTTTTAGGGTCTATTTCTTTAAATTCTCTCATTTTCCATTTATTACCAACCATTACTACTACCATGGTTTCACACACACACGTGTACATAGACCGCCCCTCTAAAGGTTTTTTTTTGAGCTAAAAAATCTTGGTACTAAGATAAAATTATTTTAAAATACTGAGAAGAATTGTATACCTCAGCTACTAATAATTTTTATAATTTATTCCATTTTCTCTCTCTACACATCTCATAGATTGCATTGATAAAATATAGGGGGTAAGAGGGATCTATTCTCATCTCATTACCTAAGGGTAATCTCGAGCCAAGTCTTCTTATTTTTCCCATGCAGCATTATCTACTAGGAAGAACTTCCATTTGATTAAATATTATCACAAAATCTTATTTTTCCCATGCATCATTATCTACTAGGAAGAACTTCCATTTGATTAAATATTATCACAAAATCTTATTCCGTAGAGGTTTTTACATGGGACTTGATTGGGTTCCAATTCTATCTGTCCTTAAGCTGGCATTGTTACTTTATCATCCTCTAGAACATGACTGGGATTTAGAACATATATTTTTAAAACAAACTTACATGTAATAAATTGTGGATCCGAAGATGATGAGGGAGAAGAAATTGATAAGCTTATTCTCCAATCCTACTGCTGTGTGTGGTGCAAGTATGACATGTGGTCCACAATATCTTGGAGATAATTTCTTGTGCTTCTTATACTTTCCCAAGGAGAGGGAACTTCTCTTGGGTCATAATCAAAGAAACACCATGTCTCTTCTTCTTCAAATTCTCTAGAAGATCTCTTCGGATTGTTATACTGACTCTACCTATCTTGAGCATCCTTGATATCTTTCTTTATTGACTGTATCTAATGATTCATCTCATCTAGTATGTATTTTGAGACCTCCTTTGTGATTAAGGGATCTTACCAATTTAAGGTTGCAAGGAATTCTTGTCCATATAGTGCCTTAAATAGGCTTATACTAATACTTTAACGGTGCGAATTCTACTAGATGAAGATAGTTCAACCATCTCTTTAGCTCACATGACCACAAAAGGCTCTAAGATCGTCTTCAATGACTTGATTGATCTTGTCAATCTATCCATCAATATTTGGGTGATAAGTTATGCTGCTTAGACCAAGTGACGTTCCAGTTGCCTCAAAAAAGGATGTCCCAAAATCTAGAGGTGAATTTGGCATTCTATGGGAGGGAAATCCATGAAGTTGAAATATTTCATGTAGAAATACCTTCGCTATATCCAAAACTGCAAAGGACTTCTTCACTAAAATCAGATGTGCACCTTTAGTCAACCTATCATATAAATATAGAATTGTAGCCTACAGTAGTGATGGTAAACTAGTAATAAAGTCCATACTTTTGCATTCCATTTCATCTATGGAATGTCAAGGGGATGCAACTTTCTAGGCATCTTCACTCTTTCAACTTTAATCTTTTGACACGTAAGGCATTACCATACATGATTTAATATATGCCTTTTCAATGTAGGCCAAAAGTAGCTTCTCTTGATTTCCATGAATGTCTTTACATATCTAGGATATCGAGCAATAAGGCTGTTACAAGATTTGAATAGGATCTTGCTTTTAAAATCACCCCTTTGAGGGACACACACGTGATTATTAAAAATATAAACAACCGTCTTCAACCTTGTATCCCTTAACATTCCTTAACTCTTGAGGAGTCTTGCTCTCCTTCTTCAATCAAGCTATAATCGAGGCAAAGAACTAAACTATCCTAATCTCCTCTTTCATCTCAACAAGAAAAGGGTTGGAGATCATAGTTACTGCCTAACAAAGAAACCTTTCAACTAAGAGCATCAGCAACTACATTATCCTTCCTAGACTTATACTTTATCTCAAAGTCAAACTCTTGCAAATTCTGCATCCATCTTCTTTGATGCATGTTGAGATCCTTTTGGGTAAATATCTACTTCAAACTTTTATGGTCTATCACTAGAGTGAATCTCTGACCAAGCAAGTAGGGCCTACATAAATTCAATGCACGAGTAGCACCTAAACGTTCCAGGTCATGAATTGTGTAATTTCTCTCATGAGGCTTTAAGTTTGTGACTCATAAGCTATAGTTTAGCCATCTTAAATAAGAATTCTCCCAATTGCAAACCCACTTGGATCGGTAATAACCTGAAAGGGTTTACCAAACTTTAGCAATTTCAGCATGAGGTTATGAACCAAGGCAACTTTGAGCTTGTCAAAGGAACTTTGACACAATGGAGTCCATTTAAAAGGTGTATCCTTGTTGAGAAGTGTTGTCAAGGGGGGAGGCATAATCTTAGTATATCTTTAAATAAATATGTGGTACCTAACCTATCAAACCAAGAAATCCTCAAAACTTCTTTCATAGACTTAGGCTCTAGCCAATCAATGACAGCTTTTACTTTGGCTGGATCGATGGGGATTCCATTCTTTGAAACAATAAATCCTAGATATTCATCAATGCAATTAGGTGAATTTAATCTTTTTTGCAAAGAGTTTCTCGAGATCTTCAAAACTTTATGAAGATGTTTCTCATGTTCATCACAGCAGTAGCAACATTCTTTGAATAAACTAGAATGTCATTAAAGAACACTAGAATAAAGTTATCTAAATACTCCTTGGAGATTTATTGCATCAGTGTCCAAGAGAATTTGTAAGACCAAAGGCATTACTATGAATAGAAAGAAAAGAGTGGGTGTGTAACATTATTAGAAGTAGTATGAGGTAGTACAAGAAATGATGGGCATAGTTGGAAAGAATACCTAAATTAAGTAATACATGTCTTGAAAGTTGGGAGTCATAGTATAGGTCTAGGTAGGTAGCATTCATAGAGGCTACATGGAGGATGGTAGACTCTTAGCACAAGGGCACAACACTATTGGTGCAAGCAAATAGAACAAGTTGAATATGGGGATGGGTTGCACAATCTAGACCCAAAAAATGTGCCAGGAGAGGAAGTAGCTTTGCATCAGTCCATCAAAAAGAGAGTTTACAGTAGTAGCTCAACCCCAAGGTTAAGCAAACTTGAATCCTAAGCAAGAAACTGGTGGAGAAGAGCTAGAAGGACAAAGAAGTTAAGAAAGGAATCCTTTGAGAGGAGCTAAAAGATACACCATGGCATTGAAATACCTATAATTTAGAGGCAAGAGCAATGAAGGAGAGTTCGACTAGTGGTGGTGGGATTTGTGTGAGGAGAAGACATGGAAATAGTAGGATGTGACTTCCTTGTAGTATTGGTGGTACTCAAAATGGAAGAAATATATGGATCTTACCCAATGTTATTGAGAAGACCCTAGCCAAGGAATGGGAAGATTAAGCATAACTAGTAGAGATAGGCTGGATCACCATTTGAAAAGGCAAAAAGAAGATGAGGGTATCTATCACAAAGACAAGGATAGACTAAACCCAACAAAATAGGCCTCTCCATAGTGAAGGATTAAACTTCTTGGAAGGTTTAGAAGATGATGTGATGAAGAAGAGTATATCCTGAGGAAAAATCCAAATCTATTATTACTATTTGAGGTAGATGTGGAAAGGGTCATCCAAAGATATGATCCTAAGATATTGCCAGTCCACCCCCAGTGTCATGGGGAAATTGAAGCAACACAAGGATAGAAGTTCAAGAAGAGAAGCCCAAAAACTTGCATACTAGAGGAAGAAGCATCTTGGTTGGGGGTTTTTTTTTGGCGAGCATTTTTGAGCGATCACTTTTTTTTGGGCGAGCATTTTTTAGCAATCAGTTTTTGGGAATCGGGTGAGTGGATTCAAAAAATATGTCCCCCCTCCATGAAGAGACCATGAAGAGAGAGAGGGGTGAAGCAAGTTGTAGAGAGAAACATGACATAATTATTTGAGCAGGAGGGCGATAGTGAGCTAGAGGGAGTGAACATAGAAAAAACATGTCAACAACACATCCTCTACATTGAGGTTGTTGGTTCAAACTGAAAATAAAACCAAGTTCATTCATGTAAAACTTCTAATTATAGAAATGTGAAACCCCCCTCCATGAAGAGAGAGAGGGGCGAAGCAAGTTGGAGAGAGCAACATGACATAATTACTTGAGAGGGAGTGAACACATAAAAACATGTCAACATCACATCCTCTACATTGAGGATATTGGTTCAAAGTGAAAATAAAACCAAGTTCATTCACGTACACCTTCCAAATATAGAAATGTGAAAACCATCATCTTTAGTATTATGGGCCTCGCTTGTTCTCCGAGGTGTAGGCACAAAGTAAGCAAACAGTGTTCGTACCCTTTTGCATTTCCTCTAGCAAGACGCGCTTAGACAATTCATCAATAAAACCATCGACTCGCCAAATTGCAATTAAGACCACAACTTTGTCCTTTACTTGAGAAATAGCATCATCATTTCCAGGATGTGAGACCTTTCCATGCTTGTGCACCATCTATGGTCTTTTGCTTGACGTCCACATTGGTGGTCTCCCTCTGGATATGTGCGACAACTTCAATGCTAACATTTGATGAGGCTTTCACAAACAAAACGAAGGAAGGTTTAGGGTGGTGTACTCTACTAACAAGGCTTGGTGGTCAATGGTGGTGTACTCTACTAACAAGGCTTGGTGGTGTACTCTACTAACAAGGCTTGGTGGCAATGGTGTATAACAAAACGAAGGAAGGTTTAGGGTGGTGTACTCTACTAACAAGGCTTGGTGGAAATGGTGTATAACAAAGTGCTTTGGAGCTTATCTCTATATTTATAGTAGTGGGAGAGGTGCACTCTTCTTTTTCAATATATAAAATAAAAAACAATATTTGTCTTTTTTAATGTTAATATAAAGGTATCTTTCCTCGAATTTCTACACCACAATAATAAAGGCATCTTTTGAAATTGTTTGAAAGAGCAAGTATATATTTGAAGGAGATAGTTATTACACAATTGAACCCTCTATAATGAGGTTACTTCCACAAAGGTTACATAGGTCCCAAAATACTGAAGGTCAACTGATTATCCATGCATTCAATTGTCTAAATTAGGGTACATTTTCCTATGAAACAAGGCATTGTAATGCTCAAGGTCGGATAGGATAGGTTGGTGGATGAACATATTCTCGCTCCGGCTTAAGCCTAGCACACGTGAATAAATGAAATACAAGTTCTTGCATGCCTTCTTCTTGGATTCTCTATTTGCAAAATTTGGACATGTACAACACGGTTTGTCTTTCACATGCACATCATATTTTCCCACGTGTGCATCATCCCCGTGTGATTTGATCTTGAAAACTTCATACTTCTACTCTGTTGAGATATCGAGCTCTAGTAAGGCGATGGACACTGATGACCCGCCTGGGGGATAGGCCCCGCACTTACACCACTGGCATGGTTGGTGAGATCTTGGGTGATATGCGGCCAGTGGGATGACAGGCTGTGTGACAGCCACTCTAGAGACTGGCATAGTTATAGCGCCAGCTCATTTAGTCGGGTTTGTTGGAATTAGGGTTGCAGGAATGCACACACAACTTCAAGAAGATGAGGAAGCTTGAGCACAACACAGTAGTGTATTATGAGTGCCAAAAATGAAAGATAACAAGCCCTAGAAGATAATGGGCGTATATACAATGCACGGGGGAAAAAACCTCCTAGTGAGGGAAAAAGTGCCCCGGCGGTCCTAAGTGTGTTCACACACATCACTACTATAATATGGTAACAAATCCCCCCTGGAGTGATGCGGTGAACAAGAGCTAGCACTCATGTATAGGGAAGTGTCTAGCTATGTGGACGAATCCACAAAAGGGAGTAAGCCCAAAGCTTTGCGAAAAGCTTCGAACTTCTCACGAGGCAGAGCCTTTGTGAAAAGGTCTGCAAGGTTATCCTGTGTTGGCACATAAGCCAAACTGATCTCTCCTGCAGAGAGTCTCTCCCTGACATAATGGTAGTGCACCTCAATGTGCTTCGTACGAGCATGGAACACTGGGTTCCGCGCAACTGCCAATGCGCTCTGACTGTCAGTGAAGATGGTGGTGGCAGATGGCTGCCCAACACCCAAATCAGCCATAAGGCGTCTGAGCCACACACACTCAACCGTAGCTGTGAAAGCTGCCCTGTACTCAGCTTCACAACTAGAAGTGGCCACAGTAGGCTGCTTCTTGCTCAACCATGATATGCATGAGCTTCCAAGCATGAAGCAAAAACCACTCGTGGACACGCGTGTGTCATAACAACCAGCCCAGTCAGAATCTGAAAAAGCATGTAAATCTGGCGGCAATGATCCCCCCTTGGGATAAAACAACCCAAGATGCCGAGTACCACTCAAATAGCGAAAGATACGCTTCACTGCCTGCCAATGCTTAATGCCTGGGCTATGCATAAATCTGCTCACCTGTGAGACTGCAAACTGAATGTCTGGCCTCGTAATGCATACATAAATGAGGCAACCAACAGCTGTCTGATAGAGTGTGACATCAAAGTGATCTCCAGCATCATGAAGACTCAACTTCAAACGTGTCTCCATTGGAGTAGCGATAGGCTTGCAGTCTTCAAGGCCAAATCTCCGCAACAATGTTTCAATATACTTTGTCTGACACAAAGCAATACCTCCATCACACTGCTTAAATTGTATCCCCAAATAATGATGCAAATGCCCCAAATCTGACATCTCAAAAGAGGCATTCAAATCAGCCTTAAAATCAGCAATATGACTCTCATTTGGTCCTGTGAGCAGCATGTCATCGACATAGAGAGCAATGATTAGATGTACACCATCCACACCTTTAACATACAAAATGCTTTCTGTTGGACTATTCTGAAACCCATGTGCAGTCAAATATGCATGTATTTTTTCATACCAAGCTCGTGGAGCTTGCTTTAAACCATATAAAGCCTTTTTTAACCTGCACACTTTGTTTTCCTGCCCTCTTTGAACAAAACCACGAGGCTGCGATACATACACCTCCTCATGCAAATCTCCATTTAAGAACGCAGTCTTTATGTCCAGCTGATGTACATTCCAACCATTATGAGCTGCTAATGCACAGATGCTACGAACAGTGGTCATACGACATGTGGGAGCAAAAGTCTCATCAAAATCAATGCCCTTCTCTTGAGCATAACCTTTTGCAACAAGCCTAGCCTTATGGCGATCCACTGTGCCATCAGGCTTACGCTTCAATTTGTATACCCACTTAGTGCCAATGGCCTTCTTGCCAGGGGGCAAGTCACATAAAGACCATGTACTATTCTTCATAATAGCATCGTATTCTGCTTGCATAGCAGCCATCCAATTTTCTGAACTTTGTGCCTCACCAAATGAAACAGGCTCACTTTCATCGCACATACTAGAAACAGCCAATGCATAACAATCTGACGCATAAGAGGCACCATGAGAGCCAGAACGAGTGCGACTAGACAAAGGGGCATCCAACTTGCTGTCACGCAAAGTCTGCACCAGCCATCTAGGCATATTCCTAGAGCCCTCAATCTCTTGTCTCTCATCCTCAAGTGCATCATGCACATCTGCATCAGATATAGGCTGATCTGTGCCATCATTTAAAACCTGCATAGGCTGAAAAACTGCCTCATGAGGTATTGCACTTGACTGTGCACCACTGAAAAGGGCAACAATGTATCATAGACATCACGTGAGCTGATATCTGTCTCCTTAGTACATGAAACCAAGGGCTGAACTGCATCTTCCACAAATACAACATCACGGCTAACCAAAATGCGCTTTGTCTGTGGATGATACAAACGATAGCCTTTGCTCTCAGCACTATATCCAACAAAAATACATTTGACAGCTTTGTCATCCAATTTTCTGCGATGTTGCACAGGCACTAATGCATATGCCAGGCAACCAAAAACACGTAAATGGCCAACAGATGGCTTGCGGCCATGCCAAGCCTCATATGGAGTGACAACCTGTAATGCTTTGGTGGGACACCTGTTTAGTACATAAGTGGCACACATGACAGCCTCAAGCCAAAAACCATGTGGTAGACTTGGACTCTTAACCATACATCTTGCCATTTCCATGAGAGACCTGTTTTTTCTCTCAGCCACACCATTTTGCTGTGGTGTATACGGCACTGTACATTGGTGTTTTATCCCACGCTCAGCCAGAAATGCATTAAATTCTGAAGACATATACTCCCCCCCTCGATCTGAACGGAGGGTGCCCATCTTACTTTCCGACACATTTTCAGCCATAACCAAAAACTGTTTGAAGCACAAAAACACTTCGGACTTTGCCTTCAAAGGATATACCCATGCATGCCTGGTAAAATCATCAATGAAAGTCACGAAGTAAAGGTAGTTTCCAAATGATGGAGTTTGCATGGGACCACAAACATCACTGTGAACAAGCTGCAATCTGCGTTCAGCTCTCACTGATCCATCTTTGGGAAAGGAAGCACGCTGCATTTTACCCAATATGCAGCCCTCACAAACATGCTTGACAGGTGCCTCAAGCTTAGGCAAAGAAGACACCATTTCAGATTTCTGCAGGCGCAGCAAACTTGCAAAATTCAGATGACCAAAACGTGCATGCCACAGTTTTGCATCTGAAATAGCCTGCGTATCCATAATAGCACATGCTGAATCCTCTACACATTTGCCATCCATATTGAGCTTATACAGCCCTCGACATAGTGAACCAGATGCTACAATGATGTCACCACAAGAGAGATCATGAACAGTACATCTGTCATCCACAAATTTTACAACCAAACCTGTTTTGGCAAATGCGGAGACTGACAGCAGATTCTTTTTGATCCCTGGCACATACAATGCATCAAAAAGTGTAAAGGTGTTGCAATTTGCAACATTCAGCACAATCTGTCCAACTCCTTTAACGGGATAAGAGGAGTTATTGGCACAAGTGACAGTATTCCCTGTGGGAGCAGACTCAAGGAAAGTGAATAAACTGCGCTGCGAGGTGATATGCTTAGTGGCACCACTGTCAAAGTACCATACATCTGAATCTACTGCAGACATACATGTGTCATGCAAAGATGGGTCATAACTGCACTGCGCATTGAATGCCCATTCTGTATCTAGCACAACATTAGCAGATTCATTGTTAGAAGGAGAGGCATCTGCAACAGCCATACCAGCCTCTTTCTTCTTAGCCTCTTTCGCAGCCAGCTTAGGACACGCTTTGATGACATGATCATTTCCCTTACAGTACTTGCAAAATGTCTTCTGTTTGTCACCCTTCTTCTCATCTTTGTCTTCCTTCTTTGGTTGCGCAGCATTTGCAGATTTCTGCTTACTAGAAGAAAAGCCAGCTTTACCTTTCCCGCTTCTCTGACTAGCAACGAAAGCTTGATCTGCGACACGCATAATATTCCTGTTTTGCCTTGACTGGTCTTCTTGCAGCAAAACAGAAACTAACTCCTCAAATGATAAGGCATTGGGATTGCCTTTCATCATCAAGCGAAGAGTGGAAGCAAAACCCTGATAAGAATCTGGTAGACCATTCAAAACAGTCTGCACAAGTGAACTGTCTGACAGGATTTCATCTGCAGAAATGAGCTGCTCTTTGAAATCCTTGATCTTTGTCAAAAAGCTATCCATAGAATCACCTTCGTTCATATGCTCACTCTCCAACTGTTTTCGGAGATAAGCAACACGAGCCTCATTTCTTGCCTGATACAATGTGGCAAGTACATCCCAAGCATCCTTAGAAGTCCTGCAGGAGCGAATATGTGGGATAATGGTACGTTTGACAGACAGCGCAATCAAGGCATGAGCCTGCGCATCTCTACCATCCCAACGAATCTGCTCTGCTGAAAGTGGTGGTTCTCGAGCAGCTGCTACAGCACTTGTGCCTGCACCATCATCAACAGTACCTGTTTCTGATGTGTTTGCAGCATTCCCAGCCACAATAGGACGTGCATCAATACCCTGCACAATGTTCCATAACCCCTTTGCTACCAATACATGTCGCATCATATATGCCCACAATGGATAGTTGGTGCCATCCAACTTATCCTCAGCAGCCAAC
Organism: Cibotium barometz; assembly: GCF_041138505.1. Taxonomy (NCBI): domain Eukaryota; kingdom Viridiplantae; phylum Streptophyta; class Polypodiopsida; order Cyatheales; family Cibotiaceae; genus Cibotium; species Cibotium barometz. The sequence goes on from NC_141082.1 coordinate 49,338,405, forward strand.
ATGCGGAATACATCATTGTTGTCAGCCATGGCCAATGACTGTACTACTAGATGTAAATGCTGTCTGTAAGAGGTAAACCTGTATAAAATCGACCTGTGCTATGTAGCACAGCCCAAAACAGACGAATGGGCACCTGTCCTGCAGATTTTAATCTTGACAGAAAATCTGCACCGTAGGACGATTTTGCCTGCGCAGTACTTGGAATGCAAAAACGGAGGGCGAAATGACTTCAGATCAAAATTCTGAAACGAACAAGCCCTACGGGCTTGCCCACGGCATATACTAACCTGCAGACGCTCGTGAAACCTCATCGCAATTGGAGGAGATGAAGCGGCAGGTGCCGGTGATGCTGCCCGGGAGGAGGAAGCCTGCTCTGATACCAATTGTTGGAATTAGGGTTGCAGGAATGCACACACAACTTCAAGAAGATGAGGAAGCTTGAGCACAACACAGTAGTGTATTATGAGTGCCAAAAATGAAAGATAACAAGCCCTAGAAGATAATGGGCGTATATACAATGCACGGGGGAAAAAACCTCCTAGTGAGGGAAAAAGTGCCCCGGCGGTCCTAAGTGTGTTCACACACATCAATACTATAATATGGTAACAGGGTTCACACTATAGAGAACCCGTGTATGTATTTGGTTGAGTACCTTTCATATTGTGTGTACTCTTATTCTTGTATATGGTGTGTTGAGTGTTGAGTAGAGAAGAAGAAGATTTTCAGCCCCTCACCTTGTGTGTTCTCTATTAGGGTTTTGTGAGTGTGTGTGTGTGCTTGCAAGAGCTCAAGCTCTCTTCCCCCCTGCATCTTTTCATGGTATCAGAGCCTGGTTCGTGCTAAGGGCTGAGCTGCAAGCAAGAGAACCACAGGAAGCGGTACGAGGGTAAGAGCTTCAACTACTCTTCCCTATTGTGTTGGTGACTACACCCTTGTCGGGAGCTCTACGGGAGGCACCGGCAAACGATCTCCGATTGAGGAGCTTTCTTCGCGGGAGTGAAGCTAAAGGGCAACTATACAGTCCTATGGACTACAATTTCCGGGCCGAAAACGCGTTTCGGGCGCGTCTGGACCTCCGTTTTTCAGAAAGCAGGCGATTTCGAGCACTGCGGGTAAGTCACCGATTCTCTGCAGAACTCTGTTTTAAGAACTGCAGGAAGACAGATTGACTGTGCAGACACTGTGGGTGCTGCAAAGAGGTCTACAGTTGCCATTGGGTGTATGTATGTGCATTGAAGTCACTGGTTGTGACATTTGAGAGTACTACAGTACCGCTGTGCAGAAAATACAGCATTTGTGCAGAAAAACCAGAGTGCAGTTTCTGGTAAAATTGTGTGTTTGGCAAGATGTCTAATGATGGCATAACACAGATTGTGGCTGAGAAGCTGGACAAGAATAACTTCCATGCTTGGAGGTTCAGGCTGACTAATTTCCTGATGGGAAAAGGCTATTGGGACTACATGAAGGTGAGCATGAAGAGGCACCGGAGATACCGGATATAAATCCGACTGCTGCAGATGTAAAAGAGTTTAAAGACTGGAACCAAGGAGCCAGGAAGGTTATGTATTGGCTTTCCATTAGTATACAGGACACCATGATTGGGCACATTCAGGATGCCAAGTCCCCCAAGGAGGCGTGGGACACCTTGGTAAAGCTGTATGAAACAAATACCAAGGCACGTAAGATACAGTTGAAGAATGAACTTCATACTGTGGAGAAAAAGAGCATGTCTGTGAATGACTATGCGTTGAAGATAAAGGGCATTGTCGAATCCCTTGCATCTATTGGTGTGTCAGTAGATGATGATGACAAGGTGGAGGTCTGTCTACGTGGTCTCGGGCCACAATACAAGGCGTTCAAGACGTCTATTCAGACTCGGGAAAACATTCCCAACTTTACAGATTTGGTGTCTATGCTGATTATCGAAGAGAAGAACTTGGGTGAAGACCAACAGTCTTCACAAAGCAAAAACAGTTCAGAGCAACAGGCCTTCTACACGAGTTCAGGAAGAGGACGAGGTAGAGGAGGCCGTGGACGCGGTCAAGGAGGTGGCCGAACAGGTAATCAGAATTATGGCCAGCAGCAGCAACAACAACAACAGTCCCAGAATCAACAACAACAACAACATGCAGGTGGAAGAGGCAGTTTCAGAGGCAGGGGGAGTCAAAGAGGCCGTGGAAATTGGCAAAGGCAATATAATGATGCACGTGAATGCTACTATTGTGGTAAGCCAGGACATGTGCAGTCAGAATGTTATAAGAAACAGGCTGACATGCAAAATGGGAAAGTGCAGCAAAACAACTATGCATCCTCAAGCAGAAATAATGAGGACAATGAAAGGTTGTTTGTTATGCAGCATGTTGTAAATGCCATGTCTGAAAATGTTGATGCAGCACAAAAAGATAATGTATGGTATGTGGACTCAGGCGCTTCAAACCACATGACGAGTCATGGGGAGTGGTTCAAGGAGATGAAGAACCCGGAAAGACCAGGTTTTGTGGAAACAGGGGATGACACTGCTCATCCAATTGCCCACTTTGGGGAGATGTGCCATTATCTATGCAGGATGGCAAAGTGAAGTACCTTGCAGATGTACTTCATGTACCGAACATAACAAAGAATCTGGTTTCAGTTGGCCAGATGATTGAGCAGGGTTTGCAGGTTCGGTTTAACCCTGATGGGTGTTATGTTGAAGATTTCAAAGACAAGTGCAGGTTGGTTGCAAAAGGCAACAGAGTGGGCAGAATGTTTACGTTGAATGTAGACATGCCTGAAATGAGTGCTGCAATGTTTGCAAATGGTTCAGGAGTTGTTGCAGACACAGACATATGGCATAAAAGAATTGGACATGTAAATGTTCAGAGATTGAAGTCTATGCAAACAAAAGGAATTGTGACAGGGCTGCCAAAATTTAAAGTGGAAGGTATGCAGAAAATATGTGAAGCATGCCAATTTGGGAAGCAAACAAAGCATGTGTTTCCACGTAACAAATATGTGAGCAGAAATGCACTAGATGTTGTGCATTCAGATGTATGGGGTCCTACGAAGACCATATCTATGGGAGGCTGCAGGTACTATGTGACTTTCATTGATGACCACACAAGGAAAGTGTGGGTATATTTCATGAAGGAGAAGAGTGAGGTGTTCACTCACTTTCAGAATTTCAGATTTTTGGTTGAAAAGCAAACAGGGAAATATGTAAAGTGCCTAAGGTCAGATGGAGGGGGAGAGTACTTCTCCAATGAGTTCTCTGAATTTTTGAAGAAGAATGGAATTCGGAGACAGTATACATGCAGATACACTCCGCAGCAAAATGGAGTTGCTGAGCGGAAAAACAGGCACATTGCTGAGATTGCGCGGGCATTGATGGAAGAGAAAAATATGCCGCATTGCTATTGGGCTGAGGCTGTTTCTACAGCAGTATACATCATGAACAGGACTCCAACTGCAGCCATACATGATGTAACTCTAGAGGAGAGGTTTACTGGCAGAAAACCAGATTTGTCTCATCTGAAAGTTTTTGGATGCATTGCATATGTGCATGTGCCAGATGAGCTGAGAACTAAGCTGGATCCGAAAGCTGAAAAATGTGTGTTTATTGGATATTCCCTTGAGCAAAAGGGATACAGGTGTTATAACCCTGCTACACGTGAGTTGAGGGTAAGCAGGGATGTTGTCTTTGATGAGATGAGCAGTTGGTATGCTACTGAAAAAGAAGCTATTGGGGCTGATGTGAGTGGAAGTGTGGTTGCACAGAATGCAGGTCAGCAATCACAGTCTTTGAGTGGACCAGGAGAGTCCTCATCTAGTGGGTCTATTGATAGACCATGGAGTGGCAGGCTGCGTCATAATACCAGCCCTGCAAATGTGATTAGTACATCACGTAAAGGAAAAGAGAAAGTGGTTGAGCCCCTTGGTATGCCTGACATTTCTGCAGGGCATTCTCATGTTGATGGAGAGTCTAGTGGCTCAGATATGAGTCTTGATGAGGAGCTTGGGACTCTAGTAAGGCGGTGGACACTGTGATGACCCGCCTGGGGGATAGGCCCCGCACTTACACCACTGGCATGGTTGGTGAGATCTTGGGTGATATGCGGCCAGTGGGATGACAGGCTGTGTGACAGCCACTCTAGAGACTGGCATAGTTATAGCGCCAGCTCATTTAGTCGGGTTCACACTATAGAGAACCCGTGTATGTATTTGGTTGAGTACCTTTCATATTGTGTGTACTCTTATTCTTGTATATGGTGTGTTGAGTGTTGAGTAGAGAAGAAGAAGATTTTCAGCCCCTCACCTTGTGTGTTCTCTATTAGGGTTTTGTGAGTGTGTGTGTGTGCTTGCAAGAGCTCAAGCTCTCTTCCCCCCCTGCATCTTTTCATACTCCACTCTCTGCACTTCTTCTACCACCATAGCTTTCATTTTCAAAGTAGCCTTTATTTTTTTGGCCGCTTCCTCTGATATTGACGTGTGGTACTTGACCCTTACGCCATTTTGCATGCCTGAGCCACCAGCCTCTATGTTAGTAGTGGAACCATATGGTGGATCTTTTGAAGTTGCAATTGTAAAGAACATTGAAGCCCCACTGCTACGCACTGGGATGGTCATAACACCTTCTACATTCTTGCTCTCCACCTGGTATCCACCTTCCCATAATGAATATACCTCCTTGTTTGTGAGGTTGGTTCCTATAGCAACTGGCCATATCTTGGGTGGTGGATTGGGCTTTGGGTCTATGTTGTCGTCCACACTATAGCAATGAAGCACATGATCAGGGCAGAATCACATCCATTATCTAGTGAGACCATTAGGGTGCTTGCGATAGCCTTCAAAGGAACGTGCAGGCACACCCTTAGCAGATCCAACTATGTGGTGTTGTCCACACCTCTTACCCCCACGAGGCATTTTACTGCATGTGACCTTGCTGCCAATGCATGTCCTTCAGATTTACCACATTGCTTCATTCACCTTGCGCTAAATGACATTGCCCTTTGTGACTTCTGCTGTTCTTTTTGGAGTACTGCTTGTATCATGTTCCTTGAAATTGATTTTTCGTGGCCTCCCAGTATACTTGCGGTCTCTTACATGTGTGTTGTACTTTGGTCTATGCGTGGCCTCATCTCATCAATATCAATTACCACACTTGATGGTCTCTTATAACATGCACTTTCTTTGTCTCACCGATGAGAGGGGTAGGTGCCTTATACATGGGTGTTCCTTCATTTACTATTTGGAGAACTTGGGTTGGTCTTGTAGAGCATCGTTCTTTTAGTTTCTCCAAGATTGGGCCTCTCCCTATGTGCTTTCCTTGAGAGTAAGAGATTGTCTTTATGCTCTGTAAAATTGCATTTTCCATATCAATAGTACATGCATCATAAAGAGAAATCTTGCATCTATATCCTTCCCCTGCCAGCCAACTTCCATGCTTGCTTTCTGCTAGGTTTGTTCTTGGGGTATTTGGACCATCATTACTTCTCTCAATCATTGTCATGACTAAACCCCAATGTTCTATGTGCACCTCCCACTAGCTCAACCATGAGTCCATTACTGACAAATTCCTATCCATCACATGACCATTGTGCCACCATTGACGTATCAATCGAGCCTCCACTATGCAGCTTCACTGGTAGGAGCCATGTGCCACTTCTCGCACATTACTTTGTGCTCTCCTTGAGACATAACCCACATATACTTTGTTATGTGGGAAACCATGCTCTGCTCCCAATGAAATAGGTAAGACCTCTCCCTATCTGTCAAGATGTTATTTTTTCCACCATTGAACATATGCTGAACTACATTCCAGTTCATCTACCATGAAACCATAGAAATCTGCCCTCTCACAATGCTTGGCCATCACTTCATTAAGGCATTCCCAAAATAGATATTGGGCCTCCATATCCTCCTCTTTCATTTCACATGTTGCAATCATGAGAAGATCTTGCATGTTGCGTGAAAACTCTAGTCATTTAAGAGGTTGTACAATTAGCTAGCTCTAACTACCTAAATACTCTACATTGGTCATGAGAAGATCTTGCATGTTGCATGAAAACTCTAGTCATTTAAGAGGTTGTACAATTACCTAGCTCTAACTACCTAAATACTCTACATTGGTAATCATGAGAAGATCTTGCATGTTGCGTGAAAACTCTAGTCATTTAAGAGGTTGTACAATTGGCTAGCTCTAACTACCTAAATACTCTACATTGGTAATTTGCTACCTTGGATCATACACGTGACAAGCCATGGTAATCCAATGTGATATTCGTTGGGTGTGGTCAAATTGTATCCACGCATGTCGCAGGTTACCAAAGCCAGTCCATCGCATTCGATTCACCAAATCCAACCCTGAAGCAGGTCCAATGGTGGACATCTTGAAAACATAACAATTCTCACGTGAGGACCCTTGACCCGGGAACCTACTTCCTGGAAGAAGTCATAAGTGCACTCTCGCTTCAGCTTCAGAAGTGCAACCAAGCCAAATCTCTCCTTTGAAGGCCCTTGCCAGGCTACTATAGTAGTGACTGACCTCCGAAGCCTAAAAAATCAAATTGTTCAAATATCACAATTTACTTATCTAGATTTTAATAACTCTTTTACACAAACCAAATTGCCCAACCAAATTAGCCTACCAGTTGTCTTCCACTAGTGGTCACATTTCCTATGCAATGTTGATGAACTCTTGTTCCCCAATGAAATGTGAGGAACCACCTTCTTGCACTAGTGCTACCATTACAATTTCTTCAGCCACACACATTTGTACCTTCCTTGCCCCAGCATTGCGATCCATCCCTAGCATTTTGAACAACATTTTCCTCGTCCTATCAGTTAGTGCCTCTGATGTGCCTACATATACATTATGTTGGTGGAAGCCGATGTGTATCATTAATCTACTCATCGTCTCATCAGAGGGCATCACATAATAGATGTAGCAATTGCATGTAGCAATGCGCATCGTCAAAACTGAGTAGTAATGGAAAAGGAGATTTCTAGATGCATTGCTACACTCAGCTCCGGTGGTGGTTGGTGCCTCTAGCACCAGTAAAATGTGATGCATTTCACTCCTTATGGTTCTTTAAACACGGGCAAAGTTCATTCAAACACTTCAAATGACCTAGGCAATGGCTTCTCCAACATACTCCAGGGAAGGCATTATTAGAGGTTTGCAGCTTTAACCACCAGTGGGGATTATACTTATGCTCCATGGAGTCCATTCCTGAGCATGTTCCCATGATTGGTGGGAACTCAAATGCAATATCATCGTTATATTGTCTAGGAATCTCCATGGCCTTGATAACCTCTTTGACATTCAACAAAATCTTTATTAATGTGTTTCCCTTCTTCATGCTCCGAAGGTATTCCAAAATGCTCTTGCCCAGTAGAGGATGATCCTGATGCATCGGTTTTGTTGTTATCTTAAAAGGGGATACATATATCTATCACATTCTTCTGAGTTAGAAGACCTCTGGGGCGAGCTGTCTAAGATGGCTATTGGTTGTGGGTTTGAGTTCAATGAAGAATCAACTGTTTTCGAGTAATTGGCTAAAAGAGAGTCATTATGTATATAGAACTCCTCCCCCTCATGATTAGAGGTTACCTCGAGAGGGATAAGCAACTCTTGGGACCCAATATTTACTATGGCTTGCAATCCATAAAATGAGTGGGGAGCTACTTGTTCATGCAAAAACTTTGCACTTACCAAAACTCGTCCATTGTTGAAACTTAGATTTTTCTTAGAAGATGGGAATGTGATTGTATAACTCATTATGAAGAGGAACAAAAATGAAAAACACAAGAACAAGAAAGAATGGCACAAGAGGTAGAGAGTACACAAGTATTGAATGTTGATTAACACTCTTAAAAAAGTTGGCTGTTTTTAATTCGATCATTTTAAATTAATTATAATTTTTAAAATTTAAAAAAAATCAAAAAAAATATCATGAAATATATATATTTAAATTTTTAAAAATTAGCATCCCTACATTCTCTCCCCTCTTCCCTGTCCATCACTCTTCTATCTCTTTTTCCCTCGTTTCTCTCTTCTTTCTCTCCTCTCTCTCCTTCATCATGGTTTACAAGATGAACATCCAAAAACATAATCATCATTAAGCTATAAAAAACTTGACAAATACATTATAGAAGTTGGCACTATATGAAGTAGTGCCAATATTATTACTACATCAAAGAAGCTGGCATTATGAAGTACTGCCAGCATTATTACTACACTCAATGCTTAGGAAACACACTCATTAGGCTCTATGAGGCACAGCCATTGATTGGTCCGAATTCCTAATTAGTTCCTCATTTTCATTATTGATGACTCTGTATGTCCTCTAGTAAGCAATTACACTTGATATTCTAAGCTCAAACATATCTATCGTTGCAAGTTCATTCTCATATAGAACATTCACATAAACATACATCCACCAATGATCTACAAATCTTAGATTCTCTACACACAGAAGTCTGGATTGTTTGAGTCCTTCTTGTACATCTCATCAAGAGCCATGTATCCTTGCAAGATGATACACTCCAAAGTAAGCTCCTCTAATGATGGCATGTTCATGATGCATAGAAAGAAAAAAGAAAGCGTGTTGATGAAAGAGAAGTGGGCATCTGCATGCTGATGGAGAATAAGTGACGAAGCCTTAATAGATTCTAGGGATTGGAGGAGATGCTTGGGCTGCAAGAGATGTGGGGCCAAAATCCTTGATAGAGGAGAGAGAGGGAAGCAAAAAGTAGATATAGGTAGATATAGGCTGCAGGGATAGGAGAGGGGGAGCTTGGGAGGAGGACTCTTGTAGGCCATCCTCCACTGCGACCTATGGCATATAGGCCCACGTGGCCTACATGCCGCAGGCTGCAAGCCTGCCTACCACGGCATGGGCGGTGCCATGCATGGCCGCGTGGCATAATGCCACACTGTGCCATGTGACATGTACGCGACACACACACCAAACGTGCTAGCCATGTGTGTAATTCCTACACTCCACGTGTAAAGCCCAATTGTGGGCATTACATGTGGCTGCCACATGGAGGGCGCAGTGCACGAGGCTCCATGTGCACTATGCATTCCACGTGGTGCCCATGTGGACTGCGCGATCCTCGTATGCACCACGTGAATTACACGTGATGCCTAGTCATTGGCGCCACGTGCAATTCATAACCATGTGTGTCACCAATCGGTGACACACACGCGTGGCACCTCCATGTGTAATGCCCGACTTCGGGCATTACATGTGGACTACCATGTGTAATGCCTGAAGTCGGGCATTATATGTGGCGTGCCACGTGAGCTATTCAATCCACATGGCTTTGCCACTTGTAATACCAGCAATCGGGCATTACATGTGGTATGCTGCTGCGTGGACTGGGACTAAATAGTCTACATGGAATCACCACATGTGTGATGCCGCCTGACTGCACGCAGTGTGCTACGTGGTTGGCCACCATGCAGGCCACGTGACCTGCATGGTTGTGCAGCAACAATGACTTTATAGCTGTTGCATAGCCACCGTTGAGGGCTCATAAAGCCCTCAACGGTGTGCCCTCAAAGCCCTCTCTCAAGATCTCTCACCCTCAAAGCACCCTCTCTTGCCCTCTCTCACCCTCAAAGTGCCCTCTCTAGCTCAAGTGTCCTTTCTAGCCTTCCGAAGCCCTCAAGCACCGAGAAACACCCTTAGTGCCCGCCCTCAAGCGTCTTCAAGATCAAGCGGCCCTCAAGCGGTCTCAACACTCTCAAGTTCAAGCGCTCCTCACACGCCCTCAATGACCAAGAGTCCTCCAATCATCCAAATTCTCGAGGTAAACTTCTTTTGATTAATATAAATGGCCTCACACGCCCTCAATGACCAAGAGTCCTCCAATCATCCAAATTCTCGAGGTAAACTTCTTTTGATTAATATAAATGGCAAGCGCTCCTCACACGCCCTCAATGACCAAGAGTCCTCCAATCATCCAAATTCTCGAGGTAAACTTCTTTTGATTAATATAAATGGCATAATAATTTTTAAATATTAAGAGATTGTGCATCACATTTTATTTGAATCAATAATTAATCATGATTAGAGTCTAATTTCAGATAGTTTCATCACATCTTATGTGAATCAGTAAATAATGATTAAAGACTAACTTAAGAACTATTCTGAAATTTGGTTGCATATCAAATTTATAGCTATTCAAGACAAAATGCCTTTAGGCACTCGTTTGAAATTGAAGGGGTTCACCGGATCGCAAGATGAGATCACTCTCTTGTAAGATGTGGACATATCACAAGTGGCCACATCAAACGAGGTAACGAACACCTCTCAAAATTATAGTTTGCTATGTGGGTTCTTCAATGCCCACCGACAATCGTATGGCAGCAATAGTGCCATGATTGTAGAAGAAGGGGAGTCTATGAAAGAGAGTTTTGGCCAAGTGGTTTATAGACATATCTCTATGAATTAGGTGGAGGGCCACTTGGTCGACAACCCAAACTGCCTTCCTAGAGTGTCACTTTGTCGCCTCCTTGCAAAGTCAGCAATCTGCACAAACAAGGATTCTGTCAAGGGGTTGATTAGAAGCATCGACGAGGAGAGAAAATATCAATAGACAATAGTGGCATTCATTGTCTCTCTGAGGGATTTCCTGGCAAACCACCATTCGACCGCAGCCGGCCATGACCTATCATTGTTAGGTGAATTTAACATGATACTAGAGGAGACCGAAGGATGGCAACACATGGTTGGGAAGATGTTTGTCATTTGGGATGGCAACTATCAACTCAAAGCTTGGCAAAAATGGGTGAATATTAATTGAGTCAAAAATGGGTGAATATTAATTGAGTCAAAAAAGAGAGGATTCCCAAGGTGAATTACAGAGTGGTCCGGTTCCTTGAGGAAGAGGAGGAAAATTTCTTGTTGGTGCTATGCATGATCAACAAGTAAGTGGATTGTACATTGTTTTTTGTGTATGAAATGAACAAACCTTGTATATGTCATCATTTGCCTTGTTTAAAATGCATGCAGATTTTTCAGGGTCACTACCATTCATGTGCCGAACACAATGGCACATGATATATTTATGATGGAGCATGTGGGTCTTGCCAATCCACAATCATTGTTGTCAAAGTTTAGTGATGTTGATCATGCATGGGCCTAGAAAGCGCTTACTCACCATGGCACTCTTGTCACAATTAGTTTTCAATACTTTGCCAGCTTCTTAGGCAAGTTGCTAGGGTCTATGACTAGTTTCTCTAGGTCTTTTGGTGGTGGTGGCTGGGGATTTAATTCTTCCTCTAAAGAGGATGAAGAGATGTTGAAAACTATGTACTCACGCTGATCCCTCTTGAATTGTCTTTCCCTTGTCCTATCTTCTTGATTCTTCATCTTCTGGTTTTGGCAGCAACTCTAGCATGTTTCAAAACTTTGTTGATTGTTGGTAGGACTTGGGCCAACTTACACACCCTTTGAGTACTAGGATCTCAAGCCTGTCTAGCTTCATGAGTAGTGGCTCTCCTTCTTTTCTACATCCTAGTCACAAACATTGAGAGGAGGAACCATATATAACATCCCATCCCTGATGCTTAGCAAACTAAGGCTTGTAATTGCTTTGTACTCTTGGGTTGAACATAAATTGGTGGATGCTCTTATTGGATAATCCTTGTAGATGTGATCAATACCACATTGTGTGTGGATGGTATTAAAGAATGTCGATTGGATAGTGTGGCTACCATAGCCTTCTTGTTGGGACACTTTGCCACCCAATGAGGTCCCTTGCAATGATAGAACTGTAGTGGCATATGAGATCCTAAGGCATTGATGTCATTCCCATTGCACTACAGCTATATATACAGGGTAGAAACTATCACCATCTTGAACGTAGTGGGTTAGGATTTGATTCTGCGGACTCTGAGCCTCTACTAGTGGTTCTATTAGTTATTAGTGTCCCCTACTATTCCTCCTTCCTCTTCATCAGGGATTTCTGTTAGGGTCAATTGGTTCATGGGAGGTTACTCAGCCTGGGTCTTGTTGGTGGAGCCAACAAGGCTAGATGTATTGGGCGGGTGGAAATGGTGCAACTAGCGACTTGCTACCTCTGAGGAGGTTGACTCTTGTAGCAATGGATATAGTGTCATGGTTTTCCATCCTCATGTAGTATGTGAACCAAATGCCTCCTTGCCTAAGTCTTAGGTGGGGGCATTCCATGCTTGTATGGTTGGCATAATATATTGAACACGAGACCAACACACATCTAGAAGGGTACATATGTGGTTGGCCTACATTATCCTTCCTTACCCTTACCTTCCATTGTGCCAAGTCATTTGTTGCATGAGTGTGCCTTGATAAATCTTCTATGGTTGGTGCAACATGTGGCTCTTTTCCTTTGACACTGACCTTTGAAGGTACTATGCCAAAGGATGCTTTAGATGGGGCTCCTTCAAGGAGATACCTTGAAGATGTTCCTGTGAAACCATTAAAGTCTATGGCACTTCTATAGCATGTATCAAAGTTCTTATGCTTTTCTGAGTATAAGGTGGTGTGAGCAATGTTGAATCCAGGATTCCTTCTAGGAATATCCCAATTAATTGTTCATTAGAGAACTTGTCATTGTCTAGCATCTTATTCTCACTCTATTGATATAGTCTCTGATTGATTCTTTATTTTGCTACTTTGATAAGGTAAAGTTGATTGACAGGGTTTCATTAGGTTACCTAGTGGGAGTACCCAGTTGTTAAAGCAATCTTCAGAGAATCAAAGTTAGCCTTGTCTTAGTGATCAAAATCACTAACCCGCCTTTCCTGCCTTTCCTTCCATAGTAAGGCCAAAGTAACTTACCCGTACAAGGTCATCAGGCTAGCTACATGTGTCACACATATAATCAAACACTTCTAGGTGTGCAATGGGGTCTCTATTCCCATTGAACTTGAACATAAATTTCATGATTTGCATGGGTGTGATAGTAGTCTAGTGTCTAGGGTTTGGTCATGCTACTACAATTGGTGGTGGTGTTTTTGCTAGCCCTATTACTACCCCTCTCCCTATTTGGGCTACTATCCTCACAGTGGTTAGGGTAGAGGGTAGTGGTATAGGAGGAGTTGAGGCACTAGTGGTTGTGGGTGGTAGTATGAGTATGGATAGGTTGGGTGGAGGCATGTGGGGTGTTACCCTTATCCTTGGAGGAAAGTTTGGGTACAGTGAAGGATAAGCATGTGGAAGGCTAGTTTATACCATGGCACATATTCTCCTCCAAGTGTTGGGTCTAGCCTAGAGCTTTCTCGTCTATGCCATGTTGAGATATCGAGCTCAACTAGTGCTACGACGGACATTGAGGACCCGTCTGGGTGATAGCTTTCGTATCTACACCACTGGCATAATTGGTGAGATTATGGGTGATATGCGGACCGAGCTCAACTAGTGCTACGACGGACATTGAGGACCCGTCTGGGTGATAGCTTTCGTATCTACACCACTGGCATAATTGGTGAGATTATGGGTGATAAGCTATCACCCGTCTGGGTGATAGCTTTCGTATCTACACCACTAGCATAATTGGTGAGATTATGGGTGATATGCGGCCAGTGGGATGACAAGCTGTGTGACAGCCATTTTGGATTACTAGAGACTGGCATAGTTATAGTGCTAGCTCATTTATTCAGGTTCACATTATGGACTGACCCTTGTATGTTGTAGTAGTTGAGTACTAACCCATATAGGGTGTACTCTTATCTTTATGTTATGTTGGTTAAGTAGAGAAGAAGAAGATAGAAGAAAATTCAGCCATCTCTCTCTTGTGTCTTGCTCTGAAGTGCTTTAGCAATGAATAGCTGAGAATTACAATGGGTGGGCATGGGTATTTATACCCTCACAATGGAAATGGCCAACTCATGTAGCATAAATTAAATAATAACTTATGCCCTTTGTTAAGACTCGTTCCCACATGAGATACTACTTTTAACAGAAAGATAGATAGAAGCCTTATTTACATGACTATCACACGCCCGAATCTTAGTTATGCTGTGGGGCTAGTAAGCCAATTTATGCAGAGCCCCAGAGAACCTCATTTGGATGCAGTGAGACACATTATGCGATATGTAAAGACCACTACACATTATGGTCTTCTTTATGAGCATGGTAAAGACTTGGATATACATGGCTACACAGACGCAGATTGGGCAAGTAGCTCCTATGACAGGAGGTCTACTAGTGGTTATGCCTTTACATTTAGAAGTGCAGTGGTGAGTTGGAGTAGCAAGAAGCAACCTACTGTTGCTTTATCTAGTACTACAGAGGCTGAATACAGGGGTGCAGCCACCATTGCTACATGTGAAGGAGTATGGTTAAAGAATCTCTTGGCTGATTTGGGTGAGCCTATTGATGGCAAGGTTGTCATTCATTGTGACAACATGAGCAGCATACAGTTGGCCAAGAATCCAGTTTTTCATGTGCAGACCAAACACATAGAGGTCCACTATCATTTTGTCAGAGAGAAAGTGTTGGATGGTACAATGGATCTGCAGTATGTGAAGACTGAAGAGCAGGTGGCCGACATCTTTACAAAGCCACTTAGCAGGGAGAAGTTTGAGTACTTTCGTACTATGTTGGGAGTACGTGGGATAAACTTGAGGGGGAGTGTTGAGAGCTTTGATAGCCCAAGCTCATCTACATCTTCATCTATGGCAGTACATCATGAGCTTGAGAGGGGCTATTGAGATTCAAGCTTGATGTCAACGTGAGCCAGTTGTGCTATGTGCTGGCATGTTAGGTAGCAACATGTGTGAGACATAAATGACCGCGTCCAGTTGGTCATAGGGTGTGGACACTAGCTAGGGTTAGCTGTGTGTGGACACAACACATAGTGTGTGTTGTGTATTATGGATTATGGCTTTATGCATTGTGTGAGTAGGGAGATGGCTTTCCTCTATGGTTAGGGTTTGCAATATACATTAGGGTTTGCTCCTGTGCGTATGTCTCCTCTCCCTCTACCTATTTTTCATCAAGTAGAAGGCACCTATTTCACATGTGTGGTGGAGTTTTAAACTCAAAAATATTGTGATATTTTTATCTCTCCTCTCTCCTAGATCAAAACAAATCAAAAGGGAGTCAAACTAGGTCCAAATCTTGTCCAAATTCAGCCAAACTGAACCTGAAAAATTTTAGAAAACTAGTTGGACTTGGTTAGCCCTCACCTATAAATAGATCCTTAGCCCTTTGTAAAAAAAATATGAGAACTATACCATGCCAGTATTATACTGAAATAATGATATTTTCTTTTATCCTCTAAAAATCCTCTACAAATTGAAGAGATTGAAGCTTCTCTCTCTCTTCAATCTTCCTTGGAGTCTTCATCAACATACCAAACCAATTGATTGGTTGGGGGCCTCTACTTTGATCAAAGAATCAAGCAATCTAGGAGGTAAAATATGGATTATGGTCTTTTTTCTTCTAGATTAGAGAACTATTGAAGTATATCACCAAGCGTTTTCTCTCCTCCTCAAATACTCGCCACCGCTAGATGAGGAACAACTGATGGCCAGGTTCATTCGGGGACTAAACAAACCTTTGAATATCCTAGTGAAGAATGCCAAGCCAGTTTCCATGGCCAAAGCAGTGCGGATGGCGAAGGATTTTGCCAAGGCCTTTGATGTCAAGGCTCCGCCGCCGAAGCCAGCACCATCACCTTTCAAAAGGTTTTTAGCTCCAGAAAGTGATTCCAACCTTCCACCGTCTAAGAGATATAAGGGTCAAGCCCAAGATATGGGAAGTTCCAGAATGGACAAAATGTCCTTTTTCCGAAACTCAATCCCTTGGAATTCAACTTCAGAAGTTCCACCCTTGAACAAGGAAGTGAAATGCTATAACTGTCAAGGATTTGGACATCGCAGTATGGATTGCCCAACTCCTTTTGGAACAAGGTTTTCAGGGCAGGAAAATCAGGGATCAAGATTCCAGACTCCAGCACCTTCCTTCCAGAGTAATCAAGTTTCTTTCTGCCAAAATCAGAGAAATCCCAGAGGTAGACCCTCTGACCAACCCGCAGTTTTAATCCAAAGTAATGCAAGACCTCCACCTCCTCAGAATAGGGGAAGTCAAAGAGAGATGTTCCCAAATCGGCCGTCCACTTCCAAGGCAGTAACGCTGGAAGTGATTGAAGAAAAAGAAGAAGATGAAAGAGATCATACTCCACCTACGAGATGAGGACATCTCGCGTTTTTTAAGTGGCGTAGGATGTAAGATTCCTCCCTCAAGCTTTTGAGGTGTGCAGGTGTAAGAACCTCCCCTTCTGATCTTATAATTATTCCCCTTGTTGAAATAAAAGAAAGATTCTATTTTACCCTGTTTTGACCTGGAGAGAGAAAATGTCTAGAGAGAGGTAATCCAAAATCGAGATATTTTGGATATAAAAATCCTCCTAGTGTCTAAAATGGTTTCCCCTGAAATAGAAATTCAAAAATAACTTTCCAATGTGCAATTGGAATTAATTAAAAATAGGTAAAAAGGACCTTCGCCTAAGGGTCCAGATTTTCAGAAATTTTTAGATTATGGTTCAATTAAGGTTCCTATGGACCAATAAGATTAATACAAATGTAGGGAGGAGATAAATTGAAGAATTAAAAGAAAAACCCCCAAAAATGAGTAAATACTCACATAAGATGAAGAGTTGACTAAGGACAAGGTTTATTAGTAAAAAACTATGAATATTACTTTAAAAAAATGAGATTAATGATTCAATTTTGACACCTTGGTAAGGAGAAGGAGGCTCTTCAAGGAGGCGCCTATTTCACATGTGTGGTGGAGTTTTAAACTCAAAAATATTGTGATATTTTTATCTCTCCTCTCTCTTGGATCAAACCAAATCAAAAGGGAGCCAAACGAGGTCCAAATCTTGTCCAAACTGAACCTAGAAAATTCTAGAAACTAGTTGGAGTTGGTTAGAGGCCTCCCTCACCTCTAGAAACTAGTTGGAGTTGGTTAGAGGCCTCCCTCACCTATAAATAGATCCTTAGTCCTTTGTAAAAAAATATGAGAACTATACCATGCCAATATTATACTGAAATAATGATATTTTCTATTATCCACTACAAATTGAAGAGATTGGAGCTTCTCTCTCTCTCTCTTCAATCTTCCTTGGAGTCTTCATCAACATACCAAACCAATTGATTGGTTGGGGGCCTCTAATTTGATCAAAGAATCAAGCAATCTAGGAGGTAAAATGTGATTTATGGTCTTTTTTCTTTAATCTCCAAATGTTTCTCTCTTCTCAACCCCTCTCAAGCTTGAGAAGCATTCAATTGAATGGCTTTTTAATACAATTGAAGTTCTTTAATGAATTGTAGTGATAAAACACATAAATTTTCATTTATGCTTAAATTAAATGTTTTTTTAAGCATGTCTCTCTCTCCCCCAAAGAATGGTCATTCCTATGACCTATTCTATATTCAAATGAAGCTTCTCATGAAGCAATTCTCAAATCTAAAAGTAAGTTCTATGCTTGTCAAATTGAGGCCGAATAAGGGCTTTTTAATGCTTTTATGCTATTTAATTTATGGAAAAATTAAGAATCAAGCCCATAATTAGATATTGATCCAATTAATGGTTATTCTAATCATAGGGATATTACTAAACTTTGTGCTTTCAAATTATTGAGAATTATCAATAATAGCAGCGGAGCTATGGCAAAATTTCTTAACACATAAATCATTTTCATTCATAATATGAAAAGAGGACTTCCTACCATATGCTAGGATTAATCATCCTAAATAAATTGAATGATTCTCATTATAATCATGGAAAATTTAATTTTTATGTTTATGCATAAATAGTAATTAGCAAAAGAGGAATTTCTAGTAATTCATTTTTCTGTTAAGAGAGGAATTCTTATGACATTTGGAATTCCATCATTGAGATGGGAAAAGAGAAATTCCTAGTATATTGGAATTAATGAGTATTTTAATTAAATTCAAAGATAAAATTTAGATAAATTTATTTTATCTATGAAAAATATTTAAATGTAAAAAGAGAAATTCCTATGACATTTGGAATTTCATCATTGAGATGGAAAAAGAGAAATTCCTAGCATATTAGAATTAATGAGTATTTTAATTAAATTCAAAGATAAAATTTATATAAATTTATTTTATTTGTGAGAAATATTTAAATGTTAAAAGAGGAATTCCGATGACATTTGGAATTCCATCATTTAGATGGGAAAAGAGAAATCCCTAGCATATTGAATTTATGGGTATTTTATTTTAGATGAAATTACTTTATAAGAAATAATTGATGATAAAAGAGGAATGCCCATGACATTGGAATGCAATTAATTAAATGCAAAAAAGAGGAATTCCCATGGTATTTGAGATCCAAGAAATTAAATGGGAAGAAGAGGAAGTTTTAGTATAATTCAATTTATGATTATTTATCAAAAGTGAAAATATGGGTAGAATTGATTTCTGTAAATCCCATGAATTCTTCTCTTCCAAAAGAGGAATATTGAATTTAATTCATTTGAGAAATTGAGAATGAATATGGAACTAGTTGTCAAGAAAAAGAACCCTTTAATTAGGCCAAGCAATTAGCAGAAATTTAGAAAAAGTCCCATTATCGGGATCTTTCAACCTAGAAAAAGCTATTAAATGAGAAAAGCATGTGAATGGATGCGATAAGATGAAAATAGGATGCGATAAGATGTGTATGGGATATGATAGAATGTGAATGGATGTGATAAGATGTGTATGGGATGTGATAGAATGTGAATGGATGTAAGAAGATGTGTATGGGATGTGATAGGATGTGATAAGATGAAAATAGGATGTGATAAGATGTGATGTAATGAGAATAGATTGGATGTATATGTGGAAGAATAGATGTGGATGTGTATGTGGAATAATGGATGTGGATGCGTATGTGGATGTGTATGTGGAAGAATGGATGTGGATGTGTATATATGGATGTGGATGTGCATGTGGAAGAATGGATGTGGATGTGTATGTGAAAGAATGGATGTGGATGTGTATGTGAAAGGATGTAATGTCGATGTGAGTGAATGGATGAGATATAATGTGATGTGAATCCGGATGTGAGTGAATGAGATGTGATGTCATACGAATCGGATATAAATGAATGAATGTGATGTGATGTGAATCGGGATAAGAATGAATGAGATGAGATGGGAAATGAATGAGATGTGATGTGATGTGAATCGGGATAAGAATGAATGAGATGAGATGTGATGAGGTGTGATGTAAATTGAAATAGATGTGAATGAATGAGGTGTGATGGGATGTGAATATGGGTTGATGCGAGTGGATGAGATGTGATGAGGGTAAATGAGGAAAGACGTGATAAGATGAAATATAATGTGATTGGATGAGAATAGGAATACATATGAATTGGATATGGATTAAGTAATGTGGATAGATGTGGAACAATGTGAAAGACGAGAGTCCTAACTGATAAAGTTGCAACAGCTGACGGAGAGTCAATGGAGGACGTCTCGCGCAAGGTCCATCTGTCGAGGTCTTGACCAACCTCGGTTCGATTTAAATGGTGAGCTTCCAGTACGGTGGATGAGGGACCAAGGAAGCAGCCTATGAGTGAAGCACTAGGTCACCTACGAAGGATCCTAGAGGGTGCTGACCATATGGTGCTCGGGCTCTAGGTCGCTAAAGATACCCACACATGCATCGGGGAAGATATGGGAACAAGGAGTAAGAGTTGTTTTCTGAAACCGGGCACGGATCTGGTTGATTGACCTTGCTGGTCCTCAACGGATGAGTCCATAGCTCTTTTATATGCATCTGTTGGTCGATCTTGCTGATCTTCAATGGAGATTCCATCTTGAATTTTATAAGTGAATATATTGCCGGTTACCTAATATGAGCTAGGAACTATCGAAAAGGCCCCTGAGTGGATAGGTGGTGAGCGTTCTGGTTGCCAATGATGCCATAGATACACCGATGAAGGAATGATTGGAAATAAGGATTCAATCGGATATTTTGGAGGATTATGATCAGTGACACTATGGTTTCATTAAATGATTGTTTTAAAGATATCTAAATCTGTGAAAAAGGCAATTTCATATTGTGTGTAAGTGGTGTGATTGGCATTAAATTTGCATGAATATCCAGCTAGGGGGCCTGGGAACTCTTTTCCCTGGTACCCGGGACAAAACCTAAATAAATTCCTAATTGGATCCCATCACTACAGTGGTTGGGCGATTAGCTAGGGCGGTTGGGACTGGATGGGGTTAGGCTAGACTGATGGATCCATAAAACGAGACTCAATTCTGTTATAGTACGATAGATGAAGTAAATCCCGGATAGTAATTGTTCTTTGCAAAAAAAGAATCAATGGTTGTGCCTCTCGATGGGGAAAAAAACGTTGGTTTGTATGATCCAAGTGCAAGTTTCTTCCTTGATCTGACCAAGTGACTCACAGGTTTGGTCAGATCAGTTTGGTCAGTAATGACCCTGACTACGTTAGAGTACAAATATCCTAGAGGAATCGCTCGTGCTTTTTGGTAGGGGAAGTTTTTCCAGATTCGGTTTTTGGAGAAGCAAGGGATTAGTCTCTTGTCCGGATATCCGTGGGCGAGGCCCCCAAGTGAGGGATCCTGCCCCGCGCAAGAAGTGCTACTTCCGCTGCTAGCACACCCGAATCCGTTTGCGCGGAGGGGGCAGGGATCTTTCAAAGGAAGTCTTGCTTTGAGACTCCAAAACTTTATCCTAGGAAACGCACAATTAGACAATCCATAACCTGCCAAGGATAAAGGCATGGAATGCCAGCCTGAAAGAGAGTCCACGCCACCTCTAGACCATAGAACAAAAATGGGGCAAAGTGAAAGTAACCCAACCTAGACTTATCCACCAGTCTAGGAAGCCATGCCCACCATTGTAATGGCCAACTCATACCAAGAGCATAGGTAAGAGCTAAACCTAGGTTAGGAACTAGCTCTCTAAGGGCCTGAAATGTCCTATCAAAGAGAGAGAACCTACCCAGCCCAATCATATCAACCTAGGTTAGGAACTAGCCCTCTAAGGGCCTGAAATGTCCTATCAAAGAGAGAGAGCCTACCCAGCCCAATCATATCAACCCACTACACACCAATGTACCAGTAGTACCCACCTCACGAGGCACACCCTGTGGATGACCATATGAAGAACAAACTAGTCCTTGAGACAAGGACCCCTGATGGTACATTATCCACCCGGCCCAGCTCCCCCACCTATCTTACCCCAACCAGCACCACCTGCTCCAGCCACAACAGGACTAACTCCTTAAATGTTGAGAATATCCATGGAAATAGGGAGGGGGATAGCTTTCAGAATCACACCACCAACACCAATTCAGCCTGGCACAAGGGCCAAGACCAAGCTGATCACCAAGTTCAATGGAGTTGGAGATCCCATACCACACTTAGAAATGTTTAATCAGATCTATGAGGCATTTGACCATGTGGATGATCAAGGCAAGGTGAGTGCCTTCGGCCTCACGATAGATGGAAAAGCTAGCCAATGGTCTAGATCCCTAAAGGTAGAGGATAAGGCCACCTTTGTAGCCTTGAAAGAGGCCTTCATGTTGAAATATGCAAGTCAATGGGTGTGTGTGGGAACAAGCCCTTAGCAAGAGGCTATAAAAGAGAGTCTGTAATTGAGTGGGTAGCAGTGAAAAGGTGAGAGGAATCTACTAATGAGAGAATCAAGGGTAGCATGAGTGAATATAAGGGTGTGGAAAGATTCTAGGAAAAGGTGCCCCTAGATGTAGGGGAGGTGGCACAAATCAAGCAAAAATCAGTGGGATTAGATGCTTGGTGTCAGGCGTTTTTTTGAGAGCTCTTTTTGGTCAGTGTACATATGGATGTGTGGCGTGTGTGAAGGTTTTGCCTGTGAATGCCTTGCCAGGTGTACAGGGTGGACGGATTTGTTTTGAGGCTTGTGCAGGCCTGTCCGAAACAGGGTCCATGGAGATGGTATCAGCCGCTTGGTCGTCTTGAAGTATGTGTGCGTCCAAAGGATGAGTAGGCACTCGTATGCTGCATCTTGGTAAGGTATGGCATGAAGGGCAATTAATAGGAAAGAGGGGCCAAGGTCGCTTGAGATATGGTGTGAAATGGGAAGTGTGATAGTGGCCATCTTAGGCAAAATAAAAAATGTATATAATATTAAATGGCCAAAAAAGAAAAGAAGGCGTGGAGCTTTGAGCTGCCGCCAGAGCGGGTATATTCCAGAAGGTTGGCGTGGTGAGGAGCTGGCGAGTCGGCGTGGGCTGGAGAGAAAAGGAAGTCGCCGTGTTGTTTTTGAAGTGGGGGCCGAGGTGGAAGGGCTATAGAGGCAGGGTCTTCTTTCTTTTTTTCACCTCACACTTGGCATCTTGTGGATGTAAACCCTATAAATTCAGGCATTGGCCTAATGAGTATTTGCTGGTTTTTGAGTATCCATGCCTACATTATCCTGTTAGGTCAATTGCTCACTAATCTTATTTTAATTATCATCCTAATCACATACTAATGATGTTGATTCATGCATTTGATACACCATAGCCTACTCTTGCTTGCATTTTAACATGGTATCAGAGCCTCAGATCCATGCCCAACGTGTCTTAGCTCATCATCAAGTGTTTTATTCATTTCATTAGCCCATAATCATAATTATGAGCATTAAGCTTCTCTCTTCTCCATAGCCAAAGTGTACCCCTAGCTGGTGGAGGAGCTCCCTCTCCCTTCACACATACTCATTGCCCAAGCCCTTTTAGGGACATAAACTAGACTCAAGGCACTCCACGACACAGCTCCAAGGATATGACCCAATTCAATGCGATTTGCCGCGACGGCAGCGCGATTTTCAGGCGCCATCAGATTTGGGAAAAAAGCTACATGCAACACGTCCACTTCGAATTCTCCTAATTCCAACTGGGCCTGAGGGTTTTCAAGCATGCTCTACAAACTAGTGAAGGCAGTTTTTTATTTCATCAAGTCTACAATGAGATCCAGCACTGTGCACAGTCAAGGAAGTGCCTCTGTTAATCACTTGATTAATTCTTCATTAAAGCTTCAATCTTGATGTTTGTGGGCTCAAAACACATCTAGACACATTTATCTACTACTGTATTGAAAAATTTTGAGATTAGATTTGTGCAAGTGGATCAATTGAAGACTCCAAGTGGGGACAATCTTCTGCACATGAATAGTGAATTATCTTGGCAAATTGCTTGATTAATTCACCTAATCAAGGTGTTAGTTAGGCATTTGTGGATCTAATCCAACATTGGGAAGGTGCTACACATGTCTATGTGTTCAAATTGAGTTTTTTGTCTTAATCACTACCCCGATTAATCCCTCCAAATCAGTGTATTTTTGCACACACAAAATAAGGGATTATTTAGCACTAATCACTATTTTTTGGTACAATTGATGGTTCAAATTTACCATTGGGTATCTGATACAGATCCCTATCACTTTAGATTACAATTCGAAGATAATTTGATATCCCAACCATTAAGTACAGAGATCACTTACCCTTGGTTTTATGTTATTTTTGATGAATTCATGCTGATAAACTTGTTGTAATCATTATTAAACATCAGATTTGATTTGTAAAAGGGTAGACACTGCCCTTGAATTTGAATTGGATCGAGGTAAGATCACCTTCACATCATCATCATGAGTAATGCATATGAAATAGCTAAATTTAATGGGGAGCAGTTTCATACATAGCAAACAAAGACCATGTATTTTTTCATGAGGAAAAATCTATGGGGACTAGTTAAGGGAAGAGTTGCATGTCCAGAGGAACATTGGGGAGAATGAGTGGAAGAATAGGAATGAGAAAGCATTAGGACTTATTGCACTCAGTTTAAATGATGAAATCATTCACCACATCAAAGGGATACAACAGGCTAAGAGATGCATGGGATGAACTCAATAAATTATTTGGCACTCAAGCAAAAAATTCAAAGATAAATCTGCTAATGCAATTCTACAAACTTGACATGAAGGAAAGTGAACCTCTAACCACACACTTGAACAAATACAAAAGCATTAAGCAACAACTGGCAGTGGCCATTGGTTGGGAAGAAGGTAGATGATGATGAGGCACTAGCAGTGCTTCTGAAGAGTGTGGACAAAGGACAATATAAGAACATTGTGGCAACTTTAAAGAATGTACCAGAGTTGAAGCTGCGAGATAGAAGGAGCTCTACTAGAGCAAGAGAACAAGGTCAAAGAGAAGAAAGGGATGGACCCAACAACTGGAGAGGAAAGATCATTCTACAATATAAGAACATTGTGGCTACCTTAAAGAATGTACCATAGTTAAAGCTGTGAGATAGAAGGAGCTCTACTAGAGCAAGAGAACAAGGTCAAAGAGAAAAAAGGGATGGACCCAACAACTGGAGAGGAAAGATCATTCTACACCCGAGGAGGATTCTCACGAGGATGAGGACGAGAACGAGGACAAGGAAGAGGCAGGTGAGGAAGGACCTTCACTTGCCACAACTATGGGAAGCCAGGACACATGGCTAGAGACTGCTCTACAACAAACCCAATGAATAAGGATCGACATCGGCAAACTTCATGGAGACTCCTAAGGAAGAGGAGTCAGGACATCTTTTCTAAGAGAGAAAGAGAGAGAAACCCCACAACCCAATGTAACCTTCCCCAACAGAGTAAAACCACCTTTGAGCCATCGATGATGTAGGCCATGTGGTAGATGTATGTGTGAGCACTTTAGTCAAGGTCATAGTAGGCACTTGTAGTAGCCTTGGACACATAGAGAGAGAGTGTCAAGGACTATGAATTAGGGACTTGAGGCACTGGTCCCGGGCTACCAAGTAAGAGGGAAACTTGGTATAGGGTCCAGGTGTGCTAGAGTTATTCACTTGAGGGGAGGTGTTGAACTATGTAAGTGAATGGGTGTGTGCGGGAACAAGCCCTTAGCAAGAGGCTGTAAAAGAGAGTCTGTAATTAAGTAGGTAGCAGTGAAAAGGTGAGAGGAATCTACTGATGAGAGAATCAAGGGTAGAATACGTGAATATAGGGGTGTGGAAAGATTCTAGGAAAAGGTGCCCCTAGATGTAGGGAGGTGGCACAAATCAAGGAGAAATCAGTGGGATTAGATGCTTGGCATCTTGTGGATTTAAACCCTATAAATTGAGGCATTGGCCTAATGAGTATTTGCTGGTTTTTGAGTATCCATGCCTACATTATCCTATTAGGTTAATTTCTTACTAATCTCATTTTAATTATCATCTTAATCACATGCTAATGATGTTGATTCGTGCATTTGATCCACCATAGCCTACTCTTGCTTGCATTTTAACACTTCAAAGTTGGATACTCTCCTGCCAAGGAACCCGATGGAGTTCAGTTGAGAAACTGCACAATGTAAAACAGAAGGATGGGAAAACCATTCAGGACTACATCAACCAGGTGAGGTATCTCCATTCCCGGATAGAGACAAGTTCTCTGATGAAAGGCTGATTGAGAGATTCCTTGAAGGCCTCGACGATGTACCCTTGCATAAGTCCTTGTATGCTCTGGCCCACACTTTCTTTGAACAATGTTGTAGGAGTGCTATGGCCTTTGAGGATAATTTCAAGGGAATGCGTTCCCAAGCCAAGAACTGCTTGAGGGCATGTCCGAGGCTTCCTTCAAAACAACTAGCACAAGATCTGACGGGAAAAGCAAGGAGTCCACCTCAGGACAAAAAGTTGAATAGCTGGATGTGGCATTAATGTAGCAAATGACCCAGCATTGGAGAACCAAGGTCGGGATTGAGTTAGCCAACCCCATCTTTACCCCAAGAGGGAACTAGTGTGGTGCCCGATTTATCAAGCTAACCATATTAGCACGCAGTATCCACATTTCAAACCCTGTTCCACTTTCTACTGCACTTATTGCCAAAGATGGGGAAATCATGAAATTGCAAATTGCCATGAAGTGGCCCAGAGAGGAATTCTTAGGATACCAGAAATTGCCATGAAGTGGCCCAGAGAGGAATTCTTAGGATACCAGAAATACCCTTACCACCCCCTATACTTCCACCACAACCCCCATTACCTCAAATCACTCATGTTTGACAGTTAACCTTGACTAAAATATTTGAAGAAGGTGATGACAAGGCAGCTGCTAAAGGGACCACCTTCAAGCCCCTTGAGTTAAACACCTTGAGTTAAACAGTCCATCCTCCCAGATTCTAAGTCACTATGTGATGGAGGGAGACCAGATGTACCCCATATACCTAGCCACCCCAAATCCACAAGGAAGGGATTTGAACAACGTGGCTAAATGACCACCCATGCAATGCTATCATTGTAGTTGAGTGTCTAATTAAAAAAGAAAGAGAAAGTACTATAGTGAGTGCTTCTACCTTAACCCCTTTATGCATAGTGTGCGGAATTGACCATACTTATAAGGACTCTCCCCATCGCTGAGAGTAGGTGCATCGCGAATCCTAGCACCAACATTAATTTGCTAAGTGTCAGAGACAGCTTCACCCACACAATCCCTCTTAATGTAATAACCAAATTGCAAAATAGAAGAGGGTCAATTATTTAGGGTGTAAAAGAGGCATTTTTAAAGGAGAAAAAAATGTCTAGCTCAAAAAACTTCATGATTAAACATTGTGGTGGTGGTGGGACACGTGCCACTCCACTCTCTCACTCTATCTCATGCTTTACTATAGTTGAACTCTTCTTCTTCTTCTTCTTCTTCTTCTTCTTCTTCTTCTCTCTCTCTCTCTCTCTCTCTCTCTCTCTCTCTCTCTCTCTCTCTCTCTTTGCCGCCTACTCAAGAAACTTGAAGAAGAGAGATATCCTTCCCGGTAGCAACCGCCGTTATAGCTGCTGATGTGCAAAGACCTGTCACCATTCCCATCCCTATACCTTGAGCTCCTTCTGGCCCCTTGCACCCTTCTCTACCTATCATTGATAGATAAAAGGTCCTTGCTCAAACAACCTCAGTAAGACTCTATAGGCAATTGTATTGACCCGACCAAAAGAGCGTGGGTGGCAGTTGTACCCGACCCGACCAAAAGAGCGTGGGTGGCATCCTCAACAGGTAGCTCTCTCTCTCTCTCTCTCTCTCTCTCTCTCTCTCTCTCTCTCTCTCTCTCTCTCTCTCTCTCTCTCTCTCTCTCTCTCGTAGACATTTGGGCATCAAAATCACCACACCATATGTACTTATGCTTTTGGAAACTGGCCGTCGGCCAATTGAGGTACATGCTATGATCCGAGTACTGAGATATGCCACTCGAGTATGTCAAATGGATGATAGTAGGCTCCCCAAACGGGCATGGAATGCTAGCACACGCCTATAGAAAACGTGGAAAAGTAAAGTGCTTTCAACAAGATGGGTGCTGGATATGCGAAAATGGTTTAAAGGAGGGTGGGGAGTGGATAGATATCTAGATATGGCACCAGAAGATATATGCATGGACACATTTCAATCAGACCTCTTACGAGCGTATCAAGCAAAACATCAAAGCAAGGGAGCAAATGGCAAACTTGCTTATTACAGTATGCATATCTATCCTTCATGTTGGGAATCCTACATGCAGGCAGAGGCACGCACACAGCCATACATAGCCAATCCGCTCTCAGTGGTATTTAGACAGAGTATTGCACGACTTCGAACTCGATCACACACTTTATTGATCGCGAGACAGGTGCATGGAGTGGACAGGCAAGAGAGACGAGGTTATGCAAGATGTGTGGACTATTGAGGTAGAATCAGAGGAGCACATGATTATGACATACCCAGCATATGCACACATACGGGCTGACTTTGATATCCCTTTACAGGGGCCACTTCACCAGTTTCTGACCACTACTCCTATATCGAAGTTAGGGGCTCTCATCACCCGCATGTTACGCTTTCGGGAGAACCACGCTGCATAGATCGTTCTTTCATCGTAGCTACCCTTTCCTACCATGGGGGAGGAGACTCATTGTATATCTGGAAAGGTCCCATGGGTCATAATTTGGCCTTCCGTGGTTGGACGATAATAAACTACTCTACTCTACTCTACTCTACTCTACTCTCTCTCTCTCTCTCTCTCTCTCTCTCTCTCTCTCTCTCTCTCTCTCTCTCTCTCTCTCATGCAAAGTCATCAGAGAACTAGTAGGCTGCTAAATCTAACCATGTAACATGCCTCTTTTCCCTTAATTATTTGTGTAGAATGAAAATTCCTCCAAGAAAGTGCACCAACAAAAACCTTCCATAGCCCCCTGCTGATGACATTGGAATAAGAAAGTCGGCTGGAACATGAAAGTCATAATCCAAAGCTCCTTCCCAAGGTAAGGTGTCTCCATTAATATTATTTTAAATGTCTTATTCTTTCATGGTTTCTGCATGATTCTGATTGAGGCAATCAGTCCTGATTTTTTGTCATGTTTTATGGTTTTCTATGCAGGGAGTGGTGGTAAGCGGTCCTCTAACTTCGAATATCCTCGCCTCACATGATTTCGCTATATGACTGAGGAGTTGAACGCTGAGTATGGACTCAACTTGACAGGCAAGCTGCTAATACATCTCAGTGATAAGGATATTCCACAGAGTCAGTGGTTGACGGTCTTCAATTCCAACCACCAAAAGGCCAGCAATATTTTCTTAAGCATGGTTCACCTAGAGTTTTTGCATGAGTGTTGGCTGCTTTACCAGAAGGTATACAAGGGGATTCCCTCCGAACAATGAAATCACAACAAAGTTTGCAAAGTGCTTAAATGATCCAAAGGGCCACAAAATTGCATGGGCTCTTTTTGGCGAGAATGTGTTGAAGATTGTGCAGGGCCAAATGGGTGATCTAAATAGGAAGTTGGAAAATTGGAGGAAAGCCAATGGGCCATTAAGAGATTATT
Organism: Cibotium barometz; assembly: GCF_041138505.1. Classification (NCBI taxonomy): domain Eukaryota; kingdom Viridiplantae; phylum Streptophyta; class Polypodiopsida; order Cyatheales; family Cibotiaceae; genus Cibotium; species Cibotium barometz. The sequence goes on from NC_141082.1 coordinate 49,367,234, forward strand.
CCACTACTAGGAGCTCAATGTTAGAGCAATCAAAAGGCAAGCCTCCTCCATTCGTGGAGGAAATGAAAGAGAAGAAGCTGAAAGCAACTCCTGTGAGATATATAGGGCTGGCAGAGGCAATGCTTGCCATGGTGAAATTTAGGTTGGCTGAAAAGGAAGAATCATCAAGGATAGCAAAAGTAGAGTATGAAAGTAAGAGAGATATGCTCTGCTTTGACTGGAAGGTGCTTCTAGTACAACTAAAATGTTCATGTTAGAACTGGAAAGTTTGAAAAGACAGATGGATGTAATACAAGTAGCCCCGCAGCTAGACCTAGTGGAGTCCAGAAAGCTAGAAGTGCAAATCCAATTATGTGAGAAGGGTCTGAGCTTTTGTAGGGTTGGCCTACAAAGCCTCTCGCCACAGTGAAAGAAAATATGGAGTCATTAGAGGTAACAACACTAGGATTTCAGTAAATCTTATTATTAAAAGGATTTTTGACTCCTTTAAAATATGCTTTTAAGCACTGGAAATCACTAAAGCAAACTTAGTGCCAAAAGAACTTGAAAGTGCTTCCAATAAAACGTATGGGATTTCGAGCACTTGAAAGTGTTTTGAAGCACACTTGAAAGTGCTTTCTAGCACTTTATAGCACTAAAAAGTGCTTCCCTTGAAATGTGTGGGATTTCAAGCACTTCAAAGTGCTTTGAAGCACACCTGAAAGTGCTTTCTAGCACTTTATAGCACTTGAAAGTGCTTTCACGAAAATGTATGGGATTTCATACACTTGAAAGTGCTTTCAAACACCTAAAAGTGCTTTTTCTCCAATTCTCCAATGAACTTCATTACACTTGAAAGCACTCCAATGTGCTGGAAAAGCACTTTTAAGTGCTAAAAGAACTTGAAAGTGCTTCCCAATCACCTGAAAGTGCTTTTCAAGCACCTTAAAGTGCTTTTCTAATGTACTTAAAATCACTTGAAAGCACTCCAATGTGCTAGAAAAACACTTTTAAGTGCTTAAAAGAACTTGAAAGTGCTAGAAAAACACTTTTAAGTGCTTAAAAGAACTTGAAAGTGCTTCTAGTAACCTAAAAGTGCTTTTAGCACCTGAAAGTGCTTTTTCTTTAATGTACTTAATAGCACTTGAAAGCACTGCAATCTGCTGGAAAAACACTTTTAAGTGCTTAAAAGAACTTGAAAATGCTTCTAGGCACTTAAAAGTGATTCCAGTCACCCGAAAGTGCTTTTCTTTAATGTACTTAAAAGCACTTAAAAGCACTTGAAAGTGCTTTTAAGTGTTTTTCTTTAATGTACTTAAAAGCACTTGAAAGTGCTTTTCTTTAATGTACTTAAAAGCACTCGAAAGCACTCCAATGTGCTAGAAAAACACTTTAAAGTGCTTAAAGGAACTTGAAAGTGCTTCTAGGCACTTGAAAGTGCTTCTAGTCACTTAGAAGTGCTTTTCTTTAATGTACTTAAAAGAACTTGAAAGCACTCCAATGTGCTGGAAAAACACTTTTAAGTGCTTAAAAGAACTTGAAAGTGCTTCTAGTCATCTAAAAGTGCTTTTGAAGCACCTGAAAGTGCTTTTTCTTTGATGTACTTGAAAGCACTCCAATGTGCTGGAAAAAAACTTTTAAGTGCTTAAAAGAACTTGAAAGTTCTTCTAGGCACTTGAAAGTGGTTCGAGTCACCTGAAAGTGCTTTTCTTTAATTTTGAAAGCACTACAAGTACTTTGTAATGTTTTGAAGTGCTTCAAACCACTTAAAAGAACTTTGCAGGTCTCATCAACACTATGCTTGATCTTCTCTGTAGTGTGTAGATAGTGAAACTCATCCTTTCTTTTAAGTGTTCCTTCTCTTGATCATGGTTTTTATTTAATATGCCCCCACATAAAAAAACATGAAGCTGCTATGTCTAAAGTTGCACATGTGGAGAACCAATGCCGATTTATAGAAGCATTACTTCAAGAACTGAAGCTTGGTGAGATATTCAACATTGTCCCCACACCCCACGATCCTGAGCTCTTTGGATTCACCCACCATTTCGGTCGATGGGGAATGTGTTGCCTGTGGTCTACCGTTGGAGGGTGAGGATGTGGTTGGTGTATACATGCTTACATGTAGCCACCAACACCACCCTATGTGCTTTGCTAGTGCAAGTAGAGGCAAATTGACTTGTGTGATGCCTGGATGTAGTCAGAGAATCCCAAAGCTTGCAAGGCAATGGGTGTGCCCAGCCATCCGTGTTTAATAAGTATGCTTGTTTGTACTATACTCTACACTCCATATATATGCCTTTACTAGAAGCACATCTATTTCTTGCTTTCGAATATAGGGCATACTGCAAGCACTATGAAGCAACATTTCATACATGATTTAGACAAGGATGGCTCGAAATCCGGTGTGGAGACAAGGCTGTAGGGGAGTCTAGCTTTGATATATGAGAACAGAGTGCAAAATATGTGCAAGGGGCTACTTTTTGTACTACTGAAGAGGAAGAGAAGAAAATCAAGAGTTCTACCGAGACAGAAGTGAAGACAAAGAAGGCTCTTGTGAGGAGGTGCCTACACATCTGGAGAGCAAGGTGCACATCTAGGGACGACACAGCAGTAGTTGGTGTGGAGTCTTAAAGTACTTTTGTACCACTTAATGATACTTCTACATCACTTAATAGTACTTTCGAACCACTTAACAATACTTCTGGACCACTCAGAAGTACTTAAGAACCACTTAATATTACTTCTAAACCACTTAGAAGTACTTAAGGACCACTTAATACTACTTCTGGACCACTAGTAGTACTTAAGGACCACTTAATAGTACTTCTCGACCAGTTAGAAATACTTGACCACTTAATAGTACTTCTAGACCACTTAAAAGTACTTCAGGACCACTTAGAAGTACTTAAGGACCACGTAATAGTACTTCTGAACCACTTAGTAGTACTTAAAAACCACTTAATAGTACTTCTGGACCACTTAATAGTACTTTTAGACCAATTAGAAGTACTTAAGGACCACTTAGTTTTACTTTTGGACCACTTTAGTAGTACTTAAGGACCACTTAATAGTAAACCACTAAGTAGCACTTTAGGACCACTTAGTAGAAGTTCAAGACCACTTTAAAGCAGTTCTTGACCACTTAGTAGAAGTTCAAGACCACTTTAAATCAGTTCTTGACTAGGAAAAGGTACTTTAGGACCAGCCCTTAAAAGTACTTCATGGCCTTTGCAAAAGACTTTAGAATTAGATATACTTTAGTACCACTTGTGATGGAACTTGAGGGCCACCTTGAAAATCATACAAGTTCTCCAGAGCTATTAAAAGTACTTCAAGACCTTTGCAAAGTACTATAGGATCATGTATAAGTTCTATAGGACCACTTGGAAGTACTTCAAGATCACTTTCAAGTATTCTTTCTAATATTATAAACACTTTAGGACAACCTAGCACCTAAAAGTGCTTTAGAGATATTGAAAGTACTTCATGCACTTTGAAAACTACTTAAAGATCATGTATTAGTACTTATACATGCTCCTCAAGTAATTTACACTGGCCCTAAAGTATTTTTAAAAGCTCTAAAGCACTTTAGAAGGTACTACAGAACTTTCAATGGCACAAAAGTACTTGTAAGTATTTTCAAGTGATACTGAAGTTTTTCCAAGTGGCACTTAAGTACTTGGAAGTACTTCAGTATCACTTTAAATTTTTTACAAGTTCTTTTGTGCCATTGAAAGTTCTAAAGGACCACCCAAAAGTGCTTCAGAGCTATTAAAAATACTTTAGGGCCAGTGCAAAGTATTGTAGGACCATGTTTAAGTTTGTAAGGCAGCTCCTTTGCAACCCATTCCTTCAGGTTGAACATCCCTAAAATTGGGATGAAGGAGGAGTTCTTCAAATATTTGTGTATGAGTAGCTTTGTCGAGGCCCTTCATCTGCTCATACCAGGGGTTAGCTACAACTCTACAAATCTTCTTTCTTTCCTTCTCTCATCGACGAACCTATTCTCTTTAGGTCCTTGATTCTCCTTGGCTTTTTGTCGATGCTCCCTTTGCTTTGCAGCCCAATACTGCCTGATTCTCTCAGTGCCTTCCTGACCAAAAATAACCCTACCTCCCTTTGCTTGCGCTTCTGCATTGTCCAAAAAATGATCTTGTCCCATTCCATGCCCATTAATATTCATCTTGAAATGAGGTGAAAGTACTGCTGGACAATTTTGACCCTAACCAACCATACTCTACAAGTTTCATCGACCTGAAAACATTAGGAGAGAACAAGGAGATAAGTGGAGGGAGACACACTCTGTGTGTAGTAGCAGAGAGATAGAAAGAGCTCATGAATGTAGCACAACTCTTGTGAGCCACAAGGACAGAGATGAAGAAGCCGAGCACAAGAGAAACAAGAGCTCACATGTCGTCTCCATAGATCTATACGACAACTGTATGAGAAGAGAGAGATAGAGATAGAGATAGAGAGAGAGAGAGAGAGAGAGAAAGAGAGAGAGAGAGCTCTATTCCTACAACACAATGTTCAATATGAGCAGAGAGAGAGAGAGAGAGAGAGAGAGAGAGAGGGAGCACACATAGTCATGGAGGGTGATCGGGCATGACAATAACGCTGCGTGGACTTTTCATAATAACTATTTGGTAACGCTGCATGGACTTTTCATGATAACTATCTGCCAAAACATTATTTTCATGATAACTATTCTTTTTATTTCCTTTAACCACTCCTTTTTAGAGCAGACTTGACAAAGGAATGTCAATGACACTACTTTTTGATCCATCTATCCATGCTTTCACCCCAAGAAGGGCCGCAGCTCACGCTGCTACAGCCGAGGCATCGACCTCGCAAAATTAGGGACACCCAAGACACACAAAAGTTCTATCCCAGAGAAATGTCCCTAAACAAGCACATGCAACAAGGTGCTTGCGAAAGAAGGCCACAAAGATAGGCAAAGGGGATAGCCATGTAGTCATAAAAAGTGGGTGTGAAGATGGAATGACCACCACCAATGTGTCAGCCTCTTCATTTGAAGAGGAGAAACTTCTACCTTCAACCCCCCTAGCCAGAGAGCCGATTGATCCTAACTAGCTGCCCAGGAAGTTAGCCGAATACCCTAACCCATAGAAGAAAAGGAAAGGCTAAAGGTAGCTTAAGAGCTGGTGAGGGACTTTCAAGCTCAACTAGAGGACTAGCCTCCGATAGCATACCTCAAACCATGCCCTTTGATTTCTGACATAAGACCGACCAAGGAATCTCCGGAATAGAGTCGAGGATTCCAAGACCGAGCACCCCCTCAGAAACCCCCTCGAGCGGTAGCACCAACTGTTGTAGATACCCCTCACTAGGAAAACCCAATAGGACATAATCTCAAAAACCTAGGGGATGACCACTCGAAAAGGATAGATACAGAAGTCTAGGATCTCAAAAACCCACTAGGAGTGTATCTCAAAAACCTAGGGGGGGACGACCGCCCGAAAAGGACAGATACAAAAGTCCAGATCCCAATACCCTATACCTACAAGAGTCTCAAAATATACAAAGATGATCCAACCCAAGAAACTACATCCATTTCTATAGGGACATTGCACGTCTCTCCTCCTTCCTCTCTTCTCAAATCCAAATCTCCATTGGCACCTTACCCCAAGGTAGCCCGAGCTTATGGAAGGATTTAAAAGATTGGATGGAAGGACACCTAGGGGCAGGAATGCAAGTGCCTGCAGAGCTCGACAGCTCTAATGAGACTAACGAAGATGAATTCATATAGCCTTGTGGGATCATTAGCACCCCACTATTCAAGTTAACAAACTCGGGCAGTATTTCGATGGAGATGAACTCAATGTAGCACTACCCATAACCTTCGATAGCCTTCAGGTCAACGCCATCCTGGATGGAGGGGCCGGAGTATGCATTGACACTAAACAATGCTGGGAAAAATGGGGAGCATCTACCATTGATGACATAGCCTTATTGGTGAAACTTTCTAATGGAGCCACCGCAAGGCCCATATGCCTCCTAAGGGACTTGAAGATCAAGATCCTTCGCGCAACCAACTTCCACCACACCTTTGTGGTGATGAATTTCGGCCACCAGCATCTTGTTTCATATGATTGCATCCTAGGATGTCCCTTTATGAGAGAACTGAAAATGATCCATGATTGGGACATGGATCACATCTATATCTGGAAAAAAGACCAAACATTCAAGATTAACCTGCGCACTTGGAAAGTCCATTCCATGACTGGCCAACCCTTCGCAGAAGATTTGGTAACAACAACCTGGTCCACTGCAGTCCACTTATGCCAAACATACCACAAAACGATTGAAGAGGAAAGGGATAGCTTGGAATCTGCACCCCTTCTAGAGCCGGAAGACTGAGATAATTGGATGCATATCCTTGCTACCTTGGACATACTTCCAAGATGCATAGGAACCTGGTTTGTGATAGTCGACGGGCAAGAGATCACGTCCCTCTATATGCTAAGCACCGCATGTCTTCCCAAAGTCACTAATCATGAGCCTGAAAATGACAACAATGAGAAACCGTCTACGGGAAACCATCCATGTAGAACTCATAAACCCAATGGGCTCCCCAAGGAGGAGGCATACGTCTTCCCTACTGACTCAGACACACATTGGCTAAAATATGTAGGGGCAGTTGAAGCACACATTGGCTAAAATATGTAGGGGCAATTGAAGCACACTGTTATGGCTCACCCTAACCTTCCTTGAAACACATCCAAAAAATAGATTACCTAGTGAACCACAACTGCCATGAGGATCTTTCCAATGGCAAAGCTCGTAACCCTTGAGGTCTCCAAGCTCATGAAGCACATTGTTATGGCTCACCCTAACCTTCCTTGAAACACATCCAAAAATAGATTACCTGGTGAACCACAACTGTCATGAGGATCTTTCCAATGGCCGAGCTCGTAACCCCTGAGGTCTCCAAGCTCTACAACTCCTTGAGAAGCAATTCCACTGCGTCTCTCACGAGCGTTGTCACACCATCGCGTTGCACCTACTACGGGTCCTCGTCCCTCCTCTCACCTCACTTTACTCACACACACTCACTAGCATGCATTAGGGAGAGAGATTAGCAAGAGTAAGACTCCATTGCACAATGAGAGTATGTTGTATTATGAGAGAAATTCACTTATATACATGGCCATAAGTGTTCACACTCACTTAAACTATGGCCGATCGGGCACTTTAGGCTCATAAGAGACCTAATGCTATTACAATGACTACTCTCATAATATATCCATGTACATCACTTAGGACTTCATCCTGACTTGCTACCACACGCTCTTGAAGCGAAAACATGTTTAGGTTCACACATCTAGGCTCACATTGTTTTTTGTATGAACTCGGCTCACATATTTCCCTTGTATGAAATGAGCCTACCTAGGGCACGTAAATCTCGGATATGGGCCTATGATAGGGTTGGTATGTAATTATTGGGTAATAAGCGTACTTAATTTCTTAATAATTACGAATGATAAGAATTTTCCTTGGAATTTGTAGCTGGCATAAAATTTTGTATGACAATAAAATATTCCAAAGCATATAGGTAGGTGTGTTCGTATGAGTCTAGTAGTAAAAAATGGTCCATACTATATTAAGTATACCTATTAAAAGACTAAGGTCATGTAAAAGGGTGTGTGTGTGAATGGACGTATGGTCCACTAGCTCACCTATTTAAAGGCAAACCTAGAAGGCATTTTGAGTGTGCAAAGGCCAAGTTGTATGCATAAGCAATTTAATAAACAAGATTTATTCTTGTATTTTTTGGGTCTCTCTCCTCCACTCAACTTGATCTAGCATAAGCACCACGTTTTCTTAACATGGTATCTAGAGCTTGGGTAGATTAGGTCACATTTTGGTTGGTGTAGAGACTAGGTTATCCACATTTCACTTTTTGTGGAGAAGAACCCCCAACCAGTGGAGGCCTTCCAGCTGCCAGTGGAGGCCTTCCAGCTGCTTGTGGAGGCCATATCTTGGCTTGAGTCCAACTAAGAAGTTGTAGAAGACCCCCCGGGTGTTTATCTTCGTACTGCCAATTGCTAGTTTTCTCCTCTCTGCTGCGCCATTGCGCCCTGAGCAGGCCGGCGCACTTTTTCTCCATCGCTACTGTCATACAACAGCTCATTTGCCCGTGTGTAGGCGACTGTGGGGGCAATGTGAGCTTGGGGCTTTTAAAGCCCATGACCTAAGGGCCTACTACCTGAAGTTTCAGCCCCAATGGCTGTGTGAAACGATTGTGGGGGGCAAAAGACCAGGCGGCGACTAATTTTCTCCATGAAAGCTTGCTCAAGAGCTTGATAATAGTGTTCATAAACACTAATAGTGTTGATTAACACTAATGATGCTACTAATCCAACAAAGGGGAGCCATTTCAGAGTGTTTCTAAACACTAAGTGTGTTCTTAAATACTAATGGTGAATTTAATCACTAATACAAGTGTCATTTGATGCTAAAAATGTGCTCTTAAGCACTAATAGTGTTACTAAACACTAATGGTGATCTTAATCACCAAAGAAAGTGTTCCTTGACACTAATGAAGCTCTCTCCATCAGAATTAGTGGTTGGGCACAAACCCTAAGTGCTAAACCATAAGCTTCACCATCTTAATCTCCTTTTTTATGCAACATCCTTGGCTTGATTAAGGGTTGTTGCATTCTCATAAGCCTTTCTCTTTCTACTTAAGCCAAAACATCACAAATTTTCTGGTTTTGTTCTTCATAAATCAGTCCATTACTCTCTTGTAATCTCCCTTCAATACCCAATGTCAAAAGAAAACACCCAAATTAAGAAGTTCTCAGGAGAGGGCTTCCACACTTGGCAAGTTCTTGTCAAGTACAAGATGATGTCCAAAGGTTTTTGGCCATTCATCTCCAGCACTAAGGTTATTGATCAAACTAAGGCTGAAGATATTGAAGATGATGAGAGGGCACAAGCCATCATCATACTTCATCTTGATGAGGCTTTTATTCACTATGTGGACTAGCTTCCGACGAGACTACAAAGGAGAAATGGGATGAGCTTGACAAGCTCTATGGAGCTCGTGGGTAAGAATTCCAAGATCTCACTTAAAATTGAATTTTTTAGCTTGGATCTCAAGGAGGGAGACGACATTGGAGCCTTTATCTCTCATTTGAAGGGCCTTATGGCTCAACTTGCATCAGCATGAATGCGAGAATGGATGAAGATGATGCAGTGGCTGTTTTGTTAAAAGCAGTCATCAAGAAGGTATACTTCAAGCCATGGAAAGCCCAAGCTCAACATAAACAACTCATGTGGTGACAATGGGAGGCGGTCTTCTCAAGTGCTAGCTTGCTATAATATGGTTCTCTTCTCCAAGACCATGGGTAGGCATCGAAGTTCCCTACGATATGAGAAAGGTAAGTGCACTTCACTTGGTTAGTCTTATGCTAGTGAGTGTGGTGTATTTGGTTAGTCTTGTGCTAGTGAGTGTGGTATAATTTGGGCTTTCCAATTGGACACCCAACATCACTCCCACACTCGTGGGCCACATCAACACTAAGTGAAGGGAGTGAAAGAAGCCATCATCAAGCAATAAAGAATGAACAAAGCCATATAAACCTAAGCAATCAAGGTCATGCAAGCTATAAAATAGCTATGGACTCAAGGTGGCATACCCATGTGTATATGCTTGTCTAAGCGAGATAGGATTAACTCTATTGTGTTGTGATCTTACATAAAATTGGACTTCAATTTGTAACCTGAGGGATGGCCATGCCTTATGTGAAGTTGGCATCCCATGCACCCACACTCTTGTGTCTACATTAGATAAAAACTAAACTAAGGTCTACTAGGGCACCCAAAAGTCAGTGAAGTCTCGACGCGCACAAGACTAATAAGTGACTTGTACTTGTATACAAGTGAACTTATCTAATGATAAAGGGAAATTCTCTTGGGTTGGATTGAGAACTAAGCTCTTGCGTTTGTGCTCTTTCTCTCTCTAGCTCTATGCTCTCTTGCCTCTTGGTAGTTCCATGCTTGTGTATGTGGGTGTGATTGTGTGTGTGTTATTTCTTCTCTCCCATATGCCTTGCCATTGATGCTAGTGGGAGTGTGAGGGTGTGTGTAAGGAGAGGGCTATTGTCTTAAAGCTACCTTGGAGCTCTTTAAGCCATAGGAGTCCTAAGCTCAACATAGATAACTACTATCCTAGATGGTGGTGCAAGAGTCAACAGACCTACAATAAGACACTGGGAGAATTGGGGATCACCAACCCTTGCCTCCACTAACCCTATTTCTTCTCTCCCATATGCCTTGCCATTGATGCTAGTGGGAGTGTGAGGGTGTGTGTAAGGAGAGGGCTATTGTCTTAAAGCTACCTTGGAGCTCTTTAAGCCATAGGAGTCCTAAGCTCAACATAGATAACTACTATCCTAGATGGTGGTGCAAGAGTCAACAGACCTACAATAAGACACTGGGAGAATTGGGGATCACCAACCCTTGCCTCCACTAACCCCAAAATCAAGCTAGCTGATGGAAATCTTACCTTACCCATGGGCATGGTTAGGATCAAAAAGTTGGGCTCATGTGGATTGACCTCTCTTTGCTTTCATGGACTTCAAATAGCTTACAACGTATGATTTGATCTTAGGAAGACCATTTATGAGACACCTTAGAATAATCTATGACTTTTGGGAATTGACCATGTCTATTTATGCAAAAAAGAAGTGACCATGAAGGTCAATCTCAGAAATTAGAGTCACCATCCAGTTACAAAGCATCCTGTAGAGGATGAAGACTCTATTACCACCACTGATAGAAGTGAAGAAGAGGAAGCTAGAAGTGTTTGTTTTGTCGAAAAGCCCAATCTGATGATTTGTCATCCTCGAAACTGAACTTCAATGTTAAAGATCTTCCCAAGCTTGGAGAAGATGAGAATTGCAACAATAGATACCTTGGTGGTTCTCATTTTTATGATGCTGAAAGAAATCACTCCAATCATGACCATGGAGCTTATCTAGAGTCCCGAGACCCCATTTAGACTATAACAAGAACTTAGCCTAAGGAATTATGAGCTTGAAAAGTCCTTAAGGAAGACACTAGATACTTTAATTGAGCTTCAGGCACCCTTGTAACCCCTTGAGAATTCAAGCATGGTTCATACAAGCATTGTTGAACCAAGTAGAGGCTCAAAAAAGAGGAAAAAAGTCAAGCCTATCAAAATTCCTGCAGAAGAACCCCTTGCGATTAAAAATGACCATGATTGGCTCTGTTACCTCGGAGTTGTGGTAACCCATGAAGACTTCTATTCAAAGGTGGGAAGTTAATAGAGAGGGGAGAGAACAACTAACAAAAATGCCTTCCTTCTTATGCAAGGCCACAATCCCTCCCCATCTTACTCAATCCCAAAGAACTGTAAAAACATAACCGTTCAGCTAGGCGAAAACAGAACTAGAAGTTGGTAAGAAAAGAAAAAGAAGCCAAAGCTAGGATGAAAGCTTTGGCAAAGGAAGAAGAGGAAGGCAAATCAAGGCATGTCCCTGAGCATTCTCACAATTACAACATAGGTGAGAGAGTCATTCAAAGTGACAAGGCTAAGGCGATCCCCTAGAAACAATCTAGAAGAAGTTTTTGAGGGCTCGTTGACACCAAGGAGGTGGATCTAGCTAACCTCGGGGAGGAACCCAAATCTATGGATATTGCTAATTTAAAAGATCTCTCACCAGATGAAGAGAAAGATCTCATTCATCTTTCTCAAGGAATATGAGGACGTGTTTGCATGGTTGTACTTTGACATGAAAGGAGTACACCCCTCTGTTGTAATATCAAGACGTGTTTGCATGGTCATATTTTGACATGAAATGAGTACACCCCTCTGTTGTAATGCATACAATTGGCTGAGTTGAGATGTGTTAAGTACGAGAATATACTCAGCTCATCAAAGAGGAAATCCAGAAACTCTTGGATGTGGGATTCATATGGAGACTATGCAAGATGGAGACTATGCAAGATGGCCACACTGTTTCGTGTGTGAACAATGCCACTTACCCCATCAAAGGTATTGGTGAGATAGTTCTCACTATTGCAAGTGTGGAGGATCTTTGTCTTGAAAATATACTTTTTGTTCTAGGAATTTGCTTTCTATGCCCACTCTAGCAAAGGGGGGGGGGGAGGGGGGGGTCCTAATGTTGAATTTTCAGTTGATAAATGTATTATCCATTTATTGACAGAGAATATGACAAATAGATTGTGCTTACTGGATCTTTAACCACCAGTGGTTTGTACAAATTAGACATGTATAAACAAGTGTAATGTTGCTTGTCTAGCAGACATTTTTAATGCAATGAAAGATACTTAGTTGTGGCATGTTTGGCCACACTTTTAGTAGTGGCTTGATGCTTTGCAAAAACATAGGATATTAGAGGATCTTCCTCAATTTGATCCACCACCAAGATATGTTTGTTAAGGATGCATCCTTGGCCAACTTTCTCACCAAACTTTTCCAAAGAATACAACAGATAGAGCTGATCACAAATTGCAGCTCATATACAACGATGTGTGTGGTCCAATGCGGACTACTTCTATAGGAGGAAACTTATACTTTGTTACATTTATCGATGATTACGGCTAGTCTTACCTTATGAAAGAAAAATCAGAGGTATTTTATCATTTTCAAGCTACACACTTCCTTATACTGAGAGAATGTGTTAGAAAGAGTAGTAAGGAAAGAGGCCTATGGCTTTCTCTCGGATGGTTTTGCGGGACAATGAAGTGATGATTGATTCTCGAGGACCAATATAAGATGATCTTTGCTATTCAATGGGGTATTTTTGCTTACAAAGTCATGCTTTTTGGACTTGAAGTCCAATGAGTTGACGCAGCTTTGAATTCTACTCAGGCCCATTACACATCGCCATACCCCTGCTTGCCCATGCTGATGCGGTGGGGGTATCCACAGCCCATAATTCATGGGCAGGCAATCTCCCCTGCCCATACATGGGCGATGGGGTATGTGTAACGGGAGTGTTGTGCGCCCATATAACGAGAGTAGGGTGTGTGTTATATATATATAAACTGGTGTGATTTCGGCCAAACTAAAAAAACCCTGAAAAGTGAGCTTCCTCGGGGTGGGTATCCCGCGTGTGTGAATAAGTCCATAGCGGCCCTTAGCGCTTAGTTTATGAATGGGTTGGACAGAAAACATGCCACGTGTGGATACGTAGAACCTAGTGTGCATCGTAGTAGCGAGTGTGATCGCCATCTACTTACGCCACTGGAAAGGATTGTTGTGGGCATATGGCTCTCGGGGCGGCCTTCGCTACTTCCTCGGCTCATGGGGGTCGTTATGATCAAGTAAGACACCAGTTCCCTCCTCTCTCTCTCTCTCTCTCTCTCTCTCTCTCTCACACACACACACACACATGGAGCGAGAGTCAGGACGACTAGAATGAGATTATGGATCACGTATGTATGCCTTCTTGTGACACCAGTTACTTTCTCTCTCTCTCACTCTCACACTCTCTCTCTCTCTCACACACACACACAGAGAGAGAGAGAATCAGGACGACTAGAATGATTATGGATCACTTATGTATGCCTTCTTGTGACTGTTGCGCAGCACTCAAACAATCAACGAAGAGTTGGCTTTTGATGTTGAAGCTTTTCACATCCCCATCCTTTTCCCTATAACTTTAAATTGATATACAATCCATAAAACCTTACTTTCAGAAAAGCGACGGGTCTTCAATACATAGGTTTCCCGGATACAGGAAATCACCAAAATGCCAGCACACCAATTCCAGCTGTCCATACAGCTCTGGAGGCGTTTTGTGGTTGTACAAATGCTTTTTTGTTTTGTTTTTCGAGACTCAAACAGAGAAACGCTTTTGTCATTAGCTTCGTCGTCTCCAATCTCAAGAGACGATTTCGCTACTTCCTTAAGGCATTCCCTTGGAAGACTCATGAGTTGGGCATGACAGAGACCAAGTACTCCCGGAGGAGCCCAAGTACTGTCGGACTTGCCATCTGGTGCACCCACTAAAAACTTTGTATACCGGCGGATTTCCGGATAGGAATTGCCCTACCCAAGTTGGGCATCGGCTCGAATTGTACAAATGCTGTATAGGTGATAGGTTTGGAGGAACTCGACTGCTCAAGATGATGCTGGTGGTATTGATGCTGCTCGTGCAGGTGCTGCTGTCTGTAAGGACCGTACAAATGGAGAAGAGTGCTTGCTAATGGAGAGGTTTTATTGTGTAGAGGAAGAATGAGATAACTGGGAGGGTTTTGTTGTCTATACCGAAAAACTTAGTCGAAAAGCGAGAGGACACGAGTTACAGCCATCAACCCTTTCGTAGAAATGCCTTTAGTCAACTCCGTAGTGTGTAACTTTGAGTGGTCGTAAAGCAATGATCAGTTATCTTTATTCCAGATGGCCCCAATTCAATTACCACATGCATTGCACTCAACCACAAATGGCCTCTTAAGGTTTGGAATGATCAACATGGGCAAGACACGAGTTCTTTCTTCAAATCATAGAAAGTCTACTTCTCATTGTTGGTCCACCAAGAAGTTATCTAGTATTTTTTTCTAACGTCCTTTTATGGGTTGGCAATGACGTGGTTGCTGAATCAACCATGAGACTATATTAGAACATGGAAGAGCATGGTAAGGTTGTTCCTAGAAGAATTCGGCCTACACATGGTGTGGACACTGGAAGCTGTTTCCGCACAAGTCAAAGAGTTAAAGCATCTTTCAGACGAAGCACTTAAGGATTTTATCGATAAATTTTAGAAGTATGCTAATAGAATGAGGTAGGAGGGAGCGGAGTTGCATTTGAAAAGAGATTCTTGTGGATGGTTCGAAATTTAGTGCTCATGAATTACGTAAGGCCACAATGGCTAGTTGATCTAGGGCATAGACATTTGAAAGAGCAAGAGATTCTGATCAATACAACAAAGCTAGCTATAATGTGATGCAAAGTAGGGCCAACTAATCTAGGGGAGTATGTTGTCTACATCGGAACCCCTTGTGTGTGTGTGTGTGTGTGTGTTTGGTGGGGGGGTGCGAGCTGCCTCATTTCATTGCCATTCCAAACCCTACTCAGCTAACACCTCAATCTACAACTAGCAATCTGCCCAATCATGTGTCAATGGCGCCTTATGGAGAAATGGTGCCATCTATTGTAGCACCAATGATTTAATCTCAAATTCCAGTGACTGGTTGTACTTCTTTTAGTGCACAAACACAACCCTACATTGTGCAAGATGTGTAATTAGAAAATGGTGTAGGCAAGGGGTGTTGAAAGGTCAA
The DNA here is from genome assembly GCF_041138505.1 of Cibotium barometz. Classification (NCBI taxonomy): domain Eukaryota; kingdom Viridiplantae; phylum Streptophyta; class Polypodiopsida; order Cyatheales; family Cibotiaceae; genus Cibotium; species Cibotium barometz. The sequence continues at coordinate 49,382,516 of NC_141082.1, forward strand.
GCGTGGAAATGGATTGGTCTAAATGAGCCCCGTAGATGTGATTGAGGTCATGATGAAAGTGGACTTGGGTGAGTGGTGATGGGAGGTGTGGGGGGTGGTAGAGGGCAAACACAAGAAATGGTAAAAGCCGAGTATGTATGGCCCCAACCCCAATCGGTGGTGATGGGACTTTGAAGTCGTGTACATGATGTACAAAAGCAGGAGACCCCATTAGATAGACCACTGTGCTTTACCCTCCTCCATAAGGGAAGCTTGTGAGGCCACTGGACCAGGGCCACTGAGATATGACATTGTAAATGGCTAGATCATGCATCACCCCCATCACCAAAAGGTATCTGTCTCCTATATACACGTGGTATTGAAAATCTTGGTGCAAGATGTGTTGGAGAATGCACATGCGGAAGCATAAACTGAACAAGAGAGAGAGTAGAAAGAGCTTGTGGACAAGATCACCTTTTATAATAGCAATGGGCTTTACAATGGCAATAGCCAGCAAGAGATGTTGAACAATGTGTATGCTATTGTAACAGTTGTCACGTGCACACCCATCCGGTGTACAAGTGGCATGGCATCATCAAGCATTAATCAGACATCTAAGTATTAGTTAGGCATTTATCAACATAAGTATGGGGGTGTTTCATCACCAACATCAGCACCTTAGTCTTCATAAGCATGTAAGGTATTCATTATGGGCAGCCGACAGCACATGGTATTCATGGTGGGCAGTCGACAAGCATTTAAGGCATTTATGCCAGTCGTGAGTATTCAGCAAGGCTGGCCGACCTGCATCAGTACCCACATATAAATAGAAGCGCATCCCCCTATTCAGTCCATCATCGCATCTCAGATCAGCGTTTTCAGCCTCTCATCTCAAGGCATAGATCATCGCATCTCAGTTCAGCAGCATTCAGTTCAGTTCAGTCCATCAGATCTGCAAACGCATAGAGCATCCACCTCCCCAGTGTTGGAGGGCATTTGCGTTTCATCATCAGATCAGCATCGCATCCGTTCCAAAGCCATCCCTTCAGCGTTTCCTTCCCAGGAGACAAGGGAAAGACAGTGGGACAAGGCCATACTGTCACATCAAAATGACAGACAACTCGTGCTTGTTCCTTCATAACCTGCAGCAAAAGTCTAAAACCAAGTGGAAACACGTAACCTGTGTTAGCCAAAAACAAAACCATGCATCATACTACATATGACAAACATATGCATGACACATATATGCATTCGCAAACAATATGCTCCTCAAGATGCTCTACCCACTCCAAAATAACAGTCTAAGGGTTGCTCGCAAGCCTTACACCCATAGATATCCTGCAAGACCCACGACTGAAGGTACAACATGAGCATATGAAAGCACTCAATGCATCTAAACTATACATCCACGAAGTACTTCCCACATATGTCCCTCTTGATCCTTTACCCACTCTGCACATGGCCATCCCGCAGGAGCCACACTCAGTGATGCATCCATGAACATAATAAAGTACTTGATGTATCATACCAATATACATGCATCTCAGGTTGCAGTAGCCTTTGAGCTCAACCAAACCATTCCATTCCAAAGGAAACCAACTCCAGAAATAGCATCATCTCAATATCCAATTGACCGATCCTGTGGTCAAGAATAGCCAGAACCATATGACAAAGATCAATGTCCCAATCTTCCTCAGTCATACCTTAGTTCCAAAGGCAAAAACCATCCATAGTTGCAGTTATAGTTCATGGTGCGGCCGAATGTGAACCATACCCAACTTTACCATCTCATGTGACTAGTACACAATATCATAGAAGTCCCATAAGCAGATGTACTATCAGCCTCCAGTACCTTGGGTGAATACAAAGATGTCACCAAGCGACTCCTAGATGAAAAAAAAAACTGAGCGTGTTTGTAACAAGGGAGTGGAGGTGCTACCCCCCTCTTGAGCATCAGGCAATGCTCCAAACCCATGCTCTGCTGAACCTGAATGAGCCGTAGCAAGAGTCGATTCCAACTCAAAGGCATCAAGATAAAGCTGCAATACCTGAGGTGAATCTGCTAAGTCACCGTCCTCCGTCCACTTCGTATCATGGGTCACACCTTTAGAGCTCCCACCAAAGATGCACTTCTACAGAGATCACGGGGATCTCAATGACTTGACGAGAGTACTACCGAGCACATGAAGAAGGGATTAGAGTTAGGTGAGAAGCCATGGTGCCATAGTGGAACACCACCTAGATATGATGAACTTATTATGCCAACGAGACTCTTACAATGTCATCTTAGGTAGATCTTTTATAAGGGAAGCCATTGGTGCATGGCTGGTTGTCTGATCAAATTTATCTGGATTGCCAGATTCTAAAGGTGGACTTATAGACATGGAAAATGCACCCTATGGATGGTGGGTTGTTTGGAAATTCTTTAAACAAAACCACACAAATAACATTTGTAGAACTATGTGAGAGAACAAAAGAGCCAGCAGATCTAGACTTTGAAGAAGAGCAGTTGTATGCCCCACGTCCAAGCCATTAATTTTGTGAGAATTGGATGCATGTACCTGCTACCATTGACATACCATTGCACCGAGAGGAACAAAGTATGTGGATAGAGAGTTAATAGAGGATGGTCATCGACCTTTGTGCTTCTGTTGAGAGCAGTCAGGAGTATATGTTATACAACCTCAAATAAACACATCAAGTGAAAGTAGCTTAGATAGTGAAAGTTCTGTGCCATGTTTGGTGAAGCTCCATGGCTTACATTTGAAAAATACGGAGGAAGCACTATTTGTACTAGATGCAATGATACCTTGTAAAGGACATTGATTGATGCTTCCCATTGGTTCAGATACATCAAAACCACTGAAGTACACGGGGAAATCTTCAAGAACTGGAGAGAAGAGTTTAGTTTGCTTGCTTCCGCACACGAAAGCTACAAGTAATGAAAAATTCAGAGTTGAATCCGAAACCTCAACTCGGTAGATTTGAAAGGAGGAGGAATAAGGCCTTGGTAGAAGCTAAAAGAGAAGGCAAGAGGGTCATGGCCCAAGGATGATGAGGAACCTGACCTGAGAACTGGATATGAGGGATCCGCCTCTGTTGGCCAATCAAAGTGGGGAGAAGGTCTGGCTTGGACCAAGAGAGCTGACATGCTCATGCCGTGCACATGGCAAGTACATAGGTTGGCATGTCAAAGGCCTTCGTGGAAGCTTCGGTGGTATGGGACGCCGGAGTTAGCCATGGGCTTATGGGATTGTGCGGGAGCCCTAGCCTTGGCTTGAGGGAGATCGGTGGATGCCAACCGTGGTTGGCTGGTGAGCTAGCCTGCTACCTCACAATTTGGTTTAGTACTAATCGTGTTTTCAGCTGTGTTAAGGGAAGGATGAATCCTAACAGAGAGGTTGACATAAGGTATAGGTGTCTAGGCATGGATGTTGGGATTCAGGGTATTTCTCTCATCGCTTCTCTTTCCCTAAAACGATTGCTCTGTTGAAGTTTGTATTTACAAGGATTTGATGGCATCAAGGTATGGGTGGTGTGTGAGAAAGAGATGGAAAGAAGCGCTGTTTGTTTGTGTGTTTTTGGGCTTAGAGCCAGTACCCCGAGAGAAGTTCTTTGGCATTGTTGACAGATTAGCAGGATTTCTACCCAAAAAAAGTCTACTATACCATACTGCCAGTGCAAGAAGTGTCCTCATCCTAAAGTAATGAGCTTAACTCCTCGAATGTGAGAGGAGTAGGCCTGACACCAACATTCAAAGATGAGTAGCTCTCAATATGAAGCTATTGAGTGTGGGGAAAATTTGAAACATTTTACAAGCCAAACTTGTGGACCTCGAATATGGTGAGTAGACAGGCTTTATGTAGAATTGTAGCCTTTGTCTTTGTTATGCTTTTAGATAACTTTGGTTTTTTATAAAGATCTTGGTGTGTGTCCTACCTGCAGGGGCTTTCCCTCATTTCTGAGTTCCCTGGACTTCGCTTTTCACCAACATTGAAACAGACAAATTGTGTCATTTCTTGTGTTAGATTACACACAAGTTACAATATTGTAGCAGATGGTGGCAGGCAGCCCTGGGATTTTGGAAGATTCTTGAAGACTGTGACATATTTCAATGACCCTTCATCATCTCTGAGAAAGGTATGCAACTTCGGCAGTTTTTCCCTCATTTCTAAACACATACAATGCCTTTTCATTGTTGTTTTAGATAGATCTAAGGTTTTTCTCAGATGAGACTTCAAAGTGACAGATTCTGATTGGCAGTTTTGTTATGTTGTGGAAGCTCCTGGAGTCTTTGTCAGCAGTATTTACGGGGTCTGCTGCAAAAGAGCAGCGTATACAGCAAAAGGAAGCTCAAAATATGGAAGTGGTCCTCGTGACTGGAGCAACTGGAGGGGTCGGGAAAAGGGTGGTTGATGTCCTGCGGAGAAAAGGATTTTTGGTACGAGTACTGGTAAGTATTTTGGTCTTGATGCATCAAAGTTTGATTGTAGTAGCTTGAGAGTTGGCTCTTACTGCCTCCTTATTGAATTAGAAAGAGAAACAACGAGTTTTGTGGCATGTTATTTGAACCTTTTCTCAAATGCAGGTGCGGAATGCTGAGAAGGCCAAGAAACTGCTGGGTTCAAATGTAGACATGGTATGCCAAGAGAATTGAAAGTTGCAATTGAATTGGATGTGTTTTTATCTACCCACATCCTATTGCGGTCGAAGAATGGCAAGCTATAAAGTGCTTAAGTGGAAAGCTAAATGTTTTTCATGTTGAAATGAGAACTTTGTTGTATGAGGGAGAGAATGCCAGCAGAGGGTTACGGGCTTGGCTGTGACATATATGCTCTTTCTGGTTCAGGCAACCCTGGGTGCTGGTTGACGTGATCGGCTGTTAGGTCCCAAAAAAGTCCTTAATGGAGGTCAGAGAGGTGTCCTGTTGACCTTGCCTCCATGGGTGCAGCCTTAGAAGACCTACCAATGACGAAAAATTTCCATTAAAAAAAATACAAAGACTAAACATCTCTGATCTCTACATTGCATATCACTCGTGAGAAGTGGCCAAAACCATTTCGGAAGAGGCAATGAATCTCCTGCATATCTCATAGTAGGCTGGGCATTTGCATGTGTAATGCTCTTCCATCTCAATCTCTCTTGTCTAGCATAACTCGCATCTTGGTCCCTGGTGAAATGAACAAGAGCAAGAGGTGGTCCATTGCAGAGAGTGAGAGCAAGGAGCACAACTGATGTTGACCAGCAAGATAATCAGCTCATTATTCAGAGGATTAATTAGGGATTAAAGAGGAAGACACGAGTTGTGTGGAAAGCATATTTGCATTATGATAATTGGTCCTTTTATAGGAGAGGCCCCCTTTACAAGGGGTGTGCATATGTTGCCACCACACGTCACATGTCAAGGCATGATGCCAAGTGTCCTTAAGAGGTGTCACGTTTTTTTCTTAATGGGAAAAAGTTCCTTCTATTAGTTAATGAAAAAAAACAGCCACAAAGGGCTAGATACAATCACGAAGGGCTAAATACAAATGCGCCTCATTTAAGGGCGGGAATCAAATGATCATAAGGGGAAGAGACACTTCTCCTCTGGCTGGCCGCTGGAGGGGGGGAACAACCACACAGGTGGTCTATAATGCCAAGTGGGGTCACCACCTCTATCTGTGAGAAATAGGCCAGGCCTCCAAAGCCTCAAGAAAGCTTCCTGCTGCTTCCGCATGCGGTCAGAACCTCCCTGTAACTTCCCCCACTAACCTCGGAGGGGGTGAATGATACTGAGCCATATGCTCCTAATGGTCTCAGCCGGCGGAGTGTGGGTACCCTCGATGGCCTCGCTGCATCTAGCTCGCCAAATGTGCTAGGCTGCTATGCTATTACAAATCTCCCATCTTTGGCATGAGCCTAGTCGCCAGTAGTCTGTAGGTGGGGTTGTGACTGGTACTGCTGAAATACGATGGTGAGAGACCTGAAGGGCTAGCCCTCCCCCATCCTCGTCATAAGCCTCGACCACTTTAGCCTCTGTGGCCCAAACGACAGTGCCCCATGTAATGATCCAGGTCGATGCCTTGTCCATAGTGAAGATGTGGAGAATCTGCTGCCAAATCTATTGAGCCTTCAGGCAATCCCAAAGACAATGTTGCTGAGACTCCTGAGGGTGGCCGCACCACGGGCAAGCTGCTGGTCTCCAACTGCCAACCAAGTACCGACCGCCAAGCTTCCGTGTGCCATCAACCAAAGAAAGGGTGATCTTTCTAGGCCGAAAACTGTCCCAAAGCCTCTTCCAAAAATCTGAAAGGAAGCAATGTGAGGGGCCCTGTGACTGCCAATGTGTTGTTGCCTACTGCTGGGGTGCCATCAATCTTTGGCATTTGGATCCTGTGGCCTAGCCTCACTGTATATGCAAAGAAGGGGGCATCCAGAGTCTCCTCCCGATCCGCGGGGTCATACCAAGTCCACTCTCTTGGGTCCCATGTCACCAGCCTAGACATTTCCCAGTTTGAAAGGGGTCTGGTGGACTCCAGGATGTTTAAATGTTTGGAAAGTACAAGCTTTGGGAATAGGGGATTATCCTAGAATACAAAGGACCACACTCCTAAAATTTAGGAGAGTTGCTATTTTTGGCCCGACTCCGATGGAAATTCTGTTCGTGTCATTACATCTGGAATTGAGCAGATACCAAGAGTTGGCAAAGTGCCTATGACAGAATGTCTACCAGTTGGGATATTTTTAGAGGTAAAGATTATGGAAGGACCCATCTCTTAGATTGGGACATGTGGCAAGAAAGTGGACCAAAGTGAGACAAGTGGCGTGACACTTGTTAGAAAAAGGATCAAAGTAAGACAAGTGGCCTCACACTTGTCACTTCAGCTATTGTGTGGCTCTCCACTTGTCATTGTAGCCTTCTCTTGCCATTTTAGCTCATGGGAGGCCCAAATCTATAAATTGGAGCCCTCTCTCTTCATTAATGGAGGCATTCTTGCTCCACACTAGCCTCTACCACCGTTACAGGTTGCCCTAATGATGGCTACTCTCTTTCTCTCTCACTTGAAGGCTGCGCATGAAAAATACCGGCTGTTGGGGACTGTTTTGGAGGCTTCCATCGCGAAGAAATACATGAAGGCAAGGGTATTTAATCATTTATTATGATTTCTAGCCATCGTACTTGTTGTACCGGCATTTGTACTTGCTATACCTGCTGTACCAGCCCTTGTACTGGCTGTACCAGCTTCTGTACTTGCTATACTACCCATTGTATCGGCTATACCAGCTTCTGTACCTGCTGTACCTGCTGTACCAGCCATCGTACCGGCTATACAGCCACTGTACCAGCCCTTGTATTGGCTGTACCAGCTTCTGTACTTGCTGTACCACCCATTGTACCGGCTATACCAGCTTTTGTACTTGTTGTACCTGCTGTACCAGCCATCGTACCTGCTGTTCCAGCCACTATACCGGTTGTACCAGCCATTGTACCTGCTGTACCGGCTGAATGGAGAGTTGTACTTGTTGTACCCTCTCTATTGCATGAAGACCCGTGGTTTTTGGGAAAAAATCAGTACCCACACGGAGGTATATGGATTATATTGTTGGCTCGGCATTTCTACAGCCTATGTTCCGGCTTGGTTGCCTCGTGTTGGGCTGTGTTATGGCATTTGTATATGGATAATCCGGCATCTCCCGTGGGGAGAGTAAGGCCCTCAAAGCTTGTACATGATATTATTCTCCTTGGATAATAAAATACTCCAAGGGGGGGGGGTCGGCCCATTCCGGCCTCTATGCGGTGTCACACGTGCAAGCTCCATTTTCAGCATTTGTGGATGTTTTGTCCAGCTTTATGTTTTATGCAAAGTGATGATGGATATGTGTTAAGGCTGTGGCCATGTTTAAGTGTTTTAATATGCATTGATGGTATCAACAAGTGTGTCAAAGGCCCTTAGGCCCCCGGGCACCCGCCGCGAGTTACATCCCACACTGTAGGCGCATCAGAATCTCTCCCTGGCTACCTTGGTCGGTGCTGGATCTATGTGCACACGCCACATGCCATGCGTATCATGATCGGCCAGCTCAGGGTATCCTCGCACGGCCTCAGAGTAGAGACTGGCGGAGCTGAGGATATCCCACGAGGAGAGGACATGCACAGTATGCATCACAGGAGCAGTAGAGGATGAGACCCATTATATGCTTAGTTGCCCGGCTTACTATGAGATACGAGGGAGATTCCACTGCCTCTTCCGAGAGGGATTTGGACCACTCACACGGGTGATACAGTTTGAGGATCAGAGGTGCTTGGGCATGTATTTGTTGGAGCTCAGATGACATAGGGATGTAGTGTTGAGCAGCATTGTGAGAGACAACCCCGGCTTCGACAGGACACCTCACAGATTTCTTTGTGGTACATACATCCACATCAGAATCCACTGCCCATCGAAATGTCTTGGAAAGGACCCTCAGGAATTGGCAAAGGCTGTAAAAACCCTATCTTCTTTCCACGAGGAGCTTTCACCTTTTGACAAATGTCACAGCGTTGTACATAAGTAAACACATCACGCCTCATCTTTGGCCAATAGTATTGCCGTTCTAATTTCTCCAGAGTCGAATTCATGCCCCTATGACCACCTGTAATGGCGTCATGGGCATCATGGAGAAGAGCTGCCCGGAATGATTTCATGACACACAGTCGGCCTTTGTAGTGAAGCCAACCATCGCGTATCAGAAAATGGCATGGTCCTGTGTTATCCAATGCCTGTTCCCACTGTGTACCGAATTCCTCGGAATCCGCGTACGTGTGCTTCATGTCTTCTAGTCCTGTACCAACAAGGTCTAGTCTAGTGGTCTGAATCGCAGCTACTTGTCCCTTCCTGCTCAAAGCATCGGCCACTGGATTGGCCTTTCCTGGAAGGTACTCAATCATACCACCGAACTGCTGGAATATCTGACTCCAGCGGTGCTGTCGATCACTCCACTGTGCACTGGGCATCGTCTGAATCCAGCGCAATGCCTGATGGTCAGTGCGAACCTCGAAGTCACGGCCATACAAGAAATGCTTCCAATGTTTCAAGGCCTGAATGACTGCTAGGAGTTCACGATCGTAGACTGAGTAATTCTTTTCGGCGGGCAGTAACTTACGAGACATGTAAGCTACTGGATGACCATTCTGTTGCAATACACCTCCAATTGCGATGTTACTCGCATCGGTGATCACCTGAAATGGTTCGTCCCACGAGGCAAGGGCTAAACAAGGCGCTTCAGACAAAGCCACCTTGAGGTTCTGGAATGCTTCCAACGCTCGTGGAGTCATTCGAATCTTTTGCCTCCTTGTTTTCACTCCCTTTAGCAGATCGGTGAGGTCTGCCGAGAGATCAGAAAACTTGTCAATGTGGGTGGAATATGCCTGGCATATACCCACAAATGATCTAATGTCATAAGCAGTCTGAGGTACTTCCCAGTTAACAATCTCGGCCACTTTAGCCGGATCAAGTCGAATGCCTTCGGCACTGATTATATATCCCAAGTAATGTACCTGGAACAGATAAAATTCTGACTTCTTTTCATTGATATAGAGCTCGTTGCTTTCCAGCAACTTAAGGACTTTCTCCACATCAATGTCATGCTGCTCAACTGTAGCTGAAAATATGAGTATGTCGTCCAAAAATATGAACACACACACTCCAATCAACTCCCGGAAAATACGCATCATCATGCGGTTAAATGTAGCTGGGGCGTTCGTCAAACCAAATGGCATGACCACAAATTCATAGTGGGCCCGTTCTGTACGGAAAGCTGTCTTGGGGATGTCCCCCTTAACAATCCGAACCTGGTGGTACCCACTCTTTAAATCCAATTTAGAGAACACCTTAGCTCCATTCAGCCTCTCGAGAATATAGTCAATTCGAGGCATCGGGAATCTGCTCTTGATCGTCAGCTTGTTGAGTGCACGATAATCGACACACAACCGAGAAGACCCATCTTTCTTCTTGACAAACAAGATCGGTGCTGCAAATGGCGACACGCTGGGGCGGATGAAGCCAGCTTGCAACAATTCTTGGAGTTGGCGGTCCAACTCCGATTCCATTGCCTTAGAAAGGCGATACGGAAACTTGCTCGGGGGTTCCGAGCCTGGGAGGAGGTCAATCTTGTGATCCTCCGGTCTGGACGGGGGAAGCTGGGGAGGGAGACTGTCCCCAAGAAAAATCTTCTGGAACTTTTCATGGAGAACCGAGTACTTCTCGGAAGCACTGGCCACCGTCTGGGCTGTCTGGATGTAAATCATCGCACACTGTGCGCCTTTCTTGACTGCTCGCTTAGCCTGCAAGTGGCTTATGAGTGGAAAGTTTGGAATACCTGGCTCACACTTAATGGTCACAGGGGTGTTTGACACATTCCGATCAATCTGGAACGTGTGCTTGTCCCACTTGACATCAGGGAGAAACTTGTGAAACCACTGGATCCCCAAAATTATGTCTGCTCCTACAAGAGGGGCAACCATAAAGTCACGCACAAACTCTATGCCCTGAATCACTAATTTAGCACCTAGAGCTTCATACTTGACGCTCGTAGTCATACCTGTGCTAAAACCCTCAACTTGTTTGTCCACTGGAGTGAGCTCGAAACGGGCACGCCTAGCGGCCTCTTCCGTGATCACATCCTCCGTGCTGCCGCTGTCAAACAAGACAACGACTCTCTGGCCACCTATGTAGCCAAAGGACTTGAGCAATTCGTTGCGCTCATACTCCTGGTCATGGGCGCCCTTCTGCTTATCTTCGAGCTCCCGGCTAATAATTGCTCCAACTGAAGCACCGGGGGTTGAAGAACTAGGGGTAGCCACTGGGGTCTGTGTGGGAGCTGTGCTCACCACGGAAGCTGTGGAGGCGGCGGCGGCCTTTGGAGGCTTCTTCGGACAATCCCGAGAAGTATGTCCTTTTGTGTGACAAAAGTAACATCTACCCTCCTTCCTGTACTGAGCAAGCTCCTCAGCACTCAACTTGCCACCTGTCTTGCCTGCCTCCGCTTTCTGGTCTGGAGTAAGCTTAGACGCATTGTTCGAGTTCTTGGAGCCAGAGGCTCCCGGGCTCTGTCCTGGGGAAGACCCCGTCTGGTTCTGGCTTTTGCCCCCCGAGGTGTTAGCCTTGGGAGAAGCCGGCTGGGAAGTCTTGGGCTTGCCACCATTGTGTTTCATTTCTGCACTCTGCGCAAGCGAGAGTGCGTCCTCAAAGGTGGCTGGCCTAAACATACGCACCTCCCATTGGATGTGCGTGTCCAGGCCATACAAAAACTGCCCTTTCTTGTCCACATCAGATAAGCCTAATTGTAGACACAAGGTCGAAATTCTATTGGCAAACTGAAGGACTGGTTGCGCATTCTGACGCGCACCCCTGAACTCGTCTTCGAGTCGCTCAAGGTAGTGGGGCGGTAAAAACCGCTGCTTAAGGTCACGGACGAACTCGTCCCACCCATAAGCTGCCATACCTGATCTGGTGTGGGCATGAGCCCACTGAGTCCACCAAGGAATGGCCTCACCTTCCAAGTACCAACTGGCTAAGATCACTTTGTCAATATCTGATTTCCTAACTGCGGCAAAGTAAGCTTCAAATTGATGTAACCATGAATACAGAGTAGTGGGATCGAGTTTACCATTATACTTACTGAAGTTCATTTTCTCGGGAAAATGATTCGAGGGCGCCGCCGGTGTCAATCTGGCGTCCAAAGCTCGGAGGTAACGCTCGTGTTCCACTCGTCGCATGGCTTCGTCTTCTCGTTGTCGAATCTCCAATGCCCGTATCTGCATCTCAAGCAAGGAGCTTGACTGCGGCTGTGACCCCTCGAGAGGGTCCCTGTGACTAGGATCTGGTATCTGGGGTACGGAAGGAGAGGGAGGAGGAGATGGAAAACGCGACGCTGGAGAGCGAGAACGCTCCTCCTGAGCCAAAATCCGCGCCTTCTGCTCGTCCAACTTGGTTGTCTGGTCTGCGATTGCTCGCATCATTTGCTGGAACATGTCTTGTACACTCAAGCCGGGTGCCCTAGCTGGGCTGCCTGGTGCACTCTGGTCCCATGGTTCTGGTTCTCTCTCGTCGCCAAAGCTCGCCATAGCGGGAATATGCAGTTCCTTTCCGGAACGCAATCTGACCATCCACTATCTGTGTGGGAGACTTCCGGAGGCTTCCGGAGGCTAAAAACCAACCGTCCTTCGAGGGACAGGAGTCACTCCGAATGGGGTAGTCCACCGGCGTCTAAAAACCAACCACACGAGCGAGAAAATTTTCTGGTTTTCTTTGCTGAATCTTCGTCCTTGAAGTAGGCTCTGATACCACTGTAATATGCGGAAGCTTCGGAGAAGGATCGGTACTTCAAAACTCAGAAAACAGCACTCTTTTCGCGACGGAATTAACGCACAAACTGAAAGACGATGTGCAGAAAATAGAGAGAGAAGGGGGAGATGGAGAAGGACACAGTATTGGGTCCCAATTACCCTCTGTAGGGCCCCCACCACGGATGGTGTATTTGCTTTATTAGAATGATGTAAATCTGAAAACAAATACAAAGTACTTGACCTTTTCTTGGCTGGAAAACCTGCCCTTGACCTTCAGTCCTTCACCCCTTAGCTTTAGCAAACCCTTGGCTGTCCTGGCCCTTGAATGCTTGATGCTCTTGGTGAATTATGGGATCAATGATGGGATTATGGGCTGGGGTATTTATACCCCTCCCTTCATGCAGTCGGCTGGCTTCAGGGCAGCCCACGACTGAGTCTTGTTAATAAATTGTGTTCACACTTTAATAAAGTGTTTTCACACTTGTTTAGACCCTGTCCAGCCTGCGCATGACTCTGGGCAGCACCCTGGCTGCTGGACATGCTGCGCAGAGGTGTGGGACTGCCCCCCACACCTGGCCGCCTTCTGTTCTAGGGTTTTTACACTCTGTCGGCTGCCTGTCCAGAGGCTCTGGAGCTGGCCGACTGCCCCTCCAGCCCTTGCCTTGGCTGGTGGGCAATGTCTTGGGCCCTCCTGGCCCCTTGGGGGTGGTTCTATACCTCCCCCATGCCCATGCTAAGTATGCCAATGCAACACCTTGCCTTGGGGTAGCCCTATGTGCTGGCCCCATCTCTACATGCAAACTACATGCCTACAGAGGCCTGGCATCCAGTTGCAAACCAGATACTCAGCACATTTGACATCATTCCAGAGGGAGACTCACAGCGCGGACTGGCACTGCTTCATGTGCAGGACAATGCACCCCTGACCTTGGACTCATGTGCAGGACAATGCACACCTGACCTCGGACGACTGAGATGGATCCCTGGCTGACTCGTCCCGGGACTGGGCTCACATGGGACCAGTTCACCATCCCAGGTCCTGCACCTTCTGTACAGAAATGTCTACGTGGCATCCAAGTGCGGGATGCACGTGACATCTACTACGACATTAGAGCCCACCACCCGTACTCCTGAGTAGCTATTGGTCAGCTTAGAGTCTCATCACATCGATTGGAGATCGAGACTGGCAGAGCAGCACGGATCCCTCGAGAGGAGAGGGTATGCAGATTGTGCATAGAGGAGGTGGAGAGTGAGGAGCATTATGTATGCAGATGCAGAGCATATACAGCCGTCAGAGAGAGATATCCCATTTTATTCAGAGAGCCACATTCCCTACGCCAGATCTTTGAGGCAGCAGACCAGCGCATACTGGGGAGATTCATTCTAGACATACAGCATCACAGAGAGACATCATTACAGGCTCAGACAGCTCCAGAGGGGGGACGACAGACACAGATTACTACATTTTTTCAGAGATCCACCCCACTCCCAGCCCCTACACAGCAGGGAATTACTCTCCAGAGAGCAGAGACACTCAGAGCCCGCAGGAGACAGAGGACACCTGGCTTTCGGACACCACGCCTATACCAGAGAGAGATGACAGAGATCAGAGCTCAGTTTCACAGAGAGGGTGCGAAGCGACTGGCTCGCTTCAGAGTAGACCCAGGCATGTTCTTCAGGGAGCTGTGGACACCCCCTTCATTGATGTATACCATTCTATACCCCCAGTATGGTACAAGATGGAGCTAGCTAGGTTGCATATCATGATTGTATACTCCATGCATATAGCTTTGCATTCTCCTAGTAGTAGAGCTCCATCACCTCCCCCACTCATTGTACCTATTGCACACCCAGATTCAGCTTTTTTAGTTCAGTACTTTTTTATTTTGTTGGGATGACAGAGATACCCCACACAGGTACACTGATTTGTCTCATAGGCCGAGTTTGGTCTTTTGGAAGACGCTAATAAAATCTTTCTTTCTTTCTTTCTTTCTAGGTCCATGCCACAGAGGAGTTCTTAGTGAGAGCTCGATCCATTCTACGAGCCAGACGTCCCTGACCTAGAGCATCAGGACCCTCCACCACATAGAGATGGATTTGTGAGGTTCTCTGCCGACATGTCACGCTCCCATCACAGAGGCCTGACATTCACTCCACCATCGGATCGGTTCTGGCCAAGGCGGGTATCGTCATTAGCTGATCACAGCATATCTCACTCTACACAAGATCATCTACTGATCACATGTACTGTCAGATGTTTTCATTTTACTTTTTCTTTCAATTTTCCATGGCTCAGTATATCCATGGTACCATTGTATTACTTTTGGTCTCATAGGCCCTTGGGGTCTTCCGTAGACGTCAATATAACTTTCTTTCTTTCTTTCTTTCTCCAGATCTGTCATGCTATAATACTGGCAACAATCTCTCAACAGGTGTCAATTCTCTGTCTGGGGGTTGTATAATGTGAATAATGGACATCGTGCAGCAAACCATACTGGGTAATACTTCTACGAATGAAAATAGCAATGTTTGTATCATTGCCCTCGTAGAAAAGCCCGAACCAGATTGGGAAAGCCAAGCAACTGCCCCCCAAGTAACATACATGGCGCAGCCACTCAATTTGCCCATAAGTTGGCTATAGAACCCCAAATACGCTGTGCAGTGCTGCATACCCATAAACAATGCTATACGGTCTGAGAATTTGCTGCACATCTCGGCCAGGTAGGTGCTACACTGAAAACCGATCTCCACTGATTGGTAGGGAGACCACCATATTGGATGAATTCCCTTAGCTCTTTGTCACAGATTATTGGCAGATGTGGAGAGTGACAATGGTGCAACATAAGATTAAGTTAAAGTCCAATTCCAAGCTAGTTGTACAAAAACTTAGAAGGTTGGGGGTAATTCAAGCTGATGCCTTAAAGCTGGAAATTGAGAGGCTGCTCTTAGCTGAGTTTATTTACCCTGTTGTAAATTCAGAATGGGTGTCTGCTGTAGTAGTTACTCCAAGGAAAGGGAACAAGTGGAGGATTTGTGTTGATATGAGGCCATTGAATGCTTGTACAGAAAGGAATTACTACCCTTTGCCCTTTCAAGATGAAATATTGGATCAAGTAGCAGGCCATGAAAGGTATACAGTATGTGATGGCTACTCTGGGTATTTTCAGATTGGGATTGTAGAGGAAGATCAAAAGAAGACCACCTTTATAACACCATGGGGCACCTTTGCATATAGGGTAATGATATTTGGATTGGTGAATGCCCCAACCACTTTCCAGCAATTCATGAACGAAGTGTTTGGGCCATATTTGGGGAAGTTCATACGTGTTTTTATAGATGATTTTTGTGTGTACAGCTCAAAGAAAGATCGTTTGGAGAAAACAAGGTTGGCACTACAAAAGATAGATGATGCTCAGGGTAATCTCAACGCTTTTAAATGCCATATAGCTGAAGATAAAGTGAAATTATCGGGTCATGTGATCTCCCAGGATGGAATTGAAATGGACTCTGAGAAGGTGTCTGCAATAGAGGCTATACCTGTGCCAAAGACAAACCGTCAGTTAAAGACGTTTGTGCAGAAAGTTACATATTATGGTAGATTCTTGTGGGAATTAGCACATGAGCTTCATCCTCTACGTTAGTTAGCAAAGAAACAGGCTGTATTTGTATGGTCAAATCAGGCCCATGAAGCTTTTGGAAAAATCAAACAAATGCTTCGGGAGGGACCGATACTTATACCCCTGATTGGGAGAAGCCTTTTTATGTGAGCATAAGTGTAACAGAAGATGCGGTGGCTGCTATTTTATTGCAGAAGGGTGAGAAGGGATTTATGCAGCCCATTTATTATGCTAGTCGCCAACTAATGGATGTTGAAAAGAGGTATACTGAGATAGAAAAACAGGGATTGTCAATGATCTATGCAACTCGAAAATTCAGATGTTATCTCCTGCCCAAATCTTTTGTTTTCTTGGCTGATTCAGTAAATATGTTTTACTTGGTGAAGAAGCCAAACCCAAGTGGGAGGTTTGTCAAATGGTTGGCTGAATTGCAAGAGTTCCAATTCACCTTTATGACAGAGCACTCCACACGAGCCACCCTAGCTGATTTGTTTACAGGGAGAGAAGTGGCAGAGGAGATAAAGGATCAAGCCAAAAAAGAGGGCAGAGAAATGATAAAAAAACAGTCTATACAGCAAGTACAAGAAGAGGTGGGACCAACAAATATTTTGTATTTTGATGGAGCTTTTCAAAGGAAGACTGGAAAAGGAAGTGTGGGGATCTACCTATGTGATTCAGAGGGGAAAGAGATTATGGCAGAAGGTAAGGCGATTGGCTGTGTGAAATCCAACAATGAAGCTGAATATGCAGCCCTGATATGGGGGCTAAAACGCAGTCAAGAAAAAGGAGTCCAAGGGCTGAGTATATTTGGGGATTCCCTCTTGATCATCTCCCAAATGCAGGAGGTGTGGCAGGTTCGGAGTGAGGCACTCAAGCCCTTACAGGAGGAGGCCAAACAATTGTGCAGAAATTTGGGAGTGAAGGCATTTGTACACATAACCAGAGATCAGAATGTTCGAGCCGATGCTTTGGCTCAGGAAGCATTAAAAGAAGAAGATGTGTGATGGTATTGGATACAGGTTTAGAAGATTTGCAAGAGGTATATGACTACTTGCAACAGGGAGAGTTTCCCCAAAATATGTCCAAAAATGAGCAAAGGGGATTGATGGCAAAAGCTAAGCCATATACCATATTGGGTGACATTCTATACAGGATGGGCAAGGATAGTTTCCTTCGCCGAGTGGTTGGGTCCACAGAGGCACGGCAAGTAATGGAAGCATGTCACGAAGATCTATGCGGGGGTCACTTTGCACATGAAAGTACAGCCAGAAAGATATTGGCAACAGGGTACTTTTGGCCTACCATGCACAGGGATATCCAAGAATGGTGCACTACGTGCCATACATGTCAGGCTTTCGGCAGGAGAGAGTTGAAGAGAGGTCCGCTTCATCCCATCCGGGCTTTGGGACCATTTGAGAAGTGGGGATTGGGCCACTCCCCCGCTCTCGCCATGGAAAGTATTATATATTGGTAGCTACTGATTATGTTACTAGGTGGCCGGAGGCAAAAGCAGTGGTGAAGTGTGAGTCAGTAGTGAATTTTCTAATGGAGAACATTTGCTCACGCTTTGGATGCCCACTTGAGGTTGTCATGGATCAAGGACCTGCTTTTCGAAGTGAACTTTTACAAATATGGCTGTCCAAACTTTCAGTAAAACATCGGTTCTCCTCCCCTTACTATCCTCAATGCAATGGACTTGTGGAAAAGACTCACAGTACGGTGTGTGATATTATGACCAAAATGATTCAAAAGACTAGATCTGAATGGGAAAAATGGTTACCCATGGCTTTGTGGGCTTATCTTACTACAACCAAGGCAGCCACAGGGTACTCTCCTTTTCACCTGGTGTATGGCACAGAGGCTGTCCTACCGATTGAGTTGGAGTTACCAACTTTAAGGATAATAATGGAGTATGAATTAGATGAAACAAAAACATGTGCAGCTAGGTTAGCTTTGCTGGAAAAATTAGATGAGCAAAGGAGAGAGGCACTAATGACAAATGAGGCAACTCAGAGGGCCATGAAAGCCAGGATGGACGACATAATTACTTGGAAGGATTTCAATGAAGGCGATTTGGTACTAAAATATGATAACAGGCTGGATAATAGATTGTACAAAAAGTTTTTGGTGAGGTGGGAAGGTCCTTATGTGGTTCTGAAGACATATGCCAATGGGACCTATTACATCAAAGAACTTGGCCAGCAAGGGCCCGGTGAGCGGATAATGGGTTCCGTTTGAAGAAGTTCAAAGTAAGACAAGATGTGTGAGGTTTTGCTGATATGTACAGTCTTTTTACAGCAGTTTACAGTCAGAATAAATGCGAGAGTTTGATGCTATATACAGCCAGCTTATAACAGGTCTTTCATGTGTTGAAAGTGTGGAGTTTTATTCCTTTGCCAAGCTGCCAAGTTTATGTTTAATCTTGGCAGCCTGGGGGGGGGGGGAATGAGATGTAAAAATTTTAATTTCTACAAGGCAATGGAAGAAGGTTTAATCTTGTAACCCCTCTCCGCTATGGAGTCCAGAAGGAGATGGGGGATTTCCGGAGCTTCGAGTTGCCACCGAGATCATAAAAATCGGAGGTTTAATCGGGAAGATACGGAATTTTCTTTTTCTAGAGACGTCATGTGGTTTTATGGGAGGGGGTAGAGTGGTTTTAATTAAGGCTTGTAGGATTTGGTGTAGATGGATGAGTGTGGATCATTCCAGAGGTGGGAGGTGATGGGTTGCTAAGTAAGAATAGTTGCTACGAGAGGGGAAAAAAAAAACGGTGTGTGTACAGTTTATATATATAGGCAAGCAAGCAAGGCGGAATATATAGATGTGTGCTGAATTTCTGTTCATGGCGTTTTTTTTGTGGATTGGTCGTATCTCTGTTTGCAATAGCATGCCCTCTCCCTCCTACACCTTTGCTGTGATCCCGTGTAGAAGCATACGAGCATGACATAAAATAAATTTTCATCGCTTCAATGGCAAGGAGAGACAAGCATTCATCTTGATTTAGCCTCGGTCATGTATTGAGAGGATCTGTTGTTAAGTGGACAATCTAGCCTGATGGCAAGGAGAGACAAGCACTCATCTTGATTTACTTTAAACATTTTTTCGAAGTCCTGCAAGAAGAGAAACTCCTCTCCATCTACCACTACACAGAGTTAAGCGTACTTAGTGCTAACTCGGGTATATCTGGTGCTGTCCGTATCTCATCGGTCTCATCTGCGGGTGTATCCACAGCCGCCATTGCTAATGACCCTTCTCCACTAGCCTGTGAGGTGGTACCTTTAGGTATTTCTGCCTCTTCATGTTGTTGAAGAAGAACCAAGGCAAGAGCTTGCTCCGCCACTTCAACAAGGAGCTTAAGCTTTGGATCTACCACCCTGCCCTTAACTAAAGCGACTAGGAAAACGTCACCAATCTTAACCTCATCATTCGAGTCTTGTTCATTCAACATGAGAATGAATGTTGAGATACATGACAAAAAGTTGGTGCCGATGTTTCCCTTACCAAGGGCAGCCATTTCCCGAGTGGAAAGCACCTTGAAGTGTCCATCATCTTGTACTGCTTCTTGGTACCTACACAGTCTCTTAGGATAGTTTGCATCGGTTTTGTTGATGTAATGTAGAAGCTCGCAAGGGACCCAGATATTGTTGGGGATGATCACAGCAAAGGGCTTTATGTATGTTTCCATGTACTCCAAGGTCTCCGTGTAGTCATGTTCGGTGAGGAGGATAGTTGCTTTGAAGTCAATGCCGCGAGAGAAAATGTGAAATAGATCTTGCTGGCCAGTCCACTCAGTGCTCTCTAGGAATGCAAGAAAGCTCTCATATGCCATGGAATCATCCATTAGGATTGCCGATGAGAGTGCAAGCCAAGCTGTAGGAAATATATGCTAGCAAAGTGCGTGTGAGTGCTAGTGATACAAATGTCTTGGGATATAATATCAAAAGCTTTGCGGAAATCCACAAAGTAGCAGCAAATCCTCTAACGTCATGCTCTACCCTCCTCAATGATGGCATGGAGGGTGAAGATGTGGTCTAGGGTAGAGTAGCTCCTCCGAAAGCCTGCCTGTCCTGAGACTCTGCATCCCTGTAAATCTACAAATGAACTGAGTCCGTCTCTAGCACTGATCCATAGAGTTTGGCCAATGTGTGGCCAATCATTATCATCCTATAATTATTAGGATCAAGTAGATCTTCGGCTTTGAGGATGGGGGTGATGGTATTGGTGGACCAAGAGGGTGGAAATCCTTCACAAAGGGCTTTATTGAACATGTAGGCTAGGAGGGGTGCCAGGGTATCATCGGCATGCGAGATGTACTTGTTGGCAATGAGTCCCTCATGATCTTGGGCTCGCCCATTGCGTAGTCTACGAATGGCCTTAAGGACCATGCCCTTTGTGAAGAAGATGGAAATGGTGGGGTGGGGATCTGGTGGTGGGGGTAGGGGTGGTTGATGGGGGATATGATAGAGGGAGTGTGCATAGGAGTGCCATGTGTCCGTGCAGGTGATAGGTGTGGGGGGGGCGATAATCTCGGAGTTTCCTCTAGGCCTCTTTGCAGTTCGGCCCTAAGAAAAATCGTATAACTCATCCTCCTTTCAAGCGTAGAACTCCTGTTTCTTGCGTTGGGTGAGCCGTTGAGAAATCCGTTGCACTTGGCGCTTCGTGATTTGCCCAATCTGTATCTCATGCTTAAGACGGGAGTGTGTGGCTTGTCATTCGTCATCATACCAACAGTTCTGGGGCATGGAACCACAAGGTGGCTTGGTGGTAGACCGCCGCATGCAGATGAAAGAAGTGGCGGTGGATGTGTGGAGTATGGTGGTGAGCTGTGATGTGAGGGTGGGTAGGGGGACAATAGGTTCCACATCCTGGAGTTGGCGGTAGATGTGGTTGGAGTAAACAAGGTCAAGCTCATGATCAAAATGGACTTGGGTGTAATGTGAGAAGGGGGGTGGTGGCGGAGGGACGGGTGGTGTGCGGGTAAGAGTGAAAGAGAGGTAGGCATGTTCAGCTTTGAAGGGGGGTGGCGGGGTGGAGAAGTCGGGGAGAAGGTGTGCGAAAGCCGGAGATCCCATAAGGTAGTCCACTGTGCTAGTACCTCTTGAGTGAGGGAAGGAGGTGGGGGCGTTGGAGGAGGATGCCATCGGGACATCCCGTTATAGATAACGAGACCATGTGCAGGTCCAAGCTCTAAGAAATATCTCCCATACACTGTGACCTCCTCACGGTCCTGTGATGATCTCTGCAGGCCCGTGTTAGTAATGTCCTACTCCTGTAGTCTGATAGGGACCTGCTGACTTCCAGGACTTCCCCCCAGTTGTGAGAACTCCGTAATATCCCCATATAATGGTAAGTACGGTGATTGGCCATGCTGTGGGGCATAAGGGGAATGGCGTGGAGAAAAATAACACACAACAATGTGGATGACTCTGTCACTGCTAAGTTGTAGCCGCACCCAAAGATACCGTGCATCCTCGTCCTTTCAGACAATGCTAAGAATCCGTTGGAGATGGGATCTAAAAAGGACAGCTTCACCTCCATAGCCACATACTTGTGACTATGATGAGTCTCTGTATAGAAAATGACATCCTTGCCTGTGAGAATCTCGCTCAAACCTCCTGGACTTGACCACAGTATGCCATTGTAGTTCCATACTGCTAAGCTCAGGTGTTTGGTCTCATAGACCCCATGTCCCTATTTGGGACAGCGCTCAGTGATAATGACCCTACCATCTCTGTAGATAGCCCACTTGCCTGCTAATCTAATGATGAGAGGCCGCTCTCGTGTTATATTCTTGCCTGCCCTCCATGTATCTGCAAAGGGGGAAGGGGGGGTGATCCTGTCCACTCCTAACATCTGGCAAAGCGTCATGGCATTCTCCTTGGGGGAAGCCCCCGCCTGTAGCCCCCGCACTCACATGGAGTTCCTGTGTTTCTCCTCCTCGAGAGTCTCATGTATGATGCATTGTGGGGGTTTGTGCTTCTTTACCACCTCCAGCCAATCTTTCTTGGTGGTCGGCAGTTCATCCTGCAGCTTATCACTTGCAGCCTTCAGCTGCTCCAAGTCTGTCCTCAGACCTTCCTGAATATTCAGTTCCCCTTCCTCCACTGTATGGTCCTTGACCGTAGCCTTTACGGCTTCCATTTCTGCCCGGAGCTCCCCTATCACTGGGGCAGCCTCTGGCATTTCTTGTTGTTGCATCTTGGTCTCTTTCAACATCTGAATCTCCTCCTTCTGGTGGTTCAACTTTGCTGCCAATTCCTCTATCTTGTTATTCTTGCCCTGTATCTCCTTGCAAAGGCCTTCCAACTGTTTTTCATGTTGGTTCAGGACCCTGTCCAGCACCTTCTTCTATTCGCCCAACGCCTTCTTGGTGTTTTCCTCCACTGTCTTGATGTATGCTTCCAGCTCCTGTAGATTCATTGTGGCTATTTCCCCTAGTTGCTGCCTTGGGGGCATTGAAATCCCCGAGCAGGAGGACTTCCACCTAACTTCCACTAAGGACGATGCTCAAAGAGAGAATGTTGCATGCCTCAATGATGTGGTTAGATTGATTGAAGTGATTGATACTCACCAAGTACAATGCTTTTGTAGGGTAGGGAGTAGCCCTATCTTTTGACACATAGGTGGACACATGTCACATACTGGACACACACACACACAACAAGTACACACATATAGATGGTGTTTTTCTTTTCTGGAAACAAGATCCTTCTAGTAGTTAACAAAAACAGCCTCGAAGGGCTCAATACAACCTCAAAGGGCTAGATACAAACTCACTCGCCTCCATGTACGGGGCGAGGGCCAAAGAACAAGTGGGGAAGAAAGATGCACTTCTCCTCCGGCTGGCCGCTCGATGAGGAGAAGGCTATCGCATACAAGAGGTGGGGAGGGAACAACCACACAGGTGGTCTGTAGTGCCAAGTGGGCTCACCACCTCGATTTGTGAGACAAGGGCCAGGTCGCCAGAGCCTCAAGAAGGCTTCTCGATGCTTCTGCATACGGTCACAACCACCTTGCAACTTCCCCCACTGGCTGCAGAGGGTTAGAATGATGTCAAGCCAAATGATCCTGATGGAATCCGCCGGCGGAGTGTGGGTGCCTTCTATGACATTGCTTCATCGAGCTCTCCAAATGTGACAAGTTGCAATGCTACTACAAATCTCCCATCTCTGGTACGAATCCGGTGTGCGGTGATCAATAGATGGGGCTGGGAGTGGTACTGACGAAATACGAAGGTGAGAGACCTAAAGGGCTAAACCCAAATTCCTCCTCATAAGCCATAGCAACCTTAGCCTCAGTGGCCCACGCGACAATGCCCCATGAAATGATACGGGGAGATGTCTTGTCCATCGTGAAAATGCAGAGAATCCGCTGCCAAACTTGTTGAGCCTTTGGGCAATCCCGAAGACAATGTCCCTAAGACTCCCAAGGGCGGCCACACGTTGGACAAGATGTTGGTCTACTGCCTATGGCCAACCATGTGCCCACCGCCGAACTCCTATGTGTTAGCGACCACAAAAAGAGGTGATCTTTTGAGGCCGAAAACTGTTGTAACGCGCGGAAGCTCTGGGTAGTCTTCTTTCAGCCCTAAACACTCTTGAAGACCTCCTGATGCAAAAACGCACCATGATGCAAAAACGCAGGTAGAGAGAGAGTAGAGAGAGAGAGTGAGAAGTGCTGGAATTTCAGTATATACTATGTACAAAAAAGGTACAAATCTGTACAGCCATGGGCTGCCTTCATAAAAAGGTTGTTAACTCCTAAATCTGTCCCCTATGGGACCTCTAAATGACCCACACCCCTAGTGGGAGTGAATGAGTAAAACATAGAGCTATGGTGCCCTTTTATAGGCCTTTGGAGCATGTGGGAAACTGGCCGACTGCTGGTCGGCCAGTTACTGTTTCATAAATGCAATAAAAATCCTGCCGACTGGTTCTCTTGGATGCGCCTGCTGCTGCCACGTCAGCCGACATACTTTCTGGTACAGCCAGCAGCTCCTTTACTCAGCCGACTGTACCCTGGTTCTTCTCCACGTCCAAACTGGCCACTTGTGCTCAAATCCCTGGCTCTGTCTGGTTCTGCTCTTTATCTGGCTGCCTCTTCTGGATCTAGCCCTGAGCATGTCCATGGCATCTGTGATGCACATGACATCCCCCTCTGCTAAACTTGATGACGGGAATCCAACCTGCTCTTGGATGACTGTCATCATCCCAATCCTGTTCCGAAGTCCCTCTGTCATCATCCATCCTTGGCAAACCTTTTTCTCTGAAAATCCGGTCTGTTCTCCAATCCACTCTGTCTCTGATGAAGATCTATGCATCTGGTCTTCCTCTAGTCCACAATCCATTCCTGCCCTGACTCTGAACACCGTCTTGGTCTTCGTTCCTGGAACTGAGTCTGGCACTCTCACATCACCCTTGGAGGATCAACCTCCCTTGGGACCGTTCCCTTAGAACCCATCTGGCTCACGGAACTGACATCCCCATCTGGCACTGTGGAACACCACCAACAAACCTCCTGGGAGTTCTTCCCGATCTGTGTTCCCGCCTTGGGCTTCGAATCCGTGTACTTTCCTGTACCTTGGACCTGTACACCATCATCTGGGACTGATTCAACGTTTAGCTTTGCTGAGCCTGATGCTCTGATACCAATGTAACGCGCGGAAGCTCTGGGTAGTCTTCTTTCAGCCCTAAACACTCTTGAAGACCTCCTGATGCAAAAACGCACCATGATGCAAAAACGCAGGTAGAGAGAGAGTAGAGAGAGAGAGTGAGAAGTGCTGGAATTTCAGTATATACTATGTACAAAAAAGGTACAAATCTGTACAGCCATGGGCTGCCTTCATAAAAAGGTTGTTAACTCCTAAATCTGTCCCCTATGGGACCTCTAAATGACCCACACCCCTAGTGGGAGTGAATGAGTAAAACATAGAGCTATGGTGCCCTTTTATAGGCCTTTGGAGCATGTGGGAAACTGGCCGACTGCTGGTCGGCCAGTTACTGTTTCATAAATGCAATAAAAATCCTGCCGACTGGTTCTCTTGGATGCGCCTGCTGCTGCCACGTCAGCCGACATACTTTCTGGTACAGCCAGCAGCTCCTTTACTCAGCCGACTGTACCCTGGTTCTTCTCCACGTCCAAACTGGCCACTTGTGCTCAAATCCCTGGCTCTGTCTGGTTCTGCTCTTTATCTGGCTGCCTCTTCTGGATCTAGCCCTGAGCATGTCCATGGCATCTGTGATGCACATGACACCTAGAGCCTCTTCCAAAAATCTGAGAGAAAACACAGTGAGAGGCCGTGAGAGTGCCAATGTCTTGTTGCTGTCAGGGTGCCCTCGACCTTGGGCATTTGGATCTTGCGGCCTAGCTGTGTGATGTATGTGAAGAACGGGGTACCCAGAGTCTCCTCCGTGTCTACAGGATCACACCAAGTCCACTCCCCCGGGTCCCACTGGAGGGCTAGCTCTCCCAAATCCATAAATGCTAGTCTCTCCCTGGCCACCTTGGCCTGAGGGGGGTCAATGTACCGCTCATATGCATGAAATCCGATCACCCTCACCCTCTGCAAGGTGCATCCATTGAAGTCATCCAAGGGGGGATCTGATCTCTCTAATCTGCCATGGGGCCCAATCGAGAATGTGAGCAAGGCACAACTCTCATCTGCGCTATGAACTGCCAAGAGAATATCATGCCCACCAATGAGGTGATAGCTCAAGTGGTGAAGGTGTTTGCCTAGGACTAAGAGGTCTTGGGTTCAAAACCCCCCTTGGTGCTTCCTCGACGGCATCACCCTACGGGCGGTCAAAAATCAGTAACTATGGGAGGATCTTGGGCCTAAGGCCAATCAGAAAAAAGAAGAAGAGAATATCATGCCTAGTAAACACGCCTAGCCACTGCGGATAGGGTTCAACCACTCCTGAGGAATAGGAGAGTCGATGTTCAAGATGAGTGTGCCTTTGCCCTTGACCCCGGCCAGGCCTCTCTCTTGAGCCTCTTAGGGGAGCTGTTTGAATGCAAGCCAATCTCCAAGGGTGTTCACACCTAATAAGAGGGCATTCCCACCTACTAGACTCGGAATATCCAACAAACTCCCCTTCGGAGTGGAGGAGGTGTTGTTTGAGAGGCCTTCAATAGCTATGGTGATTTGGGCTCTAAACTGCAACATGTGATACAAAAGAACATAGTGTGCCAACACATGAAACCCTCCTGTCAGCTTGATATAAGAGCTTGACCACTCATGACTGTGCCTACATCTGTCTACCTAGAACAACGCCCTTGGCTTCAAGTAGGGATATCTGAAAAACAGAGTCTTTTATAAAAACAAGGCTTACAAGAAAAACACAAGATTATTTATCAGAGCTTGGTGGACCTTTCGGGCAGAGAACCCTTGACTCATACAAAATAAAGTAATAAGTAACTACAAGTAGTCGCAAATCCTTGCATCCTCTACCGGTTCATAGCTGGTTGCCTGCAATCACTAGGATCCCCACAAAAGACATGGGTTCCCACTTTGGCAATAGAGGGGTCACAGAATAAACAAGTACATCCGCATCCAAGAGTTTATCTAACCAGGTCTAGGTCCTCAGATCGGTCTACCAACCATGAATTGGAGTAATGAAGAAGAATCCTGCTCCATGTTGTTCAACTAAGTACAACTCAAGAAGCTATTAAAATGTACTTTTGGGTACTTAAGCAAACTAAACTCCCTCCACCTATGTATGCTCCTCGTGGATGTGAAACCCACGGAACCATCTAACAGAGGGGAAAGAGCCATCAGGTCTCTGGAAGGAACTATCAAAAGCAAATAGGGAAAGCTTACCGAGACTTTCACCCATGAATCGTGTGATCTTCTGTGTTCAGGTTTATTTGATACCAGTCTCCCATATCCATTGTGATGGGCTTTGGTGCCTCCCTATGCACCCCTCTAGGCTGAAAAAAACTGGTGAAGATGGTAACCTGCGAGGAGGGCTGTTGGTAACTTGAGAGAAGGGCTGTTGGGGGAGAGGATCTCCGAGTAGTGACTCTCTGTGTCAGCTGAGCTCCAGTAGGAAGAGTCCAAGGCACCTCTGAGCAAGGTACTCCATGATTGGGGACAAGGATCCAAAGCCCTCTCTAAAGACATGGAAATTTCCCTTTGATCTCATAGTAGACTGGGCACTGGCAACATAGTGCTTCTCCGACTCAACCCCCATCTGATAGAGTCTACATGTCCTGCCCTCTTTGGGCATCCTCTCAGCTCGGCAAGTCTCTATGCTCAGTCTATGGGATGATACCCTAAGCTCGCCAATGGCTATCCTCATAGCATGGGACATGAAGCCATCTAGATAACTTGGTCTCTAGATGCAACCATCTGCTGTGAATCTGAGGAAATGATCTCTGTAGTACTGTATCTTGGTAGGCAATGGGCCTACCGGTCTGATCCATATGTTACCTGTGTATAGCCCCAGTAGATCGTATCAGATCACCCGGTTCCTATCCTCATGTGTTAAGCCTAATGTATGGGGAATTTGGATCATACTGAAATGGAGGGAGCCGGTCGATCTGAATGCTCTCACCCAGCCGCTATCTATTGTGATGAATATAGTGCAAGTCAAGGAAGTCAAAGTGGATTTATCTCCCTCCCCCTGTGTATATAAGTGACTGTCTGGAACAGGGCCTCCATCAACATAGGTGCCGCAACAAACTCTACCTCGATGATCTGGTGGGGAACAGATGACTAGATGCGTATCATATGTGATAATGTTATGATCTGAGGACGCTCTATGCATTGCCAATCTGCCGGGGATAAATCCAGTGCCCAGAAGGGAGCTGCATACATAAGTGCCAAGGTGACAAGGGTGCCAAAAGGCCAACCCTTCGTCCTCGGCTCCTGAAAATGTGCCTGGAAGCACTGCCTCTTCAATAAGGCTAGAACTTCATATTCTCTAGTGAGTCTATCGTCTGCTGCCTGTCTCATGGAGAAGTGTGGACTAGTGAAGGTAGCTCCGAGAAAGGCAAAGAGACGCTAATGGTCTATCTGGTAGGATTTGAAATTGCAAGGTCTAGGGTTGTACCAGCCTTGTATGTATTCTTTGGCTTCTAGTGGACGTGAAACAGCAATCTGTTTGTTTCTCTCCATCAAGAAAAAGGGAAGAATGCATGCAACATTTCAATTATCGTTCTTGACATATACCTCATAATTTCTTGTACCGACTATATGCCTTGTTGCTGGCTTTAGCTTTGTTTTGGCATATAACTCACAATATCATGTTTACTGCTTTTGCCTTATGCTTTGCTAAAAACCCTGCTGTTTCTAATGGTGTGCAACCTTTTGATTATGGTTCTTGACGCATACCTCATTCGTAATGTTCTTGTACAGGC
Organism: Cibotium barometz; assembly: GCF_041138505.1. Classification (NCBI taxonomy): domain Eukaryota; kingdom Viridiplantae; phylum Streptophyta; class Polypodiopsida; order Cyatheales; family Cibotiaceae; genus Cibotium; species Cibotium barometz. The sequence goes on from NC_141082.1 coordinate 49,410,782, forward strand.
TAGATGGCTTGTTGCTGGCTTTAGCTTATTGTTTGTGTATGGCTCACAATATTATGTTTTTCTGGCTTACTCTTTGCTCAAATCCTTTTTATTTCTAATAATTTTCTACAGGTAGTTGGAGATGTGACAAAGAAAGATACTCTCCTGCCAGATTATTTCAAGGGAGTGAATAAGGTCATAAGTGCAGTCTCTGTCATCGTTGGCCCAAAAGAAGGTGATTCACCTGAAAGACAGAAGTATTATCAGGTGAGTCTTTCTGTGTGATTAATACTTATCGGCTTCAGGTTTCCAAGCTCATTGAAGAGATGTTTTTAATCAACATTATGGGATTGTATGCCCTCGTTGGCATTAATCGTCAAAGTTTTGAGTTGTGACACTAATCAAATTCGGCGTGTGTCTTTCTTTGCAGGGTATCAAGTTTTTTGCACCAGAGGTAATATCTAAAGTCTGTTCTTGTTTAAAGTGTAATTTGGTGACACATTTTCTTAGTAGTAGTGATTCAGAATAGAGTTCTTGCAAAGAGCATTAAACTTTTTGGGCCTACACATGCATGCATAATTAAAGAGGAAATAGGCAAATGCAAAATAAGTCAGAGAAATTCAAAGCTACACTTGTTGAAATAAAAGAGCATGATACCCATTGTAGGGGATAAAAGAACTTGTTGGATAAAAGCAGTTGGATGATGGAAAGATCTAAATCTTGCTCTAAATATTTTGTAAAGGAAATTAGCCGAGAGAGAGTCCAGGATATAGACTGAGCAAATATGGTAAGCTTTATAAAAGTAAACAATGAATACTGCATGTATCTTGTTCATGTTCTATTATTTAGCATGATTAAGGGTTGATTGTTTTCATATTTCTTCTGTACCCCTTTGTTATGTTGATAAGGCAATATGAGACAAACAAAGATAGACTTCTTAGATTGCTCAAAAGATAAGATATATAATAGATGACAGCTTTCTTTGACTGTGGCTCATGAGATAGGAGCTTTGATAGCAAACTAGAAAGTATGTGAAGGCTGAATAGTGCAGCTTAAAAGAGGAGACATGGTATGATCTGTATTATAGAATTGGTCTAATGGGGCACCTTTTGAAGACCTGTGTGTAGTAGTTGGTATGTCTATCAGTTTGGGTGGACATGAAGAAGCCTACATGACAATTTATGGCTAGATAATTACTGTGTGTAGTAGTTGGTATGTCTATCAGTTTGGGTGGACATGAAGAAGCCTACATGACAATTTATGGCTAGATAATTACTGTGTATTACGCTTTCAGGGCTGTGAAGCTCCCAACTTCAACAACTGCTGGCCACTAAACTTGTCTTGCAATCCGTGTCATAGGAAGCTCTCCTGTAAACAAGGCATGTTGTGGTCTTAACCCTAATTTGAAGGTCTTAACCCTAATTAGCCTTGGGACGTAACATACTTCCCCCCTTAAGAACCATTGATGTCCTCAGCAATGAATCCGGGGAAGTCACTTTTTAGACTACGCACTGACTCCCATGTAACCTTGACCTCAGACCGTTTTTTCCATTTGATCACGTAGTCATAATAGATGGTATGTCGAGACTAGCTAGTACATTGATCAAGAACCAACGAGTTCCATAGGAATATGCCTAATAATATCCTGGAGTAGTGGCACAATCTCATTACCAGCGTTCTTTCAAACGACTGATGTGAAATACTGGGCGAGTCTTGGTTCCAGGAGGTAGTACTAGCCGGTAAGCCACATTACTGATCTTCTTTATGATCTGGTAAGGACCACAACATCGAGAAGATAACTTGTAATGCTTGCTAGTCCACATCGTCTTAGATTCCTTTGGGACTTTAAGATACACCCACATGCCCTCCCGTGAAAATCTCGGGGTCCCTCGTTGGTTAGCATAACACTGAGCACAGTCTTGAGCACTCTTTTTGCTTTCCCTTCCAACTTTCAGCATATTCTGTATATCTTGCTAGAAATCCACTGTTGATCGCAACTTGACCCCCCGTAGCCCTGCATGAATGGGCGACTTCGAATGATAACCGTACATAAGCATAAATGGGCTACATGCCTACTGTTTATAAGAAAACTCAACTTGTGGAAGACACCTTTCCTACTCAGATTGTCTCTTGGAGACACATGTCCTCAGCATATCCTCCATAGTTTGTCTCGTCCTCTCTATTTGGCCACGTGACTAGGGATGATCCAAAGATGACATGCCTAAACGTGTTTCCAATTTGGAGAACAGTGATTGCTAGAATTGTGCAGCAAATTTGGGATCGTGGTCACTAACAATCTTCTTAGACAATCCATAGAGCTTATACAATTGATCCACAAAGAGTTGAGCCGACTCATGACTCTTTACTGATGTCTTGGTAGGGATAAATCTAGCCATCTTTGTCAATTGGTCAACTACGACACTTAGCAACTTGTTCTCAAAAATTTGAAGAAAAGGATGCAATAACCCTCTAGCTTTAAGCCCAACCCTATAGTGGTATCAGAGCCCAAGGTTTACACCTGCACAACGCACATACCTATCCGTACATTCTTGCGTGTTGTCCGTATCCACCCATACACCCTCGTGTGGTGACTGTACCTGCCGTCCGTGCTATCCATACTGCCTGTATTGTCATGTCAGTACATGCAAAATTTGTACGTGACTATACTTGCAGAATTCGTATGCAAATGTACTTGTGGAATCTGTACTAGTTGTACCTATTGTACTTGCACACTTCTTCAAGATGGGGCCTTTTGCAATTTCAGCAAAAATCAGGGCATTCAACTTTGAGATAACAAAATTACCATGATCCCACAGATCGGGTGGAGACTCTGGATGCCCCTTTCTTTGCATATACAGCACGGCTTGGCCGTAGGATCTAGATGCCGGAGATAGATGGCACACCGGGAGCAGTAGCACACTGGCAGTCTCAAGGCCTATCACAGCGCTTCCTTTCAGATTTCTGGAAGAGGCTTTGGGACAGCTTTCGGCCGAGGAGGATCACTCTCTTCCTTTGGCTGATGGCACACAGGAGTCTAGCGGTTGGTACTTGGCTGGCAGTTGGAGGTCGGTCAGCAGCTTGTCCGAGGTGCGGCCACACCCAGGAGTCTCAGTGATATTGCCTTTGGGATTGCCCGAAGGCTCAACAGATTTGGCAGCGGATTCTCTGCATCTTCGCTATGGACAAGGCATCGACCTGGATCATCACTTGGGGTATTGTCACTTGGGCCACCGAGGCTAGAGTGGTCAGGACTTATGAGGAGGATAGGGGAGGCCTTGCCCTTTAGGTCTCCCACCATCGTATTGCAGTAGTACTAGGCACAACCCCACCTGCAGGTGTCTAGCGACCAGGCTCATGCCAGCGATGGGAGATTTGCAGTAGCATAGCAGCCTGGCACATCTGGCGTGCTAGATGTAGCAAGGCCATCGAGGGTACCCACACTCCGCTGGCTGAGACCATCAGGAGCATATGGCTCGACACATCATTCACACCCTCCGCAGTCAGCGGGGGAAGCTGCAGGGAGGTTCTGACCGCATGCGGAAGCGGCGGGAAGCCTTCTTGAGACTTTGGAGGCTTGGTCCTTTCCTCATAGATAGGGGCGATGACCCCATTTGGCATTTCAGACCACCTATGTGGTTGTTCCCCCCCGTGTATAAGATAGCCTTCTCCTCATAGAGAGGCCAACCGGAGGCGAAGCATCTCTTCCCCTTATGATCACTTGTTTCCTGTCCTTATATGAGGCGAGTTTGTATTTAGCCCCTCGTGGCTGTTTTTTCTTTAACTAATTGAAGGATCTCTTTCTCGGGAAAAAAAGATAACAAAGTTACACGTTCATTTTTCTTTGAGCTGTTGATTTTACTCCCTACATGACTTTTGTGCAGGTAACTCTTTTAAAAAGGCAGTGTGTAGTTCCAAAGGAAATTTGGCAAAAGTAGTACAGACATTGTGTGTGTTGCTTCCGAACACGTGAAGTAATGGCACAAAATGCAAGGGATGTGTTTGGGGCTTGTCTCAAGAGGACAACAAGATTGATGACAACTACTCCCTTTGGAGTTTTATGGTTAGAAATTTAATGGGGGCCAAGGGTCTGTGGGGTTTGTTAACTGTGATGATGCTCGTCTTGCAAACATTACATGTGCCACTCCTGTGGCAGAGGTGCTTAGCAAGCTCCAGCATCTGCTTCTACCACTCAAGAAAAAAGAAGATTCAATGCATGTGATGTTGAGGCCATGGCTTTAATCTCTTTGTTTGTCAAGAGATCCATTATTCCACACATGTGATCATGCAAGACTTCACAGAGTGCATGGGATGTTCTTGAAACAATGTATCAAGCAAAGAATGAGGTGAGAGTTGCATACCTCAAGAAAGAATTTTTTTTTTTTCCCTGTGAAAGATCATTCTATTAGCTACCAAGAGAAATAGCCATAATGGGTAAGTACAAACTTGGCTCCTCATGGGAAGCCAGAGTGAAAAAAAATAAAGAGGGGGGAGGATGCTCCTCTTCCGGCTGGCTGCTCTAGGAGGAGAAGGCTATATCATACAATGGGGGGAGGGGGAAACAACCACATAGGTGGTCTATAGTGCCAAGTGGGCTCACCACCACTATCAGTGAGAAAGGGACTGTGACGCCCCCCAAATCCTCATGAAGGCCTCTACATGCGGTTTGAACCACCTTGAAGCGTCCCCCACTGTTCACGAAGGGTATGACTGATATCGAGCCAGATGCTCCGAATGGACTCCACTAGCGGGGTGAGGGTACCTTCGATGGCTTAGCTACATCGAGCTCTCCAGATATGCTATTCAACAATACTATTGCAAATCTCCCATCTCTGGCTAGATCCTCGAGTCCAGTGACCAATTGATGGAGCTGGGACCAACACTACCGAACTGCGAAGGTGAGAGACCTTAAGGGCTAGTCGCCCACCCTCCTCATCATATGACATGACAGCCTCGGCCTCAATGGCCCAAGCAACTGTGTCCCACGTAATAGTGTGGGAGGGGGCCTGGTTTATAGTGAAAACGTGGAGATTCTGCTGTCAAACCTGTTGAGCCTTCGTGCGATCCCTGACGTTGGGACCCCCGAGGGTGGTCACACCTCGAACAGACTGAAGGCCTTCCTCCAATGGCCAGCCAAGTGCCAACCACCAAGCTCCGATGTGCAAGCTGCCATAGAAAGAGAGGGATCTTTCATGGCCAAAAGCTATCCCAGAGCCTCTTTGAGAAATCTGAGAGAAACTGAGGAGGGAGGCCCTGGGACTACTGGTGTCCTGCTGCTTGCACGATTGCCCTCAACCTTTGACATCTGAATCCTACAGCCGAGCCGTGGAGTGTAGGCAAAAAAGGGGGGTACAAGGACTCTCCTCCCTATAATCCGGATCATGCCATGTCCACTCCCTCTGGTCCCATTGGAGGCGTGTGAGAGGACGGCCCTCCCAAATCCACAAACACTAGAATCTCTCTTTGGCCACCTTGGCCGGTGGAGTTCTATGTGCCACTCATGCGCATAGAAACCAATCACCGTCACCCTCTGCAAGGTGCATCCCCTCAAATCCTCCATGGGGGGCTTTGCTCTCTCAAGTCTGCAATGAGGTCCAATAGAGAAAGTGAGTAAGGTGGAGCTCTAATCCACGCCGTGGACTGCCAAAGGTAGATCATGTGTGGTGAACACTCCCAACCACTACCGCGGGGGGGCGGGGGGGGGGGAGTCTGCCACTCTGCAGGGATGGAAGAGTCGATGTTGAGGCTAAGTCTGGAGGCTAAGTCTGTCCCTAGCCCGGATCCTAGTAAGGCTTCTCTCCTGGGCCTCAGGGGGCAGTTATCTGAACGTAAGACAATCTCCAAGTGACCTAGCGGGTCCCATGCGCAAAGCTCCCCACGATATGAGCAGGCGATCCCCCAGCATGTGAACATTGGGCAAACAGATCAGGGGGTTCCAGATCAGAGGCTATTAGAGGACGGTCCTTAGATGTAGCAGGAGCGGACTGTTGAAGGGCCAGCCTGAGGTGATCCCAAGCACGCAAGAGACTGGCCGCAAATCTGTTCTCCAATGCAGGGCTAAAGCCACGAGCCTACATCTCCATGAAGATCCATCTCATACTCTAGGGCCACGAGCCTCCTAAAATCAAGATGCAGGTGGAGATCCTAGCCAAAGTCCTTAGAGCAAAGTCACATGGAACAGGAACAAACAGATGGAACGGGGGTCTGTTTTGGAATGGGAACGGAACCCGGAAAGAAAATGGCAATGACACGTCATCACCATATGGCTACCATTTGCAAGCTAAGGAGATGCAAGGACATATATTGCCAATCCTTTTAGATGCAAGGTTATACACCACTCTCATATGATATGATATGATCATAGAAAAATACAAAAATTCTCATTTACTAAAAAATTAGACCCAGAATGCCTTTAGCCAAGGATGCACATTTGCGGAACGGGAATGGGAACGACACAGGTTATGGAGCGCGTTCCATTGTTCCCAAGGCTATGGAACAACGTTCCATGTTACTATGCCTTCAAGGGCATAGTAACATTTCTTATGACTATGATTACATCAGCTAATGTCATGGGATTTTATATGTTTGTAGGATTCATGGGCGGGCCTAATAAATGCTGGTTTTACAGGTGAAAGGTGATTCCCCAGAAACCGTGGAATTTTATGGAATGCAGAATTTAATTGAAGCTGTCAAAGATCATCTTGGCTTACGGGAGGGCAAGACTCTCTTCAGTGTTTCTGGTAGGATGGATTGTTAGGGTTTGTGAAAATTGGGTTTCTAAAGCAACACTTCTAAAAATAGTTACTAACTTCAGTTCTGCACAAGTAGCCAACGGTTTTCCAATAGGCCCTGCATGGGGTTCACTGGATGATGTGGTGATGGGTGGTGTAAGCGCAAGCTCACTTCAGATTGATTTGAATGGTGGCAAAGAGGGTGGTGCTATTGGCCTTTTCAAAGGTGATTGGTTCATATCTAAATCCAGCATTATTGCTCGCAGCTGTATCAAGTAACCAACGTGACTCATAAGAATGGTGTTGAACTTTTTGCAGGATTTGTATCAACTGATAACAATGGTGGCTTTGCTAGTATTCGCACAAAGGTGAGGGATGTTGGTCGTAGTGATACATAGAAACTTGCTTTCAGCTTATGAAAAGTTGAAGCTTAGCAACTTTGTTTAAAATTGTCGAAAGTGCTGAAAACATCCTGTTTCGTTCTCTCTTTATTGGTATACTGAGCTTTATGTAATGATGTTTCCATTTCTATGTTCGAAGTATGTCTGAGCAGTGGATCTTACCTAGTCAAGCCAACGTGGAGCTTATAGCATGTGTGTGTGCACAAAACTGAGTAGTGACCTCAACCTTGAGTTTTCCCAAGTATCAAACCAGAGGTCTCACAAACATATAAACTTTATCTTGATTTTTATTATGATCTGCAAAGCTTTCAACTCCGTCCCTCAGTTCTGTTTACTGGGGTGCCTGCAGGACTTCAGTTCCTACATGATATGGTATGGGGGGTGATTTCTCTTTATGAGGGGGTGACTGGTAGGGTTCGGGCACTAGGAGGGCTCAGGGGATATATGCAGCACTAGTGGAGTCAAACAAGGCTGCCCACACTCTTTGGCCTGTACATTGATGAGATATTAGCTTTCATGGACAGATTTGGAGAGGCAGAGGCTCACCATTGGATCTGGTGGCAGTGCCCATCTTGTTATATGCACATGACATAGTCCTGATATCAAATTCAGCTGAGGGGTTGTGAAGTCGTATGTGCACCTCAGGGTGACATTTACGGGACCACGCTTTTGCATGACAGCGGCCACTGAGGCCTGATTTGTTAGGGGCTATGCATCCCTAGCACGCTTGGAGAGGTAGTGCTTTTAGGCCCACTTGGAGGAGCCTTGTACCAAGTGTTGGCTCTATGACACTGTGGTACGCCAGGCAGCGATGTATGGTGCCCTTTTTTGCAGAATGGATCTTGGCATGGACTCCTGGAAGAGCATAGAGACTGCAGGTAATAATGCTATCATGTTTGATCAGGAGAAAAGCATTGGGGCCACATGTTCTTGTGCTAGCAGGTTTGGGGCAGCCCCCTTGGTCACAGATGGACCTGACAGCCTGGGCCAAGGTGGTATGGAGCATCATTATTCAGCCCCCTTGTAAAAGGGGGAGAAGGGGGGGGGGGGGGGGGAGGGGGGGTGTGTGTGGACATCATCATCCCAGTGATCCAAAGTCGAGCCCGTCTAAACAGACTTGTTGCTGCATCCTCTAGGGAAGAGCAATGGAAAGTTTTTCTCTCCTAATCAAGATGGTTCTTGTATGGTTTCATCCACTTGCAATGCAGTAAGGGGTGGGTGTGACATGGGCAGCAACAATATCTCAGAATCAGCCTGAAGCTCTGATACCAATGTGACATGCGGAAGCTTTGGGAGTATTCTTTCAGCCGTAAACACCATCTTGGAACATGTTGATGCAAAACACAAGTAGAAGATAGAGAAGAGAGATATATAACTGAGTATTCAGTATATTCATAGTGTACAAAAAGGTAGTGCCAATTGTACAGCCCTTGACTGCCTTCATGAGAAGGTATAAAACCTAATCTCTCCCTAAATCTAGGACCCAATCCATGGCTGGACTGAATGATCTAAACAATGAGCACTCTTGCCTTTTATAGGCTTTGGAATAAATTGATGGACTGGCCGACTGCTGGTCAGCCAGGTCCTGGACAAATTCCACACACTTTGCTGCAGCCGACAGGTCTTCTTCTCTCTCATGCGCTGGCTGACAGCACCCCTTGTCCACCACCAGTTATTCCCTTGCCAAAAACAGCAACACATGCTCCAAAATCTGGTTCTCTATCTTGTTGCCTCTTCAGGATTAGCCCTAGGATTAGTATGTGCATGTCTTGCACATGACATCCCCCTCTGCTAAACATTATGATGGTATTGGGAGGTTGGGAAAACGAGAAGGCCCCTGTAGCTACCCACCCAGCAGCCTCAGAAACCACACACAAACCCAGGGGCACCACCAGCACGATGCTGGAAATTGAAATCTCTCAAATACCTCCTACACTTGCTCTCTCAAACACACACCATCAAGACAGAAGAAATAGGAAGCACATCAACTATCTCTTCTTAACTCATTGATCGGATACATGCAAGAGTGAGAACCCCTCTGTGGGGAAGACACATAAAAGAAAGAAAACTATTACAAGCCCAGGCATGTCGGCCTCCGGCCTCACACAGTGTCAAACAGGCCTTGGGTGTGATCCGGCAGCCTGGCAGCCCACCCAAAGACACCAACCCAAATCTTCGTCTTCTCTTCCTTTTTTTATTTTTTTGGTGCCGTCCCTCAGCTCCCCTCGACCAAGCATAGGCTTCAGCAGATTTCCTGCATCTTTGGCTCCGTATGTTGCACCTGCCCCTTCCACAGTATGTCTCTCATCAATGAAAAGGATAATGTGTCCATCGGAATCTGTAACTTCTCTCAGCACAGCTTTCAGCCAGTCCTGAAATTCTCCACGATACCAGCCGGCAAGCACTTGCCCCACGACTCAGCAGTAACCAGCCTTCACAATCTCTCCCGGCTCCTCATCTGCTCTTTGTTTCGCTTCTGTTAAACCCCAACCACAGCTGCTGTTTGTCAGCCTTTCAGAAGGCCTCTCCTTCTTTTAATCGCCAAGCAGCCACTCATGCGCATCCCTCCTGTATGAATGGGAGAGTTAATTAGGGTTAGAGTTATTCATGTGGGAGACATACACAGAGAAGAAGGGAGAGAGAGAGAGAGAGAGTTGTGGGGATAAGTCAACTCAAGCATTGACTGTGTGACTCCCCTATCACACATGTATATTGCACTAGTACACATAGTGTACTTAGTACATTAAAAGTACTAAGTGTACTATGTACTATAACTTATGGGCTAGTACACACTATAAGGGTGGGCATAGTGCCTTTACCCTAACAACCTCCCACTTAAAGGCAAAGTGCCCTTAATGCCCATCAAGTGTCTGCAATGAGCAAACCGCTCTGGAGGCAAACTCTTTGTCAACAGATCAGCCGGGTTGTCATCCGTATGAATCTTAACAAGCTGAATTTGCTTGTTCTCTATCACCTCTCTGATGAAGTGATACTTCACATCCACATGCTTCGTCTTTGCATGAAAGACAGGGTTCTTTGCCAACTGGATGGCACTCTGACTATCACAATGCAACAATGGAATATCCCCTGTATAACCCAAATCAACCACTAACCGAGATAGCCATAATGCCTCCTTGCAAGCCTCTGTGGCTGCAATATACTCGGCCTCTGTAGTAGATAAGGCAGTGCACTTCTGCATCCTGGATATCCATGACACAGCACCTCCTGTGAATGTAAACACATAACCGGTAGTAGACTTCCGGTTATCTGGATGACCGGCATAATCCGAATCCGTGTAACCATGCACTAATGCATCCTGTTTGCCAAAGCAAATGCACATATCCTGTGTGCCCTTCAGGTATCTCATGACACCTTTCATTGCTTCCCAATGCTTCTTGCCAGGGTTGGCCATGTATCTAGAAACCACTCCCACTGCAAATGCAATGTCCGGCCTAGTAGCAACCATGGCATACATGAGACTGCCACAAGCTGAAGCATACGGAATCTTGGCCATATCAGCCCTGCCACTATTTGACTGTGGGCTGTCCATAGCATTGAGTTTCACATATGGAGGCAAAGGAGTACTAGTCTTCTTTCCCCCGTCCATATTGAACCTCTGCAAAACTTTGCCAATGTATTCGTTCTGAGACAAATACAACACATGCTGATTTCTGTCCTGAAGTATCCGCATACCCAAAATGTGATTTGCATCACCTAAATCCTTCATATCAAAGGTTTGATGTAGCGTCTTCTTCAAGGCATCCATCTCTTTACGAGATTTCCCGGCAATCAACATATCATCAACATACAAGATGAGGATCAATAGACTGCCATCCAAAGCTTTCTTGGTGTATAAGCAATGATCTATGTCACTTCTCCTGAAATCCTGGGATTTCATGAATGTATCAAATTTATGATACCATTCCCTTGGTGCCTGTTTGAGCCCATAGAGACTCTTTTTCAGCTTGCATACAAGCTTCTCCTTTCCACTCATTGCATAACCCTCTGGCTGTTGCATATATATCTCCTCATGGAGATCACCGTGAAGAAAAGCAGTCTCCATATCCATCTGAATCAAGTCCAGATCATCATGCGCAACCAAAGCTAACACAGCTCTAAGTGTGGTCATTTTGACCACTGGAGAGAAGATCTCATCAAAGTCCACACCATATTCCTGCTTGAAGCCTTTAGCCACTAACCTGGCTTTGTATCTTGGCTTTGCATCTGGTGTAACTTTGAGCCTGTAAACCCACTTGCATGGCAAAATCTTCTTGCCTGTAGGCAAATGCACCAACTTCCATGTTCCATTTTTGTGCAGAGAATCCATCTCTGACTTCATGGCACGCTCCCATAGAGCCTTATCTGCCCTCTGTAAAGCCTCCTTGTAACATGAGGGCTCCCCACAGTCAGTGAGCATCAAGTAGTCAACCCCTGGAACAAACCTGTCAGGGGCTCTGGAGGGTGGAACTCCGTACCCAATGACCATCATTTGCAGGTTGCTGTCCAGCCTGCATATCACCTATTGGTGGCTCCTGTTCCATGCCATAAGGCTGAAATATCATGCCCGGTATCTCCTCTAACTGTGGGATATCCATTGGGATATCTTCTGCCATCTCTGGCTGTCCATTTGGACCATTTTCAGCACCATTTAAGGGCTGGTTTTGCTGCTGTAATGGCTGATTTACAGCCCTTGGTTGTTGTCCATGATGTCCATCATCATCAAAGATGACTCTGCTAGGCTCCTGTTGCCTTGCAGGCTCCTTATACATGCATGTTTCATCAAAAATGACATCATTGCTGCGTATAATCTTTCTATTCACGGGATCCCAAAGTCTATATCCCATTTCACCTCTGTCACCATATCCTAGGAATATGCATTTGTGAGACTTAGGATCAAGTTTGTTGCGCATTTCCCTGCGTATGTGCACGTACGCAACACAATCAAACACTCTCAAGTGCTTGTATGACGGAGGCTTCCCTGTCCATACTTCCTCTGGCACTTTCCCACCAAGCCTCGTGTTAGGTGACCTGTTTATAAGGTGAACGGCTGTCATAACAGCTTCAGCCCAAAAACCATGAGGTAACGCAGCATGTGACAACATAGAACGGACCTTCTCCTGAATGGTCCTGTTCATCCTCTCTGCTGTCCCGTTTTGTGGAGGATCATAAGGAGTAGAGAGCTCCCTCTTGATGCCTTTAGCATCACAAAAGTCCTGAAACTGTTTGGACATATACTCTCCACCATTGTCGGAACGCAAAGCCTTCAGTGTTTTGCCAGTTTGATTCTCAACAAGAGCAACAAACTTCTCAAACACTGAGAATGTATCACTCTTCAAACGAAGAGGATAAACCCACTCCTTGCGTGTGGCATCATCAATAAAAGACACAAAATATTTTGCCCCTCCCAAAGAAAGCTGAGGCATCTCACATACATCTGTATGCACAAGCTCTAACTGAGCATCTTTCTGTCCAAGAGCTTTCTTGTGGGGGCACTGGAGTTGCCTACCATATATACAATGCTCACAAAACTGAAAACTTGAAAACTTTAGAGAAGGCAAGTAACCCAAATGAGACAATTGCTCCATTCCTTTGACACTCATGTGTCCCAACCGGCTATGCCACATAGAGATTTCCGGCAGCTCGGTTGCATTTACATTAGCATGGTGACAAACACCTGCATGCATGAAGTACACAGTGTCCACCTTAGAGCCTCTGGCAACAACCAATGAGCCCTTACTAATCTTCCACTTTCCACGACCAAATGTGGTAACATAATCAGCATCATCAAGCTGTCCAGTAGATAGCAGGTTCTTCTTGATCTCAGGCACATGCCTGACATTATGGAGCATAAGCTGTGAGCCATCTGAAAACACAAGCCTCACATCACCTCTGCCAAGAATCTTGCATGCATGGTTATCACCCAAATAACTACTCCTTCATTGCCAGCAGTATACCTGACAAACAAGTCTCTGCAACCTGTGACATGAAAGAAGGCACCTGAATCAATGATCCATGAGTGCATACCATGACCATCTCCTGTAAGAAGTGAATGGGCATCAAGTGAAGACGTGAATAGGACCTCATCCTCACTGTCACCTGGATGTGACACATTGATTTCTTCAATCTTGACTCCACTTTTGCCCTTTGGCTTTACATCTTTGGCTTCATCTTTGTCTTTGTCTTTGCCTTTTCCCTTTTCCTTTTGATCATTTTTCCATTTGTAGCATTTCTTTTTGATGTGTCCCTTCTTGCCACAATAATGGCATTCCAAGTCCTTTTTGGAGCGGGACTTGCTCCTTCCCCGTTCTTGGCTTTTACCCCTTTGCTGGGATCTCCCACGTGCATTCATTGCATTGGACTTTCCAACAGAATTGTTCTTCCTGTTCATCTCTTCTTGAAGAAGAGCACCTTCCACATCTGCATATGACAGCATAGCATTCGAATTGCTAGTGGCTGTCCTGAATGTGTCCCAACTCTCTGGCAAAGTGCATAAGAGAAAGGTGGCTTTAAACTCATCGTCCATTGCCAACTTTTGATTTATAACTTGGCTGACAATACCATTAAACTCATTTAAATGGGCTGCCATAGACGCCCCTTCCTTCATCTGAAGACCTATGAGTTTCTTCAACCAATACACTTTGCTTGAGGCACTTTGCTGGGCATACAAGTCCTGCAATCTTTGCCACATTCCCCAAGCTGTCTTCTCTTCACGAATGCTAAAAAGTAAAGAGTCTGACACAGACAACATGATAGTAGATCTTGCCAGCTCATCCATATCTTCCCACTCTTCAGCAGTAAGAGAAGCGGGCTTTACACCCCTTTCTTTGATAGGCTTGTGCTGCTTCTTCTGGAGCAACACATTATAGCACTGGGTTTGCCAAATATCATAATTATGTGAGCCTTCAAGCTTCTTGATGTGAAGCAATGAAGAGCTCTCACCTGTGGTTGCCATAGCAATATGCAACCTGTCAATGCCTGACTCCCTGCAAAATGTGCAAACACTGCACCAAAAAGCACACAAAGTGCTCACAGTTGTTCTCCCAAAGTTTATCTCCCACTGCGGAAGCACGAATGCAACTTTACTCCCACTGTATGTGATGAAATCACCAAAATCTGGTTGTTGCAGATTTAGGACAGCACCTTAAATGTGCTCTGTTGCCCTTCCAAAGTACTGTACAACAGTACCAAGTGCTCACTAATGATGTACCAAATCTGTACCGGCAAGTACATCAGCTGAAATTGAGCCTTTTCCTCACTCAAATCAATGTGCAGCCATGCCAAAACTTGCACAAAGTTGTACCAAATCTGTACCAGCAAGTACAACAGCAATAAATGCTCTCCTGGCTGTCCAAATGAGTGAAAATTAGACTTTTACAGTCCTGACCACTGCATACAACAGTCCCGAACAGAAATTGGGCAAAAGCCCCTTCACTGCAAGCTGATTTCTGAGGATTCAAGGCATAAAAGTCTTGCCTGCTGCTTTGCCAAGCTCAACAAGCATAAAATCTTGAAAAGCCCCTTGATTTAAGATCAATTGCTGATCATACATGGTACATTGACGCACATGAAGGCATCCAAAGTCTTCACTGTGCTTCCCCCTGGCCACATATACATCCAGTACATGAAAGCCCCTTGATTTACAGGTACATTGAGTGCTTGACAGGCATCAACACGTTGCCCTAGCATCAAACGCGATTGCCTGCATGCAAATCAATCCAATCGGCCCTTGATTTGCACTGCAATTTGCTGCAATTTTGCCCGAATGTGCGATTTCTCACATCATACAGCATGTATGAATGCTTAATTGCACAATTACATGAAAAGCCCCAAATTTCAACATCCAATTTCTTGCAAATTGTTCCTGATTGTGACCAATGTCACCCAATTTTGCCAATTTTGCTCAAAATTGAGCAATTCGGCACCTGACCTGCTCAATTGATGATTGTACCTGCTCAATTGCAAATTGGATATGCAAATTCCAAAAAATTGAAGCAAATACCTCAGGTATTTTTCTGATTTTTCTCTGATTTGCAGGCTGGATTTCTTTGTGTTGATGCTATTGCAGAAAAAGGGGGGGGGGGGCGCTTCTTGCTGATGTTGCTGAATCGGGAGTTGCTGCTGCTGAAGCGTGTGTTGATGCCTACTCACGTTTGCTGTTGACGTTGCCCCACGACTGCATCCAGTATTGCAGGGCAGCGTGTAGGCGGCCTCTCTCACCCTACCAGGCAGCAGCGACGTGTAGGCGGCCAGGTAAAGCTGCCTCACCAGGCAGCGATGGCCGATAAACAGGCGTGTTGGCTGAAGAAGCGAGCCAACCAGAGCCAGCGTTGCACGGCGCCACGGGGAAGCTCGAATGGATGCACGAAAAGCTCCATGCTCGCCTGCCTCCCTTTCACACTACGGGTTCGCTCGTAGGCGTGTTCGATGGACGCCCGCCTGCCTTCGCCTAGTAGCCAGCCGACTAGCGACCAAACGCCTCAACGCCACCAGTCGCTCGAGCTCGCCTTCGCCGCCTCCGCCTAGTAGCGCTACGCTTTTTGGACCAACGCCTCTTACTGTGCGATCGGCAAATCAGGATCCAACGTGCTGCAAGCTGCTCACGCTGCCTACGACTGGTTCAACAGCAGGGACACAGAGTCACTGCACACTGCACAAACCCTAGCTGACCTTCAGTCGACCTTGCTCACAGGCATCAGTTGAAATCACAGGATTGTGTGAAGAGCTGGGTGCAGCCATAGAGGGGAAGAGGGAGAGGATCAAGATTGCTCTGATACCAGTTGAATGGGAGAGTTAATTAGGGTTAGAGTTATTCATGTGGGAGACATACACAGAGAAGAAGGGAGAGAGAAAGAAAGAAAGAAAGATATATTAACGTCTACGAGAGGCCAAAGTCGGCCTATGAGACAAAAAATAATACAACTGTGTTCTTCCGGTCATCGAAAGAAAAGAAACAAAAGAAAAAGTGTGCATGTGTCTGGATACAACTGTGAATCATCATGGATCGGCGGAGCCCATATACAAACAATATAAGGGGGGGGGGGGTGGGGATGTGGATGGAGTGCTAAGGCAAGATGCATCTCTATATGCTGAGGGGGTAGTACAAGCATGCTATGCAGATCTATGTCTAACTCCATCCAGTGCCATAAGAGGTGTCATGGCCCTGTGAAAATGGAGCAGGACAAGTGTGGGCATGGTGGTTGCAGAGTCAGAATATTTTATGATTCACATGGGGGGTGCCCGGACAGAGTTTAAGATGTGTGGACATCCCTAGGTGTGAAGGGGGGAACTAGAAACATTAAGTTTTAATGTTTATTGGAGTTTGCCCCTAGGCCTTAGTGGCCCTAGGAACTTATTAAAGTTGGGGCCCTAGGGATTAATTTGGGGAGGAGTTTTCTCTCTCTTCTCTCTCTCTCTTCCCTTTTTGGGAGTCGTGGAGTAAAAGAGGAGTTTCCTTCATGCGCATGAGGAGAAGCGTGGAAAAGAGGAGGAAGGCTGCTGTTTTGCTGTGTGCTGTTGCTGTTTTTCTGAGTGGAATCAGCCGTACAGCACTGTACGGCCAGAACTGGGCAAACATTCTCTCTCTTTCTACACTGTTGCTGGCTGCGCACAGAAACTGCTGCTGGAAACTCTGCGCACAGGCCAGTACAGGCTGTACCAGCAAGTACACAGGCCGTACAGCCCTGTACGACAGCCGTACAGTGTACGGACAGGGCTGACGCATGCTTTTCTGAATTCTGTAGCTTCAGGCGGCGCTTGTCAGGTGGCTGGACAGACCTGAATACACAGGTTCAGGTTGGTACAGGAGTGGACAGCAGGCTGTTTGTGCAAGTACAACGCCTGGCACGTATCCCGAGGCGGTACAGACGGGTACAGTGCTGATTTTCAGATCTGTATTTTCAAGGACAACATAGGAGTGGGCATCAGGAGGAGGATACAGGCAAGTGCAAGCACATGTGTGAAGCAGGGTTGTGGATTCAAGTGCCTGCAAGCACAGATTGGTGCTGTTGCTTCCTCCAGTGTTGTTTCACGAGCTGAACTTGGTAAGCTCTGTTTCTGTTCATCCATCTCTCTTTCTACTGCTTGATGTCTGTTGCGGATATGTGTTATCTGGCTCCTTGTGAGAGGAGGGGTATGGCAGATTGACAAGGGATTAAGACAGAGATTGGACAGCACATGTATGTTTGAGCTGAGAAGATGTATCACGCACTTGAGTTATGCCAGATGTATGCCCATGGCTGGCCTGCTTAGTGATCTTGGCTGATCAGAGGGAGGCACAGTGTGTTGTTTGAAGACACAGATTTGTGTGCATAGATCCTCTGTGCTGAGAAGGATTTGTGGGCCGTCAGATTGGACTTACAGGTGTAAACTCTTGGCTGGTCTTTGTGATGTACTCAGCCATACATATTATTTTAATTGAATAAAGAAATACCGCAAGGGGCGCCAAGCTTTGGGGCCAACAGGTGTCGCTGTGTTTTCAGATTTGGGCACTCTAGCTCCAATTTGTGTTTTGTTTCTCATCTAGACTACAAGTGGACGGGTGATTGCTCCTACCGCACTCTGGTTTTCTATCAGAGGCTGGTTTCAAGGTTCCGTCCCCGGGACCAATCATCAACTTTCTGAAGGGGGTGAGCTCGTGGTTGCTTTGGAGAAAGCCATCGCTGAAAATTCAGCAATCATGTCTGATACAGAGGAAGAGTACTTCTATCATGAAGAAGAAGAGCAAGAGACTTCTCCTGAAAGAGATGTATCTGAGGATATTTTTGCAGGAGAACAGGCTGCAGATGTTGAGCCTTATGAGGATGTAACACAGCCAGAAGATGTGCATGGTAAAGAGGATGATGATGCTCGGTTCAAAGATCGCTTGGCTAGTGTTATGGACACTTTTATGCAGCTCACTCAGAGTGAGAGATTTGCTGAATTTTTGAGATCTCGCTCAGAGCCCCGCACAGAGCCCCAGAAAAAGAAGAAGAAGGTTCGTTCGAAGAATCTTCCTCAGGGTCATAGTGGTGCCATCCCACAGGAACCATCTTTTGGCCAGTTTCCAAATATGCAGCATGCTTATGGTGCAAACTCTCAGAGTTCCTTCTATGGACAGCCACCTATTCCTCAGCAGAACATGCATCCAGGTTATTTTGGTGGTGGCTCGGTGTTTCAATCCATGACTGGGAGTTATCCTCAGGGAGGCATGGGTATGTATGGGCCTTTTGGAGCCAATTTTCAGCCTGGCATGCAGGGGAATATGTATGGTGGTATGCAGTCCGGTATGGCTGGAAATATGTTTGCAGGCATGCAACCTAGGATGCAAGGCAATATGTTTGGTGGCATGCAGCCAGGTATGCATAATGGAATGTATGGAAACATGGCTGGAATGTATGGTATGCCTGGCATGGGAATGGGAAATGTTGACCCAATGATGGGTATGAATGTTGGGGGCAGCAATCTCACGAAACCACTTCCATATGATAATCTAACGCCTATGGGAAAGGCGAAGGATTACAAGGAAGGGGGAGCTGCAGTGAAGTTTGACACTTTCAGTGGGGCCAAGGATAAATTGAAGGCACTTACCTTTTTACAGCAGTTTGATGCTGCTTTTTCTGGTGGGAATTACACAGAGTCCTCTAAGGTGAGGAAAGCTGCCACTTTTCTCAAGGGCAATGCTTTGCAGTGGTGGTCTACTCTTCTTTTGCAGGGCATAGCACCCACCACATGGGTCCACAATTCAAACAGGTTTTTTTCTTCCGTATGGCTCACGTCTACATTTGAGGTGGATGTTATGACCGCATGGCATAAGCTGGATGCTTCAAAGTGTGATAGTTTGGAGGATTATAACAAGAAGTTTTGGGAAGCTTTACTCCCAGTGACTTCTTATCGTGCCGTGCCATTATCTGAGCAGGTTGAGAAATATTGTTGTGGGCTGCCCAAGGAGGTACGAGATTATTGTATAAAGACAAGAGTAACGAATATGTCACAGATGATTGAAAATGCTATGACAGCTAATGCGTTACTCACAGGTGGTTCATCTGGATTTAAAGGCAGTAAGAAATTGAGCAAGAAAGTTGAAAAATTTGGGCATGCTTCTCGTGATGCTAAAGGGTCTACAGAGACAAAGTATAAGAAGTTGCCAATGCCCAAAAGAACTTCTGAGGAAAGACAGGCTTTGAGAGATGCTCAAAAGTGTTTTTACTGTACTGAAGAGGGGCATATGTCATTCAATTGTCCCAAAAGAACGTCCAAAAAGGATCCTGACAATAAAGGAGAGCCCAAGCCAAAGAAACCAAAGCCTTCTGCAGGCTTAGTTCCTGATCTTGTGGGGGAGCAGCTAGGTGGTGAAGCTACAGAGTTGTGCAGGGCATGGGGCAAAGTGAGAGATCAGAATGCTTTGATCTTCTTTGACACAGGTGCTAGAGCCAACTTCATTTCACCAGATTTGGCTGGCCGATTGGGGATTCGCGCAGAGGAGATGGGGCCGTTACATGAGGCAAATATGGCTTGTCCAGGGTATGCAGAACCCGTTACTCCTATTATTGGGAAGCTTCGGCTTCATTTGCAGGGTTATGTGGACAGCGAGGAGTTCTTCATCATGCCTTTGGATGGCTGTGATGTTTTGTTGGGGATGCCATGGTGCCACAGGGTACATGCGGTGGTGGATACTTACAATAGGAAAATTACTCTGACTCATAGAGGGAAAGAGCATGTATTGGATGTAAAACTCAAAGGGGAATCTGTTCCTATTGTATCCGCTTCGGCGATTTCATCAGTAATGAAAAAGCATCTTTCCGCGTACTTGATTTATGTAAAGGATGCACAGGATGATGAGTCTAAGTCTAATTTGTCAATGTTAGATAAGGACAGGGCTGATTTCTTAAGTGAGTTTCAAGACTGTTTTTCCGAGTCATTGCCAGGAGAATTACCTCCTGAGAGGCCAGAAGATCATGCCATAGATCTGATTCCTGGTAGTACTCCACCGAATAGACCGCCGTATCGTGTTAGTGCAGCCCAACAGGAAGAGATTATGAGTCAGGTGCAGGAGCTATTGAATAAGGGGTTGATTCAGCCTAGCTCATCACCCTTTTGCTCACCTGTGCTCTTAGTGCAGAAGAAGGATGGTTCTTGGCGCATGTGTATAGATTACAGGGCGCTGAATAAGAATACCATTAAGAATCGATTCCCCATACCGAGGATCGATGACATCTTGGACCGCTTACAGGGCTCCACAGTTTTCAGTCGTATTGACTTGAAAAGCGGGTATCATCAGATACGCATTAGACCCGAGGATGTGCATAAGACAGCATTCCGAACCACATTTGGGTTGTATGAGTTCTTGGTTATGCCCTTTGGTTTGACAAATGCGCCTGCCACATTTAACAGAATGATGGACAGGATTTTCAGGCCTCATAGAGAGTTTGTGGGCACATTCTTTGATGATATGATTGTGCATTCACGAACTGAGGAAGAGCATAGAAGGCATTTGGCCATTGTGTTTGCAGAACTCAGAAACCATAGGTTGGTGGTTAATGGCAAGAAGAGTGAGTTCTTTTTGCAGGAGATACATTTCTTGGGGCATATTGTGTCTGGTCATGGAGTCCGTATGGATCCAGCAAAGGTGGAAGCAATACTTAATTGGCCAGCTTTGAGGACCGTGCATGATGTACGCAGCTTTCTAGGATTGTGTTCCTATTACAGGCGTTACATACGGCACTTTGCTGAAATTGCTTCGCCTCTTCATGCTTTGACGAAGAAAGCAACTCCGTTTAGATGGGCTGATCGGGAAATTACAGCATTCAAAAAGCTCAAAGAAAAGCTTACTTCGGACCCAGTATTGGTGTTACCGGACCTCCGAAAGGCCTTTGTTGTCCAGTGTGATGCATGTGGAAGTAGCATTGGTGCAGTTCTCATGCAAGAGGGACATGTCATAGCCTATGAGAGTAGAGTTTTGCAAGATGCTGAGAAGCATTTACAGGTGTATGAGAAAGAGATGTTGGCTGTAATTCACGCTCTTTCTACATGGAAACACTACTTGCTTGGGGCTGATTTCACTGTACAGACAGATCATCAGACCTTGCGTTATTTCCTCACGCAGACTAAGCTTTCAGAGAAGCATATGCGTTGGGCAAACTTTTTGTCAATGTTTCACTTCCAGATTGTGCATGTGGAAGGCAAAAAGAATGTAGTGGCAGATGCTTTGTCACGCAAGCCACAAGTCTCTGCAGTTTCACTTGCTTATCATCATGAGCTTGATGAAATGAAAGAGCAGTATGCCCATGATGAGGATTTTGAAAGGTTGTATGATCAGATGTCTGAGGGTCAGCGGCATGAGCATTACACTCTCAGAGATGGGTTTTTATTGATGCATGGCAGACTGTGTGTTACCAGGCCATTGCGACTCAAGGTTATGATTGAAAGTCATGCTCCACCGTATGCAGGTCATAGAGGGATTGACGCCACGGTCAAAGCAGTGGAGACTTTCTTTTATTGGCCAACCTTGAGAAGAGATGTTGATGCCTTTGTGAGGCAATGCATCGTATGTCAGAAGGTAAAGTTTGACCGTCAGAAGACACTAGGATTATTACAGCCTTTACCTATTCCGGATAGACCTTGGGAGAGCATTGCCATGGATTTTGTATTTGATCTTCCACGGACACAAACGGGAAATGATGGCATCTGGACTATCATATGCAGGTTCAGTAAGCAGGCACATTTCATTCCCGTGCGGAAGACAATTAAAGTGGATCATATGGTGAAGTTGTTCATGGCGAACATCTTCAAGTATCATGGCTTGCCTACGTCTATCATTAGTGACCGTGATCCACGGATGACGAGTTTGTTTTGGAGAGGGTTGTTTGACAACATGGGTACAACTCTCAAGTTTTCATCGTCATTTCATCCACAGACAGATGGTCAGTCAGAAGAGGCTAACTCTACAGTGTTGGATCTTCTCAAGTGTTATGTGTCAGAGCACAAGCAACAATGGGAAAAGTATCTTCCTCTGGTGGAGTTTGCATATAACAACACTGTACATAGCTCGACAGGCAAGGCGCCTTTTGAGATTGTAGGAGGGAAGAAGGTTCCACCCATTTTGCATACAAAGGATAAGATCTTTGAGGCTGATCAGTATGTGGAGAGCTTGGATGAAGCTTATCGGAGAGTTAAGTTGGCCCTCCAGAAAACTCAGCAGAAGCAAAAGAAAGCCGCAGACCGTCACAGACGTGATTTACAGTTTGCATTGGGTGATTGGGTTCTTTTGCGCTTTGAAAAGGCTAGACTCAAGAAGATGAAGGGTAAAGAGCGCTTATTCCCTAAGTTGAGCATGCGATATTATGGGCCTTTTCAGGTTTTGGAAAAGATTGGTGAGGTAACCTATCGTTTGAAGTTACCAGATCACTGGAGGATTCACAATGCTTTTCACGTGAGTCTTCTTAGACCTTTCCGTGGGGATGTGCCTGAGGATGTATCAGATGAGGCTCAGCCGGAAGTTGAGGAACTTGATGAGGTTCTGATTCCAGAGCAGATACTGGCACATAAAGAAAGGAAGGTACGAGGTAAAATTTCCCGTCGCTATCTTGTGAAGTTCAAGAACTATTCACCGATGGATGCGAAGTGGATGGAGGAAGGTGACTTAACAGATTCACCTCAGGTTTTGCAGCTTTATCTCGATGCCTTTGAGTTAGAGCCGACTCTTATTGTGGCTCATTCAGGTTCAGCAGAGCATGGGTCTGGAGCATTACCTGATGCTCGAGAGGGGGGTAGCACCTCCACTCCCTTGATATAGATAGGCTCAGATGACATCTAGAGGTCGCTTGGTGTAGATTTTATCTCATCCGAAGGTACTGAGGCTGACAGTACATCTGTTTATGGGACTTCTATGATATATGTGTACTAGTCACATGGAGATTTTTGTGGATATGTATGGTTCACAGTGGTATACAACTTGGACTATTACTATGCCATTGGTTTGCAGTGAATGTTGATACATGTGTATGGCTCAGAGAGATTGGGACGCTGATCTTGCCATATTGTATATTTCACTTTGGATATTTTGATGCATCACCAGAATGCAATCGAGGACGCTTGCCATCTTTCAAGAGGGGGGTATGTCATGGCCCTGTGAAAATGGAGCAGGACAAGTGTGGGCATGGTGGTTGCAGAGTCAGAATATTTTATGATTCACATGGGGGGTGCCCGGACAGAGTTTAAGATGTGTGGACATCCCTAGGTGTGAAGGGGGGAACTAGAAACATTAAGTTTTAATGTTTATTGGAGTTTGCCCCTAGGCCTTAGTGGCCCTAGGAACTTATTAAAGTTGGGGCCCTAGGGATTAATTTGGGGAGGAGTTTTCTCTCTCTTCTCTCTCTCTCTTCCCTTTTTGGGAGTCGTGGAGTAAAAGAGGAGTTTCCTTCATGCGCATGAGGAGAAGCGTGGAAAAGCTCAAGAGGAGGAAGGCTGCTGTTTTGCTGTGTGCTGTTGCTGTTTTTCTGAGTGGAATCAGCCGTACAGCACTGTACGGCCAGAACTGGGCAAACATTCTCTCTCTTTCTCCTCTGTTGCTGGCTGCGCACAGAAATGCATGGCTTCTCCGTGTTTCCCAAGGCTTGTAAGCATGCCAATAAAAATTGAAGCAATGTATGTCTGAAATCAGGTCATGCGCACATGCCAAATCCATTGAATTTAGGCATTCTTAGACAAATGGACCAAACCAATAAGCTCTTCACATAAAATTTAATTACACTGAAGCAATGTATGTTTGAAATCAGGTCATGCACATGTGTCAAATCCACTCATGTAGGCATTCATAGACAAATGGACCAAACTGATACGCTCTTCAAAAGACAATTGATAGGTGTTTGTTTAGATGCATGGCTTCTCCGTGTGTCCCCAAGCTTGTAAGCATACAATAAAAATTGAAGCAATGTTTGTCCGAAATCAAGTAATGTGCACGTGTCAAATCCTCTCATTTAGGCCTTCATAGACAAATGACTTGCACATCTTTCACAAGCTTGCAAGCACAAGAGATTATTTCACAATATCAAGTGTAAGAAATGCTTGATTTTAATTTAAGGAAAATCCTTGCAAGTGAAAGAAAGGATTGTTCTGTGCAGAAGTAAGATTTTATGTAATTAAAATTGTGTGAAGAGCTTATCCGTTTGGTCCATTTATGCAATAAAAATTGTGTGAAGAGCTTATTGGTTTTTATTGCATAAATGGACCAAACGGATAAGCTCTTCACACAATTTTAATTACATATAATCATACTTCTGCATAGAACAGTCCTTTCTTTCACTTGCAAGGATTTCAAAATAATCTTCCTTAAATTAAAATCAAGCCTTTCTTACACTTGATATTGTGAAATAATCTCTTGTGCTTGCAAGCTTGTGAAAGATGCGCAGGTCCATTGTCAAATGAGTGCTCAGAGCGGAAGACTTGAACATATGATTAACATTAAGCAAACTAGATTAAAAGTGTAGGATTATATAGAAAACATACAATAGAAGTGAGACAAGAGATGTAACTCTAATCTATTGGATATTGCAAAAGATGAACTTAGATCCTACTTATGCATGCCTATTTACTGATGCATACCAGAAGGTTCATGGCTATTTAAAAAGGTTATTGGCTGTCCTCCACTTGTGCATCCTCTGACACACATGAGGGCTACGGGTTCTTGCTGATTCAGAGCTTCTTTTGCTGATTCAGATATCTTGGCTGCATGCCCTTGGTCTTGGCTCTGCAACCTCTATATCTGAATGCCCAAGAATGAAGTTTGAGCTGCCTTTATACACGAAATTGCTGGCAAGTAGGCGGGTTCAGGTTGGTCATCCATTTCAAGTCATAAAACACTATTGGGCATTGATGACGTTAGTATCTTGATATAGAGTTCTACACCCACTATTTGACACTGATGACGTTAGTGGGGATGTCGTAGTACCCAGTCCATACTATGCATAATGGAGTTGATAGTTATATAGTCTCGTGGGTTGACTACCATGAGTATATAACATGCACGTTCCTAAAAGGTGAATTTGAGCATGTTCTTGGATTCATCTAGGTATATAATTCAGCCGTATTAGTGGACATGCAGATTTCACATTGTGAAGTTTTCGTCCGAGTTGCGGCCAGTTGATATTGTGCTAATTCTTTCTATCTTTAGTGGTGCATTTGCCCTATCAACTACTTATTTACTGTACTAATTCTTTCTATTTGCTACTTCCCTTAGTGCTAGGCTTCATTGTGGCTGAGTCTACCCTGCATCTTCGAAGGTTTGACAGAAACTCAGTACGAAGGGCTTTGTGTGAATATATGCTCTTATGTGTGTGTGTGTGTGGAGTGCGTGTGTGAGAGCATATCTTGATACAGAGTTCTACACCCACTATTGGGCACCGATGACGTTAGTGGGGATGTCGTAGTATCTAGTCCATGCTATGCATAATGGAGTTGATAGTTATATAGTCTTGTGGGTTGACTACGATGAGTATATAACATGCACGTTCCTAAAAGGTGAATTTGGGCATGTTCTTGGATTCATCTAGGTATATATACATAAAACATCACCGAAAAGGTCATTAAACGTGTCCATATTTTACCCGATAAATGTCCCAACCATTAGTGCACATCCTAGGCACTTCCAATAGCCTATAGGGTTGTTAAAACTGCTTCAATCTGCCCATACTCTACCTTGTATTTTGCCTAGAAAGTAGTTGCAAGTAGGAAGCATGTCCATGTGGTAATCACATGAGTGATGCACATGACATCCATGTCATAGGTTGGTGACAATTGGACTAGCCTTAAGCTGAACTTTCCATTGGTATATCTTTCTGTTGTATTAGTGGACATGCAGATTTCTTGTGAAGTCTTCCTCCAAGTTGCAACCAACAGGCTAATGATATAGGTCACTAAACCCACTTGAAAAGGCCAGCTACGAGGTCTTGAGACACTTTCATTTAGTGTCGGAGGAAAGGGTCATCTATTCAAAAAAGCATAGTAATGTGGTGAATTCTGTTGCATTTCTTGACTCAGAGCACTTCTAGGATTTATAACAAGAAGGTACATAGATTGCAAAGTATTTGATCAAGCTGACCCACTCAATATGTTGCCTCGTTTACATGATAGGGAACATCCTTTCTACGTTTTCCTGAGTTTTGGCTCCCCCCCCCCCCCCCCCCCCCCCCCCGCCCCCCCGCCCCCCCGCCAACACACACACACACACACAAAAAAAAAAGAAAAAAGCAACATTCTTTGCTAAATCACTATGAGCCTTTTCTAGGGCGTGGGACAACATATTTTGCATCAACAGTAAAAAATGATGGTAAGCAGCCGGCATGTCTTAGGTGTGACAATGCCTTCAGCTGGTGCTGAATCCATTACCATAGAGGCTATCTTGTCTAGGCATAAAATGAACATGGTGGTGTGAGCAAATCTAAGACGGTGGAGTTAGTCATGATTGCATATGATGACAACTTAATGTTGCATACTTAGTCATGATTGCCTTTGATAGTCTAATGCTGCCTACATAGATGGCCCATTTATGCATGCCATCATGCTTGTCATGCAATGTGTAGGCTAATAGTTCTTGCCATCATCTATCGAAGTGCCCATGGGAACCATATCAAACTTCTTGTTCATATCAATTAACATCATTGCATGCATGAGCTTTTCAAATGACTGCTCTATCAAGACCTTTGTCATGCATTCTATAGCATCTCTGATTTGTCTTTCAACACTACATGGTGTTTAATTTATGTAAGATTCCTTTTCTCTGTCAGAATTTCGAGTCACCAGAGAACCTTTCACCCTATGAGGGTTTGGAGTTGCAACTCAAAGGTGATGGACATCGGTACAAACTGATTGTACGGACATCAAGAGATTGGGATGCGCTTGGTTATGCTGCTAGTTTTGACACTCAAAAGGGTCAATGGCAATCAGTGTGTACTCTTGAATCTGGTTTAAAAATTTATTATTTCTTGTTTGTGACTTGATTTATTTTAGAGCTGAAAATTGGAAGCATATTTAGCTGCAGCAGAAGAGATTATTCTTATGCTAATGTTTTCTTCCTGTTTCCTAGGTTCGGCTGCCCTTTACTGAATTTATTCCCACGTTTAGAGCCCGAACAGTTCGTGATGCAGAACCTTTTGTCACCTATAACATTGTGTCTCTACAGGTGACTGTCCTTTATATACGTCTCTTTGCACAGCTGTTGGTTCTTTGATATCTTGTTGTCATGAGCTTAATGCCCTTCATGTTACAGTTGATGTATAGCAAGTTTGAGTATGATGGAAATCTCAATCCTACTTTTGAGCCGGGTCCATTTGAGCTACCATTAGCAAGCATAAAAGCATATCTGAAGGAGCCAATCACACCAAGGTTCAGCAACCTCAACTGTCTTCTTGTATGTTTGAAAATAACCTTGTATCAAATTCTAGTAGTTTGTTTCTTGAAGATAACTGTTTTCAAATAGCAAACTGCAGGTTTGTTCATGTGAGCTCCGGTGGTGTTACTAGACCCAACCGACCAGGGCTAGACCTGAGCAAACAGCCTCCCGCTGTGCGAATGAACCAAGAACTGGGTTGCATCATGGATTTTAAATTAAAGGTAATTTCTTGGTTTTTTTGGAGGTTGTGGGCCATCCCCACCCCCTTGAGTTGTAGTTGCAATTTAGTACTGCCTGGAGGTGGCTTGGTCTTCCTGCCTGAAGGCGTTACTACTTGTGGTTGCAAAGTGGCTACAATACCAACAGGGGCATGTGAGGTTTGAACTCGGAACCTCCCCTCCCTATATGTCCATTTGTCTACATCATAGTCACAGGAAACAGCCGTTTCAGTCCCTAGAAACGTTTCTCCGTTTCAGGACCCCATCCGTTTCCATGGCCGTTTCTCGTTTCCCAAGTGATATTGTCACAGGAAACATCCGTTTCCCTGTCTACATGCCCGTTGGCTTATCATCCCCAAAAACTTTGACCATTAATAATATTCAAAAAGTCTGACATCATCCATTGCACATGTTTTCTTTTTCCCGTTCAGGGGGAGGATGTCCTCAGAGAGAGTGGAATCCCGTACACTGTTGTGCGACCTTGTGCTTTGACTGAGGAGCCAGCTGGGGCAGATCTCATATTTGAACAGGGCGATAACATTACGGTAGCAGCATTGCAACCCACTCAGTGTCATGTGGTTTAGTCACATTTCATATGGAAGAGTCAAATTTGGTATTGTTAACAAACTTTCTCTGTTCAGGGAAAAGTATCAAGAGAAGACATAGCAGAGATTTGTGTAGCTGCATTAGAGCTGCCATCAGCTTGTGATAAAACATTTGAGGTAGCACTGATTTTACAGTTTACTTGGCAAGAAAAAGCAATGCAGCTGGAAAGGTGAACAATTTTCTGACTGTATGCACTCTTGGTTTTTCTGCAGGTTAAGAGCACATTGGCATTTAGCGAGGTTTTCAAGATAGACCCGGAAAATCCCCCTCCAGAGCGAGATTTGGGAAAGTTTTTTGAATCTTTACAGAAGGGTGTCACTGGCAAGGAAGCCCTAGAAAAGGAAACAGTCTCTGTGTAGATCAGTGAAGTAAAATTCTCACTATTGTTCCCTCTTACTGGCTTATGATCGCAGCCAAGTATGGCTGCTAGTGTGGATGAGATTGAGAAATAAAAATGCTGCTACAAGGCTTACCCAAAAAAAATCCTGTCACTAAGAACCTTGTAGTAGCATTGCATTGTACTTGTAGTCTTATATTTTGTGAGGGTCTCTTATTTATTCACTCTTGTCAATTAGTTGATTTTGTGAGGGTCTCTTAGTGTAAGGTTGCATTTAAAGTCTAAGGTTTGATTGGTAGGGTTTATATGTAATTAATTTTAAAAGTCTTACATTGGGAATTATTTTAACTAATCACAACTTCTAAAATTAAAGTTTACAATAGTTTTAGACAAGATGAAAGAAAATAAAATTCAGAGAAGATAATGTAATAAACGGGTTTTGGAGATCAACATGGGAAACCATATATATTATGTACAAATGTTCTTACACCAAAGGCCAAAAAGTGAGTTCCGGTCGTAGATGGCAACCCATTACATAAAAACCACCTCCTTGTCTTTTTGGTTAGATGGAAAAGGCATAGTCTTTGCTAGGAGGATTTTTCTTCCACACGGAAGAATATTTGACAATGTAGTCAGGGCCGGAAACTTCTTCATCATCAGTATCCAAGGATATTGGGTTGCCTTTGCTACCGAGCACATCATCTTCATCATCTTCTCTTTCTTCTTTGAGACCATCACCGGTTCTCGACCACCAAGGCCATGACCATCCTTGAAGTACTTGAAAGGGACATTTTGGGAAAAGAAGATTCCATCACAAGGTGTACTCAAGGATCACGCCAAGCCTACTTGGTATGTAATTATCCATGGACACATATGCCCGATCAAAGAGGTTGGTAGGCGACAAAGAAACATAGTTTTTTAAATCACCTCACTCTTAAAGTGCATATTGCTCATGTCCTCCTGTGATTTCTTCAAAACCGACACTGTAGTAAAAGATTCTAAAGTGAGTTTTATGAAAATTTTTCATACGATAGCAAAGCATACCTTCATAAGTATGCAAGCGGACTTGCCTAAGACCCTTACACATGACAATCTCGCTAGACACATCCCAACCCGTGTACTTCTCGATTAGCTTGCCAATACTTAGCGAGGAGGAGTCTGTGACCCGAATAACCATTTGAGATTGCACATTACTTAATGTACCACCCTTCTCCAATGCAGAAAGCCTACTAATGTACTTGACACAGATGAACTGCTCCAACAGTTTCCAATAAACAAGATCCATGTCACCATTACCCACATCGATGGTAATATAGACATCGAGGATTTTTGTCTTCGAAGAAGTGTTCTTAACACTTGGCGTGGGTGTTAATGACCTGGCCTTGTTCTTCACAGAATGCAGATTACAAAGCTGCTCTCCATTGGGCGAGTAACAATATGCAAAAAAGCATGTAGTGCAACAATTGGATATGTGGAAGTTATATAGCGACATCCTCACATGTTGTAGCATTTGTAATACTAGCTAGAGGACGCCTAGCACGCTTAGGAGTAGAACACGCATAGACACAAAGCAACACCCAGTCACACAACATGTAGTAACGATAGAAAGCAAACTGTCACCCTACTAACATATAGAAAGAAAGATGACATATGGCATCCTAGAAACAAACGAAGATGCGACATAGCAACTGGCACCCCAACAACAACAAAATGCAACACGGCACATCGACACTCCAACAAACGTCAGAAAGCACACCGCCACCCTAGCAATAATAGACAACAAGCAAGATGACTAACATATAACCACATAGGGATGAAGCATAGACAAACAACTAAAAAGGGGCACCCCCACACAACGAGCATGGTACCAAAGACAAACCCGTCACTTCCCTCATAACCAGAACACAAAGACGATCTCCGCTATGAATGAAAAGGATTTCCCACTTGTCATCTAGGGACTATAGATATACATTTTTGGCTATGGAATGCCATAGACCTTAGCCACAAATCTTAAATTTGAGCAACCGCAGCCACCCAAGATGCTACTATACCTTCTTGCACCTGAAGCAAAGTGTGGCAGACATAGGCTCGAATCCAACCCCACAGTGTAACTCTAAGAGCCAGTAGCCTTATGTTAAACACTATTGGGTTTCCAAAAGA
This sequence comes from Cibotium barometz, assembly GCF_041138505.1. Lineage (NCBI taxonomy): Eukaryota > Viridiplantae > Streptophyta > Polypodiopsida > Cyatheales > Cibotiaceae > Cibotium > Cibotium barometz. Next base: position 49,441,573 of record NC_141082.1, read on the forward strand.
CTTTTAAAAACACTGGGAAACTTTTAAAAACACTTATGTAGAGCACCCTTTGAAAACCCCTAGGGCCAAGAGGAGTTAGAGCCGTTTCATCTGGTGTAGACAAGAACTCCAATTTCTTCAGAAAAAAAAGGCATTGGAAAAAAAGCGAGTTTCTGCAGCTTCAGTAGTAGGCGGTTTGGCGATTCGTCTTCACTGGCTTAGGTGTGGGGAGTGTAGCTATGTTTGGCTAGAAGAATTTACCCTAATGTTGATCCTGGAGAGAGATCAAGCATACAACATCGCATGTTACCTTTATGATGCAATGCGACCGCCCTTTATGATGCAATGCGACTGAAGACCACGAATAACATCGTGCAATCCAATGGAACCATATAGTGCCCTAGTGAGCATGAGTACGACCACGACGTAGGGCAAGTCAACCATAGACGCCCACAACGTAGGTTGAGCAAACCATAGACGCCCACGGCGTAGGGTGGTGCCATGAAAAGAGGAGCCCACTCTGCCTCGTATATAGTCCCTCCCCCTCCATCGCCAACATGCAACCATCCGATAGCAACACGAGGACATAGGCCAACCCATCATGACCCACCTACTCCACTCATAACGAGAATATAGAAACAATCGAAGGATAGAGAAGATAAAACAGTGGAACAATAGAAAAAACCACATGCTACCTTCATGCAACCTGACCAAAGACCACGACTAAGAGACCATACAGAGGTCAAGTGAACACGAACTAGGCCAAGCGAGCTACCACTCAAGCAGACCATATAGAGGCCCAATGACCCCTATCATAAGCACAAGGTAGGCCGAGTGAAGAAGCGAACCGTATAGAGGCGAGCAAAGCAACGAGCACAAGCACAAGGCCAAGAGCGAACCACAAATGCCCACATGTAGGGCGGTGCCTCGAAAAGAGGGGGCCACTCCCCCTCGTTATTGTATGGGTGTTATCACATGGGAGATATTACACGATACACTAAACGTGGCATTAACTAGCAGCCCGAAAAAATAAGGTATTGGACCCTTGGTTTCAACAGAGAGGAATATTCGATGGAAGCTAAAGCAAAAATAAAAGAAAAAGATTTTGGTGTCCTATTTGGTATCACACCCTAACTTGCTTCAACAAGATTTACGTGCAAACATGGGTGCTTGATCAATGAGATTCGTGGATGCTCTACAGTTGGGAATCAAAATCAATTATATTAGAGCTTACTAGGTAAATTTTTCCTTTTCAAATATCGTCTACTTGTGCATTGATTATTTGTTAGGGATTTTGGGCATAAAGTTATTATTAACCACTTTGTAGGTTAGCGTGGTCCCCCCTTGGTAAGGCCTTTTGTCATCTTACTCGCTCGAATGGGAACTTATCTTTTGTGAAATGGCATTGTAACATATAAAGTGGTCTTACCTTGCGCTTAACGTCAAAATAAGAAAAGTCTAAGGACTTCGTGGTGGCAAGAAGGTGACTAAGTTTGGATACCATTTGTGGTATCTTGAGGGTTAGCAAAGTAGAAGTTATGAAGGGTGTAGGTGGAGGGTAGCCATAGCTATAATGAGAGAAAGTGAGAGTGAAGTATTGGCTACTGTTAAAAGAAAATGATTGTACATACAATGATGCTTTTATTAATGTTATGTCAATCAACACTTTAGTAGATGCTTTTATAAGTCATCAGGCAATGACACATGGCTAACTCATGATATCACTTCTAACACACTAAGTGGTGGCCTGTTCACGTGCTCTTACACAACCTACACCTTAAAAGAGGTCCTCACACATAAAGCTCCGAAATCCCCAACGTAGGGGTATGATAGGCATCGTTGCATGCACCACGTTATCTAACCATGCCCTTGTCATCCTTCACCTGTCAGCCCAAGGGACATCAAAGTGTCCGCATCCCGGAGAGTTTCATTCAGGATACCAAGATTGGCACGCAGAGACGCTGCACTCTCACCTTCAGACAGGGACCTAGATGTGGGGCTTAGAGAAGTTGGATCACTCTTGCAAAGTGCTAGCATCCCACGACAGGCACATCACTTTTCGAGAGGAGAAAGGGAGGAGTCTATGCAGTCGCCTTCCTCTAGAGACTGCAGGAGCAGACCCCAGATAGCATTCATGTGGCGGGGATCAAGAGACAGTGATACGTTCGATAGAGGAGAGGAGGGTGGAGTTTAGGTGCCACGCCTGCTCTCAGTTGTTGCTGGGGCTAGCTTTAGTAGGCTCCCCTCGGAGACATAAGATAGACTCGTGGGGAGGAGGATCCAGGGCGAGTGATACCTTCATTTTATCAACTCGGGCATCCCCCCGATTGTTGTTGGCGGATCCTTTCCCCCCCCCCCCCCACACACAGGGGGTCGGTTGGCGCTTTCACTCACCATAATTTCCTCTCGGTTCTGATGGGGCGCCGCACTCATTTTCTCAGTTGGTTCCCCCACCACAGAGGACTACAAAGGGGATCTCTTCAACAAGTGAGGATTCTTGGCTTTCATAATCATCATCATTGGCACATTGGCACATTGACCCTCCTCTGGCCAAGGTGGCCCGCGATGGTTCTTGGCACCTTTGGCTATGGGAGAGCCAACCTTTGTCTCGAGTCCAGTGTGCAAGTGGTGTTAACATTCGTGGTGCCATAGCATGTGCAAAGAGAGAGGACATGACAAGTTGGTGCACAAAGATAGAGAGAGAGAGAGAGAGAGAGAGAGAGAAGAGAGAGAAGAGAACTTTTTAAACGTCGTAGGAAACTATCCCAAGAGACCAAATTGATCTATCTGACAAGAGAGAGAGAGAGAGAGAGAGAGAGAAAGAAGGAGAAAGTGATAGAAATGTGGTATCAAACGAGAGAGAGAGATTGCACAACTCACATGATGCTCAATGTATTACAACCACCCAAGTACATGCTTTTATAGGCATTAATCCTTATCTTTTCACACCCAAAGAGAGTGTTCACACCAACTAACTCTAAAATACCCAACAAACACTCCTTCGAAGTCATGGAGGTGATATTTGACAAACCTTCATTAGTCACAACGATATGGACTCTAAGTTACAATCACGTGATATGAAAGAACACATCAATGCAAACACCCAAACTCTTGTGTCAAAGCCTGATATAAGAGCTTGACTACTACATGACAACCTACATAAGTCTATCAAGACAACTCCCCTTGCTCCAAGTAGGGGTATAAAGGAAATGATGGAGTGTTACAAAAATGGAAACACACACTGAGAAGTATTTAATTCAGATTTTGGGAGACTTTCAGGGCAAAGGATGCTTGACTCAAACATAATAGAAAATTTTGGGAATTTTAAAACTTCCCCTTGAACATATGTCGATGAATAGTACTCCCTTTCGATGATGTTTCCATGTCAATGCAGATGCAGATTTTATCGTGGAAGGCAATAATGCCCTAATGCAGATGCTTGGACCTTCCATGGCAATGTAGAAGCACCAATTTGATATAGTAGGCTTGATTTTTAAAAAAGCTACGGATACAAAGGCTTCAACTTGGTGCAGGAAGCTCAATTTTGAAAGAGTCTAAATTTTTGTAGATATTGGATCTCCAATTTGATGATTTTCTCCATATTTCAAAAAAAACCCAATTTTTGAAAAAGCCTTAAATTAATAACTTCAAGTCAATGGGTTGGTGTTTCTCGGCAACTTCATACACTGGCTAGGGAGGACCAGTAGAAAAAGCTGGTGTCTTGGACTGATTGCTCGCCTTTTGATGTAGCATCTGCACGACATTTTTTTTGTGATATGCAATTTATGCTTCTACATGTTGGTTAGACTTGCATTTTGCTTCATAGCACTATTGACTGCACATAGACCTCATTGTAGGTTGCGTTAATGGCTGACCTTGGATGTGAGATGCAATAGTAATGATGGAAATTGCACAACTTCGAATGAAAAACAGAGCATTGAAGGAGGAAGGCAAAAAACGCAAAAGAGGACATAAGAAGCATAGCCAAGGTGGCTTAGGTGGCTCTAATACCGTAACATTCATGATGCCAAGAGTAGAGCATGTGCAAAGAGAGGGACAAAGGTTCAAACCATGAAAAGTTGGTGCATAGAGCTCTTCACACATGCACAACACGCATGTTCCATCTTCCAAAGCATTGTCCTATTCACATGAATTGATCCTTTAGTTTCCCATTCACAATCTGGATTCCTACCGTTCACAAGATCTCAATTTGAACTCATCCCATTCACAATCCAAACCATAGTGTCCCTGCTGAATGCCTTGTAGTGGTACTTTCTATTGAACATAATCAAAGTGTGACTTAGGACTTGAGCAGGCACATTGCCTCCAAACCACTCCACAACATTGCATAACCACTTCGCAACATTGCATCACAAGTCGACAAAGATTTGATCCATAGTTAGAGTTTAAGCGGTTCCTACCTTTGATTTTTTCATTCTCTGTATAAATTTTCTGAATTTGAAATTGTGGATGTTACAAAAGTGTTGCAAGTTCACTAATCATGTGTGAGTATGCTCAATACTAATCGTTTGTGATAGCTATGGCATATATATATATATATATATATATATATATATATATATATATATATAGAGAGAGAGAGAGAGAGAGAGAGAGAGAGAGAGAGAGAGAGAGAGAGTTTACTGAGGGTGGGTGCTGAAGCGGTTCATGAACAATGATAGAGTCAATCATGCCCATGTAGTTCAACTATAGACCTTGGTCTCTGTAGGCAAGTGATATGGTTCATGCCTAGGGACTTTGAATTGATGATTGTGAATTCTCGCTTTTCGGGAGTTGGTCAAACCCAACCCTAATTGCTCAGATATAGCAACCAATGCACATTGCTGAGAGTGATAAGGTGGTTTTCCTGCAAAGAGGCTTGCTTTCCTGGAAAAGCCACTCCGCATGTCTCTGGTGACACTTCCAATCGCCCACCCCTTAACTCAAAGGTAAGAAGTATTTTTGCTTTGATTTGAAGTCGGCAAATGGACAAGATTCCTTCCACGTTGTGTTCACTGTAAGATTTCTCCCTAGCCTCTCAGGATGTCCAGTATCTTCCCCTGTAGTCAAATCCCTCTTCAGAAATATAAAAGATCTTGTTTCTACCTGTTTTGGTCTAGAGAGAGAAAATATTCTAGAGAGAGATTATTCAGATTTTGAATATTTTTGGATGGAAAAATATCTCTTTGTATTTAAACAAGTTCCCCCAAAACAGAAGTTCAAAAAGATTTTCAGAAGGTGCATTCGAAATAAATTATAATTTGTTCAAAAGGCCTTATCCTGGGGGTCCAGATTTTTTGAAAATTTTAAATTAAGGTTTTGAGGGGCCAATCAGATTCATCCAAATGTGTGGAGGAGATAAATGGAAGAAATAAAGAAAATCTCCCCAAAAATGAGTAAACACTCACATAAGATGAAGAGTTGACTAAGGACAGGATATTAGTTAAAAAAGAAGAGATATTTAGTGAAATGATGAATTTTTGACACCTCAAGATGGGGATTCCGCCTCATGAAGGAAGCGCCTACTTCACATGTGTGGTGGAGTTTAAAATTATCAAAAATTGAGATATTTCATCTCTCCTCTCTCCTAATTCAAGTCTAGTTCCAAAAAGTAAGCTAAACTGATCTAAAAATGGTCAAAAATTGACCAAACTGATCTGAAAAATTCTAGAATCACTTTGCTTGGTTAGAGGCTCTCTTTTTCCTATAATTAGAAGCCTACTCCTTTGTTGAAGCTTAATAGTGTTTTTTGCACTGTTACTCTACTTCTCCCCAGAGCCAAAAACTATGAATTTACTCATAATTCATTAGTTTTTGACCTTTTCCTCTTCTAAAGATTGGTGGCCACTCTTGTTTCAAACAAGAGTAGATCCCTCAAACCATCAAGCCAAAGGAAAGCTCTCAAATTTCTTTGTAAGTTCAAAATTCTCTCTTTTTTCTGTTCATTTTATGGTTTTTATGATTTTGTCTTCTCTAAAATGAATATGATGTTATGCCTCATTGAAAAAAGGCATTCCCCTCTCTTCTTTAGTAAATTCAACCATTCTTTGTCCTAGATGAATGATTAATGGATATAATCAAGTTTTTCATAATGTTTCTCTTAAATAAGTAGAAAATGTTTACATTAGAATGATTTAAATACTCTTGGTGAAATTCTAATTAATTTTAGAGAGTTAAAAATTAAAAAATGGTCAGCCTTACAAAGGAGGTTATGGTGAAATTTTCTAAAATTGTGAAAATTAAGTTTTACTTTTTTTATTCAAAAAGAGTAATTCCCATCGTATATGTATTCTTAAAGTGTTATTTTTCATCCTTGGAATAGAAAAATGCATACTAAAAATATTTTGTTAAAAAAGTGTTACTTTCTTTAGAATTAAATTCTATGCATAGAAAGAAGCATATTGAAATTTTTATGTTGATTATAAAAGAGTGATTTTCATCATAAATGATTTTTATACATAAAAGAAATTCTTTTATATTAAAAGTGTGATTTTCATCATAAATGATTTTTATGCATAAATGGATGCATAAAAGAAATTTTTTTATATTAAAAGAGTGATTTTCATTATAAATGGATTTCTATGCATAAATATATGCATAAAAGATTTCTTTTTATATTAAAAGTGTGATTTTTATCATAAATGATTTTTATGCATAAATAAAATTTTTTTATATTAAAAGAGTGATTTTCGTCATAAATGGATTTCTATGCATAAATATATGCATAAAAGATTTCTTTTTATATTGAAAGTGTGATTTTCATCATAAATGGATGCATAAAAGAAATTCTTTTATATAAAAGAGTGATTTTTATCAATTATGCATAAAGAATTTATCTTTAATTTAAAAGAGTGATTTTCATCAATTTTGATTTTATGCATAAATAGATGCATAAAGAATTTTATTTTTAATTCAAAAGAGTTATTTTCATCAATTTTGATTTTATGCATAAATAGATGCATAAAGAATTTTATTTTTGAATTCAAAAGAGTTATTTCATCAATTTTGATTTTATGCATAAATAGATACATAAAGAATTTTATTTTTAATTCAAAAGAGTTATTTTCATCAATTTTGATTTTATGCATAAATAGACGCATAAAGAATTTTATTTTTAATTCAAAAGAGTTATTTCAATTTTTATTTTTTGCATATAAAGATGCATAAAAGATTTATTTTTATTTCGAAAGTATTATTTTCATTAAAATTGAATTTATGCATAGATAGATGCATAAAAGATTTATTTTTATTTTGAAAGTGTTATTCTCATTAAAATGAAATTTATGCATAGTAAAATGCATAAAAGGTTTATTTTTAATTCGAAAGTGTTATTTTCCTTAAAATTGAATTTATGCCTAAATAGATGCATAAAAGGATTTTTATAAAAGTGTTATTCCTACTAAAGTTGTCTTTATGCCTAATTAGATGTGTAAAGAATCTTTATGCCTAATTAGATGTGTAAAGAATCTTTATATCAAAAAATTAATATTTTCTTACATTCTATAAATAGATGTGCTAGGAATTAGATAGATGTAAATGGATGGATGGAAGTGATATGAATCAGATAAATGAAAATGGATGAATGGATGTGATGTCCTGTGAATTAGGATGTGAATGAATGGTATAGGATGTGACAGGAATGTGATGGCATGTGAATTGTGATATGAATGAATGATAAGGGATGTGAATGAATGATGGTATGTGAATCGGATGTGAATAGATGATGTGGTTTGATGTGTGAATGATGTAGATTAATGTGGATATGGATGTATGAATGTGGATGTGAAAATGGATGTATGGATGTGGATGTGGATGTATGAATGTGGATGTGGATGTGGATGTGGATGTGGATGTATGGATGTGGATGTGGATGTATGAATGTGGATGTATGAATGTGAATGGTGATGTGGATGTATGAATGTGGATGTGGATATGGATGTATGAATGTGGATGTGAAAATGGCTGTGGATGTGGATGTGGATGTGGAAATGGATGTATGGATGTGGATGTGGAAATGGATGTATGGACGTGGATGTGGATGTAGATGTATGAATGTGGATGCGGATGTATGAATGTGAATGGGGATGTGGATGTGGATATGGATGTATGAATGTGGATGTGGATATGGATGTATGAATGTGGATGTAAAAATGGATGTATGGATGTGGATGTGGACGAGGAAATGGATGTATGGATGTGGATGTGGATGTGGATGTATAAATGTGGATGTATGGATGTGGATGTGAAAATGGTTGTATGGATGTGGATGTGGATGTGGATGTGGATGTATGAATGTGGATGTGGATGTATGGATGTGGATATGGATGTGTATGTATGAATGCGGATGTGGTTCCCTCTTCTTGATCTTGTTAAAATTACAACAATGTGATGAGCTATGGTGGATCAAATGCTAGAATCAACATCATTAACAAAGTGATTAGATGATAATTAAGATGTGATTAGTGAGTAATTAACTAATAGCTTAATGTAGGCATGGATAATAAAAAACCAACAAATTCTCATTAGGCCAATGCCTCAATTTATAGAGCTTACATCATTAACAAAGTGATAAGTGAGTAATTAACTATAGCTTAATGTAGGCATGGATAATCAAAAACCAGCAAATTTTCATTAGGCCAATGCCTCAATTTATAGAGTTTACATCAAAGCATCTAATCCCACTGATTTCTCCTTGATTCACTCCACCTCTTTTGCTTGATTCTCTCCACCTCTCCCAAAATATCTCCACACCTCCTAAATCTTCTCATGCTACCCTTTATTCTCTCCCAGTAGATTCTTCTCACCTTTTCACAGGTTCTCTCACATTTACAGATTCTCTTTTATAGCCTCTAGCCAAGGGCTTGTTCCCGCACACACCCTATTCACTTGTATATTTCAACACCTCCCCTTAAGTGAATTCTCACCTTTTCACAGGTTCTCTCACATTTACAGATTCTCTTTTATAGCCTCTAGCCAAGGGCTTGTTCCCGCACACACCCTATTCACTTGTATATTTCAACAGATCTGACACCACAGATCGATTTTGCTCATCTCATAGGCTCCAAAACCACCCTTATCATTTTTCCCTCGGCTTTACCTCATCTTCTCCCATCAATCAACGGTGCACGACAAAAAAATTTATCCTAAATTACGTTATAATTTCACCTGCGCACTGTGCAATCTTGTTGCTGTTGCCATATATATATAGGCAGTGATGTGTATGAACACACTTAGGACCGTCGGGGCACTTTTTTTCTCTTTAGGAGGTTTTTTCTCCCGGCTTGTATATACACCCATCCTTCTAGGGCTAACTTATCTTTTGTACATTGACACAATCTAATACATTGTGTGTTGTGTGCATTCTTGCTTCTACTTCTCCAAGCTTTGTGTGCTTTCCTGCAACCCTAATTCCAACAATTGGTATCAGAGCAGGCATCGGCTCCTAGGGCTACGCCGCTAGCACCCTCCGACTCACGTTCTCCGATTGAGGTGAGCTTTCACGGGTGCTTGCAGGTCCCTATACTCTGTAAGTAAGCCCATAGGGCTTAGCGTTCTCAGAAATCGCATCTGAGGTCGTTTCGGGCTCCGTTTTTGCATTTCAAGTTCTGCAGAGGTGTTTTCGACATTTTGTGCAGAAATTTCGACAGTGCAGTTTTTTGCAAAACAAGCATACGTATTCTATTGTGGACCGTGCTACATAGCACAAGTTGTTTTCTGTTCAGTCTTTGCTTCATTACAGACAGCTTTTGCATCAGTTTCAGTCAGTGGCCATGGCTGATAACATCAATGATGTATTTCGCATGTTGTCTGCTGTGCTGAAGACAAACTGGATGGAGATGGCAACTACCCACTTTGGGTATACATGATGCAGCATGTTTTGGTTGCAAAAGGAGTGTGGAACATTGTGCAGGGTATGGATGTACGTCCAGGTTCTGTGGATGTAGGATCTGTTGAGGATGTTGCAGGTTCTAGCAGCTCTACTGTTACTACTGTTTTACCCCCACTGCTGAACAAGCTCGTTGGGATGGTAAAGATGTGCAAGCTCATGCCTTGATTGCACTTTCTGTCAAACGTAACATCACCCCACATACTCGTTCAGCTAAAACAGCAAAACAGGCTTGGGATATTCTAGCTGGTTTGTATGCAGGTCGTTTTTCTTGCTGAGATTAAAGATCTCAAAGAAAAGTTGATTTCTGCAGGTGAGATTATTCCTGATCATTCTCTTGTGCAGACTGTTCTTGATGCTTTACATGAGACATATCAAACTTTTGATTCCACGTGGAGACTTCTTACTGAGGACAGATCTGATGCTGTCAAGTATGATACTTTAATCAACAAGCTCTTGCAAGAAGCGCAGTCCAGGCAAAATAGGGCCAGGCAGCGTGCAGTTGATCAAGCATTTATTGCTGCCCAGCAGCAGAGAAGAAGTGGTAAGGCAGTCCCTTCCACTGTTTCTTCTCCTATTAGTAGGTCTGCAACTTCTTCTCCTTCCACCACAGGTAGCAACAATAAGTCTGAGAAGGCTCTTGATAAAGGCAAGAAAAAGACCAGGTGCAACTATTGTAAGGCAAATGATCATGTCATTAAGAATTGCCCTAAGCTAAAGGCTAAAGAGACAAAGAAGAAAGAGTCAAATGCAGCCACAATAGCGGATGCTTCTACAAATGCAGATTCTGCAAATGTTGTGCAGGATACAGAATGGGCATTTAGCGTGTATTGCCAGTATGACCCATCTGTACATGATGCATGTTTGGCAGTATGACCCATCTGTACATGATGCATGTTTGGCAGTTTTTGTTGACTCTAATGTATGGTATTTTGACAGTGGTGCTACAAAGCACATTACCTCACATCGTGATATGTTCACTTGTCTCTTGAGGCTGTCTCTAATGGGAATACTGTCACATGTGCCAATAATGCTTCTTACCCAGTGAAGGGCGTTGGTAAAATTATGCTTACTGTTATAAATGGTAGCGCTTTCATACTTTCAGATACTTTGTATGTGCCAGGGATAAAGAAGAATCTATTATCTATCTCTGCGCTTGCTAGACTTGGACTTGTAGTCAAATTTGTGGATGACAGATGTACTGTTCGTGATTTGACTTTTGGTGATACGATTATTACATCTGGCACCTTGTTTCGTGGGCTGTATAGGCTCAATTCTTATGACAAGTGTGTGGAAGATTCAGCAAATGCAGTTTCTGATGAAAAGGCAGTTTCAGATGCAAAACTATGGCATGCTCGTTTTGGTCATCTGAACTTTGCTAGTTTGCTGCGTTTGCAGAAATTTGATATGGTTGCTTCATTGCCCCCTCTTGAGGCACTGTGCGCTTTTGCCGCACAGGTCGTAGCTGGGGCTTGCCGGACACCGTATGCGAGCCACGAATGGCTGCAAGCATACAACTAGGGAAGGAAGCTCAAACAGAATGCAAAGGGTGTGTCACTCATCGCTCTAACCGCTGTCGTGAAGGATTCCCGTGTCGCAGTGAAGAAGGAGCCGTCGTCGCTCGCCGCTCTACTGCCTCTCCGCCGCCATGCCGCTACACAGATCGCTCTCTCACTCTCTCTCTCACACTCTCACACGCAGGAGAAGGAAACTAAGGAGATAAGGCAAGAGCACTCTTGTATTCACAACACATGAGAATGAGGATTTTAGGGTTACATTTGACTCTTATAGGTGACTTGGCCGTTCACACTTGGGCGCCCATACATGGCCGGCCGATCCTAACCCTTACCCTACTGATATTCAAGGTGAGCCTCTCATCGGCGATCACCCAATCCCTTTATCCTTAACATATGGTGCCGACAAGCCCGGCGCATGACTCAGAATATTTAAATAAATGACGTAAAACATAGTACGTCTCAATGTCCGTCATGGGTTAACATGCCCCCCTTCCTGATGTAGATTCCGTCCTTGGAAGCTATGGTATGGTAAGCTCGATAGGGTTGTTGTGGTGGACCGTCTGCAAAACAAGGAAGTAGAGTGAAAGTATGCTGGAATTCAAAAGATATAAAGTGTATAAATTCAAGCATGTTAGACCACGATGTTGTGCTGAGAACTTAGTTTAAGGGTCACATGAATGAGCTAGTGTAGCAAATTAACAGGAGTTTAAAATTATTGAAAGTAAATCAAGAGTTAGCAAGGTGTCAAAGGTTAATCAAAGTTTATAACTGGCCTAAGTCAAGGAAAATAACCAAGCTTAATAAATAAACAGATGACCACACTGTGTCTACTCTAAGAACAAGTTAATACCACGAGCCTAGGGACACAAGAAATATCAGAGTTACAGGAGCCTTTTGCCTTTATTTTTTTATGCACGTGACAATTTTTACACACAATGGCGACCTTCCTAAGGCAAAACTAACATCGATCCTGGTACCATGTTTAACACAAGGCATTATCCAGGAATCTATTAGCTCACTTTAGGCAAGGCTACCCCCTACCAACCAAGGCATCGGTCTGGAGTAGAATACTCCTCGCCTACCAAGTATCAATAAGGCGATAGGCCAACATTAAAGCACATCATAGACTTGTATTGCCATTTATTGTAGGCTTTTTTTTATCTATTTCTTTTGATCTTCGCTCCTGAACTATAATTTATCTTGCATCCTTTCGACAAAGGGGTAAAAGCGATGTCCTAGAGGTCAACACACACATGGCCAGGTGTCAAACATTAAGATGGTTTGATCCTAGACCTAAGACAATCGTATTCCAAGGTTAACTAAAGACGTCATGCATTCTCAGGAATATATCCAATAAGGTTAAGCTCATTAATGATTTACACTAGCACATCAAGCAACTTCAAAAACTAAGTAGTATATTAACAATTTCCATGTGGTCATGCATTATAGTTCATGCAATTAATTGAACAGAAAAAATGAAAGAGAGTGGGTATGGAAGAATTACACTTGTATTTTGGAGATCTCCTTGATGCGATGAGAGAATTGCCCGCAATTTGATGAGATATTTATGTATGAGCGTTACGGCTATCTCAGGACTTGAAAGCGAACCCACCTCAAACTTTTCAACCTGTACAATCAACTAACAAGCACTATACCTCGAGAGGCACATCAGTGTGAAAAATTCAAGACTCGTTCTCCAAACTAGAAAAAACTAGAAAACACTAACCTACCTACCAGTCACCACACTACTACTGAGGATACGGTAAGAGGATGTTGTAGAGTCCTGGCTCTAGCCCTAAGGCTAAGCCTCTATCCGCATCATCCAAACAAATAAAGTCAACCTCAGTAGTGCCATGAGTTTCATCCGTCCATTCATCATTGTCAGATATTTCCTTTTCATTTTCCCATCCACATAAACTCATCAAGAATGTAACCATGTGAGGATAGTCATCTTGTGGAAAAGGAAAGCATTGGGCTATTGGGGATATGTCCTCTACGGAGTAGGGGTCAGTCATGGTCAATAGGCGAATTAGCCATTCTAATTCCTCAACATTTTTCTCTCGGGCTACTACATCTATATGATCCCATTCAGTTTCAATTACAGGATAGCACATGTGGAATATCTGAGAAAGGTACAGATGATACCTCTCACCAAAGGTAGGAGTGGATGAAGTGTATGATGATCGAGCATCTGCCATATCTGCAAACAAAGATATAGCATCAGTAGGTTTATGACAGGTCAATCTAGTTCTTGATTGTATATGGATATTTCTCTTGTTTTTGTGCTCTTGCTCTTTTTACTATTTTTTGTTTTTCTTTTCTTTGTTTGTTTTTTTTTAATGTATGAATTTGACAATTACATGGTCAGGGGAGAAGGTTAAGGAGGAAGCATTAGAATGTCGAGCGTGAGTACATGCTCCCCCTTTCCTTGGGTAGATCATATTATTTGCAATGATGTTGCAGCCTCTTGGAACCAATTTGTCCAGCGGGTCATAGGTTGTGATGTGGGTAGATAGCTTTTTATGACCCTTGTGGCCACATCCAATTGCAGAGATGGTAGTGTACGCTCCCATTGATGAATGGAGGAAATGGTTTCCGACGATACTATTACAAGGGGAGACGTAGACTCATCGGTTTTTTGTTGGGTGTTGACAAGAGTAGGTGTAGAGCATGTAGAAACTTCTGTATGAGTGTGTGCCTGGCATGAGGAGCTAGAAGCTTCATGTGGCTCCCCCCTTCCTGAGCTAGGTGGTAATGATCGATATCGTTTGGGAATCCAAACTAACTCTGGAAGCACTCTGTTACCTTTCCCTTACCACGGTCTTGAATTGTCATTGTGGTTGCAACAATTGGTTTGCAAGATTTTACAGGTGATGTAGAGGGATTCAGCTTATGTTTAGGGAACCAAATTTGGTCATTCCCTTCGTAGTACCCTTGGGCTACTAATAATTTTTTAGGGATCCATCGCGATGTTACATTTCCCTTTCTTGGGTGGTTAGCTGCTTTCCTTTTACGAGGCTTCTTGGTGGCTGAACGAGATTGGCTGAATGAGATTGAGCAGGGGAAGTAGCTGTTAACGAAGCTTTTGGGACCCATTTGCATATACTCTTTGGCATGGTAAGCGGAACCTTAGATACCACCTTGCCTGTTTCCACTCTTGGCGTTGAAGCGTTAGAGGGATGGCAAACAATCAACGATGGTTTTCCCACTGGACTGTGATTTTTCATTATCTAATATTTGAGTGGACGACTTAGGTGCGGGATTTTGAACGGTCAGACCTAGTGTTGGTTCTTGCGTTGTGACTCGTCTAGTTGCCCAATCGATATTGCACTTGGTGGCCATCATCCATTTGCGCCCTAAGCTTACAGTGCCTTCCATAGTACTAGCCGGCATAACCAAAAAGCTTTGAATTATGGTCCCCTTGTCATAGGCAACCGGAGTGTGCAGAACTCCTGAGACAGGGGTTTTTTCTCTTGTTGATTCCTTGAACTTGGATAGCACTCTTGGATAAAGGTGGTTTTCCAAGTTGACACCACACGCCATATGATAGCAAATTGTGTTGAGCTCTTGTACCCAATAATGCATTATACAGCACCTCCCCGTAAGGACTCTGAATTAACCAAAAAGCTTTGAATTATGGTCCCCTTGTCATAGGCAACCGCCGGAGTGTGCAGAACTCCTGAGACAGGGGTTTTTTTCTTGTTGATTCCTTGAACTTGGATAGCACTCTTGGATAAAGGTGGTTTTCCAAGTTGACACCACACGCCATATGATAGCAAATTGTGTTGAGCTCTTGTATCCAATAATGCATTATACAGCACCTCCCCGTAAGGACTCTGTAACTCAATTGGGTATCTTAGAGGCGGGTCGGATTCCAGTGCATCCTCCTCTGCTTCCTCGAAAAATACTTGCGTAATTCCTAAGTTGGCTTCTCGTTGTCGCCTAGCACGCTGTTGACGTTCTTTGGCTTCGACTCTTGCTTGTATCTTTTTAAGCTCAGCTTGTTCTTTGGCTGCCTTCTTTTGATGGATTGCATGTAACTCCTCTTGGCTCAAGGAGTCATAGTACCTTTTGAATTTGCTCCCATTAAGGAATCCAATGGTTTCAACTCCGTCGAGAGTCTCCACTCTGATGGTACCTTGTGGGTGATTTCACATACTCTATACGGTCCCTTACCAGCATATTTGAGCTTCTTCTTTTTGTTTCGCACTCCATACATCAGGACTTTATCCCCAACCTTGATGTCCTTGTCCTTTAGGTGGCGATCAAACCATTTTTTCCTTCTATCCTTCTCCACAAGGGCATTGTACACATCCGATTGTCTTTCTTCATTTAGTCGCTCAAGGATATACAGTCGCTCTACTAAGGGATTACCATCCCAACCCTCTTGAGTAGCAACACGAAGACTAGGAATGACAAATTCCCACGGCATGACTGCTTCTTGGCCATATACCATTTTGAATGGTGTGCAATTAATAACCACTTTGTACGCAGTACGATAGGCCCATAAAGCTGTCGTAAGCTTTAGATCCCAATCCGTGCGATGAGCTTCAACTGTCTTTGTCAAAACAGAGATTAATGTCTTGTTTGTACTCTTGGCTTGGCCATTCGCTTGCGGATAATAAGGAGTAGATTTATGATGGGATATCATGAAATTTGTTGTGAGCTCCTTAATCACTTCATTTATAAAATGCGTACCATTGTCGCTCACAAGGTCAAAAGGACAACCAAAGCGTGTGATTATATTTTCAAAGAGGAACTTGGCTGTTGTCCTCGCATCTGCCTTACGTGTTGCCTTCGCTTCAGCCCATTTGGTCATATAGTCAGTGGCCACAATAATATAGCGAGATTGTGTGTTTCGGGCCACTGGGCTAATTGGACCTACAAAGTATAAACCCCACTTTTCAAATGGTTGGTTTACTTTGATTGGATGTAGGGGCATCTGATCTTTCCGTTGGGGTTTCTTGTATTGTTGGCATTCATCGCAGCCCTTCACAAAGAGTGATGTATCTTGGAACATAGTGGGCCACCAATACCCAGATTGTAAGATCTTTCACGCAGTTAAGTCTCCTGAGAAGTGACCACCGGCTACGCCCATATGTGCCTCTTGCAAAATGTATAGATACTCATCCTCTCAGGCACAACGCCTAAGAACGTCATCCTTTCCTCTTTTATAAAGAGTCCCTACTATCAGGCAATAGGGTTCGCATTCTTTGATCAGCTTTCGAGCTAGATCTTTACGAAGCTCCTTGGGTGAAAAGCCATTAACCAAAAAGTTAACAATCTTCTCACTCCATTCAGGCATTGTCTCCACCATGAATAAGGAAGTGTCAGATAAGTCATCATCAACCCCCGTAGGAGCCTCACCATTAGGTATGCGAGACAAATGATCAGCCATAACATGTTTTTTGCCAGGTCTCACAACAACAGTGAAATCAAACTCAAGAAGAATCAATAGCCATCGTGTGATTCTTCCTGTGGAGCATGGTTTGTTTACCAGATACAACAATGCTTGATGATCCACATAGAAAACAAACTTGGTGGCAAGGAGGTAATAACGAAATTTCCTTACTGCATATATCATTGCCAACCCTTCTCGCTCCGTAGTGGTGTAGTTCATCTCAGCATCGTTCAACTGGCGACTAGCAAAGCTAATGGGGTAGTCTAATTTATGTTCTCCATGTTGAGTTAACACACACCCAATAGCAAAGTTTGATGCATCAATATGCACATGGAAGAGTAAATCCCAGTTAGGCATTCGCAAGATTGGAGCACTCGCAAGATTGGAGCACTCGCTAAGGCCTTCTTTAATAGCTCATAGGCACGGTCACATTCTTCGGTCCAAATAAACTCGATGAGAAGCTTATACAATGGTCGAGCTATCTTGGCAAAGAATAGAATAAACCTTCGATAATAACCAACGTGGCCCATAAAGCGTTGGACTCCCTTATAGTTGGTGGGTGGTAGCAATTCCAGAATGACCTTGATTTTACTCTTGTCCGTGGAAATCCCATTTTTGGACACTATATGCCCTAAGATAACTCCGTGTTTAACCCAGAATTGGCATTTGAAAGGATTCAAGAAGATGCGATATAATCTACACCTTTCAAATATTTTTTGTAAACACATCAAGTGCTCGTCCCAAGAGGAATGAACACAAAGATCATCTAAGAAAGCTTCACAGAAGTCCCTTAGATATTCCTTAAAGGCCGTGTTTATCAATCGTTGGAATGTTGCAGGTGCATTGGTCAAGCCAAAAGCCATGACGCGAAAGGCAAACACTCCAAACTCCGTGATAAATGCTGTTTTAGCTTGGTCCTCGACTGCAATTGTGATCTGATTGTAACCCGAGTACCCATCTAAAAAGCTATATGCCTCCTTGCCTGCCACTCTTTCAAGCACATGTTCAGAATATGGCAAGGGGTAATGATCCCTTCTGGTGGCTGCATTAACCTTTTTGAGATCAACGCACACTCTGAGTTTCCCATTCTTCTTTGGTACGATGACTATCGGAGAAACCCATTCTGAGTGCTCAATAGGATATATGAACCCACATTTTACAAGCTTTTCAATTTCTTCTTGTACAATCTTTGCGTACTTAGGATGATTCATTGGGTAGGGATGTTGCTAGACTGGTTTAGCAGTGCTAATCATTGGAATCGTGTGTTGCACCACCGAGGGTGGAACACCCTTCATATCATGATATGTCCAAGCAAATATGTCCTTGAATTCCTTAAGAAGCTTCGTAAGTGCAGCTTCTTCCACCTTGGTGAGGTCTTGAGCAATAAAAATTGGTTTAGACTCCTCACCCGGATCTGCTAAGTCTATCTCCTTGACTACCGCCAGGCCATCGTAGACACCGCTACTCCCATTGGTAGGTGTTCGTTGGGCTTTTGTGTAGACCACTTTACGTTCCCCTGTGGTGAATGATTTGAAATGCTCGGGTGCGGGGTGTAAGTCTACTGGTTCTTGTTGTGCCAGGCTTTTTTTTTTCAATTCCGCTTCCTTTTGCTACTGAGCCAACTCTTGGTTTTGCCGCCTGCTTGCAGTACGACTTAGTTTTGGCTTCTCATCAATTTCTAATTGGGCGACGTCATGAGGTTGCGGAATACACCACATGACACTTTGGAGGTATTGTCCCCAATTATCCGCTAACTTTCAATTAGCGTCAATGGCTCTTACATAACTAAGCCATTCTGCAGTGGATCTTTTCTTGTTTATTGTAGTGCGTACATTAGCTCGATAGCGTTGGCGCTTATGTCTCGTTTTCTTCTTACCAAGTTTTTGATTTTTGTTTCTATCAGATTCGGACTCACCTGGTCGATCTTCACTTTCGGATGAACTGCAGGAGGCCACTGTCCTAGGCCTTGAGCACCTTGCTTCCACATTTGGGTGAATATTTTATTCATCCCTCCCATCAGGCTCAGAGTTAGTTTCTTCTTGATATTCATACTCAGAGTTACATTGGTCAGAGTCTTCGCCACTTTTCAGTGTCAGTGGAGGTTGCCGCTTTCTCGCCATCAGGAGTCAAGTGCATAACACCTATCATGTTTATTGGCACTAACGGTGGCATATCTTGCCCCTCAGGTGTTACCCAACTTGTGCCTCTATTTCCCCATGTGTCTACGGTTGTCGCTAGGTGTACCCAATCCACGTTATCCGACTCAGTCATACCCGGTAGGACATCCATATAAGGAGAATCTTTCCCATCATCAGTCTCTTTTTTGCATGTATAGCAATACCTTAATGGGGCGGAGTGAACAGGGTATCCGAACGATTATCGATGATAACCTTACTTCCTAAAGGATGCGCACGACCATTCTCAAGATCAACTCGAATGACAGAGTCCTGGAATTTTAGATAGACATGGTTTTTCGACCAGTCATGCACCATTTGTGCTTCCCTCATGAAAGGACGTCCTAAGATCATTTGATATGACATAGGATGCTTGGAGAAATCCATTACAATGAAGGTATGTTTTACCTTGTATCCCAGGACCTTGATCTTAAGGTCCCTTAACATTCCAATAGGTTTAGTTATGGTTCCGTTTGCCATCTTAACCACTATGTTTGTGACTTCAAGGTAAGGTCTTCCCATGGATTCCCAACAGTTTTTAGTCACAATGCTCACTCCAGCACCACCATCAAGGATTCCCTTTAGAGTTAATCCCTTGGTAGTAATGGGAAGGGTGGCATTAGATTCGTCACCTTCAAAGTACTGTCCCAACTTGTTCACAGGTATTTCAACGACCGAGTCTTCATCTAGGTTGGGTTGTAGATCCCAATGTTCCCCTTCATCTTGAAGCGTATCGGGTCTATCCATATTTGCAAATTGTGGTAGCCTCGCCTTTAGTTCTCCATTGAGAAATGCCCGAAGAGCTAAGAATAGCTTAGGATCTCCGTATAATTTGGATATGATCGTGGTTCTGATCTCAGAGGACATGAAATCCATTAGCTTGGACACATTCAATGGTACTTTTCGAGATATCGCTCCTTGACTAGGGACTGGTGAAGATGGAATTACTTCCTCTTCGATGATGGGGTCAGGCATTCCCTCACTAAACATTCTTTCCAACAATAAGGGTGGTTGCCCACTTCCCTGATGTCCTATCCTCACTTTCTTCCCGAATGATACTTGGTATAGCTAACGGTTTATGGTTCCTGTGAGGCTGAACTTGCGTAGGAAACACTGTGTCTGGAATTTTGACTTTTCTCGGGTTTGGCTCTAGTTCTCTTTGTGTTTCTTCCACCAAACCCCTTAAGTGTTGCACTTGTTCAATCTCCTCAACTGGGTTTGGGTAAGTTCCAATCTTTTTCTTGAGGGTTTTTGGCCCACGTGGCTTGTCTTGGGGAGTCTCAGTCAGTTTGGGTGGTCGAGAGGGCATTAACTGACTTGGTTGCGGGGCCGAGGAAGTTTCCTTCTGTTTCCCCTTATTTATGTACTCGCTTGATTCTCCTTCATTGATCTCCCGAGTGGGTTCCTCCCTTAAGGTAGTGGCTTTGGTCCCCATGGTTTCTATTGAATCAGAATCATCTTCCGGATCATTCATATACATGGGGTCGTCTCCTGTCCCTATGTTAGTCTTTGAACTAGGCTTGGAGCTCGTGGCATTAAGCGATCTCTTCCGCCGCGTTTTCTTTTTCTTTGCTTGAGCAATTGATGCAGTATCCCTCTCTTCAAGAATATAGTTTTGATTTTGAAGCATTGATCGTGTAACTACATTCGCGGGTACAACGGGTGTGGTTCCTCGTGCTTGGTTGGTGACCTCAACCAAATTCAATGGCGTAATCTTGGGTGCATTAGGATTATGTGGACATTGAGCAATCAAATGATCTATGCCACAACGATTACATGTAAGTACCGGCATTCTCGATGTGCTCCCTTGATTTGGTTGCATCTGAGTAGTGACCTTCTGTAGCCTATTAGAGCACTCCGCTACACGATGCGGTCCACCACACTCGTAGCATTGAAGAGGTGGTCTCCTCGCCAAGGTATTAAGGTTTTGCCCTCTTGTGTAGCGAGACCAGCCGCTTGATATACAGGCTTGACTTGCCCGAGATGATCCTCCATGTAGTACTGGTTGGGGAATCATTTCAAACGTATCAATCTCGTATGGAGCAGTGGGGTCTATCTCCTCTTCATAATCCCCACACGCACTATGTGACTCACAACCCATCTGGTTTATTGAGGTAATCCTTGGATGTGGAGGTTGTGGTCCTAGCACTGGCGGTGGTAACGGCACAGACTGGACTATATTTGGATTCCTTGGAACTATGTGCTGTGATGGTTGCTCGACAGGTTGTGCAGGCATTAGCGCGGGTACTTGAGGTGTGTTTGACCAGGCTAGTGGTGCCTGATTTACCAACATTCGCTTAAGTACTAGGCAATCTTTAGATTGATAGCCATACTTACCACATGCATTGCAATTCCCATTGAATTTGACTCTGAATGTGGGACATTCACTCGTGCTATGTGGTCCTAAGTACATCGAACACCATTGTTGCTCTCTCCTTGGGTACATATGGCTATTCTGAGGAGCTCGATTACCCCTAAAGTTTTCTTGGAGAGCCTTAGTAAGGTCGATCACACAGACATTTCGGATATCTTGGGCTCCTTGGCAATAGGTTTTACTGTCATTGGCTCGTGCCCAGATACTTGCGAACTAACGGATTTTGTCTCCGAAGACACCTTTTTACCTGCAATCATCAAGTTGTCTTCTAACTGGATTGCATTGGCAGTGATGACTGCTTCCCACGTTGTAAGACCTCTAATGACTAGGCCATTGTATATATCCTCGTGGCGCAATCCTCGGATGAATCTATCGAGCAGTTGGTTATTATTGAAGCGCTCATCGAGAGTGCAGCGAGAATTCAGATGCTTCAATCGACTTATAAAGTCTCTCACTGACTCCCCTTCCTCGCGTTCAGCTTTTTGGAGTTGAGATGCTACTCCCCAAAGCACACCCTCACGTATATATTCTTTCAAGAACAATCTCTTGAGAGTGGGATAGTGAGTGCGCTCTTCAACCCTCAAGGTTCGATACCAATCTCCGGCCTTCCCACTCAAGGTTAAGCCTAAGGCTTTACACTTATGCAGCTCATTATGCTCTTCCAAGGAATCACACACGTGTTCAAAGACTTCAATGTGCTTCCTAACATCCTCGTTACCACTGAAGTTTTGAGTGAGCTTAGCCACTTGTACTGCCTTGCTTCTAGGTTCTCTCTCAGGCATGCCCCGCATGTTTTCCGCAATAGATCGTCCGATCGTCTGAGCAAACGCTGCGAGATCACCTAGGTGAGCGGGCATAGCTGGTGGAGGTACTTCTGGGATAGCCTGGCTGATAGGAGTTGGCGTTGGTCTGAGTATATTGGCAAATGACGTAGGATATGATATGTGACTAGGCCTAGCTCCCCTTGGATAATGGTTATGATAAGGTGGTAGTGGAGCATATGCCATTGGCATACTAAGAGGCGTAGGAGCTACATGAGCATGAGTAGCGATGGGTACATAAGGTCGATAGGCACTAGCACGCACTATTGTAGGTATGGTTCCATTAGGTAGCGGCGTCGTACTAACTACAGCGGTAACAGGTGCACTTTTCGTTATGCTCATCATTGGGGTAGGCATTGTGGATTCCTTAATGGAAAGTTGAGCCACGGTTGGGAAGCTAAAGTTACTGCTCGTGGGCTCAACCTGCATTGAGACTCCAGGCAAAACAACATATGAAGGGTACCCTTTATTCTCTCCCAGTAGATTCTTCTCACCTTTTCACAGGTTCTTTCATAATTACATCTTCTCTTTTACAGCCTCTAACCAAGAGCTTATTCCCGCACACACCCTATTCACTTGTATTTTCAACACCTCCCCTCAAGTGAATACTCCTAGTACACCTAGACCCTATACCAAGTTTGCCTCCCTTTACTTGACAGTCCGTGACCAGTGTCTACTCCTCCCCTCAAGTTATCTCAGCACACCTGGACCTTGTATCAAGTTTCTTTCTTACTTGACAGTCCGCGACTAGTGCCTCAAGTCCCTAAACTCCATAGTCCTTGACACTTTCTCTCTCTATGTGTCCAAGGCTACTATAAGTGCCCGCGACCTTGACTAAAGTGCTCACACATACATCTACCACGTGGCCTACATCATCGGTGGCTCAGAGGTGGTTTTACTTTATTGGGGCAGGTTACATTGGGTTGTGGGGTCTCTCTCTCTCTCTCTCTCTCAGAAAAGATGATCCGACTCCACTTCCTTTGGAGCCTCCATGAAGTTTGCCGATGTCGTTCCTTCTTCACTGGGTTTGCTGTAGCAGTCTCTCGCCATGTGTCCTGAAGCATGAGAGAATGTAGGAGTGTGGAGATATTCTGGGAGATATTCAGGGAAAAGAGAAGAGGTGGAGAGAATCAGGCAAAAGGTGGAGATATTCTGGGAGTGAATCATGGAGAAATCAATGGGATTTGATGCTTGATGTAAACTCTATAAATTGAGGCATAGCCCTAATGAGAATTTGCTGGTTTTTGAGTATCCATGCCTACATTAATCTATTTGCTAATTATTCACTAATTACATCTTAATCATTTGCTAATCACTTTGTTAATGATGTTGATTCTAGTGTTTGATCCACCATAGCTCATCATTATGCTCAAATTTCAACAATACGGTGCTTTTTTTATTGATATTTAGGAGAGGGAACATCTATGTGAGTGTGTCTTGATGACTAGTGAAGTGCTTCTGGGTCAGAGTTGTGTAAATTAAGGTGAGGAGGTTCGGAGGTATTTCTAACTGTCATTAAAAGGTTTGTAGTGTGATATCCTTTCAAGATGAGTGTAGCTTGAAGGCCTTAGAAAGTCTGCCGGCCGGCGACACTTGTGGAAAGTTATGTTTCTATAAAGGTTTCAGAAGTAAAATTTTGTGTCCAAATTGTGAGGTAGAACTCACATTGATTTAGTTAGAGGAGGGATCAAAAGAAGGTCGATAGAGGCTCCTAGAAGGCTCTGTGATGTGCTTGTGAGATCAATTGACATTAGAGGATAGTTGAAGAGGTATGGAGGACATATTTCTCTTTGGTGATTAAAGGAGGACTTCAAAGGCAGAAACAGAGGGTTCTTCATCCAACCAGAGAAGGTTTTGGTCAATTGAGTGTTAGCGGGGCTTTGAGGAGCATAAGAAAAGGTGCTAGAGGTGTGTGCTGACTGAAGAGGACAGTTGGAGCTATTGACTGGGCCAAAAAGGGAGTTTGGGGGGTTTTAAAGTGTCAAAGAATTAGCTAAGAGGATAGTAGTAGGCTTGGATGGAGCCCTTGGGGCAGGGATCCTAGTGTCTCCCAGTTTTGATCCCTTTTCTTTTTTACCTTGTGTGCTAGCTGGTGGTGTATAGAGGCAATCACCTGGAGATTACACAACGATTTCTTGAGCACCTCTATATATCACCTTGAACCATTTGATATCTAAGATGAATAGACTAAATGCTCTAAGCCCAACCTCAAGAATATCTTGAATAGTTCCACAATACTCAAGGTTGTCCTCTATGACATTGGTATCATGTCTACTCGAGTATGTTTATTAGCTCGACTTTCTTGCTCAAAAGTTGCCATCACACCAAAATGTGTTTCTTTTAAAATCCACATGCTCCGTGTGAAAGTGCCTTCACTTTGACCATATTTCATGATATAGTTTGTACGTACATTAAACAAAACCATGATATTTAGTATAGTGGATTAAACAAGGTATATGACAATCAAGCATGAGACAGAGATGAAGAATATACTTACTTGAGGGGGATCACATCCTCATATATACTTGGGGGGTTCACCTCAAAAAATGTTAGTGTACCATGTAAATTCAACAGGAGGGGTTTTTTAATTAGATACATTGACAAAAATTAATAGAATTACATTAACAAGAGGGGTTTTTTAATTCAACTTAAGAAAAAAATCCGTTAGTTCATAAGTAAAGAGGGGTTGATTTATTGGGGAAATTTTTTTAGTTAAGGGGTTTTTTAAATACCTCTTGAATGCACGTGATACCAAGGGTTTTCTAGTAGTGCACCCCCCGAGCGTACATAGCTCTTCTCTTATGATCAGTTTTCCATTTTTGATGCCATTGATATTGCCATATGAAGACATTCTATATTGATCACATTTGGTAGAGTTTCCGGGCAGTAATGGCAGGCGTCTATTTGCTCTTCTGAAAGCTCTTCTCTCATCATTTTGTTTATTTATTGCATCCTTGTATCTCCCAATCCACTTCTCTATGATGGGACTATTTAGAATGTAGAATGTATTCACCTTTTGTTGTAGTGCTTTATCTGGTCTTCGTTTCCTTTTCCTTGTGGAACATTAGTGATTAGTCAGTCATCCTCCTCAGTTTTCCACAATCATTGCATAGAAGAATCTATGTGAGAGAGATGTTTTGAGATATACATAAGAGACTCTTGCATCCCTCTGCCATGCTTGCTTCTGGCCTTGCTTTTTTTCTCACAAAGTCCTTTAAGGTTTTCATGAACCTTTCAAGAAAAACATCCATCAAACATGAATGACTCCACTTCATCAACCAAATGCACCACAAGATGTAATCAGCTAGTGAGAATTGCTCTAGGAAAGGTTTTCTCAATCATACACACTTCCTCAATAGCATTGAGATGAGCCATCTGAGTGGATGTAGGATCCATCTCCTTTAAAGATATGTACCTACATACATAGCAATCATGTGTACTATTCATTATACATAACTTGTGATTGCACGAGAAAACCAAATATTAAACTAGTGAATTGAAGATAAGATTCATACCTAACCAAGCTTCCTATTTTGTAAATAGCCTCTCTCACCTTCTTGTCTCCCACAACCAACTACAGCTATTGGAAGAATAAACTATGCATAGAAAAAAATGGAAGTTAGTATATGAGCCTACAAATTATATACCATAAAGAGAAAATGAATAAGCGAATATTTGAATACCTATAATATCTTGTATCAATCATGTTTCTTGAGGCCATATAATTATACCTCTCCTTTCTTTTTGGTCTTTGTGAAGGCACCCTTCAATGAATGCATTCTCCCAAATCACACTTTTAACCTTATTGTGCTCCTTGGTGAATACCCATGGTGCCTTTGGGTAGGACCATGTTACCACTCTCACCTTCAATTGGCCATGAACTTTGAGGGCATCCAATGTTTTGTAAGTCATTCCTTGCACTCTTGGTATCTTTTTCTTACCAATTAAATGGTCCCAAATATTTGTTGCCACATTCTTGAAGATATGCATGGGATCTAAGAGATGATTGATGTTCAACTCACATCAACATGGAGGCTGAAAGGAGATTTAGTGTTGTCACATCCCATCGGCGGGTGGTGGCTCTATGCGTAGGCTCCATGCATAAAGCTTTATTGATAAGGCTCTATGCGTAGGCTCTATGCATAAGCTTTTGCATAAAGACTTTCTGAATAGCTATTTATGAATGTTTTATGCTTCTAGAAATTGACTCTTATGCATTTATTTGGGTTGGGTTATATGTATAGACAATTTCCATTGACCCATCAGAGGACCCAGATATATCACGAATCTACTCAATATCATTAGTCAATGATATGGGCAATAGACATGGACTCAATTCTCATAGACACAAGTATGGTTTGTCAAAACCTTTTCACATACACAGAAAGAGTTTATCTTTTATGCATTTTTTATGTAAATTTGTTTAATATTATATGCAAACCAACATACCATCAGGCCAATTGACTCCATATGGGCAATCTACCCCATAATATGGTCAGTCGTCTCCATGGGGACAATCCACTCCTTCGAAAGGCATAGTTCTGAGTGGTGTAGGCCCATCACACACTATGGGTGTGAGATGAGCCTACACTACCAATGTTGACTAGACCCACCCCGCTCCCTCACATCCATCTTCACCCATGAGACGACGCAAAATAGGGAGTGTGGGAGGGCTAGTAGACGTAGTAGCAGGGGAGGAGAAGGATACTTTTGCTTTGGCAAAAGTAGTACTAGGTATAAACTTCTTCTTGTAGATCACCATTTAGAAATGCATTTTTCACATCCATTTGATGCATTTCCCAACCATTTGCTGCAGCCATAGCAATGACTGCTCTCACTGTTCCCATCTTTGCAACTGGACTAAATGTTTCATCATAGTCCAAGCCTTGGGTTTGTGCATAACCCTTAGCACCAATCTCGCTTTATGACATTCAATGGAACCATCTGGCTTGCATTTCACTTTGTAAATCCATTTGCAACCAATAACATTTTTATCCTATGGTAATGCAACCAAATCCCATGTTTCATTATGAACCAAGGCGTCCATCTCAACATCCATTGCCTTCTCCCATACATGCTTTCCAATAGCTTCTGTATAGTATGTAGGTTCCACATGCTTCACCAAAGAGGTCATATATGCGTAATGCATAGCAAATTGACGATATGTCAACCTGTCAACTGGATACCTGACCCTTTGGGATCTCCGCAATGCATGTGGATCACTCTGAACACCTGTCACTCTAGCATGTGGAGGCACATATCTATCTTGCCTTGCACCAGGTGTGCATAAAACTGGTATGCCAAGTTCCTCATCCAAACTCTTTGAACTTGACGACGCATAACCTGTAATGCCAACTCCTTCGACTTTCTTTTTCCCTTTATCCACAGCACTACTCCCAGTGCTCACACTCTAATGTCTCAAGCATCCTAACAATGGACGTATAGTGCTACTCTCAGACTCTGCTGGCCCAAACATAGAAATAGAACTTGCTTGTGGCAAGTTCACATGCACATCAGCATCAAGAGAATCAATGACACCCTCATCCTTTGCTTTGTACCAACTAGCAAGTTCATCAAAGACCACATCTCGTGAGATAACCACTTGCCTAGTTTGTGGATTGTAACATTTATATGCCTTGTGATCCTTTGCATATCCAACAAACACACACTTTTCTGCCTTAGGATCCAACTTCCTCCTTCTCTCGTCAGGCACATGTACATAAGCTATACAGCCAAACACTTTGAGGTGTCCAATGTCTGGCCTAAAACCTGTAAGCCGCATCTCTGGTGTACTTCCATGTATGGCTACTATGGGTGTCTTATTAAGTATATACACTGCAGTGGCACATGCTTCTGCCCAATAATAAACTGGCATGCTCTTTTCATTGAGCATCGCCCTGGCCACTTCACAAATGACTCTATTCTTTCTCTCAACAACACCATTTTGCTGAGGTGTGTACCTGCAAGTTAACTGCCTTCTTATGCCATGCTTTCTCAAGAAATGCTCAAAAGCATGTAAGGTGTATTCACCACCTCCATCTGTCCTCAAACATTTTATCCAAGAGCCATATTGCTTCTCTGCAAAAGCTTTGAAGTCCATAAACTTTCCCAACACTTCACTTTTCTCTCTGAGAAAGTAAATCCAAGTAATTCTGCTGAAATCATCAATGAATGTCACATAATATAAGCTGCCTTTAATGGATGGGTTTTGTGCAGGACCCCATACATCGCTATGAACTACTTCAAGTGGCCTGCTACTCATGTTACCTTCTCTAGGAAATGGCAACCTTGTCTGCTTTCCAAATTGACAGGCATCACAAACATGCGTATTCCCATCATACTTGAATCTAGGCAGCCCACAAACAATGCCTCTTGCCTGCATGTTCTTTAACCTTTGTATGTTCATATGTCCAATCCTTCTATGCCACATGTCAATGTCCTGTACCACATTTCGGTTTCTAGAAAACATGACTGATTTCAACTCAGGAATCCTAGCATCTAGCTTAAATAACCTGCCTTCTTTCTTGCCTCTTTGGCAATGACTCTACATCCATTTTTGAAATCCTCAACGAAGCAACCATGCTTGTTGAAACGAACCTGCAAACCTTGTTCCACCATTTGACCAACTAAGGCCAAACTTTTTGTAATAGAAGGCACATACAAGACATCTGCCCCATAGACTTTGTTTCACCATTGTGCATAACCAATGGTACACTTCCAACATGTGTGATAGCATGTTGGGTATCATCTCCTGTTTCCACAAAGCCTTTCACATCCATAGGCTTCATATGCTCAAACCATTCACTATGACAAGTCATATGGTTTGATGCTCCAGAGTCCATATACCAAGTGTCATCATTTTCACCATTCGACATCATAGATCCCACAACATGTTTCATGGCAAATATGTGATTTGCGCTGCCATCATTACTGCTTAATGTGCATAATTTCCACCATGTTGTGCATAATGTCCACCATGTTGTGCTCTACCTCCTCTCAAATCATTTTGTTTACGGAAACAATCACGTGCCATATGACAAAATTTCCCACAGTAATGGCATTCCACATTTTTCATAGATGGTTGTTGGCCTTGCCAACGTCCTCTACCACGACGAGGATTACCTCTACCTCTCTGAGGGGTATATCCATGACCACCTCTAGCACCATATGTAGGCTGAAAATTCTGTTGTGGTGACGTGTCTTGCCATCCACGACCATTACCACGGCCACGTGATGTAAATCTCCCTCTGCCTCTAAATCCTCTTTGTGAATAGAAAGCCTCATTTTTGCCATTATCACCATGGCTAGTAGATGCATCATGAAAGGAGTCACTGAGTTTGATTTTCTCAAACAAGCAAGAGTGAAACCAATTCATCAAAATCTGGTAAACCTGTACTCCGAACCGAGATGGATGTATCAAAAGACTTATAATCCTTGCCAAGACCACGCAAGGTAATGTCTACCAAATCATCATCAGGCATGGGGTCATTGATTGTTGCCAATGCATCTGCATACTTCTTTATCTCTTGTACATAATCATGGATGCTCCTTTCTTTTTGTTTCACATTATGAATCTGTTGTCTCAACTGAGACTTGCGAGCACTAGTGTCTGTATCAAACAGCTTTACCAATGTATCCCATGCATCCTTGGGATTCTCAGCATCATGTATATGTATAAGTATAGCATCCGAGATACATATAGATAGGTAATGCAAAACTTGAGACTTGCGAGCACTAGTGTCTGTATCAAACAGCTTTACCAATGTATCCCATGCATCCTTGGGATTCTCAGCATCATGTATATGTATAAGTATAGCATTCGAGATACATATAAATAGGTAATGCAAAACTTTGTATGCTCTTTCTGACCATTGCTTATTATGAGCTATAACCTGTTTACTGTGTAGGTTGTCGAGGTAGTTCTGGCTCTGGCTTTGGCTCCGCACACCTGTAATAATAAGGTTCTAAAACCTTTTTCCTTTAGAAAACTTTTAATCCTGTACTTCCATGCCTAGAAGTTTTTCCTATCCAATTTCTCACCCACAATTTGTACTGCGTTGTCTGACATATTTGCTCAATGCAAATGCACCTTCCGCACACTTCCAAATCTGTAAACAATCCTTCCTTAGCTCAACCACACTCCTATAAGTGTTCCAGATACTCCGAAGTACACAATGAACTTCACTTTTGATGTAGAAAATCAAACTAATTACATCCAAAATGAACTGGCATACGCAGTCCAAGGTACCCTATTTTGATGCACTTTCCAAGGCTCCAAATTGCAATGTAGTGGTTCAATCAAGTGTGGATAACTTGAATTGGAACCTAAATAAACTCAATGTTGCATATCAATACCAACCAAGGTGCGTACATACCAATTTTGTCAAACCCCCTTCTCTGTTTTGAGAAAAACCAGAAAAATGAGTAAAAACCAATAGTAGAATTGCTCTAATTTCTTCAATGCTTGTCCAAATTGAGAGACCAGGCATTCATTAGCTTAGAAATGTTGTCCACTAACTCCATGTAAAAGGAATTAGACCAATTGTTTAAGATGAGAGAGTAATTAGTTGATTAATCACACTCTGTTTCACTAATGATAGTAGATAGCCTATTTAATCAGCTCATTTCCAGCTCCATAGATCATAATTGCTCCAACCAATCATATAGCAACCTCCTCACTAGTGTGAATCACAAATTTGCTAAGCCAATTTTGGAATTTATCAAGCACAACAGATGATTTGAGTCCTCCACTTAGCAAAAAATATCAGAAAATGCTCTGTTAGCACAACAGATGATTTGAGTCTTCCACTTAGCAAAAATATCAGAAAATGCTCTGTTTTCCCTGTATGAGCTGCGCCGCCTGCTGTAGAGGAGATTTGGAAGGTTTGTAGTGATAATTAAAACCATTAATGTTGCCTAACACTCCAAGGCATGTGTGTGACCCATCAATTGTCTGATTTTTACCAAAAAAAAATTGCTCTAATTTCATCCTGGACCAAGTGACTCTTTTTCTTTGTTTTGTGATAGCTTCAAAAATAGTAATTTCCAATCACTTAAATGCATCATATTTGCTCCAAATTCACTGTAGGGCTTGCACATGAGTTGCCAATACATTCATCCTTGTCACATACATGTTTCTTTGCTGGATTTACATCTATTTTCACCATACATCACCGCTTACAAGCTCCAATGGAAAGCTTGCAAAAAACCAGAATTTTCTTTTGCTTTGGGCAACCCTAATTTGTCTTGTTTGTGCTTGAATCACCTGCAATCCGCTCAAGGGTGTTTAGGAGACCTTACCTGGGAGGCCAAGCTCTCAGATCTGATAGAAATTGGTGTGCTCCAAGCTTTCCAGCTTCAATGGCAAGCTTCAAGCTTTTCTTCATAGCTTCTTCTCCCTCTTCTCTCACTCACTCATAAACCCTAATAGAGAGCATTAGGCTTTGATACCATGATAAAAAACAGGTAGAGGGAGAGGAGACACACACACAAGAGCAAACCCTAATGTATATTGTAAACCCTAACCATAGAGGGAAGCCATCTCCCTTCTCACACAATGCATAAAGCCATAATCCATAATACATAAGACACACTATGAGTTGTGTCCACACACTACTAACCCTAGCTAATGTCCACACACTATGACCAGATGGACGCGGTCATTTATGTCTCACACATGCTGCTACCTAACATGCCAGCACATAGTGCAGCTGGCACACACTGACATCGAGCTTGAATCTCAATAATCTCACCAACCATGCGAGTGGTGTAAGTGTGGGGCCTATCCCCCAGGCGGGTCTCTAGAATGGCTGTCACACAGCCTGTCATCCCACTGGCCACATATCACCCATGATCTCACCAACCATGCCAGTGTGTATCATCAGTGTCCATCGCCTCACTAGATGAGCTCCATATCTCAAAAGATTGTATCTGAGGATGATGATGCAAAGCAACATACTATGAAAAAGGTCCACGTGCACGTCCACATCCAACAACACCCTTTCAATTCACCCAAACAACACCCTTTCAATTCACCCAAACAAAGCTGACTGAGCTAGTTGAGTTGCACAATGCAGCAGTTCAAAGGTTTGGGAATGTGAGATGCTCTGTAGAGTAATCAAAGAAGACATTAGAGGATAGAACCAGAGATCTACATAGGGCGGAGGGTGCTCAGCAAATTAATAGCACACCTATGTTAGTCAGCTCGAGTGGGAGCTTGCACTTGCCACAGATCAAGGTGATCAAGACTGCCTCATGAAGCTCATAGCAAAATTTCAGGCCACACCGCACGATGAAATTTCCAAGCTAGAGATGAAAGTAAATGATGCAAAGGCGTGTGCCTTATAAATGTTTTTTATATTTGTTTGTCTACATTATGTTGCCAGTGTACTATATAGCATTGGTTACCTACTGTGTATCAAATTTATCTTGATGTAGCACAATTACCATGCTTTCTATAAGAAATTTTTCTTAGATATAACATGGTATGCTTGCTATATAGCATAATTACCATGCTTTATATAAGACTTTTTTCTTAGATATATCATGGTATGCTTGCTATATAGCACAATTAGTGTGCTATATAGCTAATTTGTCTTAAATGTAGCATGGTATGTTTTCTATGTAGCACAATGAGTATGCTATATAGATCATTTTTCCTAGATATAGCATGGCAGGCTTGCTATATGGCACAATTAGTGTGCTATATAGCTAATTTGTCTTCGATATATCATGGTACATTATCTATACAGCATAATGAATATGTTAAAGATCACTCATGATCCTATTTAGCATAATGAGTATGTTATACAGTACTGATGATGCTATATAGCAATGTGATCTATATAGTAGAGAATGTGGTATATAGCTCAATACATGCTATATCTAAGAAAGATTGTGATATATAGTAGAGAATGTGGTATATAGCTCAATACATGCTATATCTAAGAAAGATTATGTGATATATAGTAGAGAATGTGGTATATAGCTCAATACATGCTATATCTAAGAAAGATTATGTGTCATAGCAAGGCTCCTTTTTATGTAGTACACCTTGTGCTATATAGCACAACACATGCTATATCTAAGAAAGATTGTGTCATAGCAAGGCTCCTTTTATGTAGCACACCTTGTGCTATATAGCATAACACATGCTATATGTAAGAAATATTGTGTCACAGAAAGGCTCCTTTTATGTAGCACACCTTGTGCTATATAGCATTCAAGAAGTCTCATCAAGAAATATTGTAAGAAATATTGTGTCACAGAAAGGCTCCTTTTATGTAGCACACCTTGTGCTATATAGCATTCAAGAAGTCTCATCAAGGGGGGATATCTGCTATATAGCTATAGTGAAGCCTCCACCTAAGGACCACCTTATGCTATATAGCACAAATTGTGCTATATAGAATTCAAGATGTCTCATAAAGGAGAGAGAACTGCTATATAGCTGTAGTGAAGCCTCCACCTAAGGATCACCTTGTGCTATATAACACAAATTGTGCTATATAGCAGGTCTCATCAAGGGGAGATGATTGCTATATAGCATTCAAGAGGTCTCATCAAGGGGAGATGATTGCTATATAGTTGTATTATGAAGCATAAACTAAATACTATCATATAGCTAGATTGTGTTAGGACTGCCCATGATTAATAATGAGATTGAAGTCTTTTTTCTATTATTTGTATTGTAGATTGTATTATCTAGCTTTGAGGAGGAACTGACAAATGAAACTGCACACACTAGTTTTTGTGTTGGCCTAAAGAGGATGGCTGAGACATCAGGGTTGCATGCATTTCGTCCACTCCCCCCTACTGTAATTACTGATCCTCTATGTCACTGGCTCATATAGTTGTGCAGGATGTGGATCCCCCTTTGATGCAGCGGCCCTTGATGCCTTTTCCTTGCCTTTCTGTGATGTTTATCACATGATGTGCTTTTTACATGTGTGCATATCCCAAGGTGTGTGTGCATACCTTGGCTATAGCAGAGTTGTGCGTGTCTGAGAGGACAAAGCACATGGTAGATCAGGCTATTGCAACTATTAAGACAGAGCCCTGTTCCGGTAAGTTGCTGACTTGGTAAGTACTCCACATTGATGGTTTTGGAAGTAAGTACTCCACATTGATGGTTTTGGAGTAATGAATACATTAAATTTTCATTTTCAAGTAGTGACAAGCCGACGTCTGGTTTTGCAGCAGTAGAGGAGACCATGCAAGTACTAGAGAATATGTCAATGCATGCGACTGGTAAATTTATTTTATATATTCATAATAAAAACCTAGCATTTAGAGGCTTGTAATCAATATAGACTCTCCACCCACCTGTATGCTTTGGAGTAATGACCACTGGATTTTCCCAATCTGAGTGATCTACTAGATAAATTAATCCTGCTTTTAACAATTTACTCAGCTCTTCTCTCAACATAGGCAATAGCTCTCTATTTATTCTTCTCAGCTTCTGAAACACTAGCTTCACACCCTCTTTCAATACTATAGGCAATGGTTTACATTTGAATCCTCGGATCTCTTCATATGAGGTAATGAACAAATCTGGAAATTTATGTATTACCTTCATATATTCTCCTTTTTCCACTCGCTGCAAACTGGGATTCAACATACCCTGTAACAGCTTCTCTTTCTCTGCACTGGGTGATGGAGGCTACATCAGACTGTCCATATCTTCAAGTCTACTCTCTTCTTCCTCCTTTGACATCTCTTCAACTTGCATTATATACTCATCCTCTTCTTTCACTAAAAATGATACCTGACCTTCATCATCAAAAGTATAACTTTCTTCCTCAGTTTCACTATCTGTATATTCATCAACACTAGTTTCTTCAGACTCACTCTTCATTTCCAGCTTGCTACTCACATTGAACTTCCTGGCTCTTCCTCTCTTATTATGTACAATTATAGTCCCCCTCCTCCAATTTTGGATGGCACCCAAGGCCTACCTAAAATTAGCATAAGCTCCCAAACCAGCCGGCATAATATGGCAATTTATGCTGCAAATCACACCAAAAGCAGTCATTGGTATTCCTATACATATACCCAAACACTTCACTTTTGCATGATTCGTCAATCAAAGTCTAAAATCTGAACTAGCATTTAGCTTTAACCCCAATCTCTCCATGCAGGACTGAGTCATTACGTTGATTTGTGCACCGTGCCTCTCCAACACTCGCACCTCCACACCAAGCATCAACTGATGGGGATAGATATTAGGAAGGTCTTCCACAGACATCAACTCCATTTCACCCTGTGCGGGCTCCTGCGCATTTGCTTTCCTCAGATTTGCCAACCTCTTCCACTCTCTCTTGAGTTTCGAACACAATCCAAGTAATTGGGCAAAAGTTATATTGGCTGCCCTTCCTTTTAAATCTCCCATCAGGGTATATTCTTCCTGAACTTGATCGATACGTAGATCTGAAGTTTTATAGCATCTTCTGGGCTTTCTTTTCTTTTTATATGGTTGAGGGCTGATGTCAAATTGAACATGTTTTCCTTTCTTAGATGACGGTTCAACTTTCGCCATTGTACTTCTTGTCCTCTTGGCCCCACAGGCATGATCTCTGGAATGGTCTCCACTCCTATCAAGCTAAGAGCCGGTCCCTTTCCTTTATCTTCTCGTTTAACTCCACTGGTAGAGGGTTGACTTGGATCTTTTACCTCAATACTATGATCTCCTAATCTATCATTAGTTCTTTGCATCACGGGATACATTTCACCACCTACCCTGGGCGGTTTATCACATTGAGGGGGGCTGATATGTCCCCGCTCCCTGCAATTCCAGCATTTGACATTGCTTAAATATAATAGCCCCGTTCTCTCCTTGATCCTCCCATATTTTCCACCTGTTGGCATAATGTCTCTTCCCCGGCTTCTTTCCCTTCCACCTGCTTCCATCCAATTCAAACTTCAAGACTTCATGAGTTCCACTGCATCATGAATGTCTCTCTTCAAAGTATCCTCCTATTCAGGAACAACAGCAACTTCTCTTTCAGGATGCATACTCTCAGTCTCTGGCACCTTCACAAACTTCTTCGGCTCTTCCTGTATTCCCAACTACCTCAGACGCTTCACCTTCCACTCATTCTCTCGAGCAACTCTGACAGCTTCCTCAAAGCTATCCAGATTCTTCAGCTCCACCTTCAGACGAAGGGCTGGCTCCAGACCAGCTACAAACCGGTCTCTCTTTATCATCTACGGGGGTACTTCAGGAATCAAAGCCTCACACCATAGACTCCATAGTCTACCAAACTCAATCAAATACTGATCCACATCCTGTCCATCCTTCTGCTGAATTTTACACAACTCTTTTTACACATCCAAACTTCTTACACGGGCAAACTGTGTCAGAAATGTAGCTCTAGCTACACGGTACTCAGGGTCCTGTTGATGAGCATTCCTGTGTGTAGTCACAAACATCTGTAGCCATGCTTTTGCATCACCTTGCAAACAAGCAATAAGTCAAAATCTGAGAGAGGATCTCTGGGGTTGCCCTGTCTTTCATCAAAGCCATAAATTCCATCTTTTCTAGAAATTTAAACGCACTTTCATGCAGTAATCCCCAATATTCTGGAAAGTCCTGAGCCATCTCTTCAATCTTTCTTCACACAAACCCTTGTCTTCTTTCACAAACCGAAGGAAATTTCTTCCTCTGTGGAGGCACCAAAAAGTGTAACACGGAAGCGATATAGCTATATATGCCTTTATAGAGTGTCACACTTCCACACATTGATACAAACACACCCAGAACACCAGACCCAAGAGTATGAACAAAACTTTATTTCAATACAAATCTTCATCTTTACAGAGTTGAACATCCATTACATCCTCAGAACCATCTTCATCTAACACCCATTCAAAATCAGCCCACTCCCCTTCATCGATATGAACTATGACTGACCAATACCCTGCATCACTCTCAGAATAAACAACCTCAAACATAGAACCATCTTCAAAGTACAGTTCTTTGATATTCGGACCAAAATCCAGGTTAAGATACATATCTGAGGAGGGCTACCCTCAAAGCTTCAAGTTTACAAGACTGTATTTTGAGGACAGAAACTATTACAAGCATGCATACAAGAGCTCAGTTCCAGCTTTGACTCTTTACTCAAACTCACAGAAAACCCGTCCAGTATACTTTCACACAGAAGATTACATTCAATTTACAATTCAGCTCCAAAGCAATCCACAAAACTAGCATATAACTGGCTCCAAGCTTCACAAAACCCCTCCTATTTTACCCCTATTGCTGTTGTTTTGCTGTAGCCAACTTAAAGTTTAGAAAACACCCCTTTTCCTCTTGCTCCTGGCTTGCAACACCTTGGGAACACCTCCACAAAATCACAGCAAAACAAAATGCCCAAAACAGATTTCAAATTCAGCAAATTCAGCAACTTTCCTGGCCAAAATCCTCCTCGTGTAGCTTCTCCTCTGCGACCTTCTTCAAAAACTCCAACAAACCAGTAATCATTAGGAAAAAAGGGAGCTCATTTTGGGGCCTTTTATGGTTTGGAAAAATAAGCTCTCAACACCAATCAACAGAGGGCCAACGTAACATTGGAAATTCACAAAAATAAGAGAAAATAGATAAAAGAAACAATATTTTATGTAGGTACAAGCGTGCTACATTAATGTGGAGATTGGTTTTTTATTCTCACAAGATATTTGGACATGAAGATAGAATCTAGTCTAACATTTTCTCTGACAAGGGCCTTCCTGCTTCCACCTTCCTTTGAACTTTGAAATGTTGTGCTGCCTTTCCTTCGAAAGGTCTACCATTCTACACCACTGCCTCATTGTGCAGCAGCCTCTTCTTTTCCAAAACTGCTCCCTTGATCTTGTTTGGCTTAAAGTAAGATGTTTCTTGTCAACTGTCTGTCTGCCCAGTTTCTCTTTCTTGAAACTTCACTTTGTTATCTTGTTTACATTACTTTGCTGTGGTTACAGATTCACAAGGTCTCCATGGTGAATAAAAACTATGGCCGTTCTTGTGGAAGATGCTCTGTGGATGATAATGCTATGAAGGCAGAATTATACCACACATCCTTACCCTGTCGACCTGCTTCTTCTATTTCTTCGGTAGAGAATTCAAGTACAGTCAAAACGGAAGGAACTTGGGAAAGGTTTAGTGTTTCCAAAGGAGCATGGGTGCTCATGCAACCTAGCAAAAGAAAGAGACCCTAGACAAAAAACATTTTCTTGGCATCATGGAAGGGAAGAGTACGAGATTTTAAAATCACCAGAGGGAAGATATCGGTGAAAGAAGTTTTGATTCAGCATGTGTACATGCATAAAGAACTTGTCTTGTGAGACTATCCAAATGATCTTCCGTAACACAGGCCTAATTGTATATTTTTCTATTGTGGTTTTGTTCTTTATGAGGTGTATGGATTTTTAAGATAAAGCTTTCTTTCTTTGCTTATTGACATTCTTGTATTATTTTATTTCAGATTTACACCCTTCATCGTATGAGACATGGCAAAAAATCGATTGTATTCTGGGATTTATAGATGTTTTGCATGGATCGATAGGAGAACAACAATACCAAGGTCGATGTGCAACAGAGCTAGCTCAATCTAGTATATTTTTTACTGATCATTTTTATCAGTTGCTGGACAATGCAAACACACATAGTGTGTTAAGAAAACAAGACCTTCCAGCATGGAATTCAGTGGATTGGCCTCTCCCACATTTTAGTGTTACAGAGGCATATAGGGCCAAGCTTTTCAAAGAAGTACAGAAAGCTCTGAGGCCCAATATTGCCACAAGGATAGTAAAAATTTCTTTATGCATGCCTCTCACAGTTTTTGTAGACTTGTTTAATACCTTTCCAGTGAAGGTTTCAAAAACAATGTTCACAGTTAAAGCAACAAGTTTGGCATGCATGCCACAATTTTTGGATAAAGGTTGGGATAAGAAGACATGTAGTTCAGTGTTTTGTGAGGTTGTCCAACCTTCTATGCAACTGAAGTACATGGTTGCATCACAAAATTTTCTTTTTTCTTTTTATTATAAGCGCAGTCGAATGCTAGGTACAAAACTAGTCCCAATGGATCAAGATAAAGATTCTTTTGGTGCAGAAAATAAACTTCTTGATATTGATATAGTTGAGAATGGTGATGTGCTAGTCAATATCTCATTAAGACAATGTTGCTCCCTAGCTCAATTGCGCAATGACATTCTGTTTGAGATAGAAGGTTCTATTTCAAAGGACTTTTTATTTATCTACAACAATAGGAAGGTATAGCATCTAACTTATCCTAGTCTCATTAAGCACTGCTATTAGTTTACTTTACCCTATTGTTTCATATTGCCTTTTTGCAGGTGCTCAAAAGAAGAGAGAGTTGAATAAAATGCAGAGATATTGAAAATTTAAAAATTGAGATAACACAGACTCCATAAACAAAGATATTATATTCAATAAAGTAAAATTTTGTACAGAAGTGTTTAATTATATATGTAGAACATATTCTTGACAACCATTTTCTATTTATCTACAGGCTGATCTAGAGGCTGCTCTACATGATCCAAGCTCACCGTATCATCTTTATTTGGAGAATCTATTTTCTACTGCTCCATTCTGTCATGTACAGTCTCTTGGTGCTGCTCCATTGTCTCCTCTACTGCCCCTGTGAAAAGATGCAGGAGGGAAGAGAGCTTGAGCTCTTGCAAGTACACACACACTCACGAAACCCTAATAGAGAACACACAAGGTGAGAGGCTGAAATCTTCTTCTTCTTCACTCAACACTCAACACACCATATACAAGATAAGAGTACATAATATGAAAGGTACTCAACCAATACATA
This sequence comes from Cibotium barometz, assembly GCF_041138505.1. Taxonomy (NCBI): domain Eukaryota; kingdom Viridiplantae; phylum Streptophyta; class Polypodiopsida; order Cyatheales; family Cibotiaceae; genus Cibotium; species Cibotium barometz. Next base: position 49,481,547 of record NC_141082.1, read on the forward strand.
CACGGGTTCTCTATAGTGTGAACTCGACTAAATGAGCTGGTGCTATAACTATGCCAGTATCTAGAATGGCTGTCACCACATAGCCTGTCATCCCACTGGCCGCAAATCTCCCATGATCTCACCAACCATGCCAGTGGTGTAAGTGTGGGACCTATCCCCTAGGCGGGTCATCAATTCCACCGCCTCACTAGATGAGCTCGATATCTCAACACTCCCCCTCGAGCTCAACTCCATCTCATGTACACCAAGCGAAGCCCTGAATCTACGGAGCTTCTTTGTACCCAATGCTTTCGTGAAGATGTCAGCTACCTGATCCTCTGTGTTGACATAAACAAGGTCAAGACCTCCTGCCAAGACCTTCTCTCTGACGAAGTGGTAGTGGACCTCTATGTGCTTCGTACGAGCATGAAAGACCGGGTTCCTAGCCAACTGTATACTGCTAATGTTGTCACAGAAAATGACAACTTGTCTATCCACTGATAGACCCAAATTTGCAAGTAGCTTTCTCAACCAAGCTACCTCACATGCTGCCATAGCAGCTCCTCTATACTCGGTCTCTATACTCGATAGAGCAACCGTAGGCTGCTTCTTGCTGCTCCAAGTCACAGCAGCACTCCCCAAAGAAAACATGAAACCACTGGTAGATCTTCTGTCTGAGATACTACCAGCCCAATCAGCATCTGTGTACCCATGTACACATATCTCTGTCCCAGTCTCATAGAATAGTCCACAATGCAAAGTAGACTTCACATACCTCAGTATGCGTCTCACTGCATCCAAATGCAGTTTTCGTGGAACCTGCATAAACTGACTCACCAACCCAACAGCATAGCTCAAATCTGGTCTGGTGATCGTCATGTAGATCAAACTTCCTACTATGCTCCTGTACATAGTAGGATCCTCCAAGATCTCTCCTGAATCTGCACTCAACTTGCCATTCTGATCCAATGGCACGGAAATAGGCTTATAGCCTGTCATACCATACTTGGACAACATGTCCAAGCCATACTATCTCTGCAGTAATCCAATACCATGTGGTGACCTAATCACCTCAATGCCCAAGAAATATCTGAGCTCCCCCAGATCCTTCATCTCAAACTTCTGTCTAAGCAAGATCTTTACATTAAAGATCTCTGCATCATGGTCCCCCGTAATGATCAAGTCATCTACATAGATGACAACAAGCACAACTCCTCTATCACCATGTCTCACATACAGCGAGAAATCTGCATTGGCTACATGAAAGCCAATAGTGACAAGATATTCAGAAATCTTGTCAGACCATGCTCTTGGTGCTTGTTTTAAGCTATACAAGGCTTTCTTCAACCTGCAAACATGCTCCGGGTGACCCACATCCTCATATCCAGGTGGCTGCAACATATACACCTCTTCTTGCAAATCCCCATGCAAGAATGCATTCTTTACATCCATCTGATGTAAAGACCATTGCTTTGATGTAGCCACTGCTATCACAACTCTCACCGGTACCATCTTGGCAACTGGGCTGAAAGTTTCCTCATAATCAATCCCATATGTCTGCACATATCCTTTGGTTACCAATCTAGCATTGTACCTGTTTATGCTTCCATCACTGTTATGTTTAACTTTGTACACCCACTTGCATCCAATGGCTTTCTTGCCTTCAGGCAATTGCACTAAATCCCAAGTCTGATTTCCATAAAGTGCATCCATCTCCTCATCCATAGCTTTCTCCCAACACACATTTCCAACAGCCTCATCAATGCATGTGGGCTCAACAACCTACACAACCTTTGCCATATATGCATAGTGATGTGCCACATAACCATCATATGTCTGCACAGGGTTCTTCACTCTCCCTGATCTTTGCAGCTTTTCATTCATGGCTTCCATAGCCTTCTTTACACCAGGTGTTCTCATAGCTGGGATCCCAAGCTCCTCATCAAGGCTCATATCTGAGCCCCTAGACTCTCCATCAACATGAGAATGCCCTGCAGAAATGTCAGGCATACCAAGGGGCTCAACCACTTTCTCTTTTCCTTTACGTGATGTACTAATCACATTTGCAGGGCTGGTATTATGACACAGCCTGCCACTCCATGGTCTATCAACAGACCCACTAGATGAGGACTCTCCTGGTCCACTCAAAGACTGTGATTGCTGACCTACATTCTGTGCAACCACACTTCCACTCACATCAGCCCCAACAGCTTCCTTTTCAACAGCATACCAGCTGCTCATCTCATCAAAGACAACATCCCTGCTTACCCTCAACTCACGTGTAGCAGGGTTATAACACCTGTATCCCTTTTGCTCAAGGGAATATCCAATAAACACACATTTTTCAGCTTTCGGATCCAGCTTAGTTCTCAGCTCATCTGGCACATGCACATATGCAATGCATCCAAAGACTTTCAGATGAGACAAATCTGGTTTTCTGCCAGTAAACCTCTCCTCTGGAGTTACATCATGTATGGCTACAGTTGGAGTCCTGTTCATGATGTATACTGCTATAGAAACAGGCTCAGCCCAATAGCAATGCGGCATATTCTTCTCTTCCATCAATGCTCGCGCAATCTCAGCAATGTGTCTGTTTTTCCGTTCAGCAACTCCATTTTGCTCCAGAGTGTATCTACATGTAAACTGTCTCCGAATACCATTCTTCTTCAAAAATTCAGAGAACTCATTGGAGAAGTACTCTCCCCCTCCATCTGACCTTAGGCACTTTACATATTTCCCTGTTTGCTTTTCAACCAAAGCTCTGAAATTCTGAAAGTGAGTGAACACCTCACTCTTCTCCTTCATGAAATATATCCACACTTTCCTTGTGTGGTCATCAATGAAAGTCACATAATACCTGCAGCCTCCCATAGATATGGTCTTCGTAGGAACCCATACATCTGAATGCACAACATCTAGTGCATTTCTGCTCACATATCTGTTACGTGGAAACACATGCTTTGTTTGCTTCCCAAATTGGCATGCTTCACATATTTTCTGCATACCTTCCACTTTAAATTTTGGCAACCCTGTCACAATTCCTTTTGTCTGCATAGACTTCAATCTATGCACATTTACATGTCCAATCCTTTTATGCCAAATGTCTGTGTCTACAACAATTCTTGAACCATTTGCAAACATTGCAGCACTCATTTTAGGCATGTCTACATTCAACGTAAACATTCTGCCCACTCTGTTGCCTTTTGCAACCAACCTGCACTTGTCTTTGAAATCTTCAACATAACACCCATCAGGGTTGAACCGAACCTGCAAACCTTGCTCAATCATCTGGCCAACTGAAACCAGATTCTTTGTTATGTTCGGTACATGAAGTACATCTGCAAGGTACTTCACTTTGCCATCCTGCATAGACAATGGCACATCTCCAACGTGGGCAATTGGATGAGCAGTGTCATCCCCTGTTTCTGCAAAACCTAGTCTTTCTGGGTTTTTCATCTCCTTGAACCACTCCCCATGACTCGTCATGTGGTTCGAAGCGCTTGAATCCACATACCATACATTATCTTTTTGTGCTGCATCAACATTTTCAAACATGGCATTCACGACATGCTGCATAACAAACAACCTTTCATTATCCTCATTATTTCTGCTTGAGGATGCATAGTTGTTTTGCTGCACTTTCCCATTTTGCATGTCAGCCTGCTTCTTATAACATTCTGCCTGCACATGTCCACGCTTACCACAATAATAGCATTCACGTGCATCATTATATTGCCTTTGCCAATTTCCACGGCCTCTTTGACTCCCTTAGAACCTTGAAAATAGCCTTTATCCATGTCATTTCAAGACAAGGTGATCAATGGAGTGCAACAAGAGAACTCTATTCGATTGAGTGAAAACAAAATGAAACCATTAGAGATTTTATCCTTCGGATGAAGATCTTGAACTCACAATGTAGTGCGTGCCACTGGTGTCTCAGATGGAAGCTGAGGTCTCAAAAGCATATGTGAACGCCCATAGGATAAAAGTTTTTTAATATGCTGGTAGCCTCAAGAGGTTGTTTTCCAAGCCTCTTTTCCAGTCCTTTCGAATCCCACTGCTTCCCACCAAACTTTGAGAACAAAATTTTGTTGACATCATCTACAATCCTCTCTACAAACAGCTAGGAAAAAAATAGTCAACATTGGAAACCAGATCCACACACAAAAAACAGAGAGTAGCTCCTTACAAAGTGTACTGCTAGATAGGTCCCTTGACTAAGAAACCATGAGGTTTCGAACGTAAAGTATAAATACTTAAAGAACTTATAGTAGCCATCTAAAAACATAGTGTAATGATATAAAAAATGGTGTCTTCTCACACATCTCGGGGAACCATCCTTATTTTGGTGAGGCATTATGGCAATTTTGCTAAAAAAATCCCAAAAATTTTGGGGGGAAAAAAAACAAAACCTAAAATCTGGGCGAAACTACCGTACTGGGGAGGTTTCAAGGGTTTTTAAAAACGTTTCGAAGTTTCAAGGTTTCGAAAGCTAGAAACAGGTTTTCTTGTTACTATGATCCACACACACCTAAATTTGCCTCTTCCACCTGCGTGTTGTTGTTGTTGTTGTTGATTCTCGGACTGTTGTTGTTGCTACTGCTCTGCTGACCATAATTCTGATTACCTGTTCGGCCACCTCCTTGACCGCGTCCACGGCCTCCTCTACCTCGTCCTCTTCCTGAACTCGTGTAGAAGGCCTGTTGCTCTGAACTGTTTTTGCTTTGTGAAGACTGTTGGTCTTCACCCAAGCTCTTCTCTTCTCGATAATCAGCATAGACACCAAATCTGTAAAGTTGGGAATGTTTTCCCGAGTCTGAATGGACGTCTTGAACGCCTTGTATTGTGGCCCGAGACCACGTAGACAGACTTCCACCTTCTCATCATCATCTACTACTGACACACCAATAGATGCAAGGGATTCCACAATACCCTTTATCTTCAACGCATAGTCATTCACAGATATGCTCTTTTTCTCCACAGTATGAAGTTCATTCTTCAACTGTATCTTACGTGCCTTGGTATTTGTTTCATAGAGCTTTACCAAGGTGTCCCACGCCTCCTTGGGGGACTTGGCATCCTGAATGTGCCCAATCATGGTGTCTTGTATACTAATGGATAGCCAATACATAACCTTCCTGGCTCCTTGGTTCCAGTCTTTAAACTCTTTCACATCTACAGCAGTCGGATTTATATCCGGTATCTCCGGTGCCTCTTCATGCTCACCTTCTATGTAGTCCCAATAGCCTTTTTCCATCAAGAAATTCGTCAACCCGAACCTCCAAGCATGGAAGTTGTTCTTATCTACCTTCTCAGCCACAATCTGTGTTATGCCATCATTAGATATCTTGCCAAACACACAATTTCACCAGAAATTGCACTCTGGTTTTTCTGCACAACCTGCAGTATTTTCTGCACAGCGGTACTGTAGTACTCTCAAATGTCACAACCAGTGACTTCAATGTGCATACATACACCCAATGGCAACTGTAGACCTCTTTGCAGCACCCACAGTGTCTGCACAGTCAATCTGTCTTCCTGCAGTTCTTAAAACAGAGTTCTGCAGAGAATCGATGACTTACCCGCAGTGCTCGAAATCGCCTGCTTTCTGAAAAACGGAGGTCCAGACGCGCCCAAAATGCGTTTTCGGCCCTGAAAATTTGGTCCGATAGGATAAAATAGTTGCCCTATAGCTTTACTCCCGCGAAGAAAGCTCCTCAATCAGAGATCGTTTTGCCCTATAGCTTTACTCTCGCGAAGAAAGCTCCTCAATCAGAGATCGTTTTGCCGGTGCCTCCCGTAGAGCTCCCGACAAGGGTGTAGTCACCAACACAAATAGGGAAGAGTAGTTGAAGCTCTTACCCTCGTACCGCTTCCTGTGGTTCTCTTGCTTGTAGCTCAGCCCTTAGCACGAACGAGGCTCTGATACCATGAAAAGATGCAGGGGGGAAGAGAGCTTGAGCTCTTGCAAGCACACACACACACTCACAAAACCCTAATAGAGAACACACAAGGTGAGAGGCTGAAATCTTCTTCTTCTTCACTCAACACTCAACACACCATATACAAGATAAGAGTACTCATAATATGAAAGGTACTCAACCAATACATACACGGGTTCTCTATAGTGTGAACCCGACTACATGAGCTAGCGCTATAACTATGCCAGTCTCTAGAATGGCTGTCACACAGCCTGTCATCCCACTGGCCGCATATCCCCCATGATCTCACCAACCATGCCAGTGGTGTAAGTGTGGGACCTATCCCCCAGGCGGGTCATCAGTGTCCACCGCCTCACTAGATGAGCTCGATATCTCAACACCCTGGAGCATCTGTTTGCTGCTGCTCCATCATCTCCTCAATAACATCAGCAGCAGCAGTAGGTCCTTGTTCTTGTGGCTTCTCCTCATCAGCACTAGGTCTCGTTCCTGTGGCACCACATCAGCATCATCTGTGTCATCAAGGTGTATGACACCTTCTCGGACTTTAGAGCTCTCACCCAACTCGATAGTAGCTGGTACAATAGGTTTGGGAGAGGCATACTTCAAAAACTTCCAAATTGTATCAGCTCCGAAACTATATACATAGTTTGAGCTGAATACATAGTTCGAGCTGAAGCTATCTTCTCTCATCTGCAATGAGATATGATGATTTAGAACACTTTGTACCAATATCAAATAATTATTTTTTCTTACAAGCTCTGGCTGTCCTATCTCAAAATAGCTTGAAAGTATATATTTGGCACTAATCAACACTCTCCAGCCCCGCAGCTACTTGAATCATCTTGTTGTGTTGTCTGGATAGTTGGAAAGATATGTTAGAAACTGTTAATATCTGAACAAAACAAAATTATTCAATAAGTTCAAAGGCATAGCATGAAATAGACATCAATAGAGGGAACGACTTTCTACCTCTAAATCTATTGGCTCTATTGAATCCAAAAGATTGACATTAGGAGGACAGTGATCCAATGCATCTAGAAGCCTTCTAATACAACTGCAATACATATAATTCAGTTAGTGTGCATTAAATCAAAATAATGAAGTTTAAAGTTAAAAATAGCACACAAACCACTTACAATTTCAGCTCTCTGTGTGTGTTTCTACGAAAGTTGAATAAAAAGCATTGTTTCTGCTGGATGTCAATAGAAGCAAAGCTCCAGTGGTCACTGCATAAGGAAGAAAGCATTAAGAAATCAAAGGCTACAAGAGTTCTCAATCTTGAAGAAAAATCCCAAAAGAAGCAGTCACCCACATACTTGTTATGGTATGGAAGTAGCAAAATATCGACAATATCAAAATCGCAGTGTCTGAACCAATTGGAAATATCCATGGGAGTTTCCTTTGGATCTCTTAACTTGAAGGAAATGGCAGGATCAATAATATGAACTGTATGCTATACAGCATGGTTCAGCCAGCTTCGCATCATGCTACATTGGACCAAACAATAATTAGGGTAGGGTGTAAAGGAGGAGGTACAATAAGGATTGTTTTGCAAACAAATGTAAAATAAAAGACCTTACTAGAGCATTGCAAGAATGATAGTATCTGAGCAATACTCATTCTTATGAGCCAATGATGCCAAGCATGGTTTTGTCAAGTCAAAATTATTCTCTGAAGTTTCATCTTCAATATGGACAACTATGTTAGGGCCCAGCTTCTGCAACCTTCTCTATATCTGCAGCTCCATCTGTACAGTCTCCACATCTATAACAGATTTGGATTCTTTTATCTGCTGCTTCAGTGACTCCTCATAAGCAGCTTTCCCTCTGGTGCTCTTTAAGTGGGTTACTTCAACAACCTTCACCTTATCTACCTTCAATTTTCTTGTAGGTGGAATTAATAATATGTCTCTCATTTTTATGTCCTGCCATTTGATAGGATGGACCAGCTTGTCATACCTCCATCTCACTCTGGACAAAGTGTTGAAGTCTTTGGCCATCAGAGTTACCCTCTGAGCATGGGCTGTTACCAACATTGCATCTTCAAAGTATTTCTCCAAGTAATCCTCTGCCATTTCCTATAAGGAAAGAATGGCAATCCTACTCCACCTGAGACCAAGGTGCCAACTATCACATATTTCTCTCACTAGTCTCTGAAAAGGTGCCTGGGGATTGCAAAGTCTATAGCTTTCTGTTGCTTCCTGATCTCCTTTAGCACACCTGCAGAATGTTTCAATCTCTTGGACTTTTGCTAGAGCAGGCTCATTGGCTTCCCCTTCCTGCCATGTGCAACTCTTCCCTTTTCCATGATACCTGCCCCAGCTGTGCTGCTGTTGCTGCAAGCCCTGGCCCCTTGCCAGCCCTCCTTGCAGGTTGACTTGGTTCTTTCCCTCCTTGGTTCTTGCCATCACTCTGAAAAGCTGCATACAACGCAATGGAAAAAGATTACAGCCATGGAGGACATGGAATGATACAAGAAGGCAATGACAAGGTGGATAAAGCAACATTTATGAATTTGTAACAAAACGCAATTTTGACAATTTGAAATTCCTAACAGATCACCCTCGCGTTTTCTTGCAAATACTTGAAACAACATGCTATTACATTCCTACAGTGAATTCTCTATCTTTACAACTATAAACAATATGGATTGAGTTTATGCAAGGAGTATACAGCCTTGAATAGCCTAGAAAGACACAAAATCACAATGATAGGGGTGGATGAAGCAATAGTTTTATATTTGCAACAAAATGCGATTTGGGTTGTTTGAGATTCCTAAAGCCTCCTCCTCGCGTTTTCCTGCAAATTCTTGAGGCAGCATACTGGAGTATGCCTTCAGTCATTTCACTGTGTTTCCAACTTGGTGCAAGATGGATTGAGTCTATAGAAGGCAAGAAGTGATCAGCTCTTACTCAACAAGACCAATTCAAAAGTCTTCCTGCTTGTTTTTGCAGTGGAAAAAGCTAAGGAATGCATATAATATTTATCATAATATCTAAGCTACATCACATCACTCAGTACCTTATCCTAATATACTATTAAACAAGAAGAAAAGGATATAGAGTGTCTTACTGACCTGGAAGCTATCTGTAGGTGTGCTGTGCTAGTGATGAGTACCCTGTGCTGGGGATGAACCTGTGCTGCTGGTCAGGATGCTGATGGTGTAGAGTAGGGAGGTAGAGAGGCAAGAGAGTTGAGTTAGGAGAGAGTAAACAGGAGTGAATAGATTAGTGCAAAATACAAATAAAGTAGCTAATAAATATCACACGTGTGGAATGTAGTCATTTTTTCACACATGTGGATGGGACCCAGATCTTTTGGAGTTTGAAATTTGACACGTGTGAATGGCACTTTTTGTCTTGGAAATTGTGCCAATCATGATTTCATAATCAGATCCATTAACACTCTTCCCTCCCCGTCTTTCATCCCTGCCAGTACCCTCCCATCATCCTTTTCCTTCCCCCTTTGATCACTTCCTACCCAACACACTCCATCCACTCTGCAACCTGCCTGAAGACTACTACCACTGCCAGATCTCCAGGTTACCTAGGCTGTAGCTCAAGTTTAGAAGAGAGCAGGAGAATCACTAGGGCAACTCCAACAGTATGGAAGAGGAAAAGAAAGGTCAAAGATCTATATTCTTTTCAATGTTTTTTGATATATATTTCTTCTATCTATAGAATTCTTGAATCTTACTGCCCAGGAATCTGGTACATCACCCTAGGATTTGATTGGAGATGGATATGAATAGGACCTAGAAGTTTGCAACAAAATGCGAGGAGAGTGCTTTACATTTTCCAAATGGCCTAAATCGTGTTTTCCTACAAATTCTTATATTAGTTTTAGTTTTCATTTCTTCCTCTTTGTTTCATTTACTACCCAACACACTCCATCCACTCTGCAACCTGCCTGAAGACTACTACCACTGCCAGAGCTCCAGGTTACCTAGGCTGCAGCTCAAGTTTGGAAGAGAGCAGGAGAATCACCAGGGCAACTCCAACAGTATGGAAGAGGAAAAGAAAGGTCAGAGATCTATATTCTTTTCAATGTTTTTTGATATATATTTCTTCCATCTATAGAATTCTTGAATCTTACTGCCCAGGAATCTGGTACATCACCCTAGGATTTGATTGGAGATGGATATGAATAGTGAAAAGATGCAGAGGGAAAGAGAGATTGAGCTCTTGCAAGCACACACACACACTCACAAAACCCTAATAGAGAACACACAAGGTGAGAGGCTGAAATCTTCTTCTTCTCTACTCAAACTCAACACACCATATACAAGAATAAGAGTACTCATAATATGAAAGGTACTCAACCAATACATATACGGGTTCTCTATAGTGTGAACCCGACTAAATGAGCTGGCGCTATAACTATGCCAGTCTCTAGAATGGCTGTCACATAGCCTGTCATCCCACTGGCCGCATATCACCCAAGATCTCACCAACCATGCCAGTGGTGTAAGTGTGGGGCCTATCCCCCAGAGGCGGGTCATCAGTGGTGGCCACCTCCTCACTAGACGAGCTCGATATCTCAACACTCCCCCTTGAGCTCAACTCCATCTCATGTGTACACCAAGTGAAGCCCTGAATCTGCGAAGCTTCTCTGTACCCAATGCTTTGGTGAAGATGTCAGCTACCTGATCCTCTGTGCTGACATAAACAAGGTCAAGGTCTCCTGCCAAGACCTTCTCTCTGAGACGAAATGGTAGTGAACCTCTATGTGCTTTGTATGAGCATGAAAGACTGGGTTCCTGGCCAACTGTATACTGCTAATGTTGTCACAGAAAATGACAACTTGTCTATCCACTGATAGACCCAAATCTGCAAGTGGCTTTCTCAACCAAGCTACCTCACATGCTGCCATAGCAGCTCCTCTGTACTTGGCCTCTGTACTGGATAGAGCAACTGTAGGCTGCTTCTTGCTGCTCCAAGTCACAGCAGCACTCCCCAAAGAAAACATGAATCCACTGGTAGATCTTCTGTCTGAGATACTACCAGCCCAATCAGCATCTGTGTACCCATGTACACATATCTCTATCCCAGTCTCATAGAATAGTCCACAATGCAAAGTAGACCTCATATACCTCAGTATGCGTCTCACTGCATCCAAATGCGGTTTTCGTGGAACCTGCATAAACTGACTCACCAACCCAACAGCATAGCTCAAATCTGGTTTGGTGATCGTCATGTAGATCAAACTTCCTACTATGCACCTATACATAGTAGGATCCTCCAAGATCTCTCCTGAATCTGCACTCAACTTGCCATTCTGATCCAATGGCACAGAAATAGGCTTACAGCCTATCATACCATACTTGGACAACATGTCCAAGCCATACTGTCTCTGCAGTAATCCAATACCATGTGGTGACCTAATCACCTCAATGCCCAAGAAATATCTGAGTTCCCCCAGATCCTTCATCTCAAACTTCTGTCTTAGCAAGATCTTTATATCAAAGATCTCTGCATCATGGTCCCCCGTAATGATCAAGTCATCTACATAGATGACAATAGCACAACCCCTCTATCACCATGTCTCACATACAGCGAGAAATCTGCATTGGCTACATGAAAGCTAATAGTGATAAGATATTTAGAAATCTTGTCAGACCATGCTCTTGGTGCTTGCTTTAAGCCATATAAGGCTTTCTTTAACTTGCAAACATGCTCGGGGTGACTCACATCCTCATAACCAGGTGGCTGCAACATATACACCTCTTCTTGCAAATCCCCATGCAAGAATGCATTCTTTACATCCATCTGATGTAAAGACCATTGCTTTGACGCAGCCATTTCCATCTGATGTAAAGACCATTGCTTTGACGCAGCCATTTCTATCACAACTCTCACTGTTGCCATCTTGGCAACTGGGCTAAAAGTTTCCTCATAATCAATGCCATATTTCTGCGCATATCCTTTGGCTACCAATCTAGCCTTGTAAGTGTTTATGCTTCCATCACTGTTATGTTTTACTTTGTACACCCACTTGCATCCAATGGCTTTCTTGCCTTCAGGCAATCGCACTAAATCCCAAGTCTCATTTCCATATAGTGCATCCATCTCCTCATCCATAGCTTTCTCCCAACACACATTTCCAACAGCCTCATCAATGCATGTGGGCTCACCAACCTGCACAACCTTTGCCATATATGCATAGTGATGTGCCACATAACCATCATATGTCTGCACAGGGTTCTTCACTCTCCCTGATCTTCGCAGCTTTTCATTCATGGCTTCCATAGCCTTCTTTACACCAGGTGTTCTCATAACTGGGATCCCAAGCTCCTCATCAAGGCTCATATCTGAGCCACTAGACTCTCCATCAACATGAGAATGCCCTGTAGAAATGTCAGGCATACCAAGGGGCTCAACCACTTTCTCTTTTCCTTTACGTGATGTACTAATCACATTTGCAGGGCTAGTATTATGACACAGCCTGCCACTCCATGGTCTATCAACAGACCCACTAGATGAGGACTCTCCTGGTCCACTCAAAGACTGTGATTGCTGACCTACATTCTGTGCAACCACACTTCCACTCACATCAGCCCCAACAGCTTCCTTTTCAGCAGCATACCAGCTGCTCATCTCATCAAAGACAACATCCCTTCTTACCCTCAACTCATGTGTAGCAGGGTTATAACACCTGTATCCCTTTTGCTCAAGGGAATATCCAATAAACACACATTTTTCAGCTTTCGGATCCAGCTTAGTTCTCAGTTCATCTGGCACATGCACATATGCAATGCATCCAAAGACTTTCAGATGAGACAAATCTGGTTTTCTGCTAGTAAACCTCTCCTCTGGAGTTACATCATGTATGGCTGCAGAGTTGGAGTCCTGTTCATGATGTATACTACTGTAGAAACAGCCTCAGCCCAATAGCTATGCGGCATATTTTTCTCTTCCATCAATGCTCGCGCAATCTCAGCAATGTGCCTGTTTTTCCGCTCAGCAACTCCATTTTGCTGTGGAGTGTATCTATATGTGAACTGTCTGCGAATACCATTCTTCTTCAAAAATTAAGAGAACTCATTGGAGAAGTACTCTCCCCCTCCATTTGACCTTAGGCACTTTACATATTTCCCTATTTGCTTTTCAACCAAAACTCTAAAATTCTGAAAGTGAGTGAACAGCTCACTCTTCTCCTTCATGAAATATATCCACACTTTCCTTGTGTGGTCACATCAATGAAAGTCACATAATACCTGCAGCCTCCCATAGATATGGTCTTCGTAGGACCCCATACATCTGAATGCACAACATCTAGTGCATTTCTGCTCACATATCTGTTACGTGGAAACACATGCTTTGTTTGCTTCCCAAATTGGCATGCTTCACATATTTTTTGCATACCTTCCACTTTAAATTTTGGCAGCCCTGTCACAATTCCTTTTGTCTGCATAGACTTCAATCTCTGCACATTTACATGTCCAATCCTTTTATGCCAAATGTCTGTGTCTGCAACAATTCCTGAACCATTTGCAAACATCGCAGCACTCATTTCAGGCATGTCTACATTCAACGTAAACATTCTGCCCACTCTGTTGCCTTTTGCAACCAACCTGCACACTTGTCTTTGAAATCTTTAACATAACACCCATCAGGGTTAAACCGAACCTACAAACCCTGCTCAATCATCTGGCCAACTGAAACCAGATTCTTTGTTATGTTCGATACATGAAGTACATCTGCAAGGTACTTCACTTTGCCATCCTGCATAGACAATGGCACAACTCCAACGTGGGCAATTGGATGAGCAGTGTCATTCCTTGTTTCCACAAAACCTGGTCTTTTTGGGTTTTTCATCTCCTTGAACCACTCCCCATGACTCGTCATGTGGTTCAAAGTGCCTGAATCCACATACCATACATTATCTTTTTGTGCTGCATCAATATTTTCAGACATGGCATTCACGACATGCTGCATAACAAACAACCTTTCATTATCCTCATTATTTCTTCTTGAGGATGCATAGTTGTTTTGCTGCACTTTCCCATTTTGCATGTCAGCCTCTTGCTTCTTATAACATTCTGCCTCCTGCACATGTCCAGGCTTACCACAATAATAGCATTCACGTGCATCATTATATTGCCTTTGCCAATTTCCACGGCCTCTTTGACTCCCCCTGCCTCTGAATTTGCCTCTTCCACCTACGTGTTGTTGTTGTTGTTGATTCTGGGACTGTTGTTGTTGCTGCTACTGCTGCTGGCCATAATTCTGATTACATGTTCGGCCACCTCCTTGACCGCGTCCACGGCCTCCTCTACCTCGTCCTCTTCCTGAACTTGTGTAGAAGGCCTGTTGCTCTGAACTGTTTTTGCTTTGTGAAGGCTGTTGGTCTTCACCTAAGCTCTTCTCTTCGATAATCAGCATAGACACCAAATCTGTAAAGTTGGGAATGTTTTCCCAAGTCTGAATGGACGTCTTGAATGCCTTGTATTGTGGCCTGAGACCACGTAGACAGACTTCCACCTTGTCATCATCATCTACTGACACACGAATAGATGCAAGGGATTCCACAATACCCTTTATCTTCAGCGCATAGTCATTCATAGATATGCTCTTTTTCTCCACAGTATGAAGTTCATTCTTGTAAGATTCCTTCCCAACCTTCGAGGTATACAGGAGTAAGAATCTCCCTTTCTGATCTTATAATTATTCTCTCTCTAAAATAAAAGAAAGATTCTATTTAAAAAAGGAAGACCCTTTCCCTAGAATACTTCTCAGGAGTTCCACCTGTTTTAAGGATTCAGAACAATGAGTTCAGAAGTAAAAATCGGTGTTTTGGATACCAAGGTTTTGGTCTTCATTCGAGTACGGCCCAAAAGAAGTTCTTTATCTATTGGGGAGTTTAAGAAGTTATCCCCCAGATATTGTGAGCCTTATCTGAATTCAAAGAAAGTAAGTGACTTAGCTTACGAGCTTCTTTTATCTCCTCATCTCAAAGTTCTTAATTTATTTCATAGAAATATGTGCCAAACCCAAATCATGGAAAGACGGTAAAACTTCAGTGGCAAGATACCATTGGCTTCTAAGTTACGCTAGCTCCTTCCTTTATATAAGTCGTAACTTTTACTTGTCGCTCACAGTAATCTTACTCCCATCAATCTCCTTCTTTCTTAATCTCCTTCATGGCTTGGCAACAGGAATTAGTTTTATCCATGATGATTTCTCACCTTCAAGACGCAAGCGAGTCTGTGAAGAAAGATTTTATAAAACAGTATGAGCGCTCACTTTTCCCTCACTTGGGAACTTCTGTAGCTCAGACCAAATGGCGGACCTATCAAAACATAACTAGGGTAACACCCTGGGGTCAGCAGCACTTTCGTAACAATGTCCGCTTGGCCATGGTTATTGAAGCTTTGGGTTTGGGTCCCCGATACTACTGCATCATGAGATCAAGACATCTTGGGTTTTCTGAGCGGGTCTTCTTACTGGCGTGTTTTCTTCCTCATCAGAAGATATGCCTTTACCCCGTTTTTGGTTTGCCTCTCAGAGGTCCTTTTGTTAGAACACCTCATACCACTGAGATAGGCGTGACAATAACCAACAGAATCATTCCCATAGATGAGTTACCTTATACGTGCGCAGCTTGTGAGTGCTGCTTTTGTGATCATATGATGGATGGGCTTATGGAAGTGTAAAGAGTTCTTCTATCTTTACTGTATATGTTCCAAGAATGAATAAAGTTTAAATCTTGTTCTTGTCTTGACCCTTACTCTCTTTGAGACTTTTTTAATTGGTGATTAATCTTAATTAATCATATGATGGACGGGCTTATGGAAGTGTAAAGAGTTCTTCTATCTTTACTGTATATGTTCCAAGAATAAATAAAGTTCAAATCTTGTTCTTGTCTTGACCCTTACTCTCTTTGAGACTTTTTTAATTGGTGATTAATCTTAATAAAAAAAATTTCTCTCAGTCTCATACTTGTGCATCTTGCGAAATTACCCCCAGTTTGCGAGATGAGGGCATCTCGCGTTTTTCAAGTGGGAGAGAATGTAAGATTCCTCCCCAGCCTCTCAAAATGTCCAGCATCTTCCCCTGTAATCAATCCCTCTTCAGAAATATAAGACTTGTTTCTAACTGTTTTAACCTAGAGAGAGAAAATATTCTAGAGAGAGAATATTTAAATTTTTAATATTTTTGGATAGAAAATTATCTCATCTTATTAAAATAAGTTTCCCTGAAACATAAATTCAAAAAAAAGAACTTTCCAATGTGCAATTGGAATTAATTGGAAATGGGTATAAAGGACCTTAGCCTAAGGGTCTAGATTTTCAGAAAATTTTGGATTATGGTCCAATTAAGGTTCCTATGGGCCAATAGCATCAATCCATGTGTAGGGAGGAGATAAATCCAATTTGTAAAAGAAGATACCCAAAAATGAGTAAATGCTCACATAAGATGAAGAGTTGAAAATGTACAAGGTTTATTAGTAAAAAACTATGAGCAATATTAAAAATATGAGATACTTTGGGTATCCAAAAAAATGAGTAAATGCTCACATAAGATGAAGAGTTGAAAATGTACAAGGTTTATTAGTAAAAAACTATGAGCAATATTAAAATGATTCCATTATGACACATATGTAAGGAAGGGGAGTTCTTTAAAGGAGGTGCATATTTCACATAAGATGAAGAGTTAAAAATGTACAAGGTTTATTAGTAAAAAACTATGAGCAATATTAAAATGATTCCATTATGACACATATGTAAGGAAGGGGAGTTCTTTAAAGGAGGTGCATATTTCACATAAGATGAAGAGTTGAAAATGTACAAGGTTTATTAGTAAAAAACTATGAGCAATATTAAAATGATTCCATTATGACACATATGTAAGGAAGGGGAGTTCTTTAAAGGAGGTGCATATTTCACATGCTTGAATGAGTTTTAAACTCATAAAAATTGAGATATTTCATCTCTCCTCTCTCCTCATTCAAGTCTAGTTCCAAAAAGTTAGCTTAACTGACCTAAAAATGGTCAAATATTGACCAAACTGATTTAGAAAATTCTAGAATCAGTTTGTTTGGTTAGGAGCTCAATTTTTCCTATAAATAGAAGCCTCCCCCTTGTTGAAAAATATATAGTGTTTATGCATCGTTACTCTACTCCACCTAAGCCAAGAACTATGAATTCATTTAATAATTCACTAGTTTTTGGAGCTTCCCTCTTTCTTCAATCCCCATTAGTGGCTCCATCAACATACTTAACCAATTGATTGGTTGGGGGCCTCTACCGTGAAAAAGAATCAAGTAATTTGTAAGGTAATTAGTGAATATTGATCTTTTCTATAATTTCTCAATGTTTCTCTCTTCTCAACCCCTCTCAAGCTTGAGAAGCTTAATTGGTATGGTTTTTTTGAATGCTATTGAAGTGAATTGATGAGTGTTAGTGAGGAGTTACATAATTTTATAAATGCTATTGAAGTTAATTTTCATTTATGTTTAAATTCTAATGGTTTTTATGTAATTTCTCTCTCTCACTCAAGAAATGGTCATACTCATGACCCATTCTCAATCCAAATCAAGCTTTTCATAAAGCTTTTTCTTAACCCAAGATTAAGCTATGCTTGAGGCCAAATTAATGACTTTTTTCTATGCTTTTAGTTTATGTATATTGATGATTCAATCCATTATGGATTAAAAATCCAATTAGATGGACCATTATCATGTTAAAGATATGAATGATATGATCTGAATGAATTGTTGATGAGTTCTAAGGGATATTTATCCCAGTATTCTGTTGGGTTGACCAGAATATAAGAAACCCCAGAATAAAATTGGATCTTAAGAAAAAGAGTTATCCTCTACCTTGCGAGATGAGGACATCTCGCACTTTTTTTAAGTGGGGTAGAATGTAAGATTCCTCCCCAACCTTCGAGGTATACAGGAGTAAGAATCTCCGTTTCTGATCTTATAATTATTCTCTCTCCAAAATAAAAGAAAGATTCTATTTAAAAAAGGAAGACCCTTTCCCTAGAATACTTCTCAGGAGTTCCACCTGTTTTAAGGATTCAGAACAATGAGTTCAGAAGTAAAAATCGGTGTTTTGGATACCAAGGTTTTGGTCTTCATTCGAGTACGGCCCAAAAGAAGTTCTTTATCTATTGGGGAGTTTAAGAAGTTATCCCCCAGATATTGTGAGCCTTATCTGAATTCAAAGAAAGTAAGTGACTTAGCTTACGAGCTTCTTTTATCTCCTCATCTCAAAGTTCTTAATGTATTTCATAGAAATATGTGCCAAACCCAAATATGATAAAAGTAACACTTTTGATATAAAAATTTATCCATTATGTATACTTCTATGCATGAAATAAAAATGATAAAAATAACACTTTTGATATAAAAATTTATCCTTTATGCATACTTCTATGCATGAAAATAAAAATTGATAAAAATAACACTTTTGATATAAAAATTTATCCATTATGCATACTTCTATGCATGAAAATAAAAATGGTAAAAGTATCACTTTTGATATAAAAATTTATCCATTATGCATACTTCTATGCATGAAAAAAAAATGATAAAAGTAACACTTTTGATATAAAAATTTATCCATTATGCATACTTCTATGCATGAAAATAAAAATAATAAAAATAACACTTTTGATATAAAAATTTATCCATTATGCATACTTCTATGCATGAAAATAAAAATGGTAAAAATAACACTTTTGATATAAAAACTTATCCTTTATGCATGATATTAAAATTCAATTTCTCCATGATTATAAGAAAATTCTTTCAATTAATCTAGGATGATAATTCCTAGAATATGGTAGGAAGTCCTCTTTTTATGCTTTGAATGAAATTATTTTATGCATAATTTTTATAAAAATTTTGCCATAGCTCCACTGCTATGACTGATAAATCTCAATTTTTCTAAGGGATAAAGCTTATCATTAAGGAAATAATTAAAATGATCTCTAATTGGATCATTAATCCATAATGGATTGAATCATCAATATACATAAACTAAAAGCATAGAAAAAAGCCATTAATTTGGCCTCAAGCATAGCTTAATCTTGGGTTAAGGAAAAGCTTTATGAAAAGCTTGATTTGGATTGAGAATGGGTCATGAGTATGACCATTTCTTGAGTGAGAGAGAGAAATTACATAAAAACCATTAGAATTTAAACATAAATGAAAATTAACTTCAATAGCATTTATAAAATTATGTAACTCCTCACTAACATTCATCAATTCACTTCAATAGCATTCAAAAAAACCATACCAATTAAGCTTCTCAAGCTTGAGAGGGGTTGAGAAGAGAGAAACATTGAGAAATTATAGAAAAGATCAATATTCACTAATTACCTTACAAATTACTTGATTCTTTTTCACGGTAGAGGCCCCCAACCAATCAATTGGTTAAGTATGTTGATGGAGCCACTAATGGGGATTGAAGAAAGAGGGAAGCTCCAAAAACTAGTGAATTATTAAATGAATTCACAGTTCTTGGCTTAGGTGGAGTAGAGTAACGATGCATAAACACTATATATTTTTCAACAAGGGGGAGGCTTCTATTTATAGGAAAAATTGAGCTCCTAACCAAACAAACTGATTCTAGAATTTTCTAAATCAGTTTGGTCAATATTTGACCATTTTTAGGTCAGTTAAGCTAACTTTTTGGAACTAGACTTGAATGAGGAGAGAGGAGAGATGAAATATCTCAATTTTTATGAGTTTAAAACTCATTCAAGCATGTGAAATATGCACCTCCTTTAAAGAACTCCCCTTTCTTACATATGTGTCATAATGGAATCATTTTAATATTGCTCATAGTTTTTTACTAATAAACCTTGTACATTTTCAACTCTTCATCTTATGTGAAATATGCACCTCCTTTAAAGAACTCCCCTTCCTTACATATGTGTCATAATGGAATCATTTTAATATTGCTCATAGTTTTTTACTAATAAACCTTGTACATTTTCAACTCTTCATCTTATGTGAGAATTTACTCATTTTTTTGGATACCCAAAATATCTCATATTTTTAATATTGCTCATAGTTTTTTACTAATAAACCTTGTACATTTTCAACTCTTCATCTTATGTGAGCATTTACTCATTTTTGGGTATCTTCTTTTACAAATTGGATTTATCTCCTCCCTACACATGGATTGATGCTATTGGCCCATAGGAACCTTAATTGGACCATAATCCAAAAATTTCTGAAAATCTAGACCCTTAGGCTAAGGTCCTTTATACCCATTTCCAATTAATTCCAATTGCACATTGGAAAGTTCTTTTTTTTGAATTTCTGTTTCAGGGAAACTTATTTTAATAAGATGAGATAATTTTCTATCCAAAAATATTAAAAATTTGAATATTCTCTCTCTAGAATATTTTCTCTCTCTAGGTTAAAACAGTTAGAAACAAGTCTTTTATATTTCTGAACAGGGATTGATTACAGGGGAAGATGACGGACATTTTGAGAGGCTGGGGAGGAATCTTACAATTCTTCAACTGTATCTTACGTGCCTTGGTATTTGTTTCATAGAGCTTTACCAAGGTGTCCCACGCCTCCTTGGGGGACTTAGCATCCTGAATGTGCCCAATCATGGTGTCCTGTATACTAATGGATAGCCAATACATAACCTTCCTGGCTCCTTGGTTCCAGTCTTTAAACTCTTTCACATCTGCAGCAGTCGGATTTATATCCGGTATCTCCGGTGCCTCTTCATGCTCACCTTCTATGTAGTCCCAATAGCCTTTTCCCATCAGGAAATTCGTCAACCTGAACCTCCAAGCATGGAATGTAAGATTCCTCTCCCAACCCCTTTTTGATGTCTAGTATCTTCCCCTGTAATCAACCCCTCTTCAGAAATATAAAGACCTTGTTTCTAACTATTTTAGCCTAGAGAGAGAAAATATTCTAGAGAGAGAATATTCAGATTTTGAATATTTTTGGATAGAAAAATATCTCTTATAATTCAGATGAGTTCCCCTGAAACAGAAATTCAAAAAGAATTTTCCAATGTGCAATTGGAATTAATTGGAAATAGGTATAAAGAACCTTAGTCTAAGGGTCTAGATTTTCAGAAATCTTTAGACTATGGTCCAATTAAGGTTCTTATGGGCCAATAGCATCAATCCATGTGTAGGGAGTAGATAAATCCAATTTGTAAAAAAGAAGATACCCAAAAATGAGTAAATGCTCACATAAGGTGAAGAGTTGAAAATGTACAAGGTTTATTAGTAAAAAACTATGAGCAATATTAAAAATATGAGATATTTTGGGAATAATGATTTTATTATGACACATATGTAAGGAAGGGGAGTCCCTTAAATGCTCACATAAGATGAAGAGTTGAAAATGTACAAGGTTTATTAGTAAAAAACTATGAGCAATATTAAAATGATTCCATTATGACACATATGTAAGGAAGGAGAGTTCTTTAAAGGATGTGCATATTTCACATAAGATGAAGAGTTGAAAATGTACAAGGTTTATTAGTAAAAAACTATGAGCAATATTAAAATGATTCCATTATGACACATATGTAAGGAAAGAGAGTTCTTTAAAGGAGGTGCATATTTCACATGCTTGAATGAGTTTTAAACTCATAAAAATTGAGATATTTCATCTCTCCTCTCTCCTCATTTAAGTCTAGTTCCAAAAAGTTAGCTTAACTGACCTAAAAATGGTCAAATATTGACCAAACTGATTTAGAAAATTCTAGAATCAGTTTGTTTGGTTAGGAGCTCAATTTTTCCTATAAATAGAAGCCTCCTCCTTGTTGAAAAATATATAGTGTTTATGCATCGTTACTCTACTCCACCTAAGCCAAGAACTGTGAATTCATTTAATAATTCACTAGTTTTTGGAGCTTCCCTCTTTCTTCAATCCCCATTAGTGGCTCCATCAACATACTTAACCAATTGATTGGTTGGGGGCCTCTACCGTGAACAAAGAATCAAGCAAGTTGTAAGGTAATTAGTGAATATTGATCTTTCTATAATTTCTCAATGTTTCTCTCTTCTCAACCCCTCTCAAGCTTGAGAAGTTTAATTGGTATGGTTTTTTTTAAATGCTATTGAAGTTTGAATAGTAGTGAAGAGTTACATAATGCTATTGAAGTTAATTTTCATTTATGTTTAAATTCTAATGATTTTTATGTAAATTCTCTCTCTCACTCAAGAAATGGTCATACTCATGACCCATTCTCAATCCAAATCAAGCTTTTCATAAAGCCTTTCCTTAACCCAAGATTAAGCTATGCTTGAGGCCAAATTATTGGCTTTTTTCTATGCTTTTAGTTTATGTATATTAATGATTCAATCCATTATGGATTAATAATCCAATTAGAGATTATTTTAATTATTTCCTTAATGATAAGCATTATCCCTTAGAAAAATTGAGATTTATCAGTCATAGCAGCGGAGCTATGGCAAAATTTTTATAAAAATTATGTATAAAATAATCTCATTCAAAGCATAAAAAGAGGACTTCCTACCATATTCTAGGAATTATCATCCTAGATTAATTGAAAGAATTTCATTACAATCATGGAGAAATTGAATTTTAATATCATGCATAATGATAAATTTTTATATCAAAAGTGTTACTTTTATCATTTCTATTTTCATGCATAAGAGTATGCATAATGATAAATTTTTATATCAAAAGTGTTACTTTTATCATTTTTATTTTCATGCATAGGAATATGCATAATGATAAATTTTTATATCAAAAGTGTTACTTTTATCATTTCTATTTTCATGCATAAGAGTATGCATAATGATAAATTTTTATATCAAAAGTGTTACTTTTATCATTTTTATTTTCATGCATAGGAATATGCATAATGATAAATTTTTATATCAAAAGTGTTACTTTTATCATTTTTATTTTCATGCATAAGAGTATGCATAATGATAAATTTTTATATCAAAAGTGTTACTTTTATCATTTTTATTTTCATGCATAGGAATATGCATAATGATAAATTTTTATATCAAAAGTGTTACTTTTATCATTTTTATTTTCATGCATAGGAATATACATAATGATAAATTTTTATATCAAAAGTGTTACTTTTATCATTTCTATTTTCATGCATAAGAGTATGCATAATGATAAATTTTTATATCAAAAGTGTTACTTTTATCATTTTTAATTTTCATGCATAGAAGTATGCATAAGAGTTGATTATTTTATTATAAAAGTGTGACTTATATCATAATTGAATTTCATGCATAGAGGTATGCATAAAAGTTGATTATTTTATTGTAAGAGTGTTACTTTTATCATATTGGATTTCATGCATATAGGTATGCATAAAAGATATTCTTTTTATACTAAAAGTGTGATTTTTCTCATAAATGGATTTTATGCTTAACTTAGATGCATAAGAGAAATTCTTTTATTCTAAAAGTGTAATTTCCTACCAAACTGAATTTATGCATAAGAAGATGCATAAAAGATTGATTTTAATTTCGAAAGTGTTAGTCTCCTTAAATGGAATTTATGTATAAATAAATGTGTAGAGAAATCTTATATCAAATAAAAGAATTCTCTTTTTTTTCTTTTTTTTCTTTTTTTTTAAAGATATGAAATGTGATAAGATGTGATAAGAGGTGTATGAGATGTGATAAGAATTGATAAGATGCGTATGGAAAGTGATAGGATGTGATAAGAGGTGTGATAAGAGGTGATAAGATGCTTATGAAATAAGTTAGGATGTGATAAGATGAATTAAGATGTGTATGGGGGGATGAGGTAAGAAGTGTATGTGATAGGATAAGATGTATATGGGTTGTGATAGGGCGAGAATGGATGTGATGTAAAAGATTAGATGTGAAGGTATATGGGGTTATATAAATGGGAATGTGAAAATGGATGTATGTATGTGGATGTGTGGATATGGAGATGGGAGTGTGGATGTATGAACATGAAAATGGATATATGCATGAAGATGTATATACATAGATGTAAATGTGGATGTAGATGTGGATGTATAGATGTGAATGGATGTGGATGTATAGATGTGAATGGAAATGTGGATGTGTGTAAGATTCCTCCCCCAACCCCTTTTTGATGTCTAGTATATTCTCCTGTAATCAATTCCTTTTCTGAAATATAAGAGATCTTGTTTGTGACTGTTTTAACCTAGAGAGAGAAAATATTCTAGAGAGAGAATATTCAGATTCTGAATAATTCTGGATAGAAAAATATCTCTTATAATTCAGATGAGCTCCCCTGAAACAGAAATTTAAAAAGAATTTTCCAATGTGCAATTGGAATTAATTGGAAATAGGTATAAAGAACCTTAGCCTAAGGGTCTAGATTTTCATAAATCTTTAGACTATGGTCCAATTAAGGTTCCTATGGGCCAATAGCATCAATCCATGTGTAGGGAGGAGATAAATCCAATTTGTAAAAGAAGATACCCAAAAATTGAGTAAATGCTCACATAAGATGAAGAGTTGAAAATGTACAAGGTTTATTAGTAAATAAACACATATGTAAGGAAGGGGAGTTCTTTAAAGGAGGTGCATATTTCACATAAGATGAAGAGTTGAAAATGTACAAGGTTTATTAGTAAATAAACACATATGTAAGGAAGGGGAGTTCTTTAAAGGAGGTGCATATTTCACATAAGATGAAGAGTTGAAAATGTACAAGGTTTATTAGTAAAAAAACTATGACACATATGTAAGGAAGAGGAGTTCTTTAAAGGAGGTGCACATTTCACATAAGATGAAGAGTTGAAAATGTACAAGGTTTATTAGTAAAAAACTATGAGCAATAAAATTTTGACACATATGTAAGGAAGGGGAATTCTTTAAAGGAGGTGCATATTTCACATGCTTGAATGAGTTTTAAACTCAAAAATAGTGTGATATTTTTATCTCTCATCTCTCTTGAACCAAACCAAATCAAAATGGAACCAAACCGAATCAAAAAGTAACCAAACTAGGTCCAAATCTAGTCCAAATTCAACCAAACTGACTTGGAAAATTCTAGAATCAGTTTGTTTGGTTAGGAGCTCAAATTTTCCTATAAATAGAAGCCTCCCCTTGTTGAAAAAAATATAATGTCTTATGCATTGTTACTCTACTCCACCTAAGCCAAAATATAGTCTCTTATGCTTTGTTACTCTACTCCACCTAAGCCAAAATATAATGTCTTATGCATTGTTACTCTACTCCACCTAAGCCAAAATATAGTCTCTTATGCTTTGTTACTCTACTCCACCTAAGCCAAAATATAATGTCTTATGCATTGTTACTCTACTCCACCTAAGCCAAAATATAGTCTCTTATGCTTTGTTACTCTACTCCACCTAAGCCAAAATATAATCTCTTATGCTTTGTTACTCTACTCCACCTAAGCCAAAATATATAGTCTCTTGTGCTTGTTACTCTACTCCACCTAAGCCAAATTAGATAGAGTCTTATGCTTTGTTACTCTACTCCACCTAAGCTAAAATATATAGTGTCTTATGCCTTGTTACTCTACTCTACCTAAGCCAAGAACTGTGAATTCTTTAATATTTCACTAGTTTTTGATACTTCCCTCTTTATTCAATCCCCATTGGTGGCTCCATCAACATACTAAACCAATTGATTGGTTGGGGGCCTCTACCGTGAATAAAGAATCAAGCAAATCATAAGGTAAGTATATTGAATGTTGATCTTTTCTATGATTTCTCAATGATTCTCTCTTCTCAACCCCTCTTAAGCTTGAGAAGTTTAATTGGTATGGTTTTTTTTTAATGCTATTGAAGTTAATTGGTGAATAGTAGTGAAGAGTTACATAATTTAATAAATGCTATAGAAGTTAATTTTCACTTATATTTAAATTCTAATGGTTTTTATAATTTCTCTCTCTCACTCAAGAAATGGTCATACTCACGACCCATTCTCAATCCAAATGAAGCTTTTCATAAAGCTTTTCCTTAATCCAAGATTAAGCTATGCTTGAGGCCAAATTAATGGCTTTTTGCTATGCTTTTAGTTTATGCACATTGATGATTCAATCCATTATGGATTGATGACCCAATTAAAGACCATTCTAATTGTTTTCTTAATGATCTAATTAGAGACCATTATGGATTGATGATCCAATTAGAGACCATTCTAATTGTTTTCTTAATGATCCAATTAGAGACCATTGTGGATTGATGATCCAATTAGAGACCATTCTAATTGTTTTCTTAATGATCCAATTAGAGACCATTATGGATTGATGATCCAATTAGGGACCATTCTAATTATTTCTTTAATAATGAGCTTTATCCCTTAGAAAAAAATTGAGATTTATCAGTCATAGTAGCGGAGCTATAGCAAAATTTTTATAGAAATTACGCATAAAATAAATTCATTCAAAGTATAAAAAGAGGAATTCCTACCATATTCTAGGAACTATCATCCTAGATTAATTAAAAGAATTTTATTATGCATGGAGATGTGGATGTTGCATGTAGATGTAGATGTATGGATGTGAGTGTGAATGTGGAGGTGGATGTATGCATGGGACGTGGATGTATGCATGTAGAAATAGATGTGTAGATGAGGATGTAAATGGAGATGTGGATGGATGCATGTAGATGTAGAGGTATAGATGTAGATGTGAATGGAGATGTGGATGTATACATGTAGATGTAGATGTATAGATGTAGATGTGGATGTAGAGGTGGATGTATGCATGTAGATGTAGGTGTATAGACGTAGATGTGGATGTAGAGGTGGATGTATGCATGTAGATGTAGGTGTATAGACGTAGATGTGGATGTAGAGGTGGATGTATGCATGTAGATGTAGATGTATAGATGTGGATGTGAATGTGGAGTGGATGTATGCATGTAGATGTAGGTGTATGGAGGTGAATGTGAATGTGGATGTGAATGTATGCATAGGGATGTAGATGTATGCATGTAGATGTGAATGTACGCATATAGTTGTGGATGTATGGATGTGAATATACGATTGTGATGTGAGGGAATCTGAAGTGATGAGATGGAAATGATGTGATGGGATGAGTATACATATAAATGGGATATGGAATAAGTAATGTAGATTGAGGAGGGATAATGTGGAAAAATGAAAGTTAAAATAGAAATTGTATTGTAAACTGTTTGTAAATGCTGTTTGTAAATGCTGTCTGTAAATGATTGTTTTATGTCAAGAATGCTGGGGGGAGCATTTTGACCGTCTTGTGATTAAGGTCGTGATGAGAAAGTTGCAACTGCTGACGGGGAGTCAATGAAGGACGTCTCGCGTAGCAAGGTCGGCCGAGGTCTTGACCAGCCTCGGTGCGATTAAAATGGTGAGCTTCCGGTACGGTGGATGAGGGGCCAAGGAAGCGGCCTATGCGTGAAGCGCTAGGTTACCTGCGAAGGATCCTAGAGGGTGCTGACCATACGGTGCTCGGGCTCTGGGTTGCCTAGGATACCCACGCGTGCGTCGAGGAAGATATTGGAACAGAGTTGGAGTTGTTTTCTGAAATCGAGCATGGATCTGGTTGATTGACCTTGCTGGTCTTCAATGGATGAGTCCATGGCTCCTTATATGGATCTGTTGGTTGATCTTGCTGATCTTCAACGAGAGTCCATCTTGTTAAGTGATTATATTGCCAAGTATTATGGGCTAGGAACTATCGAAACGGCTCCTGAGCGTTCTAGTTGCCAATGATGCCATAGATACTCTGATGAAGGAATGATGGGAAATTAAGAATCAATTGGATAAATTGGAAGATGGTGATCAATGATACTATGGTTTTATTAAAGGATTGTTTTAAACTGGTTGCATCTGGTTGAAAAAGGGCAATTTCATATTGGGTGTGTGAGTGGTGTGACTAGTTTTATTTTGCATGAACATCCGGCTAGGGGGCCTTGGAACTCTTTTCCTTGGTACCCGGGACAAAACCTAACCAAATTTTTAATTGGATCCCATCACTACAGTGGTTGGGCGGTTGGCTAACCCATGGGATCGGATGGGGTTAGGCTGGACTGATGGATCCGTAAATCGAGACTCAAACTTTTGTTTTTACGATAGAAAAAAAAAAAATTTAAATTCCGGACAGAAACTGTTCTATGGATAGGAATCAACGGCTGTGCCTCTTGAATGGGGAAAAAAGCGTTGATCCCAATGATCCAAGTGTAAGTTTCTTCCTTGAACTGACTAAGTATCTTATAGATGTAATCGGATCATCTCGATCAGAAATGATCTTGACTACGTTAGAGTAAAAAGTTATCCTGGTGGAATCGCCCGTGCTTTCCGGTAAAGGAAGTTTTTCCGGGTTCGGTTTTGGAACAACCGACGGATTAGTCTCTCATCCGGATATCCGTGGGTGAGGCCCCGAGTGTGGGACCCCTGTCCCGCGCGAGAAGCGCTACTTCCGCTGCCAGTACCCGAATCCGTTGCTCGGTGGGAACAGGGATCTTACAGTTGGTATCAGAGCATTTGGTTAATAAAGATCACCTGAGAAGACAAATAGGTCAAAAATTTATCAAGAAACACAAAAAGGTTATAATTGTGTGATATAATTCATACAATTTGATATTCAAACTGAAACTCGTAATTTTGGTAATTGGGTCTTCAAATGGAAGTACCGCAATTATATAGAATCCCTGACTTGCTTGAGGCCTAGACATGATAGTATTTACTTTATAATTCCAAGGACCGTGACTACCCGTATATACCGAGAGTATACTGCAGCTCTTTACTGACAGTATATACGAGTAAATCTAAGACTTGAAATTATAAGCGTTAATGCTATCCAGATGATGATTTTGCATGTGATTGATATGATTTTTAATTCTGTTTGAGAATGGATGAATTGATTTGGATTCTGATTGAAAATGCTGATTGAAAATGCTGATTGAAAAATGTTGATTTTTAAAAAATTAGTTGAAATATAATGAAACCACAATGAGGGGGAATGGGACGAATCCCTGTAATGATATTCATAACTAGAATGATGATAATGAATTCAGCAAATCACTATGAGGTTAATGGGTGTGCTGTTAGATTGCTACTGTTAATATCTGACCGGTAGATCAAGTTAAGGGATGTCAAATTGAGAACTTGCTTGACTGAAATTTCCGTGGAGGAATGTTTCGAAGGAAACTTTTCGGTCTAATGGACCATTATCATGTTAAAGATATGAATGATATGATCTGAATGAATTGTTATTTAATAATGAGTTCTATATAAGGGATATTTATCCCAGTGTTCTGTTGGGTTGACCAGAATATAAGGAACCCCAGAATAAATTGGATCTTAAGAAAAAGAGTTGTCCTCTACTTGGCGAGATGAGGACATCTCGCATTTTTTTAAGTGGGGTAGAATGTAAGATTCCTCCCCCAACCCCTTTTTGATGTCTAGTATATTCTCCTGTAATCAATTCCTTTTCTGAAATATAAGAGATCTTGTTTGTGACTGTTTTAACCTAGAGAGAGAAAATATTCTAGAGAGAGAATATTCAGATTCTGAATAATTCTGGATAGAAAAATATCTCTTATAATTCAGATGAGCTCCCCTGAAACAGAAATTTAAAAAGAATTTTCCAATGTGCAATTGGAATTAATTGGAAATAGGTATAAAGAACCTTAGCCTAAGGGTCTAGATTTTCATAAATCTTTAGACTATGGTCCAATTAAGGTTCCTATGGGCCAATAGCATCAATCCATGTGTAGGGAGGAGATAAATCCAATTTGTAAAAGAAGATACCCAAAAATTGAGTAAATGCTCACATAAGATGAAGAGTTGAAAATGTACAAGGTTTATTAGTAAATAAACACATATGTAAGGAAGGGGAGTTCTTTAAAGGAGGTGCATATTTCACATAAGATGAAGAGTTGAAAATGTACAAGGTTTATTAGTAAATAAACACATATGTAAGGAAGGGGAGTTCTTTAAAGGAGGTGCATATTTCACATAAGATGAAGAGTTGAAAATGTACAAGGTTTATTAGTAAAAAAACTATGACACATATGTAAGGAAGAGGAGTTCTTTAAAGGAGGTGCACATTTCACATAAGATGAAGAGTTGAAAATGTACAAGGTTTATTAGTAAAAAACTATGAGCAATAAAATTTTGACACATATGTAAGGAAGGGGAATTCTTTAAAGGAGGTGCATATTTCACATGCTTGAATGAGTTTTAAACTCAAAAATAGTGTGATATTTTTATCTCTCATCTCTCTTGAACCAAACCAAATCAAAATGGAACCAAACCGAATCAAAAAGTAACCAAACTAGGTCCAAATCTAGTCCAAATTCAACCAAACTGACTTGGAAAATTCTAGAATCAGTTTGTTTGGTTAGGAGCTCAAATTTTCCTATAAATAGAAGCCTCCCCTTGTTGAAAAAAATATAATGTCTTATGCATTGTTACTCTACTCCACCTAAGCCAAAATATAGTCTCTTATGCTTTGTTACTCTACTCCACCTAAGCCAAAATATAATGTCTTATGCATTGTTACTCTACTCCACCTAAGCCAAAATATAGTCTCTTATGCTTTGTTACTCTACTCCACCTAAGCCAAAATATAATGTCTTATGCATTGTTACTCTACTCCACCTAAGCCAAAATATAGTCTCTTATGCTTTGTTACTCTACTCCACCTAAGCCAAAATATAATCTCTTATGCTTTGTTACTCTACTCCACCTAAGCCAAAATATATAGTCTCTTGTGCTTGTTACTCTACTCCACCTAAGCCAAATTAGATAGAGTCTTATGCTTTGTTACTCTACTCCACCTAAGCTAAAATATATAGTGTCTTATGCCTTGTTACTCTACTCTACCTAAGCCAAGAACTGTGAATTCTTTAATATTTCACTAGTTTTTGATACTTCCCTCTTTATTCAATCCCCATTGGTGGCTCCATCAACATACTAAACCAATTGATTGGTTGGGGGCCTCTACCGTGAATAAAGAATCAAGCAAATCATAAGGTAAGTATATTGAATGTTGATCTTTTCTATGATTTCTCAATGATTCTCTCTTCTCAACCCCTCTCAAGCTTGAGAAGTTTAATTGGTATGGTTTTTTTTTAATGCTATTGAAGTTAATTGGTGAATAGTAGTGAAGAGTTACATAATTTAATAAATGCTATAGAAGTTAATTTCCACTTATATTTAAATTCTAATGGTTTTTATAATTTCTCTCTCTCACTCAAGAAATGGTCATACTCACGACCCATTCTCAATCCAAATGAAGCTTTTCATAAAGCTTTTCCTTAATCCAAGATTAAGCTATGCTTGAGGCCAAATTAATGGCTTTTTGCTATGCTTTTAGTTTATGCACATTGATGATTCAATCCATTATGGATTGATGACCCAATTAAAGACCATTCTAATTGTTTTCTTAATGATCTAATTAGAGACCATTATGGATTGATGATCCAATTAGAGACCATTCTAATTGTTTTCTTAATGATCCAATTAGAGACCATTGTGGATTGATGATCCAATTAGAGACCATTCTAATTGTTTTCTTAATGATCCAATTAGAGACCATTATGGATTGATGATCCAATTAGGGACCATTCTAATTATTTCTTTAATAATGAGCTTTATCCCTTAGAAAAAAATTGAGATTTATCAGTCATAGTAGCGGAGCTATAGCAAAATTTTTATAGAAATTACGCATAAAATAAATTCATTCAAAGTATAAAAAGAGGAATTCCTACCATATTCTAGGAACTATCATCCTAGATTAATTAAAAGAATTTTATTATGCATGGAGATGTGGATGTTGCATGTAGATGTAGATGTATGGATGTGAGTGTGAATGTGGAGGTGGATGTATGCATGGGACGTGGATGTATGCATGTAGAAATAGATGTGTAGATGAGGATGTAAATGGAGATGTGGATGGATGCATGTAGATGTAGAGGTATAGATGTAGATGTGAATGGAGATGTGGATGTATACATGTAGATGTAGATGTATAGATGTAGATGTGGATGTAGAGGTGGATGTATGCATGTAGATGTAGGTGTATAGACGTAGATGTGGATGTAGAGGTGGATGTATGCATGTAGATGTAGGTGTATAGACGTAGATGTGGATGTAGAGGTGGATGTATGCATGTAGATGTAGATGTATAGATGTGGATGTGAATGTGGAGTGGATGTATGCATGTAGATGTAGGTGTATGGAGGTGAATGTGAATGTGGATGTGAATGTATGCATAGGGATGTAGATGTATGCATGTAGATGTGAATGTACGCATATAGTTGTGGATGTATGGATGTGAATATACGATTGTGATGTGAGGGAATCTGAAGTGATGAGATGGAAATGATGTGATGGGATGAGTATACATATAAATGGGATATGGAATAAGTAATGTAGATTGAGGAGGGATAATGTGGAAAAATGAAAGTTAAAATAGAAATTGTATTGTAAACTGTTTGTAAATGCTGTTTGTAAATGCTGTCTGTAAATGATTGTTTTATGTCAAGAATGCTGGGGGGAGCATTTTGACCGTCTTGTGATTAAGGTCGTGATGAGAAAGTTGCAACTGCTGACGGGGAGTCAATGAAGGACGTCTCGTGTAGCAAGGTCGGCCGAGGTCTTGACCAGCCTCGGTGCGATTAAAATGGTGAGCTTCCGGTACGGTGGATGAGGGGCCAAGGAAGCGGCCTATGCGTGAAGCGCTAGGTTACCTGCGAAGGATCCTAGAGGGTGCTGACCATACGGTGCTCGGGCTCTGGGTTGCCTAGGATACCCACGCGTGCGTCGAGGAAGATATTGGAACAGAGTTGGAGTTGTTTTCTGAAATCGAGCATGGATCTGGTTGATTGACCTTGCTGGTCTTCAATGGATGAGTCCATGGCTCCTTATATGGATCTGTTGGTTGATCTTGCTGATCTTCAACGAGAGTCCATCTTGTTAAGTGATTATATTGCCAAGTATTATGGGCTAGGAACTATCGAAACGGCTCCTGAGCGTTCTAGTTGCCAATGATGCCATAGATACTCTGATGAAGGAATGATGGGAAATTAAGAATCAATTGGATAAATTGGAAGATGGTGATCAATGATACTATGGTTTTATTAAAGGATTGTTTTAAACTGGTTGCATCTGGTTGAAAAAGGGCAATTTCATATTGGGTGTGTGAGTGGTGTGACTAGTTTTATTTTGCATGAACATCCGGCTAGGGGGCCTTGGAACTCTTTTCCTTGGTACCCGGGACAAAACCTAACCAAATTTTTAATTGGATCCCATCACTACAGTGGTTGGGCGGTTGGCTAACCCATGGGATCGGATGGGGTTAGGCTGGACTGATGGATCCGTAAATCGAGACTCAAACTTTTGTTTTTACGATAGAAAAAAAAAAAATTTAAATTCCGGACAGAAACTGTTCTATGGATAGGAATCAACGGCTGTGCCTCTTGAATGGGGAAAAAAGCGTTGATCCCAATGATCCAAGTGTAAGTTTCTTCCTTGAACTGACTAAGTATCTTATAGATGTAATCGGATCATCTCGATCAGAAATGATCTTGACTACGTTAGAGTAAAAAGTTATCCTGGTGGAATCGCCCGTGCTTTCCGGTAAAGGAAGTTTTTCCGGGTTCGGTTTTGGAACAACCGACGGATTAGTCTCTTATCTGGATATCCGTGGGTGAGGCCCCGAGTGTGGGACCCCTGTCCCGCGCGAGAAGCGCTACTTCCGCTGCCAGTACCCGAATCCGTTGCTCGGTGGGAACAGGGATCTTACAATGTGGATGTATGTGAATGTGGATGTAGATGTGGATGTATAGATGTGAATGTGGAATGTGGATGTGGATGTATGTATGTATGTGGATGTAGATGTGGATGTATAGATGTGGATGTATGGGAATGTGGATGCATGTATGTGAATGTGAATGTAGATGTGAATGTGGAATGTGGATGTATAGATGTGGATGTATGGGAATGTGGATGTGGATGTATGTGAATGTGAATGTAGATGTGGTTGTATAGATGTGA
Organism: Cibotium barometz; assembly: GCF_041138505.1. Lineage (NCBI taxonomy): Eukaryota > Viridiplantae > Streptophyta > Polypodiopsida > Cyatheales > Cibotiaceae > Cibotium > Cibotium barometz. The sequence goes on from NC_141082.1 coordinate 49,515,417, forward strand.
ATGTGGAATGTGGATGTGGATGTATGTATGTATGTGGATGTAGATGTGGATGTATAGATGTGGATGTATGGGAATGTGGATGCATGTATGTGAATGTGAATGTAGATGTGAATGTGGAATGTGGATGTATAGATGTGGATGTATGGGAATGTGGATGTGGATGTATGTGAATGTGAATGTAGATGTGGATGTATAGATGTGAATGTGGAATGTGGATGTGGATGTATGTATGTATGTGGATGTAGATGTGGATGTATGGATGTGTATGTATGAATGTGGATATGGGATGTGGATGTATAAATGAGGATGTGAAAATGGAGGTAAGCATGTAGATGTGGATGTATGGATGTGAATGTGGATGTGGATGTGGATGTATGGATGTGGATATGGATGTGAATATATGATATGTGATGTGAAGGAATCTGAAGTGAAGAGATGGAAAAGGAGGTGATTGGATGAGTACACATATACATGGAATGTGGAATAAGTAATGTGGATTAATGAGGGATAATGTGGAAAAATGAGAGTTAATATAGAAACTGTATTTGTAAACTGTTTGTAAATGCTGTTTGTAAATGGTTGTTTTATGTCAAGAATGCTGGGGAAGCATTTTGACCGTCTTGTGATTAAGGTCGTGGAGACCTAACTGATAAAGTTGCAACTGCTGACGGAGAGTCAATGGAGGACGTCTCGCGTAGCAAGGTCGACCGAGGTCTTGACCAGCCTCGGTTCGATTAAAATGGTGAGCTTCCGGTACGGTGGATGAGGGACCAAGGAAGCGGCCTATGAGTGAAGCGCTAAGTCACCTGCGAAGGATCCTAGAGGGTGCTGACCATACGGTGCTCGGGCTCTGGGTCGCCTAGGATACCCACGCGTGCGTCGAGGAAGATATTGGAACAAGGAGTAAGAGTTGTTTTGTGAAACCGGGCATGGATCTGTTTGACTGACCTTGCTGGTCCTCAACGGATGAGTCCATGGCTCTTTTATATGGATCTGTTGGTTGATCTTGCTGATCTTCAACGAGAGTCCATCTTGATAAGTGATTATATTGCCGAGTATTATGAGCTAGGAACTATGGAAACGGCCTCTGTGTGGACAGGTGGTGAGCGTTCTAGTTGCCAATGATGCCATAGATACTCTGATGAAGGAATGATGAAAAATTATGAATCAACTGGATAAATTGGGAGATTGTGATCAGTGGTACTATGGTTTCATTAAAGGATTGTTTTAAAGTTAGCTGATGCTAAGAAAAAGGCAATTTTCATATTGGGTGTGTAAGTGGTGTGGCTAGTTTTATGTTTGCATGAAATTCCGGCTAGGGGGCCTTGGAACTCTTTTCCTTGGTACCCGGGACAAAACCTAACCAAATTCCAAATTGGATCCCATCACTACAGTGGTTGGGCGGTTGGCTAACCCATGGGATCGGATGGGGTTAGGCTGGACTGATGGATCCATAAATCGAGACTCAACTTTGTTTTTACGATAGATAAAGTAAATCCCGGATAGAAATTGTTCTATGGATAGGAATCAACGGCTGTGCCTCTTGATGGGGAAAAAAGCGTTGATCCCAATGATCCAAGTGCAAGTTTCTACCTTGAATTGACCAAGTACCGTTAAAGGTGCAGTCAGATCAGTTGATCCGTAATGATCTTGACTACGTTAGAGTAAAAAGTTATCTTGGAGGAATCGCCCGTGCTTCCGGATAAGGGAAGTTTTTCCGGGTTCGGTTTTGGAAAAACCGACGGATTAGTCTTTTGTCCGGATATCCGTGGACGAGGCCCCGAGTGTGGGACCCTGCCTCGCGCAAGAAGTGCTACTTCCGCTGCTAGTACCCCGAATCCGTTGCGCGGTGGGAACAGGGATCTCACAGTTGGTATCAGAGCATTTGGTTAATAAAGATCAACTGAGAAGACAAATATGTCAAAAATTTATCAAGAAACAAAAAAAAAGGTTGTAATTGTGTGATATAAGTCATACAATTTGATATTCAAACTAAAATTCGTAATTTGGTAATTAGGTCTTCAGATGGAAGTACCACAATTATATAGAATCCCTGACTTGCTTGAGGCCTAGACATGATGGTATTTACCTTATAATTCCAAGGGCCGTGACTACCCGTATATACCGAGAGTATACTGCAGCTCTTTACTGACAGTATATACGAGTAAATCTAAGACTTGAAATTATAAGCGTTAATGCTATCCAGAGGATGATTTCGAATGTGGTTGATATGATTTTTAATTCTATTTGAGAATTGATGAATTGAATTGGATTCTGATTGAAAAATGATGATCCTTGAAATTTGGTTGAAATGTAATAAGCTGAGCGAAACCTCAATGAGGATGAATGGGACGAGTCCCTGTGATGATATTCATAATTGGAATGATGATAATGATTTCAGCAAATCACTATGAGATTAGTGGATTGTGCTGTCAGATTGCTACTATTAATACTTGACCGTTAGATCAAGTTAAGGGATGACAAATTGAGAACTTACTTGACTAAAATTCCCGTGGAGGAATGTTCAGAAGGAAATTTTTTGGTCTAATGGACCATTATCATGTTAAAGATATGAATGATATGATCTGAATGAATTGTTGATAAGTTCTAAGGGATATTTATCCTAGTATTTTGTTGGGTTGACCAGAATATAAGGAACCCCAGAATAAAATTGGATCTTAAGAAAAAGAGTTGTTCTCTTCCTACGAGATGAGAACATCTCGCGCCTTTTTTTAAGTGGGGTAGAATGTAAGAATTCTCCCCAGTTTTTGAGGTATTCAAAAATAAGAATCTCCTCTCTAATCTTATAACTATTCTCTCTCTAATACATAAATTTTTGACAGAATCATGAGACGAGGAAATCGTAGCCGTCAGCAGCCAGACCCTCTCACTGAAGATAACGAACTTGATCCTGATGTTCGCAAGGCTCTTCATAGGACTCAACCAGGACCCTTCAAAGGAGAAGGGGAGAACCTAGGTGAGACTGTGGAGAAATGGGTGGAAGCCATGGAAGAGTATTTTGACGTCACAGGTTATAATGAGCTGAGCAAAATAGCTCTTGGCCGGTTGAAAATAGTGGAAACAGCCAGGGTAGCATGGAGGAACCACTGTGACACCAACCGTCTAAATAGAAATACCCAATCTTGGAATGACCTAAAAACCTATTTGAGAAAGAGATTCTGTCCCCCTGGATTTTTGGAAACCAAAATGAATGAATTTTTAGAACTAAAGCAGGAGAACAAAACCATTGAAGAATATCACCAAGCCTTTGCTCTTCTACTCAAATACTCACCACCTCTAGATGAAGAACAGCTCATGGCCAGGTTCATTCGGGCAATGAACGAACCTTTGGACACACTGGTCAAAAATGCCAAACCAGTGTCCATGGCTGAAGCAGTAAAAATGGCAAAGGATTTTGCCAAAGCCTTTGTAGTAAAGGTCCCGCCAAAACCTGCACCCTCTAACTTTAAAAGATTCCAAGCCCAGGAAGGTACTTCAAACTTTCCACCTCCAAAGAGGCAGCAAGGACCGTTTCAGAATCAAGATGCAGGAAGATTCCAAAGTGAAGGAAGATCCTTCCCCCAAAATACTTTCTCAGGAGGACCATCTATTTTAAGGATGCAGAACAATGAACCCAGAAGTGAGAACCGGTGTTTTGGATGCCAAGGTTTTGGTCATCAGTTAAAAGACTGCCCAACTCCTGCCATGTCAAGGGGACAGGGAAGTCTAGGACCCCGAATTCAGAGACCAATTCCTTCATACCAGTCTAATCAGGGTCCATCTCACCCAAGCCAGGGTAACCCCAGAAGAACTCCAAATCAACCATCTGCCTCTACCCAGAATAACCTTAGAACTCCTTTCCAGAACAGGGGCAACCAAAGAGAAAGAATTCCACCTCAGACTGCAGCAGCCAGAGCAGTCACAATTTCAGAAGAAGTAGAAGAGGAAAGAAGGGCAGATCTTTACTGCAATTGAAAAACCAAGGACTTAACAGACAGTTCTCAAGTCATCCATACTCCACCAGAATACCAGGGAAAAATCGACCGTCCACTTCCAAGGCGTAAAGTTGAATGTGATTGAAGAAGAAGAAGATGTGATAAAAGAAATCATACTCCACCTGCGAGATGAGGACATCTCGCGTTTTTTAAGTGGGGTAGAATGTAAGATTCCTCTCCCAACCCCTTTTTGATGTCTAGTATCTTCCCCTGTAATCAACCCCTCTTCAGAAATATAAAGACCTTGTTTCTAACTATTTTAGCCTAGAGAGAGAAAATATTCTAGAGAGAGAATATTCAGATTTTGAATATTTTTGGATAGAAAAATATCTCTTATAATTCAGATGAGTTCCCCTGAAACAAAAATTCAAAAAGAATTTTCCAATGTGCAATTGGAATTAATTGGAAATAGGTATAAAGAACCTTAGTCTAAGGGTCTAGATTTTCAGAAATCTTTAGACTATGGTCCAATTAAGGTTCCTATGGGCCAATAGCATCAATCCATGTGTAGGGAGTAGATAAATCCAATTTGTAAAAAAGAAGATACCCAAAAATGAGTAAATGCTCACATAAGGTGAAGAGTTGAAAATGTACAAGGTTTATTAGTAAAAAACTATGAGCAATATTAAAAATATGAGATATTTTGGGAATAATGATTTTATTATGACACATATGTAAGGAAGGGGAGTCCCTTAAATGCTCACATAAGATGAAGAGTTGAAAATGTACAAGGTTTATTAGTAAAAAACTATGAGCAATATTAAAATGATTCCATTATGACACATATGTAAGGAAGGGGAGTTCTTTAAAGGATGTGCATATTTCACATAAGATGAAGAGTTGAAAATGTACAAGGTTTATTAGTAAAAAACTATGAGCAATATTAAAATGATTCCATTATGACACATATGTAAGGAAAGAGAGTTCTTTAAAGGAGGTGCATATTTCACATGCTTGAATGAGTTTTAAACTCATAAAAATTGAGATATTTCATCTCTCCTCTCTCCTCATTTAAGTCTAGTTCCAAAAAGTTAGCTTAACTGACCTAAAAATGGTCAAATATTGACCAAACTGATTTAGAAAATTCTAGAATCAGTTTGTTTGGTTAGGAGCTCAATTTTTCCTATAAATAGAAGCCTCCTCCTTGTTGAAAAATATATAGTGTTTATGCATCGTTACTCTACTCCACCTAAGCCAAGAACTGTGAATTCATTTAATAATTCACTAGTTTTTGGAGCTTCCCTCTTTCTTCAATCCCCATTAGTGGCTCCATCAACATACTTAACCAATTGATTGGTTGGGGGCCTCTACCGTGAACAAAGAATCAAGCAAGTTGTAAGGTAATTAGTGAATATTGATCTTTCTATAATTTCTCAATGTTTCTCTCTTCTCAACCCCTCTCAAGCTTGAGAAGTTTAATTGGTATGGTTTTTTTTAAATGCTATTGAAGTTTGAATAGTAGTGAAGAGTTACATAATGCTATTGAAGTTAATTTTCATTTATGTTTAAATTCTAATGATTTTTATGTAAATTCTCTCTCTCACTCAAGAAATGGTCATACTCATGACCCATTCTCAATCCAAATCAAGCTTTTCATAAAGCCTTTCCTTAACCCAAGATTAAGCTATGCTTGAGGCCAAATTATTGGCTTTTTTCTATGCTTTTAGTTTATGTATATTAATGATTCAATCCATTATGGATTAATAATCCAATTAGAGATTATTTTAATTATTTCCTTAATGATAAGCATTATCCCTTAGAAAAATTGAGATTTATCAGTCATAGCAGCGGAGCTATGGCAAAATTTTTATAAAAATTATGCATAAAATAATCTCATTCAAAGCATAAAAAGAGGACTTCCTACCATATTCTAGGAATTATCATCCTAGATTAATTGAAAGAATTTCATTACAATCATGGAGAAATTGAATTTTAATATCATGCATAATGATAAATTTTTATATCAAAAGTGTTACTTTTATCATTTCTATTTTCATGCATAAGAGTATGCATAATGATAAATTTTTATATCAAAAGTGTTACTTTTATCATTTTTATTTTCATGCATAGGAATATGCATAATGATAAATTTTTATATCAAAAGTGTTACTTTTATCATTTCTATTTTCATGCATAAGAGTATGCATAATGATAAATTTTTATATCAAAAGTGTTACTTTTATCATTTTTATTTTCATGCATAGGAATATGCATAATGATAAATTTTTATATCAAAAGTGTTACTTTTATCATTTTTATTTTCATGCATAAGAGTATGCATAATGATAAATTTTTATATCAAAAGTGTTACTTTTATCATTTTTATTTTCATGCATAGGAATATGCATAATGATAAATTTTTATATCAAAAGTGTTACTTTTATCATTTTTATTTTCATGCATAGGAATATACATAATGATAAATTTTTATATCAAAAGTGTTACTTTTATCATTTCTATTTTCATGCATAAGAGTATGCATAATGATAAATTTTTATATCAAAAGTGTTACTTTTATCATTTTTAATTTTCATGCATAGAAGTATGCATAAGAGTTGATTATTTTATTATAAAAGTGTGACTTATATCATAATTGAATTTCATGCATAGAGGTATGCATAAAAGTTGATTATTTTATTGTAAGAGTGTTACTTTTATCATATTGGATTTCATGCATATAGGTATGCATAAAAGATATTCTTTTTATACTAAAAGTGTGATTTTTCTCATAAATGGATTTTATGCTTAACTTAGATGCATAAGAGAAATTCTTTTATTCTAAAAGTGTAATTTCCTACCAAACTGAATTTATGCATAAGAAGATGCATAAAAGATTGATTTTAATTTCGAAAGTGTTAGTCTCCTTAAATGGAATTTATGTATAAATAAATGTGTAGAGAAATCTTATATCAAATAAAAGAATTCTCTTTTTTTTTCTTTTTTTTCTTTTTTTTTAAAGATATGAAATGTGATAAGATGTGATAAGAGGTGTATGAGATGTGATAAGAATTGATAAGATGCGTATGGAAAGTGATAGGATGTGATAAGAGGTGTGATAAGAGGTGATAAGATGCTTATGAAATAAGTTAGGATGTGATAAGATGAATTAAGATGTGTATGGGGGGATGAGGTAAGAAGTGTATGTGATAGGATAAGATGTATATGGGTTGTGATAGGGCGAGAATGGATGTGATGTAAAAGATTAGATGTGAAGGTATATGGGGTTATATAAATGGGAATGTGAAAATGGATGTATGTATGTGGATGTGTGGATATGGAGATGGGAGTGTGGATGTATGAACATGAAAATGGATATATGCATGAAGATGTATATACATAGATGTAAATGTGGATGTAGATGTGGATGTATAGATGTGAATGGATGTGGATGTATAGATGTGAATGGAAATGTGGATGTGGATGTATGTGAATGTGGATGTAGATGTGGATGTATAGATGTGAATGTGGAATGTGGATGTGGATGTATGTATGTATGTGGATGTAGATGTGGATGTATAGATGTGGATGTATGGGAATGTGGATGCAGATGTGGTTGTATAGATGTGAATGTGGAATGTGGATGTGGATGTATGTATGTATGTGGATGTAGATGTGGATGTATAGATGTGGATGTATGGGAATGTGGATGCATGTATGTGAATGTGAATGTAGATGTGAATGTGGAATGTGGATGTATAGATGTGGATGTATGGGAATGTGGATGTGGATGTATGTGAATGTGAATGTAGATGTGGATGTATAGATGTGAATGTGGAATGTGAATGTGGATGTATGTATGTATGTGGATGTATGGATGTGTATGTATGAATGTGGATATGGGATGTGGATGTATAAATGAGGATGTGAAAATGGAGGTAAGCATGTAGATGTGGATGTATGGATGTGAATGTGGATGTGGATGTGGATGTATAGATGTGGATATGGATGTGAATATATGATATGTGATGTGAAGGAATCTGAAGTGAAGAGATGGAAAAGGAGGTGATTGGATGAGTACACATATACATGGAATGTGGAATAAGTAATGTGGATTAATGAGGGATAATGTGGAAAAATGAGAGTTAATATAGAAACTGTATTTGTAAACTGTTTGTAAATGCTGTTTGTAAATGGTTGTTTTATGTCAAGAATGCTGGGGAAGCATTTTGACCGTCTTGTGATTAAGGTCGTGGAGACCTAACTGATAAAGTTGCAACTGCTGACGGAGAGTCAATGGAGGACGTCTCGCGTAGCAAGGTCGACCGAGGTCTTGACCAGCCTCGGTTCGATTAAAATGGTGAGCTTCCGGTACGGTGGATGAGGGACCAAGGAAGCGGCCTATGAGTGAAGCGCTAAGTCACCTGCGAAGGATCCTAGAGGGTGCTGACCATACGGTGCTCGGGCTCTGGGTCGCCTAGGATACCCACGCGTGCGTCGAGGAAGATATTGGAACAAGGAGTAAGAGTTGTTTTGTGAAACCGGGCATGGATCTGGTTGACTGACCTTGCTGGTCCTCAACGGATGAGTCCATGGCTCTTTTATATGGATCTGTTGGTTGATCTTGCTGATCTTCAACGAGAGTCCATCTTGATAAGTGATTATATTGCCGAGTATTATGAGCTAGGAACTATGGAAACGGCCTCTGTGTGGACAGGTGGTGAGCGTTCTAGTTGCCAATGATGCCATAGATACTCTGATGAAGGAATGATGAAAAATTATGAATCAACTGGATAAATTGGGAGATTGTGATCAGTGGTACTATGGTTTCATTAAAGGATTGTTTTAAAGTTAGCTGATGCTAAGAAAAAGGCAATTTTCATATTGGGTGTGTAAGTGGTGTGGCTAGTTTTATGTTTGCATGAAATTCCGGCTAGGGGACCTTGGAACTCTTTTCCTTGGTACCCGGGACAAAACCTAACCAAATTCCAAATTGGATCCCATCACTACAGTGGTTGGGCGGTTGGCTAACCCATGGGATCGGATGGGGTTAGGCTGGACTGATGGATCCATAAATCGAGACTCAACTTTGTTTTTACGATAGATAAAGTAAATCCCGGATAGAAATTGTTCTATGGATAGGAATCAACGGCTGTGCCTCTTGATGGGGAAAAAAGCGTTGATCCCAATGATCCAAGTGCAAGTTTCTACCTTGAATTGACCAAGTACCGTTAAAGGTGCAGTCAGATCAGTTGATCCGTAATGATCTTGACTACGTTAGAGTAAAAAGTTATCCTGGAGGAATCGCCCGTGCTTTCCGGATAAGGGAAGTTTTTCCGGGTTCGGTTTTGGAAAAACCGACGGATTAGTCTTTTGTCCGGATATCCGTGGACGAGGCCCCGAGTGTGGGACCCTGCCTCGCGCAAGAAGTGCTACTTCCGCTGCTAGTACCCCGAATCCGTTGCGCGTGTTACCATATTATAGTAGTGATGTGTGTGAACACACTTAGGACCGCCGGGGCACTTTTTCCCTCACTAGGAGGTTTTTTCCCCCGTGCATTGTATATACGCCCATTATCTTCTAGGGCTTGTTATCTTTCATTTTTGGCACTCATAATTCACTACTGTGTTGTGCTCAAGCTTCCTCATCTTCTTGAAGTTGTGTGTGCATTCCTGCAACCCTAATTCCAACAATTGGTATCAGAGCAGGCTTCCTCCTCCCGGGCAGCATCACCGGCACCTGCCGCTTCATCTCCTCCGATTGCGACGAGGTTTCACGAGCGTCTGCAGGTTAGTATATGCCGTGGGGCTTGTTCGTTTCAGAATTTTGATCTGAAGTCATTTCGCCCTCCGTTTTTGCATTCCAAGTACTGCGCAGGCAAAATCGTCCTACTGTGCAGATTTTCTGTCAAGATTAAAATCTGCAGGACAGGTGCCCATTCGTCTGTTTTGGGCTGTGCTACATAGCACAGGTCGATTTTATACAGGTTTACCTCTTACAGACAGCATTTACATCTATTAGTACAGTCATTGGCCATGGCTGACAACAATGATGTATTCCGCATGTTGGCTGCTGAGGATAAGTTGGATGGCACCAACTATCCATTGTGGGCATATATGATGCGACATGTATTGGTAGCAAAGGGGTTATGGAACATTGTGCAGGGTATTGATGCACGTCCTATTGTGGCTGGGAATGCTGCAAACACATCAGAAACAGGTACTGTTGATGATGGTGCAGGCACAAGTGCTGTAGCAGCTGTTCGAGAACCACCACTTTCAGCAGAGCAGATTCGTTGGGATGGTAGAGATGCGCAGGCTCATGCCTTGATTGCGCTGTCTGTCAAACGTACCATTATCCCACATATTCGCTCCTGCAGGACTTCTAAGGATGCTTGGGATGTACTTGCCACATTGTATCAGGCAAGAAATGAGGCTCGTGTTGCTTATCTCCGAAAACAGTTGGAGAGTGAGCATATGAATGAAGGTGATTCTATGGATAGCTTTTTGACAAAGATCAAGGATTTCAAAGAGCAGCTCATTTCTGCAGATGAAATCCTGTCAGACAGTTCACTTGTGCAGACTGTTTTGAATGGTCTACCAGATTCTTATCAGGGTTTTGCTTCCACTCTTCGCTTGATGATGAAAGGCAATCCCAATGCCTTATCATTTGAGGAGTTAGTTTCTATTTTGCTGCAAGAAGACCAGTCAAGGCAAAACAGGAATATTATGCGTGTCGCAGATCAAGCTTTCGTTGCTAGTCAGAGAAGCGGGAAAGGTAAAGCTGGCTTTTCTTCTAGTAAGCAGAAATCTGCAAATGCTGCGCAACCAAAGAAGGAAGACAAAGATGAGAAGAAGGGTGACAAACAGAAGACATTTTGCAAGTACTGTAAGGGAAATGATCATGTCATCAAAGCGTGTCCTAAGCTGGCTGCGAAAGAGGCTAAGAAGAAAGAGGCTGGTATGGCTGTTGCAGATGCCTCTCCTTCTAACAATGAATCTGCTAATGTTGTGCTAGATACAGAATGGGCATTCAATGCGCAGTGCAGTTATGACCCATCTTTGCATGACACATGTATGTCTGCAGTAGATTCAGATGTATGGTACTTTGACAGTGGTGCCACTAAGCATATCACCTCGCAGCGCAGTTTATTCACTTTCCTTGAGTCTGCTCCCACAGGGAATACTGTCACTTGTGCCAATAACTCCTCTTATCCCGTTAAAGGAGTTGGACAGATTGTGCTGAATGTTGCAAATTGCAACACCTTTACACTTTTTGATGCATTGTATGTGCCAGGGATCAAAAAGAATCTGCTGTCAGTCTCCGCATTTGCCAAAACAGGTTTGGTTGTAAAATTTGTGGATGACAGATGTACTGTTCATGATCTCTCTTGTGGTGACATCATTGTAGCATCTGGTTCACTATGTCGAGGGCTGTATAAGCTCAATATGGATGGCAAATGTGTAGAGGATTCAGCATGTGCTATTATGGATACGCAGGCTATTTCAGATGCAAAACTGTGGCATGCACGTTTTGGTCATCTGAATTTTGCAAGTTTGCTGCGCCTGCAGAAATCTGAAATGGTGTCTTCTTTGCCTAAGCTTGAGGCACCTGTCAAGCATGTTTGTGAGGGCTACATATTGGGTAAAATGCAGCGTGCTTCCTTTCCCAAAGATGGATCAGTGAGAGCTGAACGCAGATTGCAGCTTGTTCACAGTGATGTTTGTGGTCCCATGCAAACTCCATCATTTGGAAACTACCTTTACTTCGTGACTTTCATTGATGATTTTACCAGGCATGCATGGGTATATCCTTTGAAGGCAAAGTCCGAAGTGTTTTTGTGCTTCAAACAGTTTTTGGTTATGGCTGAAAATGTGTCAGAAAGTAAGATGGGCACCCTCCGTTCAGATCGAGGGGGGGAGTATATGTCTTCAGAATTTAATGCATTTTTGGCTGAGCGTGGGATAAAACACCAATGTACAGTGCCGTATACACCACAGCAAAATGGTGTGGCTGAGAGAAAAAACAGGTCTCTCATGGAAATGGCAAGATGTATGGTTAAGAGTCAAAGTCTACCACATGGTTTTTGGCTTGAGGCTGTCATGTGTGCCACTTATGTACTAAACAAGTGTCCCACCAAAGCATTACAGGTTGTCACTCCATATGAGGCTTGGCATAGCCGCAAGCCATCTGTTGGCCATTTACGTGTTTTTGGTTGCCTGGCATATGCATTAGTGCCTGTGCAACATCGCAGAAAATTGGATGACAAAGCTGTCAAATGTATTTTTGTTGGATATAGTGCTGAGAGCAAAGGCTATCGTTTGTATCATCCACAGACAAAGCGCATTTTGGTTAGCCGTGATGTTGTATTTGTGGAAGATGCAGTTCAGCCCTTGGTTTCATGTACTAAGGAGACAGATATCAGCTCACGTGATGTCTATGATACATTGTTGCCTCTTTTCAGTGGTGCACAGTCAAGTGCAATACCTCATGAGGCAGTTTTTCAGCCTATGCAGGTTTTAAATGATGGCACAGATCAGCCTATATCTGATGCAGATGTGCATGATGCACTTGAGGATGAGAGACAAGAGATTGAGGGCTCTAGGAATATGCCTAGATGGCTGGTGCAGACTTTGCGTGACAGCAAGTTGGATGCCCCTTTGTCTAGTCGCACTCGTTCTGGCTCTCATGGTGCCTCTTATGCGTCAGATTGTTATGCATTGGCTGTTTCTAGTATGTGCGATGAAAGTGAGCCTGTTTCATTTGATGAGGCACAAAGTTCAGAAAATTGGATGGCTGCTATGCAAGCAGAATACGATGCTATTATGAAGAATGGTACATGGTCTTTATGTGACTTGCCCCCTGGCAAGAAGGCCATTGGCACTAAGTGGGTATACAAATTGAAGCGTAAGCCTGATGGCACAGTGGATCGCCATAAGGCTAGGCTTGTTGCAAAAGGTTATGCTCAAGAGAAGGGCATTGATTTTGATGAGACTTTTGCTCCCACATGTCGTATGACCACTGTTCGTAGCATCTGTGCATTAGCAGCTCATAATGGTTGGAATGTACATCAGCTGGACATAAAGACTGCGTTCTTAAATGGAGATTTGCATGAGGAGGTGTATGTATCGCAGCCTCGTGGTTTTGTTCAAAGAGGGCAGGAAAACAAAGTGTGCAGGTTAAAAAAGGCTTTATATGGTTTAAAGCAAGCTCCACGAGCTTGGTATGAAAAAATACATGCATATTTGACTGCACATGGGTTTCAGAATAGTCCAACAGAAAGCACTTTGTATGTTAAACGTGTGGATGGTGTACATCTAATCATTGCTCTCTATGTCGATGACATGCTGCTCACAGGACCAAATGAGAGTCATATTGCTGATTTTAAGGCTGATTTGAATGCCTCTTTTGAGATGTCAGATTTGGGGCATTTGCATCATTATTTGGGGATACAATTTAAGCAGTGTGATGGAGGTATTGCTTTGTGTCAGACAAAGTATATTGAAACATTGTTGCGGAGATTTGGCCTTGAAGACTGCAAGCCTATTGCTACTCCAATGGAGACAGGTTTGAAGTTGAGTCTTCATGATGCTGGAGATCACTTTGATGTCACACTCTATCAGACAGCTGTTGGTTGCCTCATTTATGTATGCATTACGAGGCCAGACATTCAGTTTGCAGTCTCACAGGTGAGCAGATTTATGCATAGCCCAGGCATTAAGCATTGGCAGGCAGTGAAGCGTATCTTTCGCTATTTGAGTGGTACTCGGCATCTTGGGTTGTTTTATCCCAAGGGGGGATCATTGCCGCCAGATTTACATGTTTTTTCAGATTCTGACTGGGCTGGTTGTTATGACACACGCGTGTCCACGAGTGGTTTTTGCTTCATGCTTGGAAGCTCATGCATATCATGGTTGAGCAAGAAGCAGCCTACTGTGGCCACTTCTAGTTGTGAAGCTGAGTACAGGGCAGCTTTCACAGCTACGGTTGAGTGTGTGTGGCTCAGACGCCTTATGGCTGATTTGGGTGTTGGGCAGCCATCTGCCACCACCATCTTCACTGACAGTCAGAGCGCATTGGCAGTTGCGCGGAACCCAGTGTTCCATGCTCGTACGAAGCACATTGAGGTGCACTACCATTATGTCAGGGAGAGACTCTCTGCAGGAGAGATCAGTTTGGCTTATGTGCCAACACAGGATAACCTTGCAGACCTTTTCACAAAGGCTCTGCCTTGTGAGAAGTTCGAAGCTTTTCGCAAAGCTTTGGGCTTACTCCTTTTGTGGATTCGTCCACATAGCTAGACACTTCCCTATACATGAGTGCTAGCTCTTGTTCACCGCATCACTCCAGGGGGGATTTGTTACCATATTATAGTAGTGATGTGTGTGAACACACTTAGGACCGCCGGGGCACTTTTTCCCTCACTAGGAGGTTTTTTCCCCCGTGCATTGTATATACGCCCATTATCTTCTAGGGCTTGTTATCTTTCATTTTTGGCACTCATAATTCACTACTGTGTTGTGCTCAAGCTTCCTCATCTTCTTGAAGTTGTGTGTGCATTCCTGCAACCCTAATTCCAACAGCGCGGTGGGAACAGGGATCTCACATGGAAGTTATTCTTATCAAGCTTCTCAGCCACAATCTGAGTTATCCCATCATTTGACATTTTGCCAAACACACAATTTTACCATAACAGCACTCTGGTTTTTCTACACAAACTGCTGTATTTTCTGCACAGCGGTACTGTAGTACTCTCAAATGTCATAACCAGTGACTTCAATGTGCATACATATACCCAATGGCAACTGTAGACCTCTTTGCAGCACCCACAGTGTCTGCACAGTCAATCTATCTTCCTGCAGTTCTTAAAACAGAGTTCTGTAGAGAATCGATGACTTACCCGTCTCGCAGTGCTCGAAATCGCCTGCTTTCTGAAAAACGGAGGTTCAGATGCGCCGAAAACGCGTTTTCGGCCCAGAAAAAAAATCTGTCCAATAGGACAGTATAGTTGCCCTATAGCTTTACTCCTGCGAAGAAAGCTCCTCAATCAAAGATCGTTGTCGGTGCCTCCCGTAGAGCTCCTGACAAGGGTGTAGTCACCAACACAAATAGGGAAGAGTAGTTGAAGCTCTTACCCTCGTACCGCTTCCTGTGGTTCTCTTGCTTACAGCTCAGCCCTTAGCAGCACGAACCAGGCTCTGATACCATGAAAAGATGCAGGGGGGAAGAGAGCTTGAGCTCTTGCAAGCACACACACACACACAAAACCCTAATAGAGAACACACAAGGTGAGAGGCTGAAATCTTCTTCTTCTCTACTCAAACTCAACACACCATATACAAGATAAGAGTACTCATAATATGAAAGGTACTCAACCAATACATATGAAAGGTACTCAACCAATACATATACGGGTTCTCTATAGTGTGAACCCGACTAAATGAGCTCGCGCTATAACTATGCCAGTCTCTAGAATGGCTGTCACACAGCCTGTCATCCCACTGGCCGCATATCACCCAAGATCTCACCAACCATGCCAGTGGTGTAAGTGTGGGGCCTATCTCCCAGGCGGGTCATCAGTGGCTATCGTCTCACTAGACGAGCTCGATATCTCAACAAATAGGACCTAGAAGTTTGCAACAAAATGGGAGGAGAGTGCTTTACATTCTCCAAATGGCCTAAATCGTGTTTTCCTAGAAATTCTTATATTAGTTTTAGTTTTCATTTCTTCCTCTTTGTTTTGCTCTCTTTGGCCCTGGGGAATTCCTCCTAGTATCATTTACTGTCCAGGACACTGTAAGATGTTCCTAGCATTTGATTGGATATGGATGTCAATAGAAATGGAGAATTTGCAACAAAATGCGAGGAGAGTACTTGACATTTTCCAAATGGCCCTGCATCGCATTTTCTTGCAAATTCCTGTGTCCCTTTTGGTTTTCACTTCTTCCTCATTGTTTTGCTTTCTATGGCCCTGGGGATTTCTTCCTTGATGATGAGAAAAGTTTTTGCTTTGGAACAGTTGATTCTCAGGCCCCTCCTTTTAAGAGGAAGCTGGACTTTTCTGCTGCTATACTTAGACCACAGCAATCACCAAATGATTCATGTGTGCTCATGAAGAGAGTTGTTTGGTGATATCCTATACATTCCCTAATTGCATATGTCAGCATATAGAATTCATGATATCTAAATTTTTGTTCAGGCAAAAGCAAGAGACTGGAGCAGAAAGGTGAGTCTTTCCTTTCAAAACAAAGGGAACCAGAAGAGGACAAATCTCCAGATTTGCTCCTATTTGACTTTCTTCACAAGTGCAAGGCTCAGAGGAACTTCCACATATACCACAATATTTTCAATAGGGAGTTCACTATGAGCTTTGTACTAGAGCATCACAGAGATTTTCTTTCAGACCATTGGGATACCTTCAAACAACTGACAGAGGCAGGAAGAATTGTGGAAGGTGAAAAGGTTTTTGTGCATATAAATCATATTGTCTCCATTGACAGGCTGAGGTACCATGTGAATAGAAGATTTGACAGCCTGCCTGAGGAATATAAATTTAGCTGTAACTTGCACACCAGAAAGTGTAGAGTGCTTGAGGAAACCATGGCATTCCTTATGTACATTGTCTTTCATCAGCACTCTCTAGAAGAGCAAGGGCAGGAGGCTGAAGAAGAAGATACATCTGTAGTAGCAGAGGAAAAAGAGGATATTCCTGTGGCAGCAGATATGGCAGAGCAGGAAGAAGATATCAACCTCGAGGATGAGGTTCTTCAAGTGGCTGCTCTTGACCTTGTTCAACTGAGGACTGAAACTCCTGGGCAGCACAGCCAGTTGAAGATTTTGATGTTCAGTGCCCATGCTTCCAGGTGTCTTGATTGGTGGTAAAGATTATGTTTTCCTCCATGATATAGAGTGTATGTTCAATTTGAGGGAGGACTATGCCATTTCCCATATTGCCCAGGCTTCAAGGCTTGACAAGGAGGTTGGCATAGAGGATGACCATTCACTACTGGCTTTGGAAACAACTTTTGATCTTGCAGAGGCCCTTACTATTTGTTTCAAAGAGGCTAAAAATTTCCAAGAGCCAGATGACGCTGCCTTCCAGCTCACACAAGAAGCTATGAATCTCTCAGCACTTCGCAAGGGAAAGCTTAAAGAAGAGGCTGGACTGGAGGGGAGAGGAATAAATCTTTGGAAAGATGAACTTCTTGTTGCTGATGAAAATGAGAAGGTATGATCTTGTTACTTCAAATCAAATACTTTATCTTGTGTTTAAATGTTTTGTAGTTATGTATTATTGTCTCACTCCAATCTTTTGATATGTGACAGCTACAAATTGAGGATGACACATTCCTCCAGAGAACAAGTGGAAGCAGGCCGGCTGGGTTTGGCAAAATGTCAAGCCTAGCTCATTATATTCATGATCTAGGCAATGCTAAGATCTTGATTTACCATAGGCAGTTGAGCAACAATGGAGAAGCCATTGTTTACTTCTTTAAATGTTTGTCTAGGATTTTAGGTGGACATGATCTTCCATGGCAAAAGGAAAAGATCATTTTAATAGAGAGGTTGTCTGCCATAGATTTATTTGGGGATTATGTGAATAAGCGGGCCTCTAGGGCCTCTTACTTTTTGTCTTACACTTCTTATACATTAGCATGTGGTGTTAAGGAGCCCAAATGTCTGGAGGGCTATGGAAAACACAAGCTCATAAGGTTTCCAGAGCCACCCATGATTGCATCAGGCCACACAATCCAAGAAGAAGAACATGTGGAGATAGCTGAAGACAAGGATATCCCTCCCAGACAAGCAACAGAGGATAGCTGAAGACAAGGATATCCCTCCCAGACAAGCAACAGAGGCAAGCATTGATAAACAGACAGTCGACATCAAGCCAACAAGGAAGAAAAAGAGTCTAATCAAGTTCAAAAAGAGAGTTCCGACTGGCAGGCCCTGGGAGTAATAGGATTTAGTCATCAAATATAGCATAAACATTATGTTGAAGTTGAACTGATTTGTACAAAGTCTTTGATCCTCATCAGTTCCTTGTCCGTACGGACGATCAGTACCCTTTTGCATTTGTCCCATCACCGTACGACACTTCAGTACTCTTCCCACACTCAATAGCTTCTAAAAGCGTTTGACACTCAGTACCTTATTGGTAAGGATCAATAGTGTGTCTAGCATAATTAAGTAGTATTGATTGAATTTTTTGTGTGTAGCTCATGGATGTATTGATGCTTGTTAATATAGATCACATGTTTCACAAAAGAAATACTTTTGATGGAGTCTCAAAACATATAGGCATAACACCAAGAGTCACTTGTTCCACAGAATAAAAATCGATTGATTGAGTTTGAAAACATGTAGACATAACACCAATAAGTTACAAACTGCTATTCATGTTTACTTGTCCATTTATGGTTTCTAAATATCTTCGAATCCCTCCATTGTCTATGTCTCTCTGCTGCCATTGAATTGTCCAAAGTTTGTCTTCGTCTTTGCTTTTGGGCTAGAATAAAAGCAAGCTTGACTTTGGAACTAGCAACTTTTCTTTTAGCATGCAGCCTCTGTAGAATGCCTCGGTAAAACCATTGGAAGACTTCCTTCAGACTATTTGTCTTTTGACTCCCTCCATAGTGTTGTGTGTGTCTAAAAAATGCATTACGTGCCATGTAGTGAGACTTCTCCATGCCTTGGGTAGACCAAATTGCTGGGCATCCATACTTTTTGACAAAATAGGGAAGGTGGTTGTAGATGATATGCTGTTTTCACAGAGACATAAGAATGCATAGTAAGTTATAAAAAAAAGAGGATCACACGTAAGTAAAAGAAGAAGACATCACTTTACCATGTAGTGAGTTATATTGCAGGCTATCCACGTGTCTTTCATTGACTTCCCAAAATGTTTAATTGCCTCTTCAAAGTTCTTGTAATCACTCTTTGTCCATGTTACATTGTCACAGAACATGAAGAGTTGATCAAGAGACCTCCACACCTCTGCCTTCACATTTCGTGCTTCCCCATCTGCCTCATGATCTTTCACAGCATTATGGACTTGCTTCCACAATCCATAATTAATCCTTGAAACTGTTCTACCTTGCCTTACTTGCTTACTACTGTGTTTGGGTCGAGACAAGAATCTTCTTGTCTTAACACCACCAATAGAGGGCTTGATTGGTACCTCCTTGCCATTGGTAGACTTTTTAAAATCCTTTGTGATATGAACATCACCTCCATGCAGACCTATATCGGATAACACTTCTTCCAATGCATGAAGAGCATCCTTTCTATTTCTTTCGAGACGGAGTTTCCAAGCAAATCCAATATACAAAAATACCAATTTCTCAATAATTCGACATAGAGTATGCAATGTGCATATGTGAACATTACATAGTGGAATGTCAAGAATGGCCTTGAAGTCAGGGTCAACTTTATCTCTATTAGATGCTCTCTTCCACCATTTGAATCCATTACTTGAGCTGATTCTTTGCAGTAAAGACAAGGAGACTTTGAGTTACCTCCTTTACTAACGTTATACATGCACTTAAGTGTTTTAAGATCCCTCGCCATGTGCCACTCTACTTGAAAATCACCTTTTCCTGTAACATGGAGATTCTCTCCTTGCACTTGTCTTTTAATTATTCTTGGTATTTCCGTGTGGTGAAACACCCAATTTAGTGTTTCATGGCCTTCTGTCTTCACCTGCGATTATAGAAAACAAAGTCTTACTATAAAAGATTTGAAAACATTGACTAAAATCAAGTACAAAACAAAAAATGATCATACCTGGAACGAGCCTAACCACCATATGTGTTTCTCCGACTGCACACTAAAATACTTTGAACTCGCTTCAGTCAATGATGTATCAAGTTCTCCATTCATCAATGTAATAGTAATCCCTTTCATTTTCTTTTCCTTTACAACCTCACACTCATCCAGTTTGATAAGAAATTTCAAAATGCCTTTGCACTCTTCAAATGTTATTCCATAAATCTCGACCATTCTTCTTTGAAGTTGTTGTAGATCTACAAATATATTGTTCCAAGGGTCATATATAGTGGTTCCTTTACCACCATGAAATATTTCTTCAATATGGATATATGTCCAATAAACTCATCTATACTTTCATTCAAATGACCTCTTATCCTCCACACGGTTTGCTGGATTTGGCAGTAAAACTCGTTTAATCCTTTGATCTCTCAAAGTTGAGGATATCACATGGAAAATCGAACTATATCCCTTCCTGCTAACTCCACTAACATCAAGAGCCTCTTGGATTGTAGTACCATCAACTTGATTATTGGATATAAAGTCCTACAACATTGCGTTTGATTGTTTTGTATTTTTTTTCTTCAATCAAACCTTTTGCTACACCACAAGAAAGCAATCCTTTCATTTGTTTAACTAGAAGAAGGTTGGGATCCATATTTTCTTTTGCAGGCTTCAATAGTTTCTTATAGTAACAACACAATATGCCTATATTATTCAACACTTCCAATCTTGTTTTGCGTTAATGGATAAAATAGATATAGTCATTTGAGAGCATTTTTTAGTATAAAAAATAAAAAATTACAAACTAGCCTTGCTTTTTCCTGAATTCTTCGCTTGCATCCACCAGTCCCAGCCTTCAAATTTGCAATGTTTTTAATCTTCCTGCTTCGTTGTCTATCTCCAAGCACAGTTCTCTTCCTTCTTGCTCTTGTCAACTCTTTTTTACTCTTTGAATGCTCCTCAATTTCATTCTGCAATTGCTGCTCCAATTTTGCACGAATGGCTATCTCTTGAATCCTGGCCTCCTTTTCTTGTAGGTACATCGTTTTATATGTTTCTGCAAATGCAGACTATGCTGAAATATAACCAAGAAGTCTATTTTGCCCATCGCCCGCAAACCTCAGTAGTGTGGTTGGATTGACAAATGGAGGTGTAGAGTTTTTTACTAGACATTTTGGATATATGCTTCCATCGCACCATAAGTCAATATGTTGGAGCCCTTCTCTTCTCATATTTTCCCGTTGTTGAGCATTAAGCACTGTATCCTTTCATCTTTTTTGTGCTGGAGAGCATATTGTTCTTCTAAGTCGATGTGAAGATGGTGTAATCACTTCTTCTGAGATTGTGACTCACTAGTATCGGCCATTTTTTGTGCTTCTGAGGTTGCAAAGTTTGCTTGTCAATCTCATAGTCTTTTTGTAACATGAATCGTGGAAGTGTGGCGGTATCCATGCAATCATTAAGTTCAGTGATGGATTCTTTATGAGGCCTGCACACGTCGTCAAAAGAGATGCGGAATCTTCGGGAAACAAAAAAAAACTAAGGAGATATTTAATGCAAAATCGTGTTAGTTAGACAAAAGATTATCTTATTCCTTTCTGAACTGATAGTTCGGTAGTCCTTACTGACCATTCTGAGCCATGTTTCCATATTTTATTATTTTTGAGGTCTTTTAGGAGAGAAATAAATCAAAAAATAGTGAATTTCTTACAGGGCCCCAAAATGAACTCCCTTTTTCCCTAATGTTTCAGAGGGAAAAAGAAGCCTTACAGCACCACATCCGCTTCTAAAAACATCCCGACACTTGTGTGGTAAGTGTTTGGGGCACTGGTGACACACTGTTTTTCATAATCAAAACTTGTGTCAACATACGGATCAGATAGATATATATCTCCGGCAAGACAAGGCCGGCAATCACTTCAACTTGGGGCCTTGAACACACCTCTGGCAACAGAGTATGGAATGGCTGTCAGCAACACGAACATATCCAACAAAACAGCCCAACAGTGAGCTACAAATCAGCCCTCAATCCTCTTCAAACCTCAGTCTTCAAACTTTCAAAACGGGCCACAACCGATGCCCCTAAATCCCCCACTAATGCCAGGTTTTCTTCCCAAGAGAGGCCTGCACAGGATCGGCCTCCTTCAAGCTTTGAAAACAATACCCTGTTCACCTGAAAGTTGCTTGCACACTACCACACAATTTCCACCAGCTCTCGACTTCCAAAGATTAAGCACCATAGTCCAATGGCCACAAGAGCAGCACAAACACTATCGATATATAAGCCGAAAGTCAATAGTTCTAATACACCTTTCACCTCAATGATTCTTGTTGCCCAGTATGCCTCCTTTCTCTGGTCTGCAGCAGCGTATTCTCCTCAAGGAAGATTCTGATAGAGTTTCCCCTTGATACTCAGCTCTGCAAACCACCGCAACAACCCCTATATGCTTGGCAACAAACCTCAAACTCACCTTGGAAATGTTTTCTACATCACAATAAATATAGCCTGCTCTCAGCTTTACAAGGCAATGAATCTCAATAGCCCAATTACCACCCAAACAACACCACAGTACACCAACAACAAACTAAAAACTCAACAACAGAGTACTGTCACCTTACACTCATCAATGGCCTGCTTTCTCTCTCAGTGGTCTGCAGCTTGATTTTTGAAGCACCTAGGCTGCAGCTCCCCGTAACGGTCCCCATATACCTCACCTTAAAGTCGTTGGCTCTGCCAACTAAACCCACGCCACAAGCCTCCAGTAGCAGTCCCCAACGGGTCGTCCTCTTCTCTGGTTCTTGACTCTAGAACCTTCGAAAGCCGCTTCCCTTTGCGATGGAGATACAGTACTTCGACCAGCCCTTTGTTGCTTCCCACGGCCTCCTACAGCGAATTCTGCATGCCTCTGCCCGCCGTCGTCAGCTCCTCGGGCATTGGTAGCAGCTCCACAATCTCTCCTCTACGTTCACAGCTTCAGCACCTTTCCTCAATTCGAAAGAAATTAAACAGGCGCCACCTCCTACTTAATTTGTGCCTGAGTCACACCACCGGCGGAGGCAAGAGTGGGAGGTGTGGCATTGGTAGGTGTAACAAGCCAATCCCAGAGATCCAGGCCACGCGAGGCCGATTTCACCTTCACCTTCCACAAACTATAGTTGGAACCATCCAACTTTGCAGACTTAGAGAACATATGAAGTGTAGTCGGGACAGCCATCACAAGAGCTTGGGCTCAATTTCAGAAGAATGTACAATCTTGGAAGGAGTGTCCACCACCACAGGTACCAGAAGCCACCAATCCTCAACTTAGAACACTAAAAATTGCCAGAGCCACCTGTCGAGCGGGAAGAAAACGCAGCAAGGTAGATGTTGCAGCCCTAAAAAGAAGCAACTCACAGGTGAAGAAGGGAATCTCAGAGATCAAACTAGTGAGGGAAGACCTAAATCTACAGCGGAGAGGTGCTTAAATCAACAGCAGAACCAAGAAGAAAACGCAGATTTGAAGGTGCTTAAAACTGAGGTAAATCTGGGGCAAAAAGTTAACGCTGAATGGGGCAGCAGATTAACGGTGAACCAAGAGCGATGACACCATGAATGAGTGCACAGAGCGGAAGCAAACAAGCACTAGAGTATGCAGAGCAGTGAGTGCGAGAGAGAGAGTGCGAGAGAGAGAGAGAGAGAGAGAGAGAGAGAGAGAGAGAGAGAGAGAGATGTGGAGCAACTATGCTGAATATATTGAAATGATACAGTCCCAAAGCAAGAGACAGAAAGAGTCTCATAAGTGAGGGAGCAAAAGGAAAGACTAGACTATGAGAGAAGTGGGAGGCCAGCCCACCTATTTATAGGTAAGCGAGGCTGGCCGACTGGACATGAGAACCTGGCCGACTGGACATAGGTAGGCTGGCCAACTGGGAAAAAGGTACCCGACATAAGAAAAATCCCAAAAAATGTACAAAATTAGGGTGGCCAGCAGCCCACAACCAAGGGCCATGAAAAGGCATAAAGAGGGATACCAAATATGAGCATAAGCAGGGGATGAATGTGCTAACATGGTGACGTCGCCACGATATTGATAAACTGGTTTTTTCTCGTATTCTAGAGTCATGAGGCTCTCACCTTTCTGGAGTCATGAGGCCAGGGTCTCTCTCTCTCTCTTTCTCTCTCTCTCTCTCTCTTCCTCCTTTATACACCCACGGCCTACGTCGATGCGCACACCAGGAGATGAAGATTCCAGTTGCCGCGCAAGCCGTCAGGTCTAACTACCGGATGATCCAGCACCTGCAGCAGGTGGAGGAGAGGCGTAGAGCCGGACAGAGCTTCCAGAGCCGGTTGTTTGCTCTTAAGGCACGAATGGAAAGTGCAAGTGGAGACGTACCTCTATTTAATGATAAGACGTGTTTCATTTCTGCAAAATATATATTAATCTGTCTACAATAAACTTGTTCAAATTCAAATTGTGAGGAGGTTGCTCAAATTTGTGCGTGAGAGAAGGAAAGGAGTCCTCTTCTAAAATTTCAAGTTTTAGATATATTTTGAAAAATTTATAGAGAAATGCCTTCTCAATTTGGTCAATTTCCTCTTCAACTTACAATGAGGGTTTTAAATTCGGCTCAAGAAAAAGTATTTCTCAAACTATGTTTGGACAGGTAGTATGGTTACTTCAACATAAATGGTTGTTAATTGCAATCTCCCAAATTCTTTCTTTTGTTTGTTCTCCTCTCATATAATTCAAGGCTATTAATGCATTGATTTGATTTCTCATCTAAAGGAGTGTAAAATAATACGACTGGAGAAGGCTCATGGCCAAAACCAACATTTACTCTAGCCTTAGAGGAGTTTCATGTACATGGTTCTTGGAATGATCTCTTTAAGTTCTATTTTCTTTTCTTCATGACTATTCAATTGCTTGTAGTGTGGCTTCTCTCTATCATGAACTGCATGAATAGGTTTAAAGGACCTGTGATGTGATGAACTACTGCATGAATAGGTTTAAAGGACCTGTGATGAAGTGTCTTTACGTACCAGGTTGTTTGTTGGCTAATGTGATTAAGCTACTAGCTTCTTCAATGCGCAACAATGATTGGATAAATATGTGCTCCATGTTGCACATTTTTGTTATTAAAACTTGTGCAAGGATGCTTTTTTTATCAAGGATATTTTGCATGTTCTTTAAACATGCTCTTATATTTTCTTTCATATATATGTTATGCCCTTTTCTTTTTTTCTTCTTTTAAAAAAAATCCAACAATTGATGGATGTGAAATATTTGGGAGTCTTCATATTTCCAAAACATATTGTTTCATTGTTGTTTTTTAACCCACTCCTAACCTTGCAAGGTGGTGTTCCGTGTAATGAGTAATGGTGGCATCAAGGTGTGCTCCGTATAGGGGAGAGCTAGCAACATTCTAGTTTAGGAGAGATAAACATTGCTAAAAGAGACTTGTCAAGCATGTCAGTGTGTGCCTAACCACACTATTGAGCTTGAAAGAAGTTCGCGCACAAACGTAACCTCACGGGCTAAAATTGGTCAATCTTTCTGTTTGGGACATCATAGCATAGCGGAGGCTACACTCCAACCCACACACTTTGTCAATCCGTGAGTGCAACCCGATTAGTGCATAGAGGCTATCCCGAATGGAAGAAGATTAGTTAACCACACACTAATGACTTCTAGTCCTACTCAATCCTTCTTCATCACTCAAGCAATCAATCTTACATAATCAAAGCATCAAGATTAGGCTACACTTAAGCATAAAAATACAACTTATGCAAAGAATCTAACATGCAAAGAGCTATCACACAAGCCTCAACTACACATCATTTCATGCACAAATCAGATTTTAGCATCAAAACATCATTAAGAAATCTAGATTAGCAAGTGTGTAGACCATAACCTCATATCATTGAAAATGTAGAGAATAGAGAGTACAAGATTGAAGCATGAATGGAGATGGAGAGCCTTGGGAGAGCACATGAGAAGGAGCTATGGAGCAAGCTCTCTCTATGAGCCTCTCAACCAAATGACCAAAGAGTCCTCCCTAGCTCTCAAATGGGCCACCTTTTATACAAAAACTCTAGAACTCCCAAAAGTTCCCATGTGGGATTATTGTCAAGCCCTCTCCCACATTCATCTACAACTTGGAACTCTTTTCAAGAGCCCTAAGTGTCTTTTTTGTTGCATCCTTGTATTGATCTTCCTTCGTCATGCAACACTCCCCCCTTCCTATTTTGCGCACGTCCTCGAGCGCGGTAGTAGCAAGAGCTGCAACAAAAAAACAATGGGTACAAGTAAAGTCTTTTTTTTTGGAAAAAAAAAGAAAAGAAAAGAAAAACCAGCAATGATAATTTCACACGTGAGCATACAAGTGCAAGGCTGATTAAAGTTTTAATGAGTACTAAAATCGGTGAGTAAGGACTAGTCAAAGTGAGACTTAAGTGGTAGATAGTGCTATGCAAAGGCAAGTGTGCTTTGTACACCGTCGGTTATGATCTCAGTCTCAATGTCCTACAAGTATTTAAGTTATTCCTAAGTGGCAAACCTACTCCTAAATATGAGCAAAGGTGATTGGAACTCTCTCTTTTTTTTTTCTTTTTTTTTCTTTTTTTTGATGTGTGTGTAGAAGGTGATAAAGATTAAGGTTCCATCCCAAAGAGACCCAAGCAATGGCCAAGAGACCTCCGCCAAGAGAATCTAAAGACCGCTAAGTATCTCAAGGGCGACAGACCCTTTTTCTTTCTTTTATGACCTAAGGAGTACCCCATGAAGATGAGGGCATCGGTCTCGAGGGCCCATAGTGTACCCCAGAGTCCTACCAACATCTATCAAGGCGATAGATTCCTCAAAGGTCTTTTTCTGAAGCTTTTAGACATCAGTGTTCACCCCATGGAAACCAAGGCATCGGCCCCAAGGTGCTAAGACAACCCCAAGTCTTACCCAGCATTCCACATGGCTGTAGACACATCATGTCTCAATTTACTTTGTATATATATATATATATATATATTTTATGGTATATTTTCATAAATGTTTTTATTAATCCTAGCACCTAGCTCATATCTACTAAGAGGTAGCTACCACTAGGGATAACTAATATACCTTGAAAGCATAAGAACTTGGCATATTCCATTGGTATATATCCTACACTGTCTTTAGATAGAAATATCTTTTACTAAGTCTTCTAAGAGTCTAGAATTCACTCACCATATTTTAACAACTAATCAAAAACTTAAACCAGCCAACATTGTGTGAACATGCAAACCATATATTCAAAAGATAAAAGCACATAAAGAAATAAAGATTAAGATTTGAATACACCTGTTGTAGTGCCTTGTTGATGTTGTTCGTTTGCATTGATGCATTGCTGATTTTGTGCAGATTGCTCCTCCTCGGTCTTTGTAGGCGTAGCATGTCTCCCCACTTCCTAATTTGTGTGCACGGTAGGTGGACTATTGGGGCGTGTTTGATGCTCTTTTTTTAGCGGAGATCTCTGCAAAATTTTTATTAACAAACAAGAAAAGAAAAGAAAAGAATAAAATTTGCCATTGGTGCCAATCACCGAATATAGCCGAGGGGAAAAAACCCAGTGGGAGAAAAGTGCCCTGGCTTGTCGATCTTATTGTGGAGTCACTGAGCTTACCCTTGTGCTGGTGGTGGATCTGTGTCCTCGTCTGCTGGAAAGATGGTATCAATTTCCTCAGGATGCAGAGACAACCCCTCACAAAAACCGTCCTCTGGAGAAGGTGGTAGAGGAAGGAGTGCTTCCTCACTAAAATATGGCATTGGTTCTATGGGAAGGTTAAGCAGACAGTTTCGATTTTGGAACTGCGCAATATAGGTACTCATATTGATCTAATATTGACATGTTGAGGCTTGGGGAAGGAGGGCTTGCAAGATCGGTGGTTGCAAGTCATTTAAGCTTGTATCCCTCCATTGTTGTGCTTGAACCTCCTCAGGTAATCTACGTTGATTTGGTCCTCTCTCTGGTATTCTCACATTAAGAAGATTATGGCGTTGGGGTGTAATTCCCACAATTTGCTTCATTAAGCCCGTGCCATATCGTCTAAAGTAAGAGCGGCATATCCAACAAATATGTGAAGCTTCTCCTAATATGAGCCGTGCACACTCTTGACAATGTGGAAATGGGTGATGCTGTTGATAGAATAACGTGACAAAGTGATGCCCACAGCAATTTTCACCTAAGGGAGCATAGAAGTACCTAGAATGTGTTTGAAACGGAGGAGCACTATAACCCCCGCGATGATCAGGTCGAGTACTATCAGGGTCAATGCATGGTGGACATGTATCTCGCCAAATATCCATCAGGAGTTATCTGGACGTAGAACAATGAAATTTAGAACACTCATATCCATCATTACAATTCCAATCAAAAACAAGATTATCTCAAAAAGAACACATCTTCTAAAGGCATAAGGAACTACATTATTCAAACATTGATTTACCAAAGAGCTTCAATTGTAGTGTTAATGCCTTATCTTTAGTTTTTGGTATGTCCTTCTTAGGTGGGGATTTTAGCAATTGTCTTGGAATTTGAGCAAGATAAGAGGATTTAGGCATTGAAATGCTAGAATCTATGCTCAAATGAGACTCATTTGGACTTGTCTTAGGTACACAAGTTGATGGTGGAATTGGGTAATAAGGAGAAATTGGGACAACCGGTGTTTCAATACATGTTTTAGGAAGATCAACACCAGTAGATTTGTAGGTGCTATCACAGCCACCTATCCTATCTTGAAGAGTTTGTGTTGATTTCTTTTGCACCCACTCATATGGAAAATCAAGGGTGGCTTTTGGAATCTTTCTGAAACACTCTTTTACTCCTAGCAAACCATGGCATTTTGGAACCAAATTGCTGTTGCCCCCTCATAATAGCCTTGTGCTTTAAGAACATGTTTTGGGACCCATCGAGTAACAACCCGAGGGTTAGGCTTGGAAATGATGTGCTTCTTAAGAGGCTTAGCAACTGGACTAGATGGTACAAGTTTGTACGCATCTTTGGGTAGCCAAATTGATAATTGCTTCTTGCCTGGCCTTCTTTGAGCAGCAACTAGAGTAGTTGGAACATGCCAGCCATGGCTCTCACTTGAGTCCTCATATCCACATCATTTGTTTTGGAGCTTCAAGAGCAGATTTTGAGAGTTGGTTGTGTAAGGTAGAAACATTACCCTTTTGACACGATAAAGCTCGTGGAGTAGCAGATCCCAAGATGCAATCAGAATCAATTTATAACTTGTATTGTCTATTCTTCCAATCTAATGAGCAATTCGTAGCACTTAACCACGATCTACCGAGAACAACCTCTACTACTGCCTTAGACTTACGTGCCACATAAAAGGGCACTGACATCTAGTGATCCTGAATGGTCATCATAATGACACATTTTCCCTCTATAGGGTTATCTTCTCCTGAGAAGCTTCGTAGGTCCACAGGAATTTGCACAAGTGGTGGTTGACCCAAGGCTATCCAGGTGTCAAACGAGAGAACATTATAATCTGCACCAGAGTCAATTAAGGCAGAGACAAAGTAGGTAGTCTCATGAAGATGGAGGCACACTTGAATATTGAATGGATCGACATATGGTTCATCAGTAGCCAACTGTATGGCCAACATAGAAGCTTTGCGACGCTCCTTGGCTTTTAAAACTCTAGCTTTAGCCTCCTCTTGAGCCTGAAGTTTAAGTAGGTCAAGTGCTTCTTTCCGTGTTTGTGCAGCATGCATCTGTTAAAGCATGGCTTCAGTTAATGGTTCATTGTATTTCTTGAGACGACTTCCATTAATGAAGTTAGCACCTTCTAAACGCACTGCACCACTTGGAGTAAGCTCATTAATCACAAACGGTCCTAGGCCACGTTTCTTGAGCTTTCTCTTATGCTTCTTAAGTGTGTATAAGAGCACCAGGTCTCCTTTTTTGAATCGGCCAGTTGTTACATTTCTATCATACCATTGCTTTTGTCTCCTCTTCTCAGCATATATCCCCATTACCGCCAATACGCGGGTCTCATCAAGCTTTTCCAATTCGTCAACGCGTTGTGAAAGCTCATGACCAGTCCAATCCAATTGTTTAGCTACTCATAGAGTAGGTACAAGAAATTCAATGGGAAGAATTGCGTCTAGCCCAAAAGCAAGCTCAAATGGGGTTGTGCCCACAGATGTTTTATAGGCTGTCCTATATGCCCAAAGAACTGAGTGCAACTTTTGCTCCCAATCAGTCCTATGTCCCTCAACAATCTTTGTGAGTGCTGTGCAGAGAATCTTGTTAGTACTCTCAGCTTGTCCATTGGTCTGGGGATGATAGGGTGCAGAACGCTTATGAATTACCATAAATTCTTGAAGCAAAAATTCTATGACTTCATTTACAAAGTGCACACCTTGATCACTAACGATCTCAATAGGTAAGCCATAGCGTGTAAACACGTACTCATACAAGAACTTGGCTATGGTTCTGGCATCATTTTTTACTGTAGCCCTTGCCTCAACCCATTTGGTCAAATAGTCAATTGCGACTATAATATATTCAGCATGCGTGTGACGAGCTGGAGGTTTAATGGGACCGACAAAATCAATACCCCATTTTGCAAAAGCACGTGTGCTTAACATAGGCCGCAATGGCATATTGTCCTTTGTGATGGGAGGTTTGGTCTTTTGACACTCGTCACAACGTTTCACATATTCTTCGGCATCCATTTGTAAGGTTGGCCACCAAAGCCCAGACCACCTAATCAACTTAGCTGTGGTATTGCCCGAAAAGTGTCCACCCCCAACACCTGCATGTGCACGAGTTAAGATTTTCAGATAGTCAGCTTCACATACACACATGCGTAAGTTGCCATCCTTGCCCCTCTTGTAGAGTTGGTCCTCTATCAGCATATAGTTTACTGCTTCAACTTTAATAGCATGCTTTCGATGTTTAGGAATTTTTTGATCCAAATGACCATGCTGAAGATAGTCCATAATATACTTACTCCAACTTGGTGTAGTTGAAATTTGGAATAATGTGACATTATGAATTGGCTTCTGAATTTTACATGAAGCACAGTTACGAACAAATGTTTCAGCATCTGTATGCATGGTAGGCCACCATTGCCCATCCTGAGATATACGTTGCACACAAGTAGTAGCTGATGCATGGATTCCATCGATACCTGCATGTGCCCATTGCAAGATTTGCTCATATTGGTCGGGGTTAGGTATAACCCGCAACACTCCATCATTACCCTGACGATATAATCTCCCTGAGATTAACGTGAATGGTCGCCATAGGTCCACATTAGGACCCGCTAGTTGTATCTGCCCACTTGTCAAAATTTCTAAAATGGATTCAGACCATTTAGGAGCTGTCTCTACAAGGAAAAGTGTTGAATCTAACATATCATCATCCACACCCATAGGAGCTTCGCCAGAGGTGATTCGAGACAAGTGATCTGCCCTAAGATGAGTTGTTCTTTTTCGAACTGCCACTTCAAAATCAAACTCAAGAAGGATGATAAACCACCTTACAATCCTTCCAGTTGCACAAGGTTTATTCACCAAATATAGCAATGCTTGATGGTCTACAAAAAATATGAATTTGTTTGCCAAAAGGTAATGGCGAAACTTTTTCACTGCATATATCATGGACAAACCTTCTCTTTCTGTTGTGGTGTAATTCTTCTCAGCATTGTTCAACTGTCGACTAGCATATGAGATTGGGAAATCCTTATTATGTTCTCCTGATTGAGCCAAAATATATCCAATTGCAAAGTTTGAAGCATCAATATGGATATGAAAGATTTGGTTCCAATCTGGTGCCCGTAAAATGGGTGCAGTCACTAATGCTTGCTTCAACTTTTCAAAGGATTCCTCACACTCATCAGTCCAATTAAACTTTACAAGAAGAGCAAATAATGGTCTGGCTAGGACAGCATACATGTAGATGAATCTACGGTAATAGCCACAATGTCCCATGAATGTTTGTACCCCTTTAGGGTTGATAGGCCGAGGTAATGAGACAATGACATCAATTTTATCCATATCTGTTGAAATCCCATTGCGAGAAACAATATGGCCCAAAATTTTCCCTTGTCTTACCATGAATTTGCACATGTCAGGATTCAAGCATATACGATAAAGTTGACACTTTTGAAACACAAGCCTGAGGTGTTCTATATGATCATCACGCTCTTGTGAGTGAACACATAAATCATCCATGAAGATCTCAAGAAATTGCCTAAGGCACTCCTTGAATACATGACTCATTAACCGCTGAAAGGTTGCTGGTACATTTGTTAGACCAAATGGCATAACACGATAGGCAAAGATGCCATCTTCAGTAGCAAAGGCTGTCTTGTGTTGATCCTTTGGATCAATTGACACTTGATTGTAACCGGAGAATCCATCCAAGAAACTATATGCCTTTTTCCCTACAACTCGTTCCAGAACATGATCCGTGAAAGTGGGTAATGATCACGCACAGTAGCTGCATTTACCTTCTTGAGGTTTACACATACTCGAAGTTTTCCATTTTTCTTGGTCACCACTACAATAGGGGAGACCCATTCAGTGTGTTCAATCTCATAGATAAATTCTGCCTCTAAGAGCTTGTCTATTTCTTCCTTTATCTTCCGTGCGAAGTTTTCATTGTAAGTATAAGGACGTTGCTTGGAGGGCTTTGCATCCTCTCGCAATGGAATTGTATGCTGACATATGCTTGGATCAACTCCCTTGAGGTCTTTATAACTCCAAGCAAAAACATCGCGATACTCCTTTATTGTTTGTATTAATAACTTCTCCTCATCTAAGGACAAGTCTGTGGCAATCCACACATAGCGAGGCTCTTCTCCTGGCTTAGCAATATCAATCTTTTTTGCATCTTCTGGACCATCGTATGAAATCCCTGGCATGCTTGGTTTTTGTCGCATGGGCTGTTGAAGAATAATCTTCCGATCTTGAAGAGTGTACTGTGTGAAATTGGGAGGAACATTTAGACCTTGTTCTTGTCCACTTGAGTCTTCACTCATCGAAGACCATGCGGTTTTGAGCTCTCCTTTGCCATCTTGCATCGGATTTTTTTGTTCAACCGTTATCTTTGCACTTCCCACACTCTTTTTTGAATCGGTTTTAGACTTGAGTTTTGGTTTTTGTTTCTTCGTTTTTTTACGATTTTTGCTAACATTTTTTAGCTTTTCTCTTGCTTGGAATCCATCTGCTCGTTTCACTTGATCTTTGATACTATCTTGTGCTTGGACATAGTATAGATATCCGTTCTTTCCTGAGAAGTGAGGTGGTGGTCGAGAGTTTTCACTCTTAGACTCCTCCTTTTCTTTTTGTAGTCTCTCACGTTGTTCCCGCCCATCTTGTCTACTGATTCTCTTATGGCTCTTACAACATTTACGTTTAGGTCAGCTTCGAGGGATCTCTACTTGAACCTCCCTTCCTCTCAAGAGTAGGTGTGCCTTTCCTAACTCTTCCTCAGGGATTGTCACATCATTATTAAAATCAGAGTCCCAGCCATCTTCCTTATGAGCATCATTAGCATATTCGAGTGTTAAATCCTCCACTGAGACTTCCTCGACATGCAGAGCTGTTGTGGATGTATCCCTATAGTACAAATCATCTAGAAGGGCACGTGGTTGTACCATTCGTATAGGAATAATATCATATCCATTTGAGTCACAAAATTGAATTGGCTTCGGTAAAGCACATGTCGATAATGTTGCAAGGACATGACTCCATTCTAATGGATCAATTAAATGCTCAGGGAAGGGTTGTGGAATGTATGCCTCGTCTGATACACTTCGATTACCCTTAAGTCTCTCAGTGTTGAAATCCCTACATGAGGCTCCACACATCCACAGATCTTCTCGCCCGTCTGACAATGTAACTCTTGAGCCCTCAGATGAAGCAGAATCAAACTCATCTATTGGAGACCTTGTTACATCACGATATGAGTGATTCCTTAGGTTGACTCTTGTGATGACAGAATCATGTCGGAGGTACAAATAATTGTATCCCCAATCTTGAATCATTTGAAATTGTCGCACGAATGGTCTACCCAATATCACTTCATAGTTTGGATGTTTTCCAAAATCCACTACTGCAAAGGTGTGCTCATATTCAATCCCACATGTGGTGACCAATATGTTCTCAAGCAGCCCAAGGGGATGTTCTAAGCTTCCATCTGCTAGCTGCAAGCGCATCCTGGTACTCCTAATATCTGGTTTGTTCCACTTTTCCCAAATGGACCTTGTCACAATTCCCACTCCTGCACCACTATCAAGTATTGCAGTTGAAACTACTTTTCGCACTTCTAATGGGAGGGTAGCATTTCCCTGATCGTCCTCACAAAATTTTCCTACTTTGTTGATAGGAACTGGCATAACATGCTTTGTCTCAGGGTGTATAGTACACTGGTGACCCTTTTGTAGCAATACCTGCTCTGACAAACATGTGGCAATATCATTCCACAACTCAGGTCGAATTTTTATCAAATCAAGCAAAGGTAAGGTACAAGCCACTGGTGCTGACAAAATAGCTTGCACCATACTCATATCCTTCTCCTTTGTCAACCTTTTATGCATGGAGGGTATCCTCAAGGTTTGAGAACAGTTCTCATATTCTCCCAGATATGATGGTAAGGTTTTGATTGTATGCTTACTTCTAGGAGAAATAATTGTTTGGACTTCCTCCTGGATGCTTGGGCGTCTAAAGTTGTTTTCCGTGCCCCTGGTAAAATCCACCTCAGAGAATGGAGGTGAACTAATAGAAGACATGTTCTCATTAACTTTCTCATGAACTGCGGCCCACATCTCATTTGCCATGTCCTCATTAGCATCAATAACTTCATCATTGCATGGGAAGACAAGGCTAGGTGGTGGCAGAATACCTCCTTTCAATTGGGTGTCAATTGGTGCAGACCTTTCGCTATGAGCTTGTGAAATGAGCTCATTTTTCATTTCCCTACTTGATGACACTTTTGGTATGGTTTCTAATGTTGGCTTAAGAGAGGTTGGGCCCCGAGGAATAGGTGGTGGTGGTCCCTCAAGTATTGACTGAGCTTCCCTAATGAGTTGCTGATGTATAGCTAGATTGATCTTCTCCTCACGAGGGTTTGGGTATTCTTGAAGCTTCTTGGGTAGCTCAGATAAAGCTGCAATGCAACTTCTATGAGCATCAATGATGGCATCTAGAGTCTCATTCACTTTATCCACAAAAACAGAACCCCCAGAACTATCCTCAGTCGTACTGGCCTCATCTTGTTTAGTACTAAGCCCAGGTTGAGGTTGATGTTCCTCATGCACTTCTTGGGATGTAAAAGTTTGATCCCTCAGGTTTTGTTTAGAGGCATCTTGAGAACTAGTGGATGCACTTTTAGTTTGCTTGTTTCGGTTCTTCTTCCTCCGAGTGGTTTTCTATTGGACTGTAGGGTCTTGTCCACTAGATTTGTCTTTGCATCCCTAGTTCGAGGTGTCTCATCAGTCTGTATTTCGGCATTTCGTGTCTGTGATCTAGTCATGACTCTAAGTGGCACGACATCCTCATTCTCAGATGAAGGTGGTGATGGAACTGCCCCTACAAGGTTGAGTGAGACCTTTGGTTGAGAGGTGCCTTCCTCATGTGGTTTCAGCAAACAATCCTTTGGGAAGTGTTCTACACAACACCCTAGACAATATCTTTCAATTGGTGGAAACTGTTGTACTGTTGTATTGGATCGAGATGCTTGCCTTGAGCGATGTGGACAATCACGAGCCCAATGGGGTTCTCCGCACTCATAACAGGGGCCCATTGGTTTGGCCTCTACTTTCCTTGGCTGCCATTGACCTGAGGGGCCTGGAGTCCTAGGTTGGTAGCCGCCTAGTAACATTAAAGAGTTTTGTTCCCCTAGTTGAGTGTCCAGTGCTGGGCTTGGGTATGCGGGACTTTCAAAGATATTTTCTTTGGATGAATATGATGTATATTCCTCCTCCACATAGCCTGGGTTTATCAAGTCTCTGCACATATTTGAATTGTCGTAGTCAACAACCCTCATAGGAGCAGTCCCTGGAGCAGGAGGTTGGGCACCAAGAACAGGTCGTGCTTGCTCTTGTGCCATCGGTGGCTTACATTCAAAATTAGTATACTGTTGATACATTTGTGGAGCCACTCCACCCCTTGGCTGCTCACGCTCCTGTCTCATTCTTGCAATGCGAGTACATTCCTGTGCGGTATGGGTAAAGTTCCAAGCACAGGCTTGGCACCACTTTTTTGTGGGTTGGTTTGTGACTAGAGGAGAAAAGGTATTACAATCCTCTGTTTTATGGTTACCGCCACATGCTCCACAAAGATGAGGACCTGTAGGAAGTACACTCCTCATTCTCTACTGCTGTTGTTGTGGCTGCATGGGTGGATGATAGGTCTGTCCCAATCTCCTTAGTACTAGGTTAGCTATCTGGTGTGGATTTACTAGCGCGCTAGACCCTGAACTTTGGTCATCACCCCACTGATCTCTAGGTTTCACCTCTGGGCCAGAACCATCTTGGAATTTGAAGTTATCGGTGAAATCCATAGCATCATGGCAACACTTCATTGAAATTTGTATGCTTCTTCGCATAGAGATGTGTATGCAGTGTTGAATTTTTGAGTCCTTTCAAGAAGAGAGAAATTAATCGACTTTGGGCGGGCTTCTCATCCTCTGGGCAACGATTAATGTACTGCTTCATTCTATTTACACAGTCTCTAACACTCTCATTCTCGCCTTCCTTGAAAGAGTAGATGTGTGCTACCGTGTCATGTTGAATTTCCATCAAGGAAAAAGCAGCAATGAATCTCTCTTCCAAAACTCGTAAAGAAGATTTGTCCGAAGCCTCTAATGCCTGAAACCAAGCAAGGGCCTTTCCCTCAAGAGTGAGTCCAAATCCTTCAATTTGAGTATGCTTATCAGCCACTTGCTCAGCTCGAACTGCTTGCCTAAATGCTGCTACATGGTCGTATGGATCTCCCGACCCTTCATACTTCTTTACCAGTTTCTGAAGAGTTGATGGCCTTACTTGTCTTGAATACTCATCATAGGGCCTACGGCCTCTCACTCTCAGTGGGAATTGTTTCTCTCTTTGGTAAGATGGTCCACATGCATCCAAAATTTATGTGGGTCCCCTATTACCAGCCTCACCAAACCCCTCCAAAGATCTTGTCACCCGCATTTTAGGAGGTGCATTTATGGGAGGCCGAGTTGGCTCCCCTACCCTCCGATTGTTATAGTGAGAAAGATGGTGTGGTGTGACCGGTGGTCACACATTTGGTGTAGGACGATATCTTGGTGCTAGAGTTGGGCTACTAGCAGTGGTCCACTTGGATGTTGAAGGTCCCTCTCTAGTGAACTCTCGTAGGGGAGGAGCAACAGTTTCTCCAAGAAAGGCTGTCTCTCCTGGTTTGGCTGTATTTGTTGAGAACACTTCCATGAATAATGGACGTCCTTTCCACGTGAGCTCCCGAATCTCCTTCTAATCTAAGGTTCTGTATTCATTGGCCCATTTATCAATTGTTCGATTTCTGTGTCCTGCAAGCTTCTCAACTACCACCACCAGTGCTAGAGGAAGATCCAGCTCTGGCAATTTAGTTATGGCATAATATCCCTCTAACGAGTCCTTATAGACCTCTTGAAGTGGGTCATCTCGTAAGACCTTTGTCATCACTGGAATTTGTCGTACAAACTCCCATTGGTTCTCAGCCCCTTGATCCATTTTACTCTTGCCTTTCCTATCCCTTTCCAAATTTAGATCTACAAGGAGTAAATCATCTATGGATGGTTTTGAAGACTGGGCATTGGATGGTCCAGGCATATCCGGCTCAATGAGCCAGTCATCTCTAGACTCCCTTGCTCTGGAAAGTTTTGATAAGTCTAAGAACTCGGTTTTAGAGAGCTCCCCTAATTTGTCTACATTTTCTTGATGGTAGGTGACTTTGTAGCGAACACCATCTTCACCCATGTACATGTTACCCTGGTCATTGACTAGAGATGCTCTATCAAGTTCTGAGAAAATGTCTGCGATCTTAACAAGATACCGTTGTTGTGGATCCCTAAAGATCTCAGCTCCTTGAGCATTTGTGTAGACATATTGGAGTCCCACATTAAGTGTTAACCCCATGGTGTCGGCTTCAAATGGATTAAAGGATCTTGTGGGTGTTCTATTTGGGGCTACGGGATGACTATTTGTCGGCCCTAGATTGTCCATGGACAATGAACTAGTTGTTCTGGAGGAAAGGGTATCGGATTGGGATTCAGAAAGGGTTTCAGCAATATCTGCCAAATTTCCTACCGATTGGGTCCCACTTTCCTGCGTAGGTACTCTAGAAGGTGCCCTAGGCCCTATGGCAGAATCTATAAGACGTCCCAACCACAAGTGCATAAGGTCAAATTTTTTTGGTTTTTTATGTGTTTTTGTTTTATTTTGTTTTGTTTTGTTTTTGTTTTTTTTTGTTTTTTTGTTTTTTTAATAAATAAATATATATATATATGTATATATATATATATATATATTTAACCTACCTAATCACTAAATGCAACTAAAATGAGTATGTGTGGCGTAACTATCTATTCTATTTTTTTATTATTAATTTTTTAAATGATTTTTTTAATATGATTTTATGTTTTTACTTTTTTTTTAAATTACAAAAATTATGAATCACGCTAAAAAAATACTAATTATGCACAAAGTTACAAAAATTAAAAAAAAAACGCAAGTTACACTAATTATGCAAAAAATTAAAAAAAATAAAGAATTACAAAAAAAGTAGACTCCTAAAAAACACTTAATTTATAGATTTTTTTTTATTTTTTTTTAAATTTCTATTTATTTTCTTTTATTTTCTTCAAAAATATTAAAAAAAAATGCAAGCTACTCTAATTATGCAAAAAAAATACAAAAATTTAAAAAAATAAAAAATATGCAAAGAATGTGGACTCAAAATAAAAACACAAATTTTTTAATTTTTAATTTTTATTTTTTAAATTTCTTTCTTTTCTCTCTCTTTTTTTTTAATTTTTTTAAAAAAAAAATTATTTTGCTTGTTTTATATTTATATTTATTTTTCTTTTTATTATTTTTATTATTTTTTTAAAAATAAATACAAAAAAACATGAAAATTAACAAAAATAAAAAATAAAAAATAGAATTAAAAAATAAAAAAAAACACTCACCTTATAATCCTTATCGGCCCGGATTGTACGCCGCTGCAGTCGCCTTCACGTGCTTCGTCAGGCGCCCTTCTCGCTCGTCTCACCACCGCCTCTGCTTCCCTTAATGGCCAGGTGCCCCTTCACCTTATCGCCTCCACACCGACGCCTTCCTCTCCGTGCTGCCGACTTCTTCCACTCCAACTGCCGTCTCCTCGACACCTTCCTCTCCGTGCTACACTCTGCAGGCTGCGCCTCCAGTTCTTCGCTCGGCCACCTTGCTTTCAGTCGGCCACCTACAGCAACGCTGGCCGCCCAGTTCTTCGCTCGGCCACCTTGCTTTCAGTCGGCCTACACTCAGCTGCCGACGCCGACGCCTTCCACTCAGTGACGACTTCCACTCCAACTGCCTGCAGCCTACAGCTTCACGCCGGCCAACGCTCTACAGGCTGCTGCTGTTTTTTTTTTTAATATATTTTCTTTTGAATATATTTTTTGACTCGGCCAGCTTCTGCCGCCTCCACACGCTTCCCACAATACCTTCGCCTTCTTCCAACTGGCCGCCCACACCTTCACCTTAGCTTTCAGCCGCCTTCACTTCCAGCTGGCCGCCCACAGCCTCTTTTTTTTCGCTTGTGGCCAGTTTTTTTCTCTGCGGTTGCCCTACAGCAACGCTGGCCGCCCACCACAGCCTCTCCAATGAATATATATATATATTTAAAGCCGCCTCCAATGTTCTACCTCCTCGCTATAAGCCGGCCGCCCAACCGCTACAAGGTATATATATATGTATAAATATATATATATATATATATATGTATAAATATATATATATATATATATATATATATATATATATATATATATATATTTCTTTGCTGCGCCTCCAACGACACACCTCTTACAGCCCCTACGTCGGAAAATACAAAAACAGAAATCACTTGAACCTACTTAATGGCGGGATTACTCTACCGCAATGGGGTTTTAATTTTTTTTTGCTTCTAATCAAAAAAATGAAAACACACAAGGCGCCCTTGAGATCACACACTCAATGCCCTTGCAAACTCTACTCTAATCTACCCTAATCCACGATTTTGCAATCAATGGAGCACTTAGTAAGAAGTAATGGTTAACACCCTTCACTAACTTAGGTGTGCGTTCCCCGGCAGCGGCGCCATTGTTTGGGACATCATAGCATAGCAGAGGCTACACTCCAACCCACACACTTTGTCAATCCGTGAGTGCAACCCGGTTAGCGCATAGAGGCTATCCCGAATGGGAGAAGATTAGTTAACCACACACTAATGACTTCTAGTCCTACTCAATCCTTCTTCATCACTCAAGCAATCAATCTTACATAATCAAAGCATCAAGATTAGGCTACACTTAAGCATAAAAATGTAACTTATGCAAAGAATCTAACATGCAAAGAGCTATCACACAAGCCTCAACTACACATCATTTCATGCACAAATCAGATTTTAGCATCAAAACATCATTAAGAAATCTAGATTAGCAAGTGTGTAGACCATAACCTCATATCATTGAAAATGTAGAGAATAGAGAGTACAAGATTGAAGCATGAATGGAGATGGAGAGCCTTGGGAGAGCACATGAGAAGGAGCTATGGAGCAAGCTCTCTCTATGAGCCTCTCAACCAAATGACCAAAGAGTCCTCCCTAGCTCTCAAATGGGCCACCTTTTATACAAAAACTCTAGAACTCCCAAAAGTTCTCATGTGGGATTATTGTCAAGCCCTCTCCCACATTCATCTACAACTTGGAACTCTTTTCAAGAGCCCTAAGTGTCTTTTTTGTTGTATCCTTGTATTGATCTTCCTTCGTCATGCAACACTTCCTTTCATATTGGTGCTCCATGTGTAGCCTAGAAGCTGCTCCATAATTGCCCCATGGTTGTAGAAGGTGAAACTAACCCTAAAGGTGCTCCAGAGCCATGAAAAGTGTCAAGGAAGAGGAGGGAAGAAGCAAAAACGTAAGAAAGCAAGATTTCTCCCAATTTTGGTCCAAATTTTCCAATAATTTGGTCCCAATCCCAAAATTTAGTCCCCAAATTCAAAATTTGGCCAACCTAGATCTTACATAAGAACCTTTGAAAATTGGCTAAATGAAGGAAAATCTTGCATTTCCACCATCTTCCCATCCACATCAAAAACATTTCAAGAAAATGCAAAGATCACAGTGTGCAAAATAAATAAAAAATCTTAAAACACATGTAAACGCTTAATTCCCTTGCAATTTCTTGTCCAAATGTACATGAAAGCTTCCCAAAATCAAATTCCAAGCTTTGATACCAATGTTAAGATGGAAACCATAAAAGAAAAAGAAAATACTCATAGACATGTAAATTAAGAACTCCATAGCCATAGCATGTGTATCTCGATCATGTATCATATGAAACCTCGCCTCTAAGGTTTGGACTTCTTCTAGGACAAGTACAAGGGGTAGGGTCTAAGTTGTACCCAAGGAAGCCATGTGATAACCCTCACATGAATGCTCATGAGAAGCCAACTCCCATGAAAGCCCAAGTGTGGTAGTATATACAAGTACTCCAAGGAGTGACATAAAGTCAAATGTGAAATGATCCAAAAGTTGCCTTCCATGGGTCACCACCCCTATTTATAATCCTAACCCAAAACAACTCATAATCCCAATATTTACAACTTTTGTGTATTAAAATAATCCTTCATTACAAAAATTATGTAGAATCTCAACTTGGTTGAGTGTAGGGATTGTAAAGAAAATTGAGAATTGGATAAGGTTTGAAAGCTTTTAGAAAAAACTTTATAAAGCATTAAGCATGTAAAGCTTTTAAAGCTTTATATATTAAAGCTTATAACAAAAACCACTAGGCAACTGTTGGAATTAGGGTTGCAGGAAAGCACACAACGCTTGGAGAAAAAGAAGCAAGAATGCACACAACACACAATGTATTAGATTGTGTTAATATACAAAAGATAAGTTAGCCCTAGAAGGATGGGCGTATATACAAGCCGGGGGAAAAAACCTCCTAAAGAGGGAAAAAGTGCCCCCACAGTCCTAAGTGTGTTCACACACATCACTGCCTATATATATATGGCAACAAATCCCCCCTAGGAGTGATAGTGTGAACGAGAGTTGGCACTCATAGAAAGCTTCGAACTTCTCACGAGGAAGTGCCTTTGTGAAAAGATCGGCGAGGTTGTCCTGTGTTGGCATATAGGCCAAGCTAATCTCTCCTGCTGAGAGTCTCTCCCTGACATAGTGATAATGCACCTCAATGTGCTTTGTGCGAGCATGAAAAACTAGGTTTCTCGCAACTGCCAATGCACTCTGACTGTCAGTGAAGATAGAGGTGGCAGACTCCTGTCCAACACCCAAGTCAGCCATAAGCCGTCTGAGCCACACACACTCAACCGTAGCTGTGAAAGCTGCCGTGTACTCAGCTTCACAAACTAGAAGTGGCCATAGTAGGTTGCTTCTTGCTCAACCAAGATATGCATGAGCTATTGAGCATGAAACAAAAACTACTTGTGGACACTCTTGTGTCATAGCAACTAGTCCAATCTGAGTCCGAAAAAGCATGTAAATCAGGCGGCAATAATCTCCCCTTGGGATAAAACAACCCAAGATGTATGGTGCCACTCAAGTAGCGAAAGATGCGTTTAACTGCCTTCCAATGCTGAGACCCTGGGGCTATGCATAAACCTGCTCACCTGTGAGACTGCAAACCGAATGTCTGGCCTCATAATGCATACATAAATGAGGCAACCAACAGCTGTCTGATAGAGTGTGACATCAAAGTGATCTCCAGCATCATGAAGACTCAACTTCAAACCTGTCTCCATTGGTGTAGCAATAGGCTTGCAGTCTTCAAGGCCAAATCTCCGCAACAATGTCCCAATATACTTTGTCTGACACAAAGCAATACCTCCATCACACTGCTTAAATTGTATCCCCAAATAATGATGCAAATGCCCCAAATTTGACATCTCAAAAGAGGCATTCAAATCAGCCTTAAAAT
This sequence comes from Cibotium barometz, assembly GCF_041138505.1. Lineage (NCBI taxonomy): Eukaryota > Viridiplantae > Streptophyta > Polypodiopsida > Cyatheales > Cibotiaceae > Cibotium > Cibotium barometz. The sequence continues at coordinate 49,558,283 of NC_141082.1, forward strand.
CAGCAATATGACTTTCATTTGGTCCTGTGAGCAACATGTCATCGACATAGAGAGAAATGATTAGATGTACATCATCCACACATTTAACATATAAAGTACTTTCTGTTGGACTATTTTGAAAACCATGTGCAGTCAAATATGCATGTATCTTTTCATACCAAGCTGGTGGAGCTTGCTTTAAACCATATAAAGCCTTTTTCAACCTGCACACTTTGTTTTCCTGCCCTTTTTGAACAAAACCACGAGGCTACGATACATACACCTCCTCATGCAAATCTCCATTCAAGAACGCAGTCTTTATGTCCAACTGATGTACATTCCAACCATTATGAGCTGCCAATGCACAAATGTTATGAATGGTAGTCATACGACAAGTGGGAGCAAAGGTCTCATCAAAATCAATGCCCTTTTCTTGAGCATAATCCTTTGCAACAAGTCTAGCCTTATAGCGATCAACACTGCCATCTGGCTTTCGTTTCAACTTAAAAACCCACTTACATCCAATGGCCTTTTTACCAATAGGCAAATCACATAAAGACCATGTACCATTCTTCATTATAGCATCATATTCACTTTGCATTGCAGCCAACTAATTTTTTGATTTTTGTGCCTCATCAAATGAAAGAGGTTCTTCCTCTTCACACATACTAGACACAACCAAAGCATAACAATCTGATTTATAAGAGGCATACTGAAAACCTGAACGAGTACGACTAGATATAGGTGCATCAATTTTACTATCACGCAAGGTTTGCACCAGACATTTAGGCATACCTCTAGCCTGCTCATTTTCAGCCCTATCCTTAGAAATTACATCCTGTAAATCTGCATCAGAAATGGACTGATCTATGATATCGTTTGATATCTGCATAGGCTGAATATTTGCCTCATTAGGACTTACATTTGAATTCCCACCTGTAAATAGAGGCAACAATGTATCAAATACATCCCGTGAGCTCACACCTGTCTCTTTGGTACATGATAACAAAGGCTGCACAGCATCTTCCACAAAAACAACATCTCGACTAATCAAGATACGCTTTGATTGCGGATGATACAATCTGTAACCCTTGCTCTCAGCACTGTAACCAACAAAAATACTTTTGACAGCCTTATCATCCAATTTTCTGCGTTGTTGCACAGGCACTAAAGCATAGGCCAAGCAACCAAAGACACGAAAGTGACCAATAGAGGGCTTCCTACCATGCCAAGCTTCGTATGGAGTAATAGACTGCAAGGCCTTAGTGGGACACCTATTGAGTATATATGTAGTACACACGACAGTCTCAAGCCAAAACGCACGTGGCAAAGCTTGGCTCTTGACCATACATCGTGCCATCTCCATAAGTGACCTGTTTTTCCTCTCAGCAACACCATTTTGCTGAGGGGTATATGGCACTGTACATTGGTGTTTTATCCCACGACTAGCCAGAAATGTATCAAACTCTTTAGACAAGTACTCCCCCCCTCGATCAGAACAGAGGGTGCCCACAGTACAATTGGATACATTTTCAACCATAAGCATAAACTGTTTGAAGCACAAAAACACTTCGAACTTTGCCTTCAGTTGCATGCCTTGAGTAATCATCAATAAAAGTCACGAAGTACAAGTGTTTACCAAATGACGGAGTTTGCATAGGCCCACATACATCACTATGTACAAGTTGCAATTTGCGAGTGGCCCGCACAGAACCATCCTTTGGAAACGCAGAACGCTGCATTTTGCCCAAAATACAGCTTTCACAAACATGTTTCAATGGTGCGTGTTAACCCATGAGACGGACATTGAGACGTACTATGTTTTACGTCATTTATTTAAATATTCTGAGTCATGCGCCGGGCTTGTCGGCACCATATGTTAAGGATAAAGGGATTGGGTGATCGCCGATGAGAGGCGCACCTTGAATATCAACAGGGTAAGGGTTAGGATCGGTCGGCCATGTTTGGGCACCCAGGTGTGAACGGCCAAGTTTGGGCGCCCAAGTGTGAACGGCCAAGTCACCTATAAGAGTCAAATGTAACCCTAAAATCCTCATCCTCATGTGTTGTGAATACAAGAGTGCTCTTGCCTTATCTCCTTGGTTTCCTTCTCCTGCGTGTGAGAGTGAGAGAGAGAGAGTGAGAGAGCGATCAAGCACTGTGTAGCGGCACGGCGGCGGAGAGGCGGTAGAGCGGCGAGCGACGACGGGGCGGCTCCTTTTTCACTGCGACGCAGGAATCCTTCACGGCAGCAGTTAGAGCGGTGAGTGACACACCCTTTGCATTCTGTTTGAGCTTCCTTCCCTGGTTGTATGCTTGCAGCCATTCGTGGCTTGCATACGGTGTCCAGCTACGACCTGTGCGGCAAAATCGCACATTTTTGGTGCCGCTGCCGGGGAGTTGCCCTGCACCAAGCTCCATTTTGCAGCTCGAACTGCTGCGTGAAGTTTAATTTACACTGTAGGAAAGGCGTCTGTGTGTTTGTTGTTGAGGTGTTTCTGTGTTTTGCAATCTGTTTCTGCAATTTGTCTTCTGCATTTCTGTTTTTGTTATTTCTCCGCTCCGCATGTGGACGCACATTCTGTTCTCTGGTTTCCTACGTGTAAGGTGGATTTCTGAATCCCCAGACCTGTGCTATGTGCAAACTGCGCTGCGGCAAAGTCTGAACCCTAGAAAGAAACCCCAGAAAACTTACCATGTAGGTTGGTTAGAAGTCCTACGATCTACATCTAGCGCCACTAATCTAGAAGAGCAGCAGCAAATGATATGTGAGGTTATTCATAGAATTATCCAAATTGAGAGGCAAAATAGGGGAGTGAACTTAGGTTCCACTGACCCTATGAGATTTTTGGATACAGGCAAGGTCAAACAACCAACCCTATCACAATTGGAGACTCCCTCGGTGAGTCCCATAGCTTTCCACATTTGTGGCAAGTGAAGGTCCTCCCTCCTACTCTGCCTCTTCCTCGTCCTCGTCCTCGAGAGAATCCTCCTCGGGTGAAGAATGCTTTTTCCTCTCCTGCTGTTGAGTCGAGCCCTTTCTTCTCTTTGCCTCTGCTCTCTTGCTCTAGTAGAGCTGCTTCTATCTCATATATCTTCAATTCAGGTACATTCTTTAGTGTTGCTACAATGTTTTCATAATCTCCTTTGTCCACACTCTTCAGAAGTACAGCTGATGCTTCATCATCTTCTATCTTTTTGCTAATAGCTGCAGCTGTTGCTTAATGCTTTTATATTTTTTCAAGTGTGTGATTAAAGGTTCACTTTCCTTCATGTCCAATTTGTAGAATTGCATTAACAGATTTATCTTGGAATTTTTTGCTTGTGTACCAAATAATTTATTGAGTTCATCCCATGCATCTTTTGCCCACTGTATCCCTGTGATGTGATGAATGATTTCATCATTTAAACTGAGTGCAATAAGTCCCAATGCTTTTATATTCCTACTCTTCCACTCATTTTTCCCTCTCTCTGGGCATTCATCTCTCCCTTCAACTAATCCCCACAGATTTTTCCTCATCAGTAAATACATGGTTTTTGTCTGCCATGTATAAAACTGTTCCCCATTAAATTTGGCTATTTCCTATGTTGAACTCATGGTGATGTGAAGGGGGTCTTACCTCTTGATCCAATTTCAAGATTCAAGGGCAGTGTCTACCCTTTTACAACTCAATCTGGTGTTTAATAGATGATTACAACAATTTTATCAGCATAAAATCATCCATTAAATTAAGGGTAACCAATTTGTACGGGATGGTTGGAGTATCAAACCAACTCCGATTTGCAATCTCAAGCTTTAGGGATCTGTATTAGATACCTAATGGTTAATTTGAACCCTCAATTGCACCAAAATATAGTGATTAGCACTGATTAATCATTGATTAGTAAATTAATGCTCTGTTTTGTGTACAAAAAACAGAGTATGCGGGGAGTCCAAATTTGGTGCCTTTCACTTCAAATGAGCTCAAATGCTTTCAAAGGCATCAATAGCAATGAGTCTAGTAGAGGATTAAGCCAAGAAACATAAGATTTGACCAAATATTGAAAGCTTAATCTCTGTTTTACCAAAGTCACCTACAGATTTGATGAAGAGCTTGGATCTCATTGTAGACTTGATGAAACTCAATTCTGTCTTCACCAGCTTGTAGAGCATGCTTGAATACACCTTGGGCTAGGAGGAATTAGAAACATTTGAACTGAGCTTGAAGAAATCTTCAATTCCCTTCAGAAAAACGGCGCCCAGTAATTGAGCTCTTGCCGGCGTTGTGCGCTGAATTGGGCCACAAGATTTGAGTTGTGTGTAGCCCTATGAGTCTACTATAAGTACCTAAAAGGGCTTAGCCTAATGTTATGTGTGCAAGGAGAATGGAGTCCTCCCACTGGCTGGGGGTGAAGGGGGAAGTGAAAAGCTCACTAAAAATTTGATTTTTTGCTACTAATCCTAATTAATTAACTAATGGGCTCATAAACCTAATTGATTCTAGGCATGGCTTTGATACCATGTTGAAATTTAAGCATAATGATGAGCTATGGTGGATCAAACACTAGAATCAACATCATTAATAAAGTGATTAGTAAATGATTAAGATGTAATTAGTGAATAATTAGCAAATAGATTAATGTAGGCATGGATACTCAAAAACCAGCAAATTCTCATTAGGGCTATGCCTCAATTTATAGAGTTTACATCAAGCATCAAATCCCATGGATTTCTCCATGATTCACTCCCAGAATATCTCCACCTTTTGCCTGATTCTCTCCACCTCTTCTCTTTTCCCTGAATATCTCCTAGAATATCTCCACACTCCTACATTCTCTCATGCTACCCTTTATTCTCTCCTAGTAGATTCTTCTCACCTTTTCACAGGTTCTTTCACAATTACATCTTCTCTTTTACAGCCTCTAACCAAGAGCTTGTTCCCGCACACACCCTATTCACTTGTATTTTCAACACGTATAACATAAAAACACAAAATCTCAACAACTCACACAAAATTCAAGCTCCATGCACACTATTCTTCAAAGCAACTAAAATAGATGGTCACAAAACTCAAGCTCCATGTGTTGAAATTTGAGCAAAATGATGAGCTATGGTGGATCAAACACTAGAATCAACACGATTAACAAAGTGATTAAGAAATAATTAAGACGTAATTAGTAAATAATTAGCAAATAGATTAATGTAGGCATGGATACTCAAAAACCAGAAAATTCTCATTAGGGCTATGCCTCAATTTATAGAGTTTACATCAAGCATCAAATCCCATTGATTTCTCCATGATTCACTCCCAGAATATCTCCACCTCTTGCCTGATTCTCTCCACCTCTTCTCTTTTCCCTGAATATCTCCACACTCCTAAATTCCCTCATGCTACCCATTATTCTCTCCCAGTAGATTCTTCTAACCTTTTCACAGGTTCTTTCACAATTACATCTTCTCTTTTACAGCCTCTATCCAAAAGCTTGTTCCCGCACACACCCTATTCACTTGTATTTTCAACACCTCCCCTCAAGTGAATACTCCTAGTACACCTAGACCCTATACCAAGTTTGCCTCCCCTTACTTGGTAGTCCGCGACCAGTGTCTACTCCTCCCCTCAAGTTATCTCAGCACACCTGGACCCTATATCAAGTTTCTTTCTTACTTGACAGTCCGCGACCAGTGCCTCAAGTCCCTAAACTCCATAGTCCTTGACACTCTCTCTCTCTATGTGTCCAAGGCTACTATAAGTGCCCGCGACCTTGACTAAAGTGCTCACACATACATCTACCACGTGGCCTACATCATCGGTGGCTCAGAGGTGGTTTTACTTTATTGGGGCAGGTTACATTGGGTTGTGGGCACTCTCTCTCTCTCTCTCAGAGATTTTCACATGGCTCCTCACTCTTTGGAGCCTCACATCTCTTTTCTTCAGTCTTCTTCTCGTGGCAGCATCTCTCCACGCGTTCGTCTCTTCTTCCAGTCTTCTCGGGGCAGCTTCTCTTCTTGTGGCAGCTTCTCTTCTCGTGTCCATGTCTTCCTTCAGCTTTTCTTCTTGGTGTGGATCCTCTTCTTGGGAAGAGATATTCTTCTTCTTTCATGGTTGGGGCCATGAGCTCGTCCGTCAGGTCTTTTTGCTCCATGTGAGCAACATGTTTCAATGTTTTGCTGACAGTTCCTTTGGGCTTTTTATGTTTATTTTGTATCATTATGCAATGCAAACCCAAATTTATGCGGGAGGTCTTACCTCTTACCTTAATCTGGACAAGGGCAGTGTCTGTTCCCATTTTTACACTGATAAAATGTGCCCAATACATAATGCGTATAGCATTCATTCTCATGCACATTCCAAATGCAACTCTGGTTGTGAATAATCTTGAATTTGAGTGAGATTTACAGGCATTAACCAAGGGTTGAATGCAAAATGATGATTTTCACAAATTTATCAGCACAATTTTACCAGAAATTACATTAAATCAAGGGTAACCAATTTGCACGGGATGGTTGGAGTATCAAACCAACTCTGATTTGCAATTTGAAGTTATAGGGATCTGTATCAGATACCTAATGGTTAATTTGAACCCTCAATTGCACCAAAATACAGTGATTAGCACTGATTAATGCTCTATCACTGATTAATGGTTAATTTGAACCCTCAATTGCACCAAAATACAGTGATTAGCACTGATTAATGCTCTGTCACTGATTAGCAAATTAATGCTCTGTTTTGTGTGCAAAAAACAGAGTATGCGGGGAGTCCAGATCTGGTGCCTTCCACTTCAAATGAGCTCAAATGCTTTCAAAGGCATCAATAGCAATGAGTCTAGTAGAGGATTAAGCCAACAAACACAAGATTTGACCAAATATTGAAAGCTTAATCTCTGTTTTACCAAAGTCACCTGCAGATTTGCTGAAGAGCTTGGATCTCACTGTAGACTTGATGAAACTCAATTCTGTCTTCACCAGCTTGTAGAGCATGCTTGATTACCCCTTGGGCTAAGAGGAATTAGAGACCTTTGATCTGTGGAAGTAGAAATCACCAAATCATCTCAGAAAAACGTAGCTTTTTAATCAGCAAAAATCGAGAGCTTCCGTGGGCGGTTTGCGCTTTTGATTCGATGGGCTGGAGCTCCTATGGGTTAGCTAGCTTGTGTTAGAAGCTTATGCCCTAATTCTATGTGTGCAAGGTGCTAGAGATCCTCCACTGGCTGGGGGTGAAGGGGAGAAGTGAAAACTCACTAAAAAATTGATTTTTTGCTAATTATCTACTAATCTTAATTAATTAACTAATGGGCTCATAAATCTAATTGATTCTAGGCATGGCTCTGATACCATGTTGAAATTTGAGCAAAATGATGAGCTATGGTGGATCAAACACTAGAATCAACATGATTAACAAAGTGATTAAGAAATAATTAAGACGTAATTAGTGAATAATTAGCAAATAGATTAATGTAGGCATGGATACTCAAAAACCAGCAAATTCTCATTAGGGCTATGCCTCAATTTATAGAGTTTACATCAAGCATCAAATCCCATTGATTTCTCCATGATTCACTCCCAGAATATCTCCACCTCTTGCCTGATTCTCTCCACCTCTTCTCTTTTCCCTGAATATCTCCCAGAATATCTCCACACTCCTAAATTCCCTCATGCTACCCATTATTCTCTCCCAGTAGATTCTTCTCACCTTTTCACAGGTTCTTTCACAATTACATCTTCTCTTTTACAGCCTCTATCCAAGAGCTTGTTCCCGCACACACCCTATTCACTTGTATTTTCAACACCATGCACACTATTCTTCAAAGAAACTAAAATAGATGGTCTCAACATCCCTGAGTCTTGGGTTCACAAAAATGAAAAGATAACACAAAGATCTACGAGGTCCTCCACAAATTGATCTTCGCAACTTCTCTTCACATCAAGATCACCATCCATGACTTCAAGCTTCAACAAAATCAACACTTAGATGATGCTTAGCAGTTTCAGTTGAATAGGTCTGCAATGAATCAAGTATCTAACAATGGTCCTACTACATAGAAGTCCACCAAGGGCATTCCTCTTTCCAAATCCTCTAATTTTCAGGCCTCCCCTTGCTCTGATTCAATCAAATCCCCTCATGCTGTTCTTCTCCTATTCTCTACAACTTGAAAAAGCATAGGTACTCTAGCCTACGTCGTCGGCAAAAACACACTTGCAAGAGACCCCCTCCACTGCATTCTTTTACTCTAGTGGTCTCTCATGCCCACCCCATTTGTCTCTTATCCTTAAAAATCATCCCCCCTCATCTTTATTGTGTCGTCGTTGCCTTCGCCTTCTTTGAGATCCTGCTATCGCCGCCCATCTCCCTATGTTGTGCCAGACTATTTATATTCTTGTTTTGTGCACATGGGCTTTATCCATTTGGTTGCAACGTGCCTTTGGCTAGCTTGGATTCACACTATGCTATCATTTTCACACTTCCCAAATCTATACATTGTGCCTAGGGGGGGTTCATTTTTCTCCTCACATATAGCCAACCCCCTCTGTATGAAACATTCATGTGTTTCATATCACTCTTTTTGCTCCAAACTACATTCTTTTACATATCATTCTATATAGATTTATCTATAACATAAACATCATGATCTAGCTATGCATCATCCCCTTGGATCAAAAGGATACAAGGCCACCATCCATAGCCATCCAGTTGACCTGATCCAACCACTTGGATCAAAAAAATGCACTTTCTCTTCTACAAACCTCATGGTTTTTCTTCTAACAAATGGTTGGGTTATCCACACATTCTTTCTGCCCAACCTCCTTTCAAACCCTTGATCCCTTTCAATTCTAAGCACTTCATCTAACTTAGAACACTTTACAACCCTTTATACTTCCACCAAACCTACACACACATTTACATTCTCCTTATCATCAAACCAAGCTCTTGACACTTCCTGAGCGCTATCTTCTAGACAACCCAAGTCAACAACCCATAACATCTCTTGGTTAGCATTCTGCAGCTCTTGGTCAACATCCATCACCTCTTTACTCCACAGTTTACTCACCGCATCTAAAAACTCAGCTTCATTGACACACATTCTAATAACCTCAGGGGCATCAACCTACTTACCATCACTTTGATCCACAAATTCATTAAACAAAACATAAACACCTTCCAAGGTATCATCCAAAAGAGCGTCATTATCCACACGCAAGTATTTGCACAGCTATGCCAACATCATCAACACATGTATCATCAAAGAAAGGCAATGTTGATAGAACCTTTACTTCACACTCTATTTCATCACCAAAAAATCCCACAGACTCTTCATGGCATCTCCTTGAAGACTCTCCCTGGACTCTCCCAACATTGAGAAATCCTCCATTGTTTTGTTTGCATCTATTAGCTCCAGATTTGGGTCTATGTCTATACAACCTGCATTCTCTCTCACCTCACAAACACTCTACTCCATGGCCTTTGCATCCTTAGACTCAACACTCTCATAGTGATCCACAACAAATATACTTTTCTCAGTAGGACACACATTAAATAAATCAAATTCATCCCTTATTTTCAAGCCACCGATATGAATTCAAATTCAAAAAGAATATTTGGGATATAATAAATTCATTTTCTTCAACACGGTAATGCTTTGACATATCATACTTTTTATTTGCATTTAAAAAGTGTTTTCCCTTAAACAGGATTGCAAACCATTATGCTACATGTCCTTTTGTTATATATGTACAACCAATGAGAGGTTGCAAGATGAGGGTACTCACTTTCGTTCACTCTCTCTAAAATTGGGACATCCATGCATCTCGGGCGGAGTACCTCGATCGTGATAGTGTCGTGAATTAAAACACGACACATGCCTCCTGAGCCTAAATCGACATATCTCGATCGAGATGACACGTGCCTCCCGAGCCTAAATCGACATATCTCGATCGAGATGCTAACTAATGCCACGCTAGCAGGTCCGGGTTTCTAGGCATCATCCATGTCACCATTACATGTCACCGCCACCACAATATCTCGATCGAGATATCTATGCCACTCGGATCCACATCACAGCCACGCTGTATCCCCCTAGGCGTATTTGACTAGCACATCTCCATCGTCCACGTATCTCGAACGAGAAATTAACATCAAATCGCGACCATTCATTGTTCGAGGTAATGGGATACAATCTCCACCGTCCCCATATCTCGATCGAGATACTGAGATCAAATCTCCACCGTCCAAATAACTCGTTCGAGATACTGAGATCAAATCTCCACCGTCCAAATATCTCGTTCGAGATATGTAGATGCAATATCCACCGTCCAAATATCTCTTTCGAGATACGTAAACGCAATCTCTACCGTCCATTCAGGTACGTTGGAAGATGCGATCTCAGCCGTTTAAATATCTCGATCGAGGTATATAATGAATCTTGACCGTCGACATACCTTGGTCGTGGTAATAACTTTAAATCGTAGCCGTCCATGTACCTCGAACGAGATAGTAATACCAAATCTCAGCCGTCGATCCTTCACCAACCCTAAAATTAAGTGTGTATCTTGGCCGTACGTTGCACTAACCCTAATATCCAAAGCGTTAATCTTGCAAACCCTAAATTGCATGATTTTACCGAACCTCGATCGAGGTTATAAAACCAAAAATTTTTTTTTTTGCCTTATTTGTCACAAGTCGTTTTCACTCTTCTTGCTCTCTTGATTTGGATTAGCATTAGTGAGCCCATTAGCATTGTTTTATAGCTTCATTAGTGCTACTTAGCACTAAGCATTAGATCCTTTACATTAGACCCTTCACATTGGACCCTTCACATTGGACCTTTGTGTTTGGCTTAGGTTTTAGCATGGAGGGCCACGAGGAGGGCCGTTCATCTATTGCGGACCTCATCGCGGAGATAGACCGTGAGTTAGCGGCTATCCGTAGGAGTGCTAGAGACACACCGTCTACATTACATATCGTGGCAGACTTGGAGGCGATTCTTTCGTCCCTTCGTAGCCTTCACGATATTGTTTATGTAGATGAGTGGATAACCCACCATCGCACTGCTCCTGTGTCACATGGCCTGACATATCGTCAGGTCTGTGATCTTGCTCTGATTAGGGGCGGGCAAGCCCCTTACTATTTTGCGGTGTTCGCATCCTCGTATGGCGGCACATATCTATAGTTGATATGTTGCCGCATATGGGAGGATGCGGAACAACCGCCAGATTCCCATATGCTTCGCAAAGCAATTATATGCGGAGTTTGTCTTAGGGGAGGAGGTGGATTACACCAGCCATCGGCCGGGTGGTGGTGCTGGCTGAGGCCGTCTCCAGGACCAGGGTAGGCGGCCTCCACCCGCCCTTCGTGTAGCACCTACTACAGATCCTTCATTTGTACCATTGTCGACAGTAGAGGCACTTGGCACCCAGGTCGGCATCGACGTATACGGAGTACCACGGAGAGCATCCAGCACGAGGTGCGCCTGTTCTCACGATCTATACCGACGACAGATATCGAGGTATTTACATATATATTACTTCTTAAGTTTTTTTAGTCATTTATTTACATGTTTATATGTACTTTTCTATATATTTACATGAGCGGCATGGTTGATTGTGTCATATAGGGTCCCACACCTACCACTGAGAGACTCACTCAGGAGTTGGTAGAGGCGAGAGCAGAGATTGACCGCCTCAGAGCTGCATTACAGACGGCAGAGGCAGCTACTGCAAAGTCACAGCATCTGAGAGAGTCCGACATCCAGCAGGTAGGTTTCTCTTGCACGTAAAAGAGTTATAATTAAGGTCCTAAGTTATAAATTTCTTTAAGTAATACCTAATGAGAGACTAATGAATTATTTTAATGCTTTACTTTTTTGTGTAGGCTCGGACCGAGGTAGAGAGCTCTAGAGCTGAGGCACAGCATCATCAGATTATGGAGCGGGTTGTCCAGCATAGGGCAGAGCAGTTGATGCTGCATGTTCGAGAGTTTCGCAGATCCTCGGACGTGACAGTGCCATACCTACCTTTATATCCACGGCCTGTCATCACAGAGGTTTTTCGACGACCTCTCCCGTAGGATGCACCACCCTTCCTACGTGATGCGTGCTGCACTTTATGCATCGAGGACATTGATAGTACTGGCGGATATGCCCTGGGATGTGGACATTTTTTCCATTTGTCTTGCATCACCCAGGAGCTAGTACGTTTCTCGGCATGCCCCTCCTGCCGTGCACGCGTCGACCTAGCGACATATAGAGTTCTGGGCATCGATGATCTTCACCCAGGCCTCGTTCGAGTAGATGCTAGGACAGGCAGGCCTATTGATTTTACATCAGCTATTGACTTGGGATTCGACGCCTTCGACGATAGAGATCAGGAGCCTGAGGTGCCTCCAGAGATTGAGTGGAGCTCACATGAGTTTGATGCATACCAGAGAGTCCTACATGAGAGCCAGATCACAGCATATGAGCGCGTGGGTGGTGCTGGTCCTAGTGGCACCTCGGGTGATGGTGCTAGCAGCAGTGCTGCTTCTCATGAGCAGCGTGTCCTTACAGCAGAGGAGCTTACACGAGCAGAGTGGCAGACACGTACTCTTGCAGATTATAGATTTTGGGTTTACAGACAGAGACGTCTTGCATTAGCACGACATAGAGAGAGAGGGGGCTATAGCAGCTTTTGGGACTCGTGAGCTCCCGAGTACACTGGCACCAGCTCACGATCCTGCCTTTGAGGCAGATCTCCCCGCAGACATTCGACGACCCCCGCAGCCGGCACAGCCTCCTCGACGTGCACAGCAGCCTCGACGCGCACGTCGACCGGCAGTTAGAGATGACGATTTTGATTGGGTTGCCGTTGATAGTGACTAAACTCAGACTAGCTGGGTTAGCTCACTTACATTGTACTTAGATTTTTGGACAATGACTAACCTCAGAGTAGCTGGGGTAGCTCATTTTCGTTCTGATGTACTTATTTGATGTTTATATCATTATGAGTTTTTTCATTATTGAGTATCATTACATTTTAGTTGATGTTCTTGATTTTATTATTCTTTTTAACACTTTGGCTATCATATTGTTTGTTGAAAATCTCCATGCCATCGTACCCAAACATGCTCCGATGGGGATCAAACTTTGCAAGCATGGGGGGGACCCACCCCCACATGCTTGCAAAGTTTGGTCATAATCAGAGCATGTTTGGATTGGTAATTAGCGCCCAGTGTGGGTTTTTGAAGTCTCTTGGTGCTTAAGAGGCCAAGGAAAATCCGGGCCTTCCCCATACCATCGTACCCAAACATGCTCCGATGGGGACCAAACTTTGCAAGCATGGGGGGGGAGACCCACCCCCACATGCTTGCAAAGTCTGGTCCCCATCGGAGCATGTTTGGATTGGAAATTAGCGCTCAGTCCGGATTTTTGAAGTCTCTTGGTGCTTAAGAGGCCATGGAGAATCCGGGCCTTCCCCATACCATCGTACCCAAACATGCTCTGATGGGGACCAAACTTTGCAAGCATGTGGGGGTGGGTCCCCCCCACATGCTTGCAAAGTTTGGTCCCCATCGAAGCATGTCTGGATTGGTAATTCGCGCCCAGTCTGGATTTTTGAAGTCTCTTGGTGCTAAAGAGGCCAAGGAAAATCCAGGCCTTCCCCATACCATCGTACCCAAACATGCTCCGATGGGGACCAAACTTTGCAAGCATGGGGGGGGACCCACCCCCACATGCTTGCAAAGTTTGGTCCCCATCAGAGCATGTTTGGATTGATAATTAGCGCCCAGTGTGGGTTTTTGAAGTCTCTTGGTGCTTAAGAGGCCATGGAAAATTCGGGCCTTCCCCATACCATCGTACCCAAACATGCTCCGGACCAAACTTTGCAAGCATGTGGGGGTGGGTCCCCCCCATATGCCTGCAAAGTTTGGTCCCCATAGGAGCATGTTTGGATTGGTAATTAGCGCCCAGTCCAGATTTTTGAAGTCTCTTGGTGCTTAAGAGGCCGGGCCTTCCCCATACCATCGTACCCAAACATGCTCCTATGGGGACCAAACTTTGCAAGCATGGGGGGGGGACCCACCCCCACATGCTTGCAAAGTTTGGTCACAATCAGAGCATGTTTGGAATGGTAATTAGCGCCCAGTGCGGGTTTTTGAAGTCTCTTGGTGCTCAAGAGGCCATGGAAAATTTGGGCCTTCCCCATACCATCATACCCAAACATGCTCCGATGGGGACCAAACTTTGCAAGCATGTGGGTCTCCCCCACATGCTTGCAAAGTTTGGTCCCCATCGGAGCATGTTTGGATTGGTAATTAGCGCCCAGTCTGGATTTTTAAAGTCTCTTGGTGCTTAAGAGGCCAAGATAGATATATATCTCCGGCAAGACAAGGCCGGCAATCACTTCAACTTGGGGGCTTGAACACACCTCTGGCAACGGAGTATGGAATGGCTGTCAGCAACACGAACATATCCAGCAAAACAGCCCAACAGTGAGCTACAAATCAGCCCTCAATCCTCTTCAAACCTTAGTCTTCAAACTTTCAAAACGGGCCACAACCGATGCCCCTAAATCCCCGACTAATGCCAGGTTTTCTTCCCAAGAGAGGCCTGCACAGGATCGGCCTCCTTCAAGCTTTGAAAACAATACCCTGTTCACCTGAAAGTTGCTTGCACACTACCACACAATTTCCACCAGCTCTCGACTTCCAAAGATTAAGCACCACAGTCCAATGGCCACAAGAGCAGCACAAACACTATCGATATATAAGCCGAAAGTCAATAGTACTAATACACCTTTCACCTCAATGATTCTTGTTGCCCAATATGCCTCCTTTCTCTGGTCTGCAGCAGCGTATTCTTCTCAAGGAAGATTCTGATAGAGTTTCCCCTTGATACTCAGCTCTGCAAACCACCGCAACAACCCCTATATGCTTGGCAACAAACCTCAAACTCACCTTGGAAGATTCTGATAGAGTTTCCCCTTGATACTCAGCTCTGCAAACCACCGCAACAACCCCTATATGCTTGGTAACAAACCTCAAACTCACCTTGGAAATGTTTTCTACATCACAATAAATATAGCCTGCTCTCAGCTTTACAAGGCAATGAATCTCAATAGCCCAATTACCACCCAAACAACACCACAGTACACCAACAACAAACTAAAAACTCAACAATAGAGTACTGTCACCTTACACTCATCAATGGCCAAGAGGCCTTTGCTTTCTCTCTCAGTGGTCTGCAGCTTGATTTTTGAAGCACCTAGGCTGCAGTTCCCCGTAACGGTCCCCATATACCTCACCTTAAAGTCGTTGGCTCTGCCAACTAAACCCACGCCACAAGCCTCCAGTAGCAGCCCCCAACGGGTCGTCCTCTTCTCTGGTTCTTGACTCTAGAATCTTCGAAAGCCGCTTCCCTTTGCGATGGAGATACAGTACTTCGACCAGCCCTTTGTTGCTTCCCACGGCCTCCTACAGCGAATTCCGCATGCCTCTGCCCGCCGCCGTCAGCTCCTCGGGCATTGGTAGCAGCTCCACAATCTCTCCTCTACGTTCACAGCTTCAGCACCTTTCCTCAATTCGAAAGAAATTGAACAGGCGCCACCTCCTACTTAATTTGTGCCTGAGTCACACCACCGGCGGAGGCAAGAGTGGGAGGTGTGGCATTGGTAGGTGTAACAAGCCAATCCCAGAGATCCAGGCCACGCGAGGCCGATTTCACGTTCACCTTCCACAAACTATAGTTGGAACCATCCAACTTTGCAGACTTAGAGAACATATGAAGTGTAGTCGGGACAGCCATCACAAGAGCTTGGGCTCAATCTCAGAAGAATGTACAATCTTGGAAGGAGTGTCCACCACCACAGGTACCAGAAGCCACCAATCCTCAACTTAGAACACTAAAAATTGCCAGAGCCACCTGTCGAGCGGGAAGAAAACGCAGCAAGGTAGATGTTGCAGCCCTAAAAAGAAGCAACTCACAGGTGAAGAAGGGAATCTCAGAGATCAAACTAGTGAGGGAAGACCTAAATCTACAGCGGAGAGGTGCTTAAATCAACAGCAGAACCAAGAAGAAAACGCAGATTTGAAGGTGCTTAAAACTGAGGTAAATCTGGGGCAAAAAGTTAACGCTGAATGGGGCAGCAGATTAACGGTGAACCAAGAGCGATGACACCATGAATGAGTGCACAGAGCGGAAGCAAACAAGCACTAGAGTATGCAGAGCAGTGAGTGCGAGAGAGAGAGTGCGAGAGAGAGAGAGAGAGAGAGAGAGAGAGAGAGAGAGAGATGTGGAGCAACTATGCTGAATATATTGAAATGATACAGTCCCAAAGCAAGAGACAAAAAGAGTCTCATAAGTGAGGGAGCAAAAGGAAAGACTAGACTATGAGAGAAGTGGGAGGCCAGCCCACCTATTTATAGGTAAGCGAGGCTGGCCGACTGGACATGAGAACCTGGCCGACTGGACATAGGTAGGCTGGCCAACTGGGAAAAAGGTACCCGACATAAGAAAAATCCCAAAAAATGTACAAAATTAGGGTGGCCAGCAGCCCACAACCAAGGGCCATGAAAAGGCATAAAGAGGGATACCAAATATGAGCATAAGCAGGGGATGAATGTGCTAACATGGTGACGTCGCCACGATATTGATAAACTGGTTTTTTCTCGTATTCTAGAGTCATGAGGCTCTCACCTTTCTGGAGTCATGAGGCCAGGGTCTCTCTCTCTCTCTTTCTCTCTCTCTCTCTCTCTTCCTCCTTTATACACCCACGGCCTACGTCGATGCGCACACCAGGAGATGAAGATTCCAGTTGCCGCGCAAGCCGTCAGGTCTAACTACCGGATGATCCAGCACCTGCAGCAGGTGGAGGAGAGGCGTAGAGCCGGACAGAGCTTCCAGAGCCGGTTGTTTGCTCTTAAGGCACGAATGGAAAGTGCAAGTGGAGACGTACCTCTATTTAATGATAAGACGTGTTTCATTTCTGCAAAATATATATTAATCTGTCTACAATAAACTTGTTCAAATTCAAATTGTGAGGAGGTTGCTCAAATTTGTGCGTGAGAGAAGGAAAGGAGTCCTCTTCTAAAATTTCAAGTTTTAGATATATTTTGAAAAATTTATAGAGAAATGCCTTCTCAATTTGGTCAATTTCCTCTTCAACTTACAATGAGGGTTTTAAATTCGGCTCAAGAAAAAGTATTTCTCAAACTATGTTTGGACAGGTAGTATGGTTACTTCAACATAAATGGTTGTTAATTGCAATCTCCCAAATTCTTTCTTTTGTTTGTTCTCCTCTCATATAATTCAAGGCTATTAATGCATTGATTTGATTTCTCATCTAAAGGAGTGTAAAATAATACGACTGGAGAAGGCTCATGGCCAAAACCAACATTTACTCTAGCCTTAGAGGAGTTTCATGTACATGGTTCTTGGAATGATCTCTTTAAGTTCTATTTTCTTTTCTTCATGACTATTCAATTGCTTGTAGTGTGGCTTCTCTCTATCATGAACTGCATGAATAGGTTTAAAGGACCTGTGATGTGATGAACTACTGCATGAATAGGTTTAAAGGACCTGTGATGAAGTGTCTTTACGTACCAGGTTGTTTGTTGGCTAATGTGATTAAGCTACTAGCTTCTTCAATGCGCAACAATGATTGGATAAATATGTGCTCCATGTTGCACATTTTTGTTATTAAAACTTGTGCAAGGATGCTTTTTTTATCAAGGATATTTTGCATGTTCTTTAAACATGCTCTTATATTTTCTTTCATATATATGTTATGCCCTTTTCTTTTTTTCTTCTTTTAAAAAAAATCCAACAATTGATGGATGTGAAATATTTGGGAGTCTTCATATTTCCAAAACATGTTGTTTCATTGTTGTTTTTTAACCCACTCCTAACCTTGCAAGGTGGTGTTCCGTGTAATGAGTAATGGTGGCATCAAGGTGTGCTCCGTATAGGGGAGAGCTAGCAACATTCTAGTTTAGGAGAGATAAACATTGCTAAAAGAGACTTGTCAAGCATGTCAGTGTGTGCCTAACCACACTATTGAGCTTGAAAGAAGTCCGCGCACAAACGTAACCTCACGGGCTAAAATTGGTCAATCTTTCTGTTTGGGACATCATAGCATAGCGGAGGCTACACTCCAACCCACACACTTTGTCAATCCGTGAGTGCAACCCGATTAGTGCATAGAGGCTATCCCAAATGGAAGAAGATTAGTTAACCACACACTAATGACTTCTAGTCCTACTCAATCCTTCTTCATCACTCAAGCAATCAATCTTACATAATCAAAGCATCAAGATTAGGCTACACTTAAGCATAAAAATACAACTTATGCAAAGAATCTAACATGCAAAGAGCTATCACACAAGCCTCAACTACACATCATTTCATGCACAAATCAGATTTTAGCATCAAAACATCATTAAGAAATCTAGATTAGCAAGTGTGTAGACCATAACCTCATATCATTGAAAATGTAGAGAATAGAGAGTACAAGATTGAAGCATGAATGGAGATGGAGAGCCTTGGGAGAGCACATGAGAAGGAGCTATGGAGCAAGCTCTCTCTATGAGCCTCTCAACCAAATGACCAAAGAGTCCTCCCTAGCTCTCAAATGGGCCACCTTTTATACAAAAACTCTAGAACTCCCAAAAGTTCCCATGTGGGATTATTGTCAAGCCCTCTCCCACATTCATCTACAACTTGGAACTCTTTTCAAGAGCCCTAAGTGTCTTTTTTGTTGCATCCTTGTATTGATCTTCCTTCGTCATGCAACACTCCCCCCTTCCTATTTTGCGCACGTCCTCGAGCGCGGTAGTAGCAAGAGCTGCAACAAAAAAACAATGGGTACAAGTAAAGTCTTTTTTTTAAAAAAAAAAAGAAAAGAAAAGAAAAGAAAAGAAAAACCAGCAATGATAATTTCACACGTGAGCATACAAGTGCAAGGCTGATTAAAGTTTTAATGAGTACTAAAATCGGTGAGTAAGGACTAGCCAAAGTGAGACTTAAGTGGTAGATAGTGCTATGCAAAGGCAAGTGTGCTTTGTACACCGTCGGTTATGATCTCAGTCTCAATGTCCTACAAGTATTTAAGTTATTCCTAAGTGGCAAACCTACTCCTAAATATGAGCAAAGGTGATTGGAACTCTCTCTTTTTTTTTTCCTTTTTTTTTCTTTTTTTTGATGTGTGTGTAGAAGGTGATAAAGATTAAGGTTCCATCCCAAAGAGACCCAAGCAATGGCCAAGAGACCTCCGCCAAGAGAATCTAAAGACCGCTAAGTATCTCAAGGGCGACAGACCCTTTTTCTTTCTTTTATGACCTAAGGAGTACCCCATGAAGATGAGGGCATCGGTCTCGAGGGCCCATAGTGTACCCCAGAGTCCTACCAACATCTATCAAGGCGATAGATTCCTCAAAGGACTTTTTCTGAAGCTTTTAGACATCAGTGTTCACCCCATGGAAACCAAGGCATCGGCCCCAAGGTGCTAAGACAACCCCAGGTCCTACCCAGCATTCCACATGGCTGTAGACACATCATGTCTCAATTTACTTTGTATATAGATATATATATATATTTTATGGTATATTTTTATAAATTTTTTTATTAATCCTAGCACCTAGCTCATATCTACTAAGAGGTAGCTACCACTAGGGATAACTAATATACCTTGAAAGCATAAGAACTTGGCATATTCCATTGGTATATATCCTACACTGTCTTTAGATAGAAATATCTTTTACTAAGTCTTCTAAGAGTCTAGAATTCACTCACCATATTTTAACAACTAATCAAAAACTTAAACCAGCCAACATTGTGTGAACATGCAAACCATATATTCAAAAGATAAAAGCACATAAAGAAATAAAGATTAAGATTTGAATACACCTATTGTAGTGCCTTGTTGATGTTGTTCGTTTGCATTGATGCATTGCTGATTTTGTGCAGATTGCTCCTCCTCGGTCTTTGTAGGCGTAGCATGTCTCCCCCTTCCTAATTTGTGTGCACGGTAGGTGGACTATTGGGGCGTGTTTGATGCTCTTTTTTTAGCAGAGATCTTTGCAAAATTTTTATTAACAAACAAGAAGAGAAAAGAAAAGAATAAAATTTGCCATTGGTGCCAATCACCGAATATAGCCGAGGGAAAAAAACCCAGTGGGAGAAAAGTGCCCTGGCTTGTCGATCTTATTGTGGAGTCACTGAGCTTACCCTTGCGCTGGTGGTGGATCCGTGTCCTCGTCTGCTGAAAAGATGGTATCAATTTCCTCAGGATGCAGAGACAACCCCTCACAAAAACCGTCCTCTGGAGAAGGTGGTAGAGGAAGGAGTGCTTCCTCACTAAAATATGGCATTGGTTCTATGGGAAGGTTAAGCAGACAGTTTTGATTTTGGAACTGCGCAATATAGGTACTCATATTGATCCAATATTGACATGTTGAGGCTTGGGGAAGGAGGGCTTGCAAGATCGGTGGTTGCAAGTCATTTAAGCTTGTATCCCTCCATTGTTGTGCTTGAACCTCCTCAGGTAATCTACGTTGATTTGGTCCTCTCTCTGGTATTCTCACATTAAGAAGATTATGGCGTTGGGGTGTAATTCCCACAATTTGCTTCATTAAGCCCGTGCCATATCGTCTAAAGTAAGAGCGGCATATCCAACAAATATGTGAAGCTTCTCCTAATACGAGCCGTGCACACTCTTGACAATGTGGAAATGGGTGATGCTGTTGATAGAATAACGTGACAAAGTGATGCCCACAGCAATTTTCACCTAAGGGAGCATAGAAGTACCTAGAATGTGTTTGAAACGAAGGAGCACTATAACCCCCGCGATGATCAGGCCGAGTACTATCAGGGTCAATGCATGGTGGACATGTATCTCGCCAAATATCCATCAGGAGTTATCTGGAAGTAGAACAATGAAATTTAGAACACTCATATCCATCATTACAATTCCAATCAAAAACAAGATTATCTCAAAAAGAACACATCTTCTAAAGGCATAAGGAACTACATTATTCAAACATTGATTTACCAAAGAGCTTCAATTGTAGTGTTAATGCCTTATCTTTAGTTTTTGGTATGTCCTTCTTAGGTGGGGATTTTAGCAATTGTCTTGGAATTTGAGCAAGATAAGAGGATTTAGGCATTGAAATGCTAGAATCTATGCTCAAATGAGACTCATTTGGACTTGTCTTAGGTACACAAGTTGATGGTGGAATTGGGTAATAAGGAGAAATTGGGACAACCGGTGTTTCAATACATGTTTTAGGAAGATCAACACCAGTAGATTTGTAGGTGCTATCACAGCCACCTATCCTATCTTGAAGAGTTTGTGTTGATTTCTTTTGCACCCACTCATATGGAAAATCAAGGGTGGCTTTTGGAATCTTTCTGAAACACTCTTTTACTCCTAGCAAACCATGGCATTTTGGAAGCCAAATTGCTGTTGCCCCCTCATAATAGCCTTGTGCTTTAAGAACATGTTTTGGGACCCATCGAGGTTTAGGCTTGGAAATGATGTGCTTCTTAAGAGGCTTAGCAACTGGACTAGATGGTACAAGTTTGTACGCATCTTTGGGTAGCCAAATTGAGAATTCCTTCTTGCCTGGCCTTCTTTGAGCAGCAACTAGAGTAGTTGGAACATGCCAGCCATGGCCCTCACTTGAGTCCTCATCAATTATCCACATCATTTGTTTTGGAGCTTCAAGAGCAGATTTTGAGAGTTGGTTGTGTAAGGTACAAACATTACCCTTTTGACACGATAAAGCTCGTGGAGTAGCAGATCCCAAGATGCAATCAGAATCAATTTGCAACTTGTATTGTCTATTCTTCCAATCTAATGAGCAATTGGTAGCACTTAACCACGATCTACCGAGAACAACCTCTACTACTGCCTTGGACTTACGTGCCACATAAAAGGGCACTGACATCTGGTGATCCTGAATGGTCATCATAATGACACATTTTCCCTCTATAGGGTTATCTTCTCGTGAGAAGCTTCATACGGTCCACAGGAATTTGCACAAGTGGTGGTTGACCCAAGGCTATCCAGGTGTCAAACGAGAGAACATTATAATCTGCACCAGAGTCAATTAAGGCAGAGACAAAGTAGGTAGTCTCATGAAGATGGAGGCACACTTGAATATTGAATGGATCGACATATGGTTCATCAGTAGCCAACTGTATGGCCAACATAAAAGCTTTGCGACGCTCCTTGGCTTTTGCAACTCTAGCTTTAGCCTCCTCTTGAGCCTGACGTTTAAGTAGGTCAAGTGCTTCTTTCCGTGTTTGTGCAGCATGCATCTGTTGAAGCATGGCTTCAATTAATGGTTCATTGTATTTCTTGAGACGACTTCCATTAATGAAGTTAGCACCTTCTAGTGTCTCTAAACGCACTGCACCACTTGGAGTAAGCTCATTAATCACAAATGGTCCTACGCCACGTTTCTTGAGCTTTCTCTTATGCTTCTTAAGTGTGTACAAGAGCACCAGGTCTCCTTTTTTGAATCGGCCAGTTGTTACATTTCTATCATACCATTGCTTTTGTCTCCTCTTCTCAGCATACATCCCCATTACCGCCAATAAGCGGGTCTCATCAAGCTTTTCCAATTCGTCAACGCGTTGTGAAAGCTCATGACCAGTCCAATCCAATTGTTTAGCTACTCGTAGAGTAGGTACAAGAAATTCAATGGGAAGAATTGCGTCTAGCCCAAAAGCAAGCTCAAATGGGATTGTGCCCACAGATGTTTTATAGGCTGTCCTATATGCGTCGCCATAGGTCCACATTAGGACCCGCTAGTTGTATCTGCCCATTTGTCAAAATTTCTAAAATGGATTCAGACCATTTAGGAGCTGTCTCTACAAGGAAAAGTGTTGAATCTAACATATCATCATCCACACCCATAGGAGCTTCGCCAGAGGTGATTCGAGACAAGTGATCTGCCCTAAGATGAGTTGTTCCTTTTCAAACTGCCACTTCAAAATCAAACTCAAGAAGGATGATAAACCACCTTACAATCCTTCCAGTTGCACAAGGTTTATTCACCAAATATAGCAATGCTTGATGGTCTACAAAAAATATGAATTTGTTTGCCAAAAGGTAATGGCGAAACTTTTTCACCGCATATATCATGGACAAACCTTCTCGTTCTGTTGTGGTGTAATTCTTCTCAGCATTGTTCAACTGTCGACTAGCATATGAGATTGGGAAATCCTTATTATGTTCTCCTGATTGAGCCAAAATACATCCAATTGCAAAGTTTGAAGCATTAATATGGATATGAAAGATTTGGTTCCAATTTGGTGCCCGTAAAATGGGTGCAGTCACTAATGCTTGCTTCAACTTTTCAAAGGATTCCTCACACTCATCAGTCCAATTAAACTTTACAAGAAGAGCATATAATGGTCTGGCTAGGACAGCGTACATGTAGATGAATCTACGATAATAGCCACAATGTCCCATGAATGTTTGTACCCCTTTAGGGTTGATAGGCCGAGGTAATGAGACAATGACATCAATTTTATC
Source organism: Cibotium barometz (assembly GCF_041138505.1). NCBI lineage: Eukaryota > Viridiplantae > Streptophyta > Polypodiopsida > Cyatheales > Cibotiaceae > Cibotium > Cibotium barometz. The sequence goes on from NC_141082.1 coordinate 49,581,750, forward strand.
CATATCTGTTGAAATCCCATTGCGAGAAACAATATGGCCCAAAATTTTCCCTTGTCTTACCATGAATTTGCACTTGTCAGGATTCAAGCATATACGATAAAGTTGACACTTTTGAAACACAAGCCTGAGGTGTTCTATATGATCATCACGCTCTTGTGAGTGAACACATAAATCATCCATGAAGATCTCAAGAAATTGCCTAAGGTACTCCTTGAATACATGACTCATTAACCGCTGAAAGGTTGCTGGTGCATTTGTTAGACCAAATGGCATAACACGATAGGCAAAGATGCCATCTTCAGTAGCAAAGGCTGTCTTGTGTTGATCCTTTGGATCAATTGACACTTGATTGTAACCGGAGAATCCATCCAAGAAACTATATGCCTTTTTCCCTGCAACTCGTTCCAGAAGATCCGTGATTGGAAGTGGGTAATGATCACGCACAGTAGCTGCATTTACCTTCTTGAGGTTTACACATACTCAAAGTTTTCCATTTTTCTTGGGTACCACTACAATAGGGGAGACCCATTAAGTGTGTTCAATCTCATAGATAAATTCTGCCTCTAAGAGCTTGTCTATTTCTTCCTTTATCTTCCGTGCGAAGTTTTCATTGTAAGTATAAGGACGTTGCTTGGAGGGCTTTGCATCCTCTCGCAATGGAATTGTATGCTGACATATGCTTGGATCAACTCCCTTGAGGTCTTTATAACTCCAAGCAAAAACATCGCGATACTCCTTTATTATTTGTATTAATAACTTCTCCTCATCTAAGGACAAGTCTGTGGCAATCCACACATAGCGAGGCTCTTCTCCTGGCTTAGCAATATCAATCTTTTTTGCATCTTCTGGACCATCGTATGAAATCCCTCGCATGCTTGGTTTTTGTCGCATGGGCTGTTGAAGAACAATCTTTTGATCTTGAAGAGTGTACTGTGTGAAATTGGGAGGAACATTTAGACCTTGTTCTTGTCCACTTGAGTCTTCACTCATTGAAGACCATGCGGTTTTGAGCTCTCCTTTGCCATCTTGCATCGGATTTTTTTGTTCAACCGTTGTCTTTGCACTTCCCACACTCTTTTTTGAATCGGTTTTAGACTTGAGTTTTGGTTTTTGTTTCTTCATTTTTTTACGATTTTTGCTAACATTTTTTAGCTTTTCTCCTGCTTGGAATCCATCTGATCGTTTCACTTGATCTTTGATACTATCTTGTGCTTGGACATAGTATAGCCGTTCTTTCCTGAGAAGTGAGGTGGTGGTCGAGAGTTTTCACTCTTAGACTCCTCCTTTTCTTTTTGTAGTCTCTCACGTTGTTCCCGCCCATCTTGTCTACTGATTCTCTTATGGCTCTTACAACATTTACGTTTAGGTCAGCTTCGAGGGATCTCTACTTGAACCTCCCTTCCTCTCAAGAGTAGGCGTGCCTTTCCTAACTCTTCCTCAGGGATTGTCACATCATTATTAAAATCAGAGTCCCAGTCATCTTCCTTATCAGCATCATTAGCAGATTCGAGTGTTAAATCCTCCACTGAGACTTCCTCGACATGCAGAGCTGTTGTGGATGTATCCCTATAGTACAAATCATCTAGAAGGGCACGTGGTTGTACCATTCGTATAGGAATAATATCATATCCATTTGAGTCACAAAATTGAATTGGCTTCGGTAAAGCACATGTCGATAATGTTGCAAGGACATGACTCCATTCTAATGGATCAATTAAATGCTCAGGGAAGGGTTGTGGAATGTATGCCTCGTCTGATACACTTCGATTACCCTTAAGTCTCTCAGTGTTGAAATCCCTACATGAGGCTCCACACATCCACAGATCTTCTCGCCCGTCTGACAATGTAACTCTTGAGCCCTCAGATGAAGCAGAATCAAACTCATCTATTGGAGACCTTGTTACATCACGATATGAGTGATTCCTTAGGTTGACTCTTGTGATGACAGAATCATGTCGGAGGTACAAATAATTGTATCCCCAATCTTGAATCATTTGAAATTGTCGCATGAATGGTCTACCCAATATCACTTCATAGTTTGGATGTTTTCCAAAATCCACTACTGCAAAGGTGTGCTCATATTCAATCCCACATGTGGTGACTAATATGTTCTCAAGCAGCCCAAGGGGATGTTCTAAGCTTCCATCTGCTAGCTACAAGCGCATCCTGGTACTCCTAATAGCTGGTTTGCCCCACTTTTCCCAAATGGACCTTGTCACAATGCCCACTCCTGCACCACTATCAAGTATTGCAGTTGAAACTACTTTTCGCACTTCTAATGGGAGGGTAGCATTTCCCTGATCGTCCTCACAAAATTTTCCTACTTTGTTGATAGGAACTGGCATAACATGCTTTGTCTCAGGGTGTATAGTACACTCATAGTGACCCTTTTGTAGCAATACCTGCTCTGACAAACATGTGGCAATATCATTCCACAACTCAGGTCGAATTTTTATCAAATCAAGCAAAGGTAAGGTACAAGCCACTGGTGCTGACAAAATAGCTTGCACCATACTCATATCCTTCTCCTTTGTCAACCTTTTATGCATGGAGGGTATCCTCAAGGTTTGAGAACAGTTCTCATATTCTCCCAGATATGATGGTAAGGTTTTCATTGTATGCTTACTTCTAGGAGAAATAATTGTTTGGACTTCCTCTTGGATGCTTGGGCGTCTAAAGTTGTTTTCCGTGACCCTGGTAAAATCCACCTCAGAGAATGGAGGCGAACTAATAGAAGACATGTTCTCATTAACTTTCTCATGAACTGCGGCCCACATCTCATTTGCCATGTCCTCATTAGCATCAATAACTTCATCATTGCATGGGAAGACAAGGCTAGATGGTGGCAGAATACCTCCTTTCAATTGGGTGTCAATTGGTGTAGACCTTTCGCTATGAGCTTGTGAAATGAGCTCACTTTTCATTTCCCGACTTGATGACACTTCTGGTATGGTTTCTAATGTTGGCTTAAGAGAGGTTGGGCCCCGAGGAATAGGTGGTGGTGGTCCCTCAAGTATTGACTGAGCTCCCCTAATGAGTTGCTGATGTATAGCTAGATTGATCTTCTCCTCACGAGGGTTTGGGTATTCTTGAAGCTTCTTGGGTAGCTCAGATAAAGCTGCAATGTGACTTCTATGAGCATCAATGATGGCATCTAGAGTCTCATTCACTTTATCCACAAAAATAGAACCCCCAGAACTATCCTCAGTCGTACTAGCCTCATCTTGTTTAGCACTAAGCCCAGGTTGAGGTTGATGTTCCTCATGCACTTCTTGGGATGTAAAAGTTTGATCCCTCAGGTTTTGTTTAGAGGCATCTTGAGAACTAGTGGATGCACTTTTAGTTTGCTTGTTTCGGTTCTTCTTCCTCTGAGTGGTTTTTTTTCTATTGGACTGTAGGGTCTTGTCCACTAGATTTGTCTTTGCATCCCTAGTTCGAGGTGTCTCATCAGTCTGTATTTCGGCATTTCGTGTCTGTGATCTAGTCATGACTCTAAGTGGCACGACATCCTCATTCTCAGATGAAGGTGGTGATGGAACTGCCCCTACAAGGTTGAGTGAGACCTTTGGTTGAGAGGTGCCTTCCTCATGTGGTTTCAGCAAACAATCCTTTGGGAAGTGTTCTACACAACACCCTAGACAATATCTTTCAATTGGTGAAAACTGTTGTACTGTTGTATTGGATCGAGATGCTTGCCTTGAGCGATGTGGACAATCACGAGCCCAATGGGGTTCTCCGCACTCATAACAGGGGCCCATTGGTTTGGCCTCTACTTTCCTTGGCTGCCATTGACCTGAGGGGCCTGGAGTCCTAGGTTGGTAGCCGCCTAGCAACATTAAAGAGTTTTGTTCCCCTGCAGTGCTGGGCTTGGGTATGCGGGACTTTCAAAGATATTTTCTTTGGATGAATATGATGTATATTCCTCCTCCACATAGCCTGGGTTTACCAAGTCTCTACACATATTTGAATTGTCGTAGTCAACAACCCTCACAGGAGCAGTCCCTGGAGCAGGAGGTTGGGCACCAAGAACAGGTCGTGCTTGCTCTTGTGCCATCGGTGGCTTACGTTCAAAGTTAGTATACTGTTGATACATTTGTGGAGCCACTCCACCCCTTGGCTACTCACGCTCCTGTCTCATTCTTGCAATGCGAGTACATTCCTGTGTGGTATGGATAAAGTTCCAAGCACAGGCTTGGCACCACTTTTTTGTGGGTTGGTTTGTGACTAGAGGAGAAAAGGTATTACAATCCTCTGTTTTATGGTTACCGCCACATGCTCCACAAAGATGAGGACCTATAGGAAGTACACTCCTCATTGTCTGCTGCTGTTGTTGTGGCTGCATGGGTGGACGATAGGTCTGTCCCAATCTCCTTAGTACTAGGTTAGCTATCTGGTCTGGATTTACTAGCGTGCTAGACCCTGAACTTTGGTCATTACCCCACTGATCTCTAGGTTTCACCTCTGGGCCAGAACCATCTTGGAATTTGAAGTTATCGGTGAAATCCATAGCATCATGGCAACACTCATTGAAATTTGTATGCTTCTTCGCATAGAGATGTGTATGCAGTGTTGAATTTTTGAGTCCTTTCAAGAAGAGAGAAATTAATCGACTTTGGACGGGCTTCTCATCCTCTGGGCAACGATTAATGTACTGCTTCATTCTATTTACACAGTCTCTAACACTCTCATTCTTGCCTTGCTTGAAAGAGTAGATGTGTGCTACCGTGTCATGTTGAATTTCCATCAAGGAAAAAGCAGCAATGAATCTCTCTTCCAAAACTCGTAAAGAAGATTTGTCTGAAGCCTCTAATGCCTGAAACCAAGCAAGGGCCTTTCCCTCAAGAGTGAGTCCAAATCCTTCAATTTGAGTATGCTTATCAGCCACTTGCTCAGCTCGAACTGCTTGCCTAAATGCTGCTACATGGTCGTATGGATCTCCCGACCCTTCATACTTCTTTACCAGTTTCTGAAGAGTTGATGGCCTTACTTGTCTTGAATACTCATCATAGGGCCTACGGCCTCTCACTCTCAGTGGGAATTGTTCCTCTCTTTGGTAAGATGGTCCACATGCATCCAAAATTTGTGTGGGTCCCCTATTACCAGCCTCACCAAACCCCTCCAAAGATCTTGTCACCCGCATTTCAGGAGGTGCATTTATGGGAGGCCGAGTTGGCTCCCCTACCCTCCGATTGTTATAGTGAGAAAGATGGTGTGGTGTGACCGGTGGTCGTACATTTGGTGTAGGACGATATCTTGGTGCTAGAGTTGGGCTACTAGCAATGGTCCACTTGGATGTTGAAGGTCCCTCTCTAGTGAACTCTCGTAGGGGAGGAGCAACAGTTTCTCCAAGAAAGGCTGTCTCTCCTGGTTTGGCTGTATTTGTTGAGAACACTTCCATGAATAATGGATGTCCTTTCCACGTGAGCTCCCGAATCTCCTTCTAATCTAAGGTTCTGTATTCATTGGCCCATTTATCAATTATTCGATTTTTGTGTCTTGCAAGCTTCTCAACTACCACCACCAAGTGCTAGAGGAAGATCCAGCTCTGGCAATTTAGTTGTGGCATAATATCCCTCTAACGAGTCCTTATAGACCTCTTGAAGTGGGTCATCCTGTAAGACCTTTGTCACTGGAATTTGTCGTACAAACTCCCATTGGTTCTCAGCCCCCTGATCCATTTTACTCTTGCCTTTCCTATCCCTTTCCAAATTTAGATCTACAAGGAGTAAATCATCTATGGATGGTTTTGAAGACTGGGCATTGGATGGTCCAGGCATGTCCGGCTCAATGAGCCAGTCATCTCTAGACTCCCTTGCTCTGGAAAGTTTTGATAAGTCTAAGAACTCGGTTTTAGAGAGCTCCCCTAATTTGTCTACATTTTCTGGATGGTAGGTGACTTCGTAGCGAACACCATCTTCACCCACGTACATGTTACCCTGGTCATTGACTAGAGGTGCTCTATCAAGTTCTGAGAAAATGTCTGCGATCTTAACAAGATACCGTTGTTGTGGATCCCTAAAGATCTCAGCTCCTTGAGCATTTGTGTAGACATATTGGAGTCTCACATTAAGTGTTAACCCCATGGTGTCGGCTTCAAATGGATTAAAGGATCTTGTGGGTGTTCTATTTGGGGCTACGGGATGACTATTTGTCGGCCCTAGATTGTCCATGGACAATGAACTAGTTGTTCTGGAGGAAAGGGTATCGGATTGGGATTCAGAAAGGGTTTCAGCAATATCTGCCAAATTTCCTACCGATTGGGTCCCACTTTCCTGCGTAGGTACTCTAGAAGGTGCCCTAGGCCCTATGGAAGAATCTATAAGACGTCCCGACGGCAAGTGCATAAGGTCAAATTTTTTTGGTTTTTATGTGTTTTTGTTTTGTTTTGTTTTGTTTTGTTTTTGTTTTGTTTTTGTTTTGTTTTTGTTTATATATATATATATATATATATTTTTTAACCTACCTAATCACTAAATGCAACTAAAATGAGTATGTGTGGCGTAACTATCTATCTTATTTTTTTATTATTATTTTTTTAAAATGATTTTTTTAAATATAATTTTATGTTTTTACTTTTTTTTAATTACAAAAATTATGAATCACTCTAAAAAAATACTAATTATGCACAAAGTTACAAAAATTAAAAAAAACGCAAGTTACACTAATTATGCAAAAAATTAAAAAAATAAAGAATTACAAAAAAAAGTAGACTCCTAAAAAACACTTAATTTATAGAATTATTTTATTTTATTTTTTTTAATTTCTATTTATTTTCTTTTGTTTTCTTCTCCTTTTGTTGTTTTTTTTTGTTTGTTTGTTTGTTTGTTTTTTTTTAACTAATAAATTTTGTGCCAATTACAAAAAATATGAATCTACTAATTATGCACGCAATTACAAAAATATTAAAAAAAATGCAAGCTACTCTAATTATGCAAAAAAATATATAGAAATTTAAAAAAATAAAAATTATGCAAAGAATGTGGACTCAAAATAAAAACACAAATTTTTTTATTTTTTATTTTTATTTTTTAAATTTCTTTCTTTTCTCTCTCTTTTTTTTTCTTTTATTTTTTTAAAAAAAAATTATTTTTCTTGTTTTATATTTATTTTTCTTTTTCTTTTTATTATTTTTTTTCTATTTTTTTAAAAACAAATACAAAAAAACATGAAAATTAACAAAAATAAAAAATAAAAAATAGAATTAAAAATTTAAAAAAAACACTCACCTTATAATCCTTATCGGCCCGGATTGTACACCGCAGCCGCCTTCACGTGCTTCGTCAGGCGCCCTTCTCGCTCGTCTCACCACCGCCTCTGCTTCCCTTAATGGAGGTGCCCCTTCACCTTATCGCCTCCACACCAACGCCTTCCTCTCCGTGCTGCCGACTTCTTCCACTCCAACTGCCGTCTCCTCGACGCCTTCCTCTCCGTGCTACACTCTGCAGGCTGCGCCTCCAGTTCTTCGCTCAGCCACCTTGCTTTCAGTTGGCCGCCTACAGCAACGCTGGCCGCCCAGTTCTTCGCTCGGCCACCTTGCTTTCAGTCGGCTGCCTACAGCAACGCTGGCCGCCCAGTTCTTCGCTCGGCCACCTTGCTTTCAGTCGGCCTACACTCAGCTGCCGATGCCGATGCCTTCCACTCAGTGACGACTTCCACTACAACTGCCTGCAGCCTACAGCTTCACGCCGGCCAACGCTCTACAGGCTGCTGCTGTTTTTTTTTTAAATATATTTTCTTTTTAATATATTTTTTGACTCGACTGGCTTCTGCTGCCTCCACACGCTTCCCACAATACCTTCGCCTTCTTCCAACTGGCCGCCCACACCTTCACCTTAGCTTTCAGCCGCCTTCACTTCCAGCTGGCAGCCCACAGCCTCTTTTTTTCGCTTGTGGCCAGTTTTTTTCTCTGCGGTTGCCCTATAGCAACGCTGGCCGCCCACAGCCTCTCCAATGAATATATATATATATATATATATATATATATATATTTAAAGCCGCCTCCAATGTTCTACCTCCTCGCTATAAGCCGGCTGCCCAACCGCTACAAGGTATATATATATGTATAAATAGATATATATATATATATATCTATTTATTTTTCTTTGCTGCGCCTCCAACGACACACCTCTTACAGCCCCTACGTCGGAAAATACAAAAACAGAAATCACTTGAACCTACTTAATGGCGGGATTACTCTACCGTAATGGGGTTTTAATTTTTTTTTGCTTCTAATCAAAAAAACGAAAACACACAAGGCGCCCTTGAGATCACACACTCAATGCCCTTGCAAACTCTACTCTAATCTACCCTAATCCACGATTTTGCAATCAATGGAGCACTTAGTAAGAAGTAATGGTTAACACCCTTCACTAACTTAGGTGTGCGTTCCCCGGCAGCAGCGGCGCCATTGTTTGGGACATCATAGCATAGCGGAGGCTACACTCCAACCCACACACTTTGTCAATCCGTGAGTGCAACCCGGTTAGCGCATAGAGGCTATCCCGAATGGGAGAAGATTAGTTAACCACACACTAATGACTTCTAGTCCTACTCAATCCTTCTTCATCACTCAAGCAATCAATCTTACATAATCAAAGCATCAAGATTAGGCTACACTTAAGCATAAAAATGTAACTTATGCAAAGAATCTAACATGCAAAGAGCTATCACACAAGCCTCAACTACACATCATTTCATGCACAAATCAGATTTTAGCATCAAAACATCATTAAGAAATCTAGATTAGCAAGTGTGTAGACCATAACCTCATATCATTGAAAATGTAGAGAATAGAGAGTACAAGATTGAAGCATGAATGGAGATGGAGAGCCTTGGGAGAGCACATGAGAAGGAGCTATGGAGTAAGCTCTCTCTATGAGCCTCTCAACCAAATGACCAAAGAGTCCTCCCTAGCTCTCAAATGGGCCACCTTTTATACAAAAACTCTAGAACTCCCAAAAGTTCCCATGTGGGATTATTGTCAACACTTCCTTTCATATTGGTGCTCCATGTGTAGCCTAGAAGCTGCTCCATAATTGCCCCATGGTTGTAGAATATTGTCAACACTTCCATCGTCATGCAACACTTCCTTTCATATTGGTGCTCCATGTGTAGCCTAGAAGCTGCTCCATAATTGCCCCATGGTTGTAGAAGGTGAAACTAACCCTAAAGGTGCTCCAGAGCCATGAAAAGTGTCAAGGAAGAGGAGGGAAGAAGCAAAAACGTAAGAAAGCAAGATTTCTCCCAATTTTGGTCCAAATTTTCCAATAATTTGGTCCCAACCCCAAAATTTAGTCCCCAAATTCAAAATTTGGCCAACCTAGATCTTACATAAGAACCTTTGAAAATTGGCTAAATGAAGGAAAATTTACATTTCCACCATCTTCCCATCCACATCAAAAACATTTCAAGAAAATGCAGAGATCACAGTGTGCAAAATAAATAAAAAATCTTAAAACACATGTAAATGCTTAATTCCCTTGCAATTTCTTGTCCAAATGTACATGAAAGCTTCCCAAAATCAAATTCCAAGCTTTGATACCAATGTTAAGATGGAAACCATAAAAGAAAAAGAAAATACTCATAGACATGTAAATTAAGAACTCCATAGCCATAGCATGTGTATCTCCATCATGTATCATATGAAACCTCGCCTCTAAGGTTTGGACTTCTTCTAGGACAAGTACAAGGGGTAGGGTCTAAGTTGTACCCAAGGAAGCCATGTGATAACCCTCACAGGAATGCTCATGAGAAGCCAACTCCCATGAAAGCCCAAGTGTGGTAGTATATACAAGTACTCCAAGGAGTGACATAAAGTCAAATGTGAAATGATCCAAAAGTTGCCTTCCATGGGTCACCACCCCTATTTATAATCCTAACCCAAAACAACTCATAATCGCAATATTTACAACTTTTGTGTATTAAAATAATCCTTCATTACAAAAATTATGTAGAATCTCAACTTGGTTGAGTGTAGGGATTGTAAAGAAAATTGAGAATTGGATAAGGTTTGAAAGCTTTTAGAAAAAACTTTATAAAGCATTAAGCATGTAAAGCTTTTAAAGCTTTATATATTAAAGCTTATAACAAAAACCACTAGGCAACTGTTGGAATTAGGGTTGCAGGAAAGCACACAAAGCTTGGAGAAGAAGAAGCAAGAATGCACACAACACACAATGTATTAGATTGTGTTAATATACAAAAGAAAAGTTAGCCCTAGAAGGATGGGCGTATATACAACCCGGGAAAAAAAACCTCCTAAAGAGGGAAAAAGTGCCCCGGCAGTCCTAAGTGTGTTCACACACATCACTGCCTATATATATATGGCAACAAATCCCCCCTAGGAGTGATGGTGTGAACGAGAGCTGGCACTCATAGAAAGCTTCGAACTTCTCATGAGGAAGTGCCTTTATGAAAAGATCGGCGAGGTTGTCCTGTGTTGGCATATAGGCCAAGCTAATCTCTCCTGCTGAGAGTCTCTCCCTGACATAGTGATAATGCACCTCAATGTGCTTTGTGCGAGCATGAAAAACTAGGTTTCTCGCAACTGCCAATGCACTCTGACTGTCAGTGAAGATAGAGGTGGCAGACTCCTGTCCAACACCCAAGTCAGCCATAAGCCGTCTGAGCCACACACACTCAACCGTAGCTGTGAAAGCTACTCAGCTTCACAAACTAGAAGTGGCCACAGTAGGTTGCTTCTTGCTCAACCAAGATATGCATGAGCTATTGAGCATGAAACAAAAACTACTTGTGGACACTCTTGTGTCATAGCAACTAGTCCAATCTGAGTCCGAAAAAGCATGTAAATCAGGCGGCAATAATCTCCCCTTGGGATAAAACAACCCAAGATGTATGGTGCCACTCAAGTAGTGAAAGATGTGTTTAACTGCCTTCCAATGCTGAGACCTTGGGGCTATGCATAAACCTGCTCACCTGTGAGACTGCAAACCGAATGTCTGGCCTCGTAATGCATACATAAATGAGGCAACCAACAGCTGTCTGATAGAGTGTGACATCAAAGTGATCTCCAGCACCTGTCTCTTTGGTACATGATAACAAAGGCTGCACAGCATCTTCCACAAAAACAATATCTCGACTAATCAAGATACGCTTTGACTGCGGATGATACAATCTGTAACCCTTGCTCTCACCACTGTAACCAACAAAAATGCATTTGACAGCCTTATCATCCAATTTTCTGCGTTGTTGCACAGGCAGTAAAGCATAGGCCAAGCAACCAAAGACACGCAAGTGACCAATAGAGGGCTTCCTACCATGCCAAGCTTCGTATGGAGTAATAGACTACAAGGCCTTAGTGGGACACCTATTGAGTATATATGCAGTACACATGACAGCCTCAAGCCAAAACGCACGTGGCAAAGCTTGGCTCTTGACCATACATCGTGCCATCTCCATAAGTGACCTGTTTTTCCTCTCAGCAACACCATTTTGCTGAGGGGTATATGGCACTGTACATTGGTGTTTTATCCCACGACTAGCCAGAAATGCATCAAACTCTTTAGACAAGTACTCCCCCCCTCGATCAGAACGGAGGGTGCCCACAGTACAATTGGATACATTTTCAACCATAAGCATAAACTGTTTGAAGCACAAAAACACTTCGAACTTTGCCTTCAGTTGCATGCCTTGAGTAATCATCAATAAAAGTCACGAAGTACAAGTGTTTACCAAATGACGGAGTTTGCATAAGCCCACATACATCACTATGTACAAGTTGCAATTTGCGAGTGGCCCGCACAGAACCATCCTTTGGAAACGTAGAACGCTGCATTTTGCCCAAAATACAGCTTTCACAAACATGTTTCAATGGTGCCTATTAACCCATGACGGACATTGAGACGTACTATGTTTTACGTCATTTATTTAAATATTCTGAGTCATGCACCGGGCTTGTCAGCACCATATGTTAAGGATAAAGGGATTGGGTGATCGCCGATGAGAGGCGCACCTTGAATATCAACAGGGTAAGGGTTAGGATCGGTCGGCCATGTATGGGCGCCCAAGTGTGAACGGCCAAGTCACCTATAAGAGTCAAATGTAACCCTAAAATCCTCATTCTCATGTGTTGTGAATACAAGAGTGCTCTTGCCTTATCTCCTTGGTTTCCTTCTCCTACGTGTGAGAGTGTGAGAGAGAGAGTGAGAGAGCGATCGAGCACTGTGTAGCGGCACGGCGGAGAGGCAATAGAGCGGCGAGCGACGGCGGCTCCTTCTTCACTGCGACGCGGGAATCCTTCACGGCGGCAGTTAGAGCGGTGAGTGACACACCCTTTGCATTCTGTTTGAGCTTCCTTCCCTGGTTGTATGTTTGCAGCCATTCGTGGCTTGCATACGATGTCCAGCTACGACCTGTGCGGCAAAATCACACATTTTTGGCGCCGCCTGCTGCCGGGGAGTTGCCCTGCACCAAGCTCCATTTTGCAGCTCAAACTGCTGCGTGAAGTTTAATTTACACTGTAGGAAAGGCGTCTGTGTGTTTGTTGTTGAGGTGTTTCTGTGTTTTGCAATCTGTTTCTGCAATTTGTCTTCTGCATTTCTGTTTTTGTTATTTCTCCACTCCGCGTGTGGACGCACGTTCTGTTCTCTGGTTTCCTACGTGTAAGGTGGATTTCTGAATCCCCAGACCTGTGCTGTGTGCAAACTGCGCTGCGGCAAAGTCTGAACCCTAGAAAGAAACCCCAGAAAACTTACCATGTAGGTTGGTTAGAAGTCCTACGATCTACATCTAGCGCCACTAATCTAGAATAGCAGCAGCAAATGATATGTGAGGTTATTCATAGAATTATCCAAATTGAGAGGCAAAATAGGGGAGTGAACTTAGGTTCCACTGACCCTATGAGATTTTTGGATACAGGCAAGGCCAAACAACCAACCCTATCACAATTGGAGACTCCCTTGGTGAGTCCCATAGCTTTCCACATTTGTGGCAAGTGAAGGTCCTCCCTCCTACTCTGCCTCTTCCTCGTCCTCGTCCTCGAGAGAATCCTCCTCGGGTGAAGAATGCTTTTTCCTCTCCTACTGTTGAGTCGAGCCCTTTCTTCTCTTTGCCTCTGCTCTCTTGCTCTAGTAGAGCTGCTTCTATCTCGTGTATCTTCAATTCAGGTACATTCTTTAGTGTTGCTACAATGTTTTCATAATCTCCTTTGTCCACACTCTTCAGAAGTACAGCTAATGCTTCATCATCTTCTACCTTTTTGCCAATAGCTGCAGCTGTTGCTTAATGCTTTTATATTTTTTCAAGTGTGTGATTAAAGGTTCACTTTCCTTCATGTCCAATTTGTAGAATTGCATTAACAGATTTATCTTGGAATTTTTTGCTTGTGTACCAAATAATTTATTGAGTTCATCCCATGCATCTTATGCCCACTGTATCCCTGTGATGTGATGAATGATTTCATCATTTAAACTGAGTGCAATAAGTCCCAATGCTTTTTCATTCCTACTCTTCCACTCATTTTCCCCTCTCTCTGGGCATTCATCTCTCCCTTCAACTAATCCCCACAGATTTTTCCTCATCAGTAAATACATGGTTTTTGTCTGCCATGTATAAAACTGTTCCCCATTAAATTTGGCTATTTCCTATGTTGAACTCATGGTGATGTGAAGGGGGTCTTACCTCTTGATCCAATTTCAAGATTCAAGGGCAGTGTCTACCCTTTTACAACTCAATCTGGTGTTTAATAGATAATTACAACAATTTTATCAGCATAAAATCACCAGAAATTACATTAAATTAAGGGTAACAATTTGTACGGGATGGTTGGAGTATCAAACCAACTCCGATTTGCAATATCAAGCTTTAGGGATCTGTATCAGATACCTAATGGTTAATTTGAACCCTCAATTGCACCAAAATATAGTGATTAGCACTGATTAATCATTGATTAGCAAATTAATGCTCTATTTTGTGTACAAAAAATAGAGTATGCGGGGAGTCCAGATCTGGTGCCTTCCACTTCAAATGAGCTCAAATGATTTCAAAGGCATTAATAGTAATGAGTTTAGTAGAGGATTAAGCCAAGAAACACAAGATTTGACCAAATATTGAAAGCTTAATCTCTGTTTTACCAAAGTCACCTGCAGATTTGATGAAGAGCTTGGATCTCACTGTAGACTTGATGAAACTCAATTCTGTCTTCACCAGCTTGTAGAGCATGCTTGAATACACCTTGGGCTAGGAGGAATTAGAAACATTTGAACTGAGCTTGAAGAAATCTTCAATTCCCTTCAGAAAAACGACGCCCAGTAATTGAGCTCCCGCCGGCGTTGTGCGCTGAATTGGGCCACAAGATTTGAGTTGTGTGTACCCCTATGAGTCTACTGTAAGTACCTAAAAGGGCTTAGCCTAATGTTATGTGTGCAAGGAGAATGGAGTCCTCCACTGGCTGGGGGTGAAGGGGAAAGTGAAAAGCTCACTAAAAATTTGATTTTTTGCTAATTATCTACTAATCCTAATTAATTAACTAATGGGCTCATAAACCTAATTGATTCTAGGCATGGCTCTGATACCATGTTGAAATTTAAGCATAATGATGAGCTATGGTGGATCAAACACTAGAATCAACATCATTAATAAAGTGATTAGTAAATGATTAAGACGTAATTAGTGAATAATTAGCAAATAGATTAATGTAGGCATGGATACTCAAAAACCAGCAAATTCTCATTAGGGCTATGCCTCAATTAGGGCTATGCCTCAATTAGGGCATGGATACTCAAAAACCAGCAAATTCTCATTAGGGCTATGCCTCAATTTATAGAGTTTACATCAAGCATCAAATCCCATTGATTTCTCCATGATTCACTCCTAGAATATCTCCACCTTTTGCCTGATTCTCTCCACCTCTTCTCTTTTCCCTGAATATCTCCTAGAATATCTCCACACTCCTACATTCTCTCATGCTACCCTTTATTCTCTCCCAGTAGATTCTTCTCACCTTTTCACAGGTTCTTTCACAATTACATCTTCTCTTTTACAGCCTCTAACCAAGAGCTTGTTCTCGCACACACCCTATTCACTTGTATTTTCAACACGTATAACATAAAAACACAAAATCTCAACAACTCACACAAAATTCAAGCTCCATGCACACTATTCTTCAAAGAAAATAAAATAGATGGTCACAAAACTCAAGCTCCATGCACACTATTCTTCAAAGAAACTAAAATAGATGGTCTCAACATCCCTGAGTCTTGGGTTCACAAAAATGAAAAGATAACACAAAGAGCTATGAGGTCCTCCACAAATTGATCTTCGCAACTTCTCTTCACATCAAGATCACCATCCATGACTTCAAGCTTCAACAAAATCAACACTTAGATGATGCTTAGCAGTTTCAGTTGAATAGGTCTGCAATGAATCAAGTATCTAACAATGGTCCTACTACATAGAAGTCCACCAAGGGCATTCCTCTTTCCAAATCCTCTGATTTTCAGGCCTCCCCTTGCTTTGATTCAATCAAATCCCCTCATGCTGTTCTTCTCCTATTCTCTACAACTTGAAAAAGCATAGGTACTCTAGCCTACGTCGTCGGCAAAAACACACTTGCAAGAGACTCCCTCCACTGCATTCTTTTACTCTAGTGGTCTCTCATGCCCACCCCATTTGTCTCTTATCCTTAAAAATCATCCCCCCTCATCTTTATTGTGTCGTCGTTGCCTTCGCCTTCTTTGAGATCCTGCTGTCGCCGCCCATCTCCCTATGTTGTGCCAGACTATTTATATTCTTGTTTTGTGCACATGGGCTTTATCCATTTGGTTGCCACGTGCCTTTGGCTAGCTTGGATTCACACTATGCTATCATTTTCACACTTCCCAAATCTATACATTGTGCCTAGGGGGGGTTCATTTTTCTCCTCACATATAGCCAACCCCCTCTGTATGAAACATTCATGTGTTTCATATCACTCTTTGCGCTCCAAACTACATTCTTTTACATATCATTCTATATAGATTTATCTATAACATAAACATCATGATCTAGCTATGCATCATCCCCTTGGATCAAAAGGATACAAGGCCACCATCCATAGCCATCCAGTTGACCTGATCCAACCGCTTGGATCAAAAAAATGCACTTTCTCTTCTACAAACCTCATGGTTTTTCTTCTAACAAATGGTTGGGTTATCCACACATTCTTTCTGCCCAACCTCCTTTCAAACCCTTGATCCCTTTCAATTCTAAGAACTTCATCTAACTTAGAACACTTTACAACCCTTTATACTTCCACCAAACCTACACACACATTTACATTCTCCTTATCATCAAACCAAGCTCTTGACACTTCCTGAGCGCTATCTTCCAGACAACCCAAGTCAACAACCCATAACATCTCTTGGTTAGCATTTTGCAGCTCTTGGTCAACATCCATCATCTCTTTACTCCACAGTTTACTCACCGCATCTAAAAGCTCGGCTTCATTGACACACATTCTAATAACCTCAGGGGCATCAACCTACTTACCGTCACTTTGATCCACAAATTCATTAAACAAAACATAAACACCTTCCAAGGTATCATCCAAAAGAGCGTCATTATCCACACGCAAGTATTTGCACAGCTATGCCAACATCATCAACACATGTATCATCAAAGAAAGGCAATGTTGATAGAACCTTTACTTCACACTCTATTTCATCACCAAAAAATCCCACAGACTCTTCATGGCATCTCCTTGAAGACTCTCCCTGGACTCTCCCAACATTGAGAAATCCTCCATTGTTTTGTTTGCATCTATTAGCTCCAGATTTGGGTCTATGTCTATACAACCTGCACTCTCTCACCTCACAAACACTCTACTCCATGGCCTTTGCATCCTTAGACTCAACACTCTCATAGTGATCCACAACAAATATACTTTTCTCAGTAGGACACACATTAAATAAATCAAATTCATCCCTTATTTTCAAGCCACCGATATGAATTTAAATTCAAAAAGAATATTTGGGATATAATAAATTCATTTTCTTCAACACGGTAATGCTTTGACATATCATACTTTTTATTTGCATTTAAAAAGTGTTTTCCCTTAAACAAGATTGCAAACCATTATGCTACATGTCCTTTTGTTATATATGTACAACCAATGGGAGGTTGCAAGATGAGGGTACTCACTTTCGTTCACTCTCTCTAAAATTGGGACATCCATGCATCTCGGGCGGAGTACCTCGATCGTGATAGTGCCGTGAATTAAAACACGACACGTGCCTCCCGAGCCTAAATCGACATATCTCGATCGAGATGCTAACTAATGCCACGCTAGCAGGTCCGGGTTTCTGGGCATCATCCATGTCACCATTACATGTCACCGCCACCACAATATCTCGATCGAGATATCTATGCCACTCGGATCCACATCATGGCCACGCTGTATCCCCCTAGGCGTATTTGACTAGCACATCTCCGTCGTCCATGTATCTCGAACGAGAAATTAACATCAAATCGCGACCATTCATTGTTCGAGGTAATGGGATACAATCTCCACCATCCCCATATCTCGATCGAGATACTGAGATCAAATCTCCACCGTCCAAATAACTCGTTCGAGATACTGAGATCAAATCTCCACCGTCCAAATATCTCGTTCGAGATATGTAGATGCAATATCCACCGTCCAAATATCTCTTTCGAGATACGTAAACGCAATCTCTACCGTCCATTCAGGTACGTTGGAAGATGCGATCTCAGCCGTTTAAATATCTCGATCGAGGTATATAATGAATCTTGACCGTCGACATACCTTGGTCGTGGTAATAACTTTAAATCGTAGCCGTCCATGTACCTCGAACGAGATAGTAATACCAAATCTCAGCCGTCGATCCTTCACCAACCCTAAAATTAAGTGTGTATCTTGGCCGTACGTTGCACTAACCCTAATATCCAAAGCGTTAATCTTGCAAACCCTAAATTGCATGATTTTACCGAACCTCGATCGAGGTTATAAAACCGAAAAACTTTTTTTTTGCCTCATTTGTCACAAGTCGTTTTCACTCTTCTTGCTCTCTTGATTTGGATTAGCATTAGTGAGCCCATTAGCATTGTTTTATAGCTTCATTAGTGCTACTTAGCACTAAGCATTAGACCCTTCACATTAGACCCTTCACATTGGACCCTTCACATTGGACCTTTGTGTTTGGCTTAGGTTTTAGAGAGGCAGCTACTGCAAAGGCACAGCATCTGAGAGAGTCCGACATCCAACAGGTAGGTTTCTCTTGCACGTAAAAGAGTTATAATTAAGGTCCTAAGTTATAAATTTCTTTAAGTAATACCTAATGAGAGACTAATGAATTATTTTAATGCTTTACTTTTTTGTGTAGGCTCGGACCGAGGTAGAGAGCTCTAGAGCTGAGGCACAGCATCATCAGATTATGGAGCGGATTGCCCAGCATAGGGCAGAGCAGTTGATGCTGCATGTTCGAGAGTTTCGCAGATCCTCGGACGTGACAGTACCATACCTACCTTTATATCCACGGCCTGTCTCACAGAGGTTTTTCGACGACCTCTCCCGTAGGATGCACCACCCTTCCTACGTGATGCGTGCTGCGCTTTATGTATCGAGGACATTGATAGTACTGGCGGATATGCCCTGGGATGTGGACATTTTTTCCATTTGTCTTGCATCACCCAGGAGCTAGTACGTTTCTCAGCATGCCCCTCCTGCCGTGCACGCGTCGACCTAGCGACATACAGAGTTCTGGGCATCGATGATCTTCACCCAGGCCTCGTTCGAGTAGATGCTAGGACAGGCAGGCCTATTGATTTTACATCAGCTCTATTGACTTGGGATTCGACGCCTTCGACGACAGAGATCAGGAGCCTGAGGTGCCTCCAGAGATTGAGTAGAGCTCACATGAGTTTGATGCATACCAGAGAGTCCTACATGAGAGCCAGATCACAGCATATGAGCGCGTGGGTGGTGCTGGTTCTAGTGGCACCTCGGGTGATGGTGCTAGCAGCAGTGCTGCTTCTCATGAGCAGCGTGTCCTTACAGCAGAGGAGCTTACACGAGCAGAGTGGCAGACACGTACTCTTGCAGATTATAGATTTTGGGTTTATAGACAGAGACGTCTTGCATTAGCATGACATAGAGAGAGAGAGAGGGCTATAGCAGCTTTTGGGACTCGTGAGCTCCCGAGAACACCGGCACCAGCTCACGATCCTGCCTTTGAGGCAGATCTCCCCGCAGACATTCGACGACCCCCGCAGCCGGCACAGCCTCCTCGACGTGCACAGCAGCCTCGACGCGCACGTCGACCGGCAGTTAGAGATGACGATTTTGATTGGGTTGCCGTTGATAGTGACTAAACTCAGACTAGCTGGGTTAGCTCACTTACATTGTACTTAGATTTTTGGACAGTGACTAACCTCAGAGTAGCTGGGGTAGCTCATTTTCATTTTGATGTACTTATTTGATGTTTATATCATTATGAGTTTTTCCATTATTGAGTATCATTACATTTTAGTTGATGTTCTTGATTTTATTATATTTTTTAACACTTTGGCTATCATATTGTTTGTTGAAAATCTCCATGCCATCGTACCCAAACATGCTCGATGGGGATCAAACTTTGCAAGCATGGGGGGGGACCCACCCCCACATGCTTGCAAAGTTTGGTCATAATCAGAGCATGTTTGGATTTAGCACCCAGTGTGGGTTTTTGAAGTCTCTTGGTGCTTAAGAGGCCAAGGAAAATCCGGGCCTTCCCCATACCATCGTACCCAAACATGCTCCGATGGGGACCAAACTTTGCAAGCATGGGGGGGGGACCCACCCCCACATGCTTGCAAAGTCTGGTCCCCATCGGAGCATGTTTGGATTGAAAATTAGCGCCCAGTCCGGATTTTTGAAGTCTCTTGGTGCTTAAGAGGCCATGGAGAATCCGGGCCTTCCCCATACCATCGTACCCAAACATGCTCCGATGGGGACCAAACTTTGCAAGCATGTGGGGGTGGGTCCCCCCACATGCTTGCAAAGTTTGGTCCCCATCCAAGCATGTCTGGATTGGTAATTTGTGCCCAGTCCGAATTTTTGAAGTCTCTTGGTGCTAAAGAGGCCAAGGAAAATCCAGGCCTTCCCCATACCATCGTACCCAAACATGCTCCGATGGGGACCAAACTTTGCAAGCATGGGGGGGGACCCACCCCCACATGCTTGCAAATTTTGGTCCCCATCAGAGCATGTTTGGATTGGTAATTAGCCCCCAGTGTGGGTTTTTGAAGTCTCTTGGTGCTTAAGAGGCCATGGAAAATTCGGGCCTTCCCCATACCATCGTACCCAAACATGCTCCGGACCAAACTTTGCAAGCATGTGGGGGTGGGTCCCCCCCATATGCTTGCAAAGTTTGGTCCCCATAGGAGCATGTTTGGATTGGTAATTAGTGCCCAGTCCAGATTTTTGAAGTCTCTTGGTGCTTAAGAGGCCATGGAAAATCCGGGCCTTCCCCATACCATCGTACCCAAACATGCTCCGATGGGGACCAAACTTTGCAAGCATGGGGGGGACCCACCCCCACATGCTTGCAAAGTTTGGTCACAATCAGAGCATGTTTGGAATGGTAATTAGCACCCAGTGCGGGTTTTTGAAGTCCCTTGGTGCTTAAGAGGCCATGGAAAATTCGGGCCTTCCCCATACCATCATACCCAAACATGCTCCGATGGGGACCAAACTTTGCAAGCATGTGGGGGTGGGTCTCCCCCACATGCTTGCAAAGTTTGGTCCCCATCGGAGCATGTTTGGATTGGTAATTAGTACCCAGTCCGGATTTTTGAAGTCTCTTGGTGCCTTGGTGCTTAAGAGGCCAAGATAGATATATATCTCCGGCAAGACAAGGCCGGCAATCACTTCAACTTGGGGCCTTGAACACACCTCTGGCAACGGAGTATGGAATGGCTGTCAGCAACACGAACATATCCAACAAAACAGCCCAACATTGAGCTACAAATCAGCCCTCAATCCTCTTGAAACCTCAGTCTTCAAACTTTCAAAACGGGCCACAACCGATGCCCCTAAATCCCCCACTAATGCCAGGTTTTCTTCCCAAGAGAGGCCTGCACAGGATCGGCCTCCTTCAAGCTTTGAAAACAATATCCTGTTCACCTGAAAGTTGCTTGCACACTACCACACAATTGCCACCAGCTCTCGACTTCCAAAGATTAAGCACCACAGTCCAATGGCCACAAGAGCAGCACAAACACTATCGATATATAAGCCGAAAGTCAATAGTACTAATACACCTTTCACCTCATGATTCTTGTTGCCCAATATGCCTCCTTTCTCTGGTCTGCAGCAGCGTATTCTCCTCAAGGAAGATTCTGATAGAGTTTCCCCTTGATACTCAGCTCTGCAAACCACCGCAACAACCCCTATATGCTTGGCAACAAACCTCAAACTCACCTTGGAAGATTCTGATAGAGTTTCCCCTTGATACTCAGCTCTGCAAACCACCGCAGCAACCCCTATATGCTTGGCAACAAACCTCAAACTCACCTTGGAAATGTTTTCTACATCATAATAAATATAGCCTGCTCTCAGCTTTACAAGGCAATGAATCTCAATAGCCCAATTACCACCCAAACAACACCACAGTACACCAACAACAAACTAAAAACTCAACAACAGAGTACTGTCACCTTACACTCATCAATGGCCAAGAGGCCTTTGCTTTCTCTCTCAGTGGTCTGCAGCTTGATTTTTGAAGCACCTAGGCTGCAGCTCCCCGTAACGGTCCCCATATACCTCACCTTAAAGTCGTTGGCTCTGCCAACTAAACCCACGCCACAAGCCTCCAGTAGCAGCCCCCAACGGGTCGTCCTCTTCTCTGGTTCTTGACTCTAGAACCTTCGAAAGCCGCTTCCCTTTGCGATGGAGATACAGTACTTCGACCAGCCCTTTGTTGCTTCCCACGGCCTCCTACAGCGAATTCCGCATGCCTCTGCCCGCCGCCGTCAGCTCCTCGGGCATTGGTAGCAGCTCCACAATCTCTCCTCTATGTTCACAGCTTCAGCACCTTTCCTCAATTCGAAAGAAATTGAACAGGCGCCACCTCCTACTTAATTTGTGCCTGAGTCACACCACCGGCGGAGGCAAGAGTGGGAGGTGTGGCATTGGTAGGTGTAACAAGCCAATCCCAGAGATCCAGGCCACGCGAGGCCGATTTCACGTTCACCTTCCACAAACTATAGTTGGAACCATCCAACTTTGCAGACTTAGAGAACATATGAAGTGTAGTCGGGACAGCCATCACAAGAGCTTGGGCTCAATCTCAGAAGAATGTACAATATTGGAAGGAGTGTCCACCACCACAGGTACCAGAAGCCACCAATCCTCAACTTAGAACACTAAAAATTGCCAGAGCCACCTGTCGAGCGGGAAGAAAACGCAGCAAGGTAGATGTTGCAGCCCTAAAAAGAAGCAACTCACAGGTGAAGAAGGGAATCTCAGAGATCAAACTAGTGAGGGAAGACCTAAATCTACAGCGGAGAGGTGCTTAAATCAACAGCAGAACCAAGAAGAAAACGCAGATTTGAAGGTGCTTAAAACTGAGGTAAATCTGGGGCAAAAAGTTAACGCTGAATGGGGCAGCAGATTAACGGTGAACCAAGAGCGATGACACCATGAATGAGTGCACAGAGCGGAAGCAAACAAGCACTAGAGTATGCAGAGCAGTGAGTGCGAGAGAGAGAGTGCGAGAGAGAGAGAGAGAGAGAGAGAGAGAGAGAGAGAGAGAGAGAGAGAGAGAGATGTGGAGCAACTATGCTGAATATATTGAAATGATACAGTCCCAAAGCAAGAGACAGAAAGAGTCTCATAAGTGAGGGAGCAAAAGGAAAGACTAGACTATGAGAGAAGTGGGAGGCCAGCCCACCTATTTATAGGTAAGCGAGGCTGGCCGACTGGACATGAGAACCTGGCCGACTGGACATAGGTAGGCTGGCCAACTGGGAAAAAGGTACCCGACATAAGAAAAATCCCAAAAAATGTACAAAATTAGGGTGGCCAGCAGCCCACAACCAAGGGCCATGAAAAGGCATAAAGAGGGATACCAAATATGAGCATAAGCAGGGGATGAATGTGCTAACATGGTGACGTCGCCACGATATTGATAAACTGGTTTTTTCTCGTATTCTAGAGTCATGAGGCTCTCACCTTTCTGGAGTCATGAGGCCAGGGTCTCTCTCTCTCTCTTTCTCTCTCTCTCTCTCTCTTCCTCCTTTATACACCCACGGCCTACGTCGATGCGCACACCAGGAGATGAAGATTCCAGTTGCCGCGCAAGCCGTCAGGTCTAACTACCGGATGATCCAGCACCTGCAGCAGGTGGAGGAGAGGCGTAGAGCCGGACAGAGCTTCCAGAGCCGGTTGTTTGCTCTTAAGGCACGAATGGAAAGTGCAAGTGGAGACGTACCTCTATTTAATGATAAGACGTGTTTCATTTCTGCAAAATATATATTAATCTGTCTACAATAAACTTGTTCAAATTCAAATTGTGAGGAGGTTGCTCAAATTTGTGCGTGAGAGAAGGAAAGGAGTCCTCTTCTAAAATTTCAAGTTTTAGATATATTTTGAAAAATTTATAGAGAAATGCCTTCTCAATTTGGTCAATTTCCTCTTCAACTTACAATGAGGGTTTTAAATTCGGCTCAAGAAAAAGTATTTCTCAAACTATGTTTGGACAGGTAGTATGGTTACTTCAACATAAATGGTTGTTAATTGCAATCTCCCAAATTCTTTCTTTTGTTTGTTCTCCTCTCATATAATTCAAGGCTATTAATGCATTGATTTGATTTCTCATCTAAAGGAGTGTAAAATAATACGACTGGAGAAGGCTCATGGCCAAAACCAACATTTACTCTAGCCTTAGAGGAGTTTCATGTACATGGTTCTTGGAATGATCTCTTTAAGTTCTATTTTCTTTTCTTCATGACTATTCAATTGCTTGTAGTGTGGCTTCTCTCTATCATGAACTGCATGAATAGGTTTAAAGGACCTGTGATGTGATGAACTACTGCATGAATAGGTTTAAAGGACCTGTGATGAAGTGTCTTTACGTACCAGGTTGTTTGTTGGCTAATGTGATTAAGCTACTAGCTTCTTCAATGCGCAACAATGATTGGATAAATATGTGCTCCATGTTGCACATTTTTGTTATTAAAACTTGTGCAAGGATGCTTTTTTTATCAAGGATATTTTGCATGTTCTTTAAACATGCTCTTATATTTTCTTTCATATATATGTTATGCCCTTTTCTTTTTTTCTTCTTTAAAAAAAAATCCAACAATTGATGGATGTGAAATATTTGGGAGTCTTCATATTTCCAAAACATGTTGTTTTTTAACCCACTCCTAACCTTGCAAGGTGGTGTTCCGTGTAATGAGTAATGGTGGCATCAAGGTGTGCTCCGTATAGGGGAGAGCTAGCAACATTCTAGTTTAGGAGAGATAAACATTGCTAAAAGAGACTTGTCAAGCATGTCAGTTTGTGCCTAACCACACTATTGAGCTTGAAAGAAGTCCGCGCACAAACGTAACCTCACGGGCTAAAATTGGTCAATCTTCCTTTCATATTGGTGCTCCATGTGTAGCCTAGAAGCTGCTCCATAATTGCCCCATGGTTGTAGAAGGGGAAACTAACCCTAAAGGTGCTCCAGAGCCATGAAAAGTGTCAAGGAAGAGGAGGGAAGAAGCAAAAACGTAAGAAGGCAATATAATGATGCACGTGAATGCTATTATTGTGGTAAGCCTGGACATGTGCAGGCAGAATGTTACAAGAAGCAGGCTGACATGCAAAATGGGAAAGTGCAGCAAAACAACTATGCATCCTCCTCAAGCAGAAATAATGAGGACAATGAAAGGTTGTTTGTTATGCAGCATGTTGTGAATGCCATGTCTGAAAATGTTGATGCAGCACAAAAAGATAATGTATGGTATGTGGATTCAGGCGCTTCGAACCACATGACGAGTCATGGGGAGTGGTTCAAGGAGATGAAGAACCCGGAAAGACCAGGTTTTGTGGAAACAGGGGATGACACTGCTCATCCAATTGCCCACGTTGGAGATGTGCCATTGTCTATGCAAGATGGCAAAGTGAAGTACCTTGCAGATGTACTTCATGTACCGAACATAACAAAGAATCTGGTTTCAGTTGGCCAGATGATTGAGCAGGGTTTGCAGGTTCGGTTTAACCCTGATGGATGTTATGTCGAAGACTTCAAAGACAAGTGCAGGTTGGTTGCAAAAGGCAACAGAGTGGGCAGAATGTTTACGTTGGATGTAGACATGCCTGAAATGAGTGCTGCGATGTTTGCAAATGGTTCAAGAGTTGTTGCAGACACAGACATATGGCATAAAAGAATTGGACATGTAAATGTGCAGAGATTGAAGTCTATGCAGACAAAAGGAATTGTGACAGGGCTGCCAAAATTTAAAGTGGAAGGTATGCAGAAAATATGTGAAGCATGCCAATTTGGGAAGCAAACAAAGCATGTGTTTCCACATAACAGATATGTGAGCAGAAATGCACTAGATGTTGTGCATTCAGATGTATGGGGTCCTACGAAGACCGTGTCTATGGGAGGCTGCAGGTACTATGTCACTTTTATTGATGACCACACAAGGAAAGTGTGGGTATATTTCATGAAGGAGAAGAGTGAGGTGTTCACTCACTTTCAGAATTTCAGAGTTTTGGTTGAAAAGCAAACAGGGAAATATGTAAAGTGCCTAAGGTCAGATGGAGGGGGAGAATACTTCTCCAATGAGTTCTCTGAATTTTTGAAGAAGAATGGTATTCGGAGACAATTCACATGCAGATACACTCCGCAGCAAAATGGAGTTGCTGAGCGGAAAAACAGGCACATTGCTGAGATTGCGCGAGCATTGATGGAAGAGAAGAATATGCCGCATTGCTATTGGGCTGAGGCTGTTTCTGTTGAAATGTCAAGCTCGTATACAGCTGGAGGATAGCACATGGGTGCTGACAGAGTGACTGACAGAGTGACAGTATGGTAGATAGATATCATATGGTGTGTTTATGACTGCGTCCAGCTGGTCATGTGTGGTGTGGACATTACATTAGGTTTACTTTGTAGTGTGGACATAACACTATGTTGTGTTCTCCTTTGTGTGTGTGAGAGAGATGGTGACTATGGCTTCTCTCCTTCTTTATGATTGATGGTTATGGATTAGGGTTTGCTTCTCTTGTGTGTGCTGTTTCCTGCTTCTGTTTTTTTATCATGGTATCAGAGCCAAGAGCTCATTAGCTGTGTTGTGAGAGTGAGTGAGAGAGGAGGGAAGAAGAAGAAAAAGCTGTGAAGGAAGCCATTGAAGCTTGGAGCAAAGGAGAAGCTGTGGAGCACACATCGGCATCAGATCTGAGAGCTAAGGACCATTGGTGAGTGTAGCAAGACCCCCTCTGCGGATTGCAGGTATCAAAGAGCAAGTTCAGTGAAGATTGAAGTGCATAAAGCAAGCAGAAAATTTTTGGTTTTGAAGCTTTCATGGAAAGCTTGTGAAGGAATGTATTTTGTCAAATGTATTGGGGCAAATACAAAGGAAACACAGAGGTTCTCATGTATTGTGAAAGGGCACATGTATTAGCAACACTGGAGCAAACCATTGCATGAAACATTGATGTATTTCAGGTGATTTGTGAAAGAAAAATTCTGTTTTTTTTACTCCTGCAAACCAGAGAATATATGCCCCGTGGAGGATCAATTGTGGCAATTCTACTCAAAATTGGAGCTAGCCCTTCATACCCATGATAGATTAGGTCATTGCTAAGAGACCTATCAAGTCATTGGTGATTTTCCCTCTCTCCTAGAGCTCTAGGAGCAGGCGGCGCTTTCTGGATGAGTTTCTTGGACAGTTTGCAATGTATTTGATCTAATTCACTCATTACTACTCCATTTGATGCCATTCAAAGCTTGGGGATTTTAGCAAAGACATTGCTAAGGCCTTATGATGCTTGGTTGCAGCTCATTTCATGTATTTGGAGCTCATTGAAGTGATTTATCAGAGGTGTGCAGGTTTGCAGAAAGTCTGTCCAAAAACAGAGCAGTTTTAATCAAGGCATTAATCTTTGTCTATATCAAATTGGCCTAATTCCTTTGGTACAAGTAAAGTACTATGAGTTGCTAAACTTTTGATTCAAAAATTTTTGAATTTGGATGAGATTTGAAGGAGATAGAGCACTTTTAGTGAGAGGTGGTACCTGACAGATGCAGAAAAAAGCAAACCAGGGAGCTACAAAAATTGGTGGTTCTCATTCACCTTGAAGAATTTGATCAAACCCTTCTAGGATATGTTGGAGCAATGTGTTGGGAAGCTAATGCAAGTTGAATCATTGAATTTGGACAAGATTTGAAGGATTTAGAGCATAATCTTGACTGGTTACTGGCGAGAAATTACTGGCGAGAAAAAAACCAGAAATTTTTTTGTGAAGGAGTATCATTTGGTTTCACCTTTGATCAAGTGTACATTGTTGGTGAATCATTGTGGGATGTTAATGCACACAATTTGCAAGCATTTGATGTGATTTGGAGAGATTTGAAGCTTTACAGGTCCGGCATACAACTTGTCAAAGGGGTACATCTACTATATTTTTTGCAACAATGGGAGATGGTCCGATACAGATTGTTGGAGAGAAGCTTGATCGCACTAACTTTCAAGTGTGGAAGTTTCGAATGAAGAGTTTTTTAAAAGGCAAAGGTTTATGGAGTCTCATCTCGGAGGAAGACTCGGAGCCATATCTACCTCCTCAACCAAATAATGCTCAGTTACTGGCTCACAAGCAATGGGTAGAGCGGTCTTCGAAGGTGTTGCATTATTTTTCCATATGTGTAACAGATGCCTTGCTTATTCACATCCAAGATGCAGATACACCGAAAGAAGCATGGGGTATCTTGTGCCGAATGTATGAGACAGACACTGGTGCCAGGAAGATACAACTAAAGCAACAGATTCACAGTGTAACACGAAGGAATCGGAGTATACATGAGTATGTACAAGAAATCAAGGGTTATGCAGATTCCTTGTCATCAATCCATGCCCCAATGGATGATGATGATTTGGTTGCTCTCACATTGCGTGGTTTAGGCAAAGAATACAAATCTTTTGACACTTCCATCTCAGTAAGGTTGGGAGGAATGCCAGACTTTAATGAGCTTGTGTCATTGCTCATTGTGGAAGAATTGAAGCTTGGCCTTGGTGGTCTGAGTGTTACAGGTGGTGCATCCTCGTCAAGCAATGATGAGCATGCAAGGAATCAGGCTTTTTACTCATCTAGAGGCTTTCGAGGCAGGGGGAGATTTACCCCTCGAGGCCGTGGAGGACGTGGTTGGAATGACAGGTCTACTCAACCACAATCAAATCAGAATTTTCCGAATTCACAGTCATCATTTGGATCACGTGGAGGTCGTGGATTTCAATCCCATAGGGGGAGATTTGGAACAGGTGCTCGTGGTAGAGGACGATGGCAAGGTCCTCAACAAAATTTGAATGGGATTGAATGTCACTATTGTGGCAAACTTGGACATATGGCAAAAGATTGTTACAAAAAGCAGAATGATATGAGGAATGAGAAGACCACAACATGGAAATTTTGCATCTACTAGTAACAATGATGGGAGTTCAAATCATCTTTTTGCAATGAAGCATGTTATGGGGACAATGGATTCTCAGAATGCAGGAGATGAGTCATGGTATATGGATTCAGGTGCCTCAAACCACATGACATGTCATGGGGAGTGGTTTGAGAAAATGCAACCATTGGATACAAATGGTTATGTGGTCACAGGAGATGATACTCAGCATCTTATAACACATGTTGGCAGTGTGCCTTTGAGGATGCATGATGGAAATGTGAAGAATATGTCAGAAGTGTTATATGTACCATCCATCACAAAGAATTTGGCATCAGTAGGCCAAATGGTTGAGCAGGGATTACAAGTAAGATTCAATGAGAATGGCTGTTTTGTGGAAGACTTTAAGTATGGCTGTAGATTGATTGCCAAGGGCAAGAAGGAAGGAAGGTTGTTCAAATTGGATGCAGGCATACCAGAATTGAGCTCAGCCATGTTTTCAAAGAGCAATGGGATTGTGCAGGATATTGACATGTGGCACAAGAGGATTGGCCATGTCAATATACAGAGATTAAAGAACATGTAAACAAGAGGCATTGTCAGTGGATTGCCTCGATTTAAATATGATGGACATATGCATGTTTGTGAAGCCTGTCAGTTTGGAAAGCAGGCAAGGTTGAGGTTTCCTAGAGAAGGAAACATGAGTAATAGACCACTTGAGATAGTGCACAGTGATGTATGGGGCCCAGCACAAAATCCATCTATCAAAGGAAGTCTATACTATGTGACATTTATAGACGATTTCAGCAGGATGACATGGATATATTTTCTGAGAGAGAAGAGTGAAGTGCTGGAAAAATTCATGGATTTCAAAGCTCTTGTAGAAAAACAATATGGTTGTGTCTGAGAACAGATGGAGGTGGTGAATACACCTCAAAAGCTTTTGAGCATTTCTTGTGGAAGCATGGGATAAGGAGACAGTTGACATGCAAGTATACACCTCAACAGAATGGTGTGGCTGAGAGAAAGAATCGAGTCATATGTGAAGTGGCAAGGGCAATGCTCAATGAAAAGAGCATGCCAGATTACTATTGGGCAGAAGCATGTGCTACTGCAGTGTATATCCTGAACAAAACACCTACAGCAGCCATTCATGGAAGCACGCCAGAGATGCGGCTTACAGGTTACAGGCCAGACATTGGACATCTCAAAGTCTTTGGATGCGTAGCTTATGTCCATGTGCCTGATGAAAGAAGACGGAAGTTGGATCCTAAGGCAGAGAAATGTGTATTTGTTGGATATGCACAGGATCGAAAGGCCTACAAATGTTATAACCCTCAAACTAGACAAGTAGTCATCTCACGTGATGTGGTGTTTGATGAGCTTGCTAGTTGGTACAAAGCAAGAGATGAGGGAGTCATTGACACACTTGAGGCTAATGTGCCTGTGAACTTGCCATCACAAGCAAGTTCTAGTTCTACTACTATGTCTGGGCCAACAGCAGAAGCTAAGAATAGCAGTGTACGTCCATGGTCAGGACGTCTGAGGCATGAGAGTGTGAGCACTGGGAGCAATGCTATGGATAAAGGCAAGAAGAAAGTTGAAGGAATTGGGATCACAGGCTATGAGTCCTCTAGTTCAGAAAGTTTGGATGAGGAGCTCGGAATACCTGTTTTACGCACACCTGGTGCTAGGCAGGACAGATATGTGCCACCACATGCTCGTGTTACAGGTGTACAGAGTGACCCGCATGCATTGCGGAGATCCCAGAGAGTCAGATATCCAGTTGAAAGATTGACATATAGAGATTTTGCTATGCACTATGCATACATGACATCTATGGTAAAGCATGTGGAACCTACATGCTATACAGAGGCTATTGTAGAGCATGTATGGAAGAAAGCCATGGATGAAGAGATGGATGCTTTGGACAAAAATGATACATGGGAATTGGCTGAGTTACCTCAAGGAAAAAATGCAATTGGTTGCAAATGGGTGTATAAGATAAAGTGCAAGTCAGATGGCAGCCTAGAGAGACATAAGGCAAGGCTGGTCGCTAAAGGATATGCACAAACTTATGGTCTTGATTATGATGAAACTTTCAGCTCAGTGGCTAAGATGGCTACAGTGAGGTCTATCATTGCACTAGCAACACAAAAAGGTTGGGCTTTACATCAAATGGATGTAAAAAATGCTTTCTTGAATGGTGAACTACAAGAAGAGGTGTACATGGAACAGCCTGAAGGATATGTACATCCAAAATATCCGACTTTTGTTTGCAGGT
Organism: Cibotium barometz; assembly: GCF_041138505.1. NCBI lineage: Eukaryota > Viridiplantae > Streptophyta > Polypodiopsida > Cyatheales > Cibotiaceae > Cibotium > Cibotium barometz. The sequence goes on from NC_141082.1 coordinate 49,612,629, forward strand.
TAAAGAAAGCAATCTATGGTTTGAAGCAAGCACCTCGTGCTTGGAGTGACAAGATCAGCAGATATCTTGTCAGTATTGGATTTGTGGTTGGAAATGCAGACTCTTCACTTTATGTGAAGAAGACACATGATGGTATCGTGATGATAGTCATTTATGTTGATGATTTGATTATCACAGGTGATTGTGGGAAAGGCATTGATGAGGTTAAGGCCTCTTTATGCAAAGAGTTTGATATGAAAGACCTTGGTGATTTAAGGTTCTTTCTTGGCATTGAGGTGATTAGAACAAGCAAGGGTATATGGTTGGTGCAAAGGCAATATGCACTTGACATGCTGGCAAAGTATGGTATGACAGCATGCAAACCAATGTTGACACCATTAGAGCAAAACATGAAGCTTAGGGCTGGTTTGGGTGATGAGCTTGATGATATCACCATGTACAGGAAAATGGTTGGTAGCCTTATCTACATGACCATTACGAGGCCAGATCTCAGTTATGCAGTTGGTTTGGTGAGTCAGTTTATGCAGAGTCCTCGTAAACCTCACTTGGATGCTGTGAGACGGATTCTGCGATATGTCAAAACTACCGTGCATTATGGTCTTTTCTATGAGGCAGGAAAAGACATGCATGTCTATGGATATAGAGATGCAGATTGGGCCGGTAGTGCATATGACAGGAGGTCTACCAGTGGCTATGTTTTCAGCCTTGGTAGTGGAGCTGTGAGTTGGAGGAGTAAAAAGCAACCTACAGTTGCTTTATCTACCATAGAGGCAGAGTATCGTGGAGCAGCCATAGCTGCATGTGAGGCTATGTGGTTGAAGAAGTTGCTAGATGATGTCAGGTTACAGAGTGATATGAGAGTTGTCATTCATTGTGACAACATGAGTAGTATTCAGCTTGCTAGCAACCCAGTTTATCATGCCAGGACCAAACATATTGAGGTCCACTATCACTTCATCAGAGAGAAAGTGCTAGATGGGCATGTTGATTTGACATATGTGCAGACAGATGAGCAGGTTGCAGATATCTTTACCAAAGTACTTGGTAAGGATAAGTTCGAGTATTTCCGTACTAGATTGGGAGTCCTAGAGATGGACATGTCGAGCTTGAGCTGTTTCTGTTGAAATGTCAAGCTCGTATACAGCTGGAGGATAGCACATGGGTGCTGACAGAGTGACAGTATGGTAGATAGATATCGTATGGTGTGTTTATGACCGCGTCCAGCTGGTCCAGAGGAGAGGTTTACTGGCAGGAAACCAGATTTGTCTCATCTAAAAGTCTTTGGATGCATTGCATATGTGCATGTGCCAGATGAGCTGAGAACTAAGCTGGATCCGAAAGCTGAAAAATGTGTGTTTATTGGATATTCCCTTGAGCAAAAGGGATACAGGTGTTATAACCCTGCTACACGTGAGCTGAGGGTAAGCAGGGATGTTGTGTTTGATGAGATGAGCAGCTGGTATGCTGCTGAAAAAGAAACTGTTGGGGCTGATGTGAGTGGAAGTGTGGTTGCACCGAATGCAGGTCAGCAATCACAGTCTTTGAGTGGACCAGGAGAGTCCTCATCTAGTGGGTCTGTTGATAGACCATGGAGTGGCAGGCTGCATCATAATACCAGCCCTGCAAATGTGATTACTACATCACGTAAAGGAAAAGAGAAAGTGGTTGAGCCCCTTGGTATGCCTGACATTTCTGCAGGGCATTCTCATGTTGATGGAGAGTCTAGTGGCTCAGATATGAGCCTTGATGAGGAGCTTGGGATCCCAGCTATGAGAACACCTGGTGTAAAGAAGGCTATGGAAGCCATGAATGAAAAGCTGCAAAGATCAGGGAGAGTGAAGAACCCTGTGCAGAGATTTACATATGATGGTTATGTGGCACATCACTATGCATATATGGCAAAGGTTGTGCAGGTTGTAGAGCCCACATGCATTGATGAGGCTGTTGGAAATGTGTGTTGGGAGAAAGCTATGGATAAAGAGATGGATGCACTATATGGAAATGAAACTTGGGACTTAGTGCAATTGCCTGAAGGCAAGAAAGCCATTGGATGCAAGTGGGTGTACAAAGTTAAACATAACAGTGATGGAAGCATAAACAGGTACAAGGCTAGATTGGTAGCCAAAGGATATGTGCAGACATATGGGATTGATTATGAGGAAACTTTTAGCCCAGTTGCCAAGATGGCAGCCATGAGAGTTGTGATAGCAGTGGCTGTGTCAAAGAAATGGTCTTTACATCAGATGGATGTAAAGAATGCATTCTTGCATGGAGATTTGCAAGAAGAGGTGTATATGTTGCAGCCACCTGGTTATGAGGATGAGGGTCACCCCGAGCATGTTTGCAGGTTGAAGAAAGCCTTGTATGGCTTAAAGCAAGCACCAAGAGCATGGTCTGACAAGATTTTTGAATATCTTGTCACTATTGGCTTTCATGTAGCCAATGCAGATTTCTCATTGTATGTGAGACATGGTGATAGAGGAGTTGTGCTTGTTGTCATCTATGTAGATGACTTGATCATTACGGGGGACCATGATGCAGAGATCTTTGATGTAAAGATCTTGCTTAGACAGAAGTTTGAGATGAAGGATCTGGGGGAGCTCAGATATTTCTTGGGCATTGAGGTGATTAGGTCACCACATGGTATTGGATTACTACAGAGACAGTATGGCTTGGATATGTTGTCTAAGTATGGTATGACAGGCTGTAAGCCTATTTCTGTGCCATTGGATCAGAATGGCAAGTTGAGTGCAGATTCAGGAGAGATCTTGGAGGATCCTACTATGTACAGACGCATAGTAGGAAGTTTGATCTACATGACGATCACCAGACCAGATTTGAGCTATGCTGTTGGGTTGGTGAGTCAGTTTATGCAGGTTCCACGAAAACCGCATTTGGATGCAGTGAGACGCATACTGAGGTATGTGAAGTCTAATTTGCATTGTGGACTATTCTATGAGACTGGGACAGAGATATGTGTACATGGGTACATAGATGCTGATTGGGCTGGTAGTATCTCAGATAGACGATCTACCAGTGGATTCATGTTTTCTTTGGGGAGTGCTGCTGTGACTTGGAGCAGCAAGAAGCAGCCTACGGTTGCTCTATCGAGTATACAGAGGCCGAGTACAGAGGAGCTGCTATGGTAGCATGTGAGGTAGCTTGGTTGAGAAAGCTACTTGCAGATTTGGGTCTATCAATGGATAGACAGGTTGTCATTTTCTGTGACAACATTAGCAGTATACAGTTGGCCAGGAACCCAGTCTTTCATGCTCGTACGAAGCACATAGAGGTCCACTACCACTTTGTCAGAGAGAGGGTCTTGGCAGGAGACCTTGACCTTGTTTATGTCAGCACAGAGGATCAAGTAGCTGACATCTTCACCAAAGCATTGGGTACAGAGAAGCTCCGCAGATTCAGGGCTTCGCTTGGTGTACATGAGATGGAGTTGAGCTCGAGGGGGAGTGTTGAGATATCGAGCTCGTCTCGTGAGGCGATGGCCACTGATGACCCGCCTGGGGGATAGGCCCCACACTTACACCACTGGCATGGTTGGTGAGATCTTGGGTGATATGCGGCCAGTGGGATGATAGGCTGTGTGACAGCCATTCTAGAGACTGGCATAGTTATAGCGCCAGCTCATTTAGTCGGGTTCACACTATAGAGAACCCGTGTATGTATTGGTTGAGTACCTTTCATATTATGTGTACTCTTATCTTGTATATTGTGTTGAGTGTTGAGTAAAGAGGAAGAAGATTTTCAGCCTCTCACCTTGTGTGTTCTCTATTAGGGTTTTGTGAGTGTGTGTGTGTGCTTGCAAGAGCTCAAGCTCTCTTCCCCCCTGCATCTTTTCAGGTTGGAGTATCAAACCAACTCCAATTTGCAATCTCAAGCTTTAGGGATCTGTATCAGATATGGTTAATTTGAACCCTCAATTGCACCAAAATATAGTGATTAGCATTGATTAATCATTGATTAGCAAATTAATGCTCTGTTTTGTGTACAAAAAACAGAGTATGCGGGGAGTCCAGATCTGGTGACTTCCACTTCAAATGAGCTCAAATGCTTTCAAAGGCATCAATAGCAATGAGTCTAGTAGAGGATTAAGCCAAGAAACACAAGATTTGACCAAATATTGAAAGCTTAATCTCTATTTTACCAAAGTCACCTGCAGATTTGATGAAGAGCTTGGATCTCGCTGTAGACTTGATGAAACTCAATTCTGTCTTCACCAGCTTGTAGAGCATGCTTGAATACACCTTGGGGTAGGAGGAATTAGAAACATTTGAACTGAGCTTGAAGAAATCTTCAATTCCCTTCAAAAAAATGATGCCCAGTAATTGAGCTCCCGCTGGGGTTCTGCGCTGAATTGGGCCACAAGATTTGAGTTGTGTGTAGCCCTATGAGTCTACTATAAGTACCTAAAAGGGCTTAGCCTAATGTTATGTGTGCAAGGAGAATGGAGTCCTCCACTGGCTGGGGGTGAAGGGGGAAGTGAAAAGCTCACTAAAAATTTGATTTTTTGCTAATTATTTACTAATCCTAATTAATTAACTAATGGGCTCATAAACCTAATTGATTCTAGGCATGGCTCTGATACCATGTTGAAATTTAAGCATAATGATGAGCTATGGTGGATCAAACACTAGAATCAACATCATTAATAAAGTGATTAGCAAATGATTAAGACGTAATTAGTGAATAATTAGCAAATAGATTAATGTAGGCATGGATACTCAAAAACCAGCAAACTCTCATTAGGGCTATGCCTCAATTTATAGAGTTTACATCAAGCATCAAATCCCATTGATTTCTCCATGATTCACTCCCAGAATATCTCCACCTTTTGCCTGATTCTCTCCACCTCTTCTCTTTTCCCTGAATATCTCCTAGAATATCTCCACACTCCTACATTCTCTCATGCTACCCTTTATTCTCTCCCAGTAGATTCTTCTCACCTTTTCACAGCTTCTTTCATAATTACATCTTCTCTTTTACAGCCTCTAACCAAGAGCTTGTTCCCGCACACACCCTATTCACTTGTATTTTCAACACGTATAACATAAAAACACAAAATCTCAACAACTCACACAAAATTCAAGCTCCATGCGCACTATTCTTCAAAGCAACTAAAATAGATGGTCACAAAACTCAAGCTCCATGCACACTATTCTTCAAAGAAACTAAAATAGATGGTCTCAACATCCCTGAGTCTTGGGTTCACAAAAATGAAAAGATAACACAAAGAGCTACGAGGTCCTCCACAAATTGATCTTCGCAACTTCTCTTCACATCAAGATCACCATCCATGACTTCAAGCTTCAACAAAATCAACACTTAGATGATGCTTAGCAGTTTCAGTTGAATAGATCTGCAATGAATCAAGTATCTAACAATGGTCCTACTACATAGAAGTCCAAGGGCATTCCTCTTTCCAAATCCTTTGATTTTCAGGCCTCCCCTTGCTCTGATTCAATCAAATCCCCTCATGCTGTTCTTCTCCTATTCTCTACAACTTGAAAAAGCATAGGTACTCTAGCCTACGTCGTCGGCAAAAATACACTTGCAAGAGACTCCCTCCACTGCATTCTTTTACTCTAGTGGTCTCTCATGCCCACCCCATTTGTCTCTTATCCTTGAAACATCCCCCAAGTCAATATTAGGTAATTTGGAAAAAATCTCACATTTTGGGAATCAATTACTCCATATAGTTTTGGACATATCTTAAACATACTAACTCCAAATTTGTCGGAGATCATAGATTTAGATTCTACTCTTCAAGATCTTTCCGATGATATGTCACATGAGGGGGTTTTGACAAACTTTTGGACAAGTTCACCATGCTCCCATTTTTCAAATGGGAATGGGATTTTTCCCAAATGATCTAATATGGTGTTCCCCCTCATCTTTATTGTGTCGTCGTTGCCTTCGCCTTCTTTGAGATCCTGCTGTCGCTGCCCATCTCCCTATGTTGCCTCCACTGCATTCTTTTACTCTAGTGGTCTCTCATGCCCACCCCATTTGTCTCTTATCCTTGAAAATCATCCCCCCTCATCTTTATTGTGTCGTCGTTGCCTTCGCCTTCTTTGAGATCCTGCTGTCCGCCGCCCATCTCCCTATGTTGTGCCAGACTATTTATATTCTTGTTTTGTGCACATGGGCTTTATCCATTTGGTTGCCACGTGCCTTTGGCTAGCTTGGATTCACACTATGCTATCATTTTCACACTTCCCAAATCTATACATTGTGCCTAGGGGGGGCTCATTTTTCTCCTCACATATAGCCAACCCCCTCTGTATGAAACATTCATGTGTTTCATATCACTCTTTGCGCTCCAAACTACATTCTTTTACATATCATTCTATATAGATTTATCTATAACATAAACATCATGATCTAGCTATGCATCATCCCCTTGGATCAAAAGGATACAAGGCCACCATCCATAGCCATCCAGTTGACCTGATCCAATCACTTGGATCAAAAAAATGCACTTTCTCTTCTACAAACCTCATGGTTTTTCTTCTAACAAATGGTTGGGTTATCCACACATTCTTTCTGCCCAACCTCCTTTCAAACCCTTGATCCCTTTCAATTCTAAGCACTTCATCTAACTTAGAACACTTTACAACCCTCTATACTTCCACCAAACCTACACACACATTTACATTCTCCTTATCATCAAACCAAGCTCTTGACACTTCCTGAGCACTATCTTCAAGACAACCCAAGTCAACAACCCATAACATCTCTTGGTTAGCATTCTGCAGCTCTTGGTCAACATCCATCACCTCTTTACTCCACAGTTTACTCACCGCATCTAAAAGCTCAGCTTCATTGACACACATTCTAATAACCTCAGGGGCATCAACCTACTTACCATCACTTTGATCCACAAATTCATTAAACAAAACATAAACACCTTCCAAGGTATCATCCAAAAGAGCGTCATTATCATCATCCACACCACTATCCAAACATCCACACGCAAGTATTTGCACAGCTATGCCAACATCATCAACACATGTATCATCAAAGAAAGGCAATGTTGATAGAACCTTTACTTCACACTCTATTTCATCACCAAAAAATCCCACAGACTCTTCATGGCATCTCCTTGAAGACTCTCCCTGGACTCTCCCAACATTGAGAAATCCTCCATTGTTTTGTTTGCATCTATTAGCTCCAGATTTGGGTCTATGTCTATACAACCTGCATTCTCTCTCACCTCACAAACACTCTACTCCATGGCCTTTGCATCCTTAGACTCAACACTCTCATAGTGATCCACAACAAATATACTTTTCTCAGTAGGACACACATTAAATAAATCAAATTCATCCCTTATTTTCAAGCCACCGATATGAATTCAAATTCAAAAAGAATATTTGGGATATAATAAATTCATTTTCTTCAACACGGTAATGCTTTGACATATCATACTTTTTATTTGCATTTAAAAAGTGTTTTCCCTTAAACAGGATTGCAAACCATTATGCTACATGTCCTTTTGTTATATATGTACAACCAATTGATGTAATTGCATGGCTATTTTACAGAGTGTTGTAGCATTTCATGTGATTGCTTACAACATCCTTGGAGACTTTAGAAGCTTCCTAGTTTTGATGCATAATGGGCTCTCACCAGATCATGTTTTGTCTCACAAACATTACAACTCCTTATTAGAAATGTACACCCACCGAAGCAAATTCAACTAGTTTACAATAAGGTTAAGTACGTTCATAATATTTTTTGGAGAAATCTAGCTTGCCTTCACATCGTCGAGCCCAACACTCTTCTGCATAAGGAAAAAAATAGAAAATGTGGTAATGCAAAACTATTAATATATACATGATATTATGTATATATATGTGCGCACACACACACACACACACACACACACACACACACACACACACACACACACATGTATGTGTGTCCATATGCACACACATACACATATTATACTTATGTATGTATGTATTATACACGTATATATATCGATCTATATATGTATGATGTACTGATATAGTATGTGTGTATGTATATGTGTGTGTGTGTGTGTGTGTGTGTGTGTGTGTGTGTATGTCTGCATGCATATATAAGTACTTATATAGTATATATGTATGCTTGTGTGTATGTGCATGTATGTATGTATATAGACCTATATATGTGTATATACATATATATATATACCAAATGAGATAATGTAAAAGAAAACCAATTCAACAACCATATGTATGTGTGTCCATATGCACACACATACACATATTATACTTATGTATGTATGTATTATACACGTATATATATCGATCTATATATGTATGATGTATTGATACAGTATGTGTGTATGTATATATGTATACATATATATACGCATGCATATAAAAGTACTTATATAGTATATATGTGTGCTCGTGTGTATGTGCATGTATGTATGTATATATGTATATATATATATATATACCAAATGAGATAATGTATGGAGTGTTTGCCTTGTTAGTGAGAGAACTTGCAACATCCTTGCTATCATATAAGCATCATGAGGTGTGTGCCTATGAATGCAAAGCCCATTTAGGCTTGAAACTAAAAGAAAAAGCATCTTTCAAATCTTTTTTTTCTCACCAAAAACTGATGACTTTCTTGCAAAAGAGGTGAAAATGATGCAACAAAGTTCTTGATGTCTACGTCGAGGTTTCCTTCTCTAAGGATAGCCACACATTTACTCTTATTTGGTATAAGTTGCAATGCCACCTGTAAGAAAACGAACCTATATGAGGAAATTTGTCCAATCAAATCTTCTAAATCTGCATGTTTCACTAAATTTCACTTACTAAAAAAGCACTTACTAAATTTCACAGCTTCTAAATCTGCATGTTTCACTTACTAAAAAAGCACTGCTTGTAACCCATCCATGCCATTTCTTAAGAGTGAGGTTATAAGCTTCCAAGGCAGCCTGACTCATTGTCCAATCTGGATGTTCGCATAGATTTTGAAATAATGCCATAACGAAGTCCATACCCCTGAAATTTCTTAAGCAGTAGTTACCTCCTCTCACACACGCACGTACATACCCGTGGACACACATATGCACGAACACACACAAGTGTGCATTTGATTAGTGATGTATTTATTAGCACACTTGAGGTTAGTGATACTCCGCATACTAGTGAGAGAGACACCTATGAGCATAGACCTAAGTTCTTAGTGTTAGATGTATTAGGCTATTCTTCTAGGATTTCTATTTATGGAGATATCACTTGTATGACCACTACTCCTAGTATTCAATTTTAAGCTTGTAGTACCTTGTGAGAGCAGCCATAGTAATCTAGCGCTCTCTCTCTCTCTCTCTCTCATTCATCCATGAGAAGAAATTTTCGGGTTAGGTTACCTTGTCACCCAGAGTAATGCATTTGTGCAGCTGTTTGGGTTTTTTGTTGTCTTGTCTTCTATCTCCTTGCGTACAATGTCATACAAGAGGTAGTACAGAGACGTATCGGCCATGTAGCGAGCATCCAGTCGCGGCAAAATCAACACTTCCAGAAAACTTAATGTCATTTGATTCCAGCTATGAAGATTTTTTACATTATTGTTAAAAAAAAAAAACAAGTTAAAATATGAGTAGGATAGCCGGGCTCTCTCTCTCTCACGCTCACGCTCACGCACACGCAGACATACGTACCTTGCGGCCCGAAAAGGAGCGTACAATATCGCCGTTAAAAGGAGCTACTTCATCTGCCAATACATGCATATGCAGTGGCAGCACTAATTTGATATGTGGAAAGCTGCATGTAATCTCACCTTCATATTACCTTCAATGTCGGATTTCAGGATGGCCATTGCAACTCCAAACTTATCTGCACTAGTATGCAATAACTCTAGCATTGGAGATCAATTTTCCAAGCAAACTAGAACACCAAAACTATGGGCTACACCCATGATCACAGAAGACCTAAACTTGAGAAATGAAACTAAATATGAAGGAGATTCGAGAGTTACCGATAGCGGGAAGAATCATTCGGCAAATGTCAAGAAAGTGCTTGGTAATCAGCATGTCGACCAGTAAGCTTAGCTTTTAATGCCAATTCAAATGGGCTATTACATTAAGCTATACTAATGCCATGGCCTCGCTATTTATCGAGTTTGAGCTTTCAACCTTCATGTTTCTTCTGGTGGTGGGCTTCAACTCAAGGTGGGGGCTGCATTATTTGTGGGCTGCATTATTTCTTCTCAAAATCCCACTTACATCCTCTACCCCCCCCCCCTCCCCAATGGCATCCCTTTTTCATTGTTACCTATACTTTAACTCTTATTCCAACACAAGCTTTAGTCTTTTCTATTTATTTAGCTCTGTACTTTGATTCAATGGAATATTTTCACCCCTAGAAGGCTTTCCACTAATATTTCCCTCCACATTTCAACTCTTATTTAACATTGATTTTAACGCAAGCAAGGTGAGTGCTTGCTTTGGAATAAATCCAAAAACATGCGCACACAAGGATCACATCAATAATGATGACTTATGCTTGTTTCATAGAATTGAAAGTGCAATCATCACTTGTGTTTGTTTAATAACAAGTGATGATTGTTTAATAATAATGATGACTTATGCTTGCTTCATAGAATTGAAAGTGCAATCATCACTTGTGTTTGTTTAATTGCTTTGAAGCACTCCCTTGGAAGGGAAAGGCTCTACCAACAATGATTGAGATAGCGAAACATCATCACAAAAAAAGGTAATTATTTCTATCCCATTCTTAAGATTTTAAGCTTGGCCAAAATGTTATATTCCACAAAGTACTTTGAATTACAAAAAAGGGTAATTATTTCTATCCCATTCTTAAGATTTTAAGCTTGGCCAAAATGTTCTATTCCATAAAGTACTTTGAATACACTGTAAAATAATGAAAATTGAACCTTCATGCGTTAGTTAGAGTTTAAGCAATATTCCAACCTATATATTTATGGAGCATGATAAACAAAACACATTGAAATGGAGAACAATTTATCCTTGCTTACTGAGTGCTTACTATTGGTTTAATATGATAACCATCTTACTCTAGTAACTTTATATAGAATGACGCTTTGAGGAAAACCATGACATAAAATCTCCACTCCATTAAACACACAAAATTGCACAAATTGAGAACCACAGGCTCGAACCATATAATCATTCACTTAATTGCTTGTTCAAAGAATAAGGTAGAGTGCACTTTGTTGAATTTCAAAAGTTTATCTATCTATCTTCCTCAAATGTCAAGAGTATTACCATTTGTTTTACATTCTTTGTGCCTCGTTAATTGAAAGTTTCCTACATCTTTTATCAAAATATTATTTTATATATTATACACTTATATTTATGATGGTAATTTTCTAAGGTTCCCTAACTTTTGACCTTATGAGTGTTGCAAGCTATGGATTAAAACATCGAAGCCAAAAAAAATTCACTAACCACTCTCCAAATCTAGTCTAATAAGCTAGAAGAATCAAAGTGAAGATGTTTGTATTGTAGTCAAGAAGTTATTATACATAACTTTACTACAACAATACACTATCAACAACAAGCTTGATAAAAATTTAACATAGATAAATAGTTTTTCATTCTTGCACTAACTATTTGAAACAAATGAGTTATCTTAATTTTTGTGCATGTAGCAATTATATTGAGCTATAAATATTTTAATTGACTATAGTGGTGTTGCGTTGGAATTATTATTTTTGTACATCATCTTTTGAAGGCAACAAATGATAAATTTATTGTATCTTAGCCAACTTGCTATTGCAACCTCCACCTTTTTTTAAAATAGTACAAAAAATAATGCACAATCATATTTGATTTCGTAATATACATGTTTACATTTAATAGCAGTTCTATTGCTAGATTACTCACATACCCTCAATAGTGTAAAGAACCAATGGGATTGAAAATAATTACATTAGCACTGAGATTTTCTATAGAAAAACATAAGGAAACACCCATAAATAAACTTATATATTACAATAGTGTAATTATTAGAAGCTCTATTATTAGGCTAGTGCATGTTGGCTTTAGTTGGGTAGTTTTAAAGATTTTTGTTGGTATTCATTCCTTTTGTATTGTATGGAAAAACATACAATCGATACATGTTTATTATTTTCTTTAAATTTTTCAAGCTCAATATTTAGCTTAATTTAATGCCCATTTCCATATCAAAGTTCGTGGAAATTGGAAATAAAAGAACTCAAAGGCACCTAGCAAGCCACATTGCCATAACCTTGAGTGTCTAATTAGAGCTTACACTTTGGATCATAAGGGTACAAAGGGCTATTTTAAATAATTCCATGCGTAGGCATAATGTTGGTATTATGATATTATAAATCTACTATACTAGTGAAATTTAAAAAATGTGGTTCTTGTTCTCAAATCTACCCCTTTTTAGAATCCATCTTCTTCTTCATTTCCAAATTTTCTTTTCTTTCTTGATATGTATTTCCAATTGTATACTCCAATTATAATGAAATTATTATTACTTTTTATACATAAATTATATTGGTTACTTAATCTCTGGTAATCTTATTGACTTGACTCTTAATTTGAATATTGAGCTATTATCATGGTTTACCTCTAGTAAATTTTTTTGGGACCAATAGATATATATTTACTTACTAGAAAGCAACTTTACATCTTTACATTAGCTTTATCATCTTTCAGACATTGTTTAGTAAACTGCAAATTACAGACCATCTATCATTCTCCAATACAAAAGATGACTTTTCCCATGAGATTTGACATCCAAGATGAATGCAGGCTTCAATTATGGCTTCAGTGTGGTGCATCCTTTAGATGAGTGTTTTTCCCAAACATCCCTCTTCTTAGACTAGATTTTGACTACAGGTCTCGTACCAATCGGGTTTTCAATAAAAGCTACAAATGTGTAATCCATATGCTTCACTTTCCTATACCACCTTCTAGTCTTTGGCCCAAACTTAACTAGCTATTTCTTCAGATTCAGTCCTATGACTCCATGAAAGCATATAAAATAACTTATTAGGCTCAGCCCAGTATGAATGAAGGTCTCCCTCTCAAGAATAAAAGTCAAGTAATAGCTGTTTGCAAGGCAAAGAACATATGTATCATCTAATTCTTATTCAACTTATTTACCAAATTTATGGACCAACATGCATATATACATTAATGCATTAACCCTGTCATCACATTTATCCCTGTGTCACATACTTTTTGAAATACTATACAATTCCTGGTGTTCCATATCTCCCAAAGACAACAGAATCTGATTATATTGAAGATCAAATCAGCATGTCCATCATTAGTTTCCCATCTCCCTAGTAACTAGTTCCCCCATTGACCTTGTATCCCTATATTACTATAAACCCATTTCCCAATTCTGGTCCAAGTACCTCTGATAGCAAGGCAGCCCCAAAAGCATGTTTTCCATCCTCAAGAGCACTTCTACACCTAGGACAGCAGCCACTAGTGAAGTTTCTCTGTACTAGCTTAGATCCAATAGGTAGGGCTCCCGTACATACTCTCCAAAGAAAAACTTGGGATTTTGTAGGAATATCAGTTTCGCATATTGCTTCCATCTCTTTCTCCAACTATTAGAGCTCTAGCTTACCCTCTAGATCTTATTGCAACAGAATATATTTTCCTCACTCTTTCTCAATACCTTATAAATATCCTTAGTTGACCCTCTGTCTAGTTTATTCCCAATCCTTTATCTAGCATGAGTCATCAAAAGTTGTGGAAGTCCATCCCTTATGTACCTCATCCCCAACACTTGTCTAACCAGCCTTGTAAGTCAGTCCAAATTCCTCTTCTAGGTGTTTAGGTTCCTTCCATCCCACTGACGTCCCATTCGAACAATCAAACAGCCTCCTAATTCCTCTGTTATTCACATTTTTAGCTATTCTAGGATCTTGAAGAGCTAAAGGAGTGTTAAATTTATGAGTCCACCAAATCCCCAAGCATAAAAGAGAGTTTCTTGAAGGCCTAGACCATTATTCCTAGAGCATCTTTCCATTTACTGTAGTGCATTCTATAAAAGGGGGAACCTATAATCTTAAGAGAGGCATGAGAGAATAATTTATCCTTCCATCATAGGCCTTGCCATCTACCCTCAAAATAAATATATGAATCTTCCACAAGCTCTTTCAGCATCCTAGTCCAAATCTCCTTTTGTTGAAGACACTTAGGGATTAGTAATGTCATCCTTGCAATTGTGTGAGAGGGAAGATCTAGAATACCAATACCTCCCTCACTCTTAGGTAGACTTAATCTATCCCATACAGGCTAGGCTGAGACCTTTTTGCTAGGGCTTCCATTTCTCCATAGAAAGTCTCTTATGGGCCTCACAATTTTTTTCCAGCGACCCTTTTCAAATTCCAACCCAGGGCATAAAAACATAATGTAGGCACTTAACACTGTTCATATTGCCACCCTATCATGGAAAGGGATTGTGATGCCTTCCCATTTTTAAGCTTCAAATAAAATCTGTCCACAACCCAATCACCTAACTGCCTGTTAGCTACTTCAACTCCAAAGGGAATCCGTAGATGTTTGATAGTTTTTTCCCTCTTTATGACCTGAAGCCCCATCTTTCTAGGCCAAAATCATTATCCTCAGATATAGTTATTATTTTAGATTTATGTATATTACATTTGGATCCAAAGGAATCAGCAAAATCTTGAATAATACATAGATCTAGTCTTACATTATCATTATCAGCTTTCAAGAAGAGTAGAGAATCATCTACAAAACATTGAATACCCAACTTCTCCCCATTACTTAGCTTTAGACCAGTTACCCTCCCTTCAGAAGCATGTTTCAATGCCACTATCAAGGGATGAGAGGCAATCGCAAATAATAAAGGAGCAAGAGAGCATCCTTGTGTCTTACTGACCTGTTCACCACCTTAAATCCCCCTACCACCGCTTGGAGTGTAATAGGCTCGTAGAGAGATTCAATGAAAAGTTATGTGTACCATGTTGACCAAGTTTCTAGAAGAGCATCCTAAACAGTGGGACTTACATGTGTCCTTAGCTCTGTGGGCTTACAAAATAGCTATGAGGACAACTATTGAGTTTTCACCTTACCACCTGGTCTTTGGTAAATAGATCCTCTTCCCGTTGAAGTTGAAATTCCCAGTTTGTAATTTCTTCTAAAACACTAGGAAAGGGCCTTAGATGAGTATGAAGAAAGGTTGTTGGACTTCAAGAGCTGCAATTGACTAGAGAAGAAGTTTGGACCACTACATCTAGTTAAGCAATAGGAGAGCTGAGTTTTTCAATGAGACAATTAAGGATAAAGGCATCACAAAAGGAGACTAGTGCTCAGGTATAATAACAGATTAGACAACACCTTCCAAACCAAGTTCCAAAGTGAGAATGGTACTTATCAGCTTCCGGATTTGGATGATCACCTCTATTCAAAAAGAGTTAATGGCTACCGGCTAAAGCCATATTGGTGCAGAATCATGAGAGTTCAAAAAGATTCAGAGACACTGGATGTAAGCCTGCCTATTAATCAAGTTGCTATAGAAGAACATGAAGAAGCTTGTTGGGACTTGAATGCATTTTCTTGCTAAGGATTGTTTCAATGAGTCAATAGCATTTGGCTAAGAATAAGTGCTCTAACAATGGGGGGTCTCGCAAAATATGATAGGATGTTTTATGGCCCAAGGGATATGCTCAATGGAGGATGTTTTATGACCCAAGGGATATGCTCAATGGAGGTGTCCATCCCAACCCTAAGATAAAGGAAAAACAAATCGGATATTGTTAGGAACCTTAAAAAGGATATTGTTTCATGGTTATCTGTGCATTAGTGAACTAGTTGCTATTCACTCCAATTAGGTGGAGGGAGGATTGTTGCATGGAGAATAGCCAACAAGATTGGGTAGAACAGTTGAGGTATGCATGGAGATAGAGTGCATTGCATGAAGAGGCAAAAAAAAGAGAAATTTGGTATGTGTGAGAGCATTGTGTTAAGGAAGAGAGTGACAAAAGAACGAGTTTATGTTGTGAAGTTTGTTGTGAAGCTTGTTGGACATCAGTTGTGGCATGTTTTGAGAAGAAGGTGACATGGAGACTACTAGAGGTGACTTATATCTTTCCAGAGCAAAGATTACAAAGGTGAGAGAGAGTTTTGTGTGGAAAGTGCTGTCCCATAACCTCTAAGGTTGCATCACTATTGGATCTTGGATTAGATTTAGGATTGCTCAAAACAATTCCTAGCAGGATAATGGGAGGAGATGTGTATCCTCTGGCACCTAGGAGGGAGGAAAGGCAAGAGGTTAGAAGGGAAGAGGAGATTTCCAATCCACAGGGACCTTAGGTTTAGCACAACAGCTACTAGGAAATGGGCCTAGACAAGGTGAAGTAAACCTGATTGGTATGGATGAAGAAGTTGACATCTTAGCCAACAAAATAACTAGAGGTGCAAAGGTTGAAGATGAAGTAGGACCTTCTACGAGGAAGAAGGTGAAACAAGTGGAGAACTAGTTCAAAGAAGGTAAGAGGAAGAGCGGACCCAGAAGGCATATTGGAATGCAAGATTTTCCTTTTGGAGCTGAAGAGGAAGAATATGATTTGATGTGAGATCTCTAGTAAAAGGGACCCAGTATGACTTGGCCCCAGCTCTTTCAGTTGTGCCCTAAACTCAGAAGAACATGGAGTAAGCTGGTTAGCACAAGGGTTTCCAAGAAAGAGAAGAAAGGGGGTAAGATTAATGTAGTGTGTGTAAAAGGAGATAAGGACTGTCTGCCTGTCATGGATGCTTGGGTGAACAAATTTAAAGTTCCCAAAGTATATATTGATTGTGGTGCCTAGGTTTGTGTAATGACCTAGTAGACTATGGAGGCTTTAAGGCTGAAGGTAAGTGCACCTTTTGAGTTTAGAGTTAGAATGGCAAATAATGCAAAAATTAGATGTTTGGGAGTGGTAAAGAAGCTACAGGTGACCTTTCTTGGACAGGAAGCTAAGCTAGATGTTCATGTGATGCCAGCAAGGGCAGAAGCATACCCATTATTTTTGGGGAGGCCATGGCTAATAGAAATAAGATCAAGACACCTTATCTTGGGGCTAGATCAGCCTGCTAGAAAACAAGTCAGATATGACATGGCCAAGGGGAGGCCATGGCTAATAGAAATAAGATCAAGACACCTTATCTTGGGGCTAGATCAGCCTGCTAGAAAACAAGTCAGATATGACATGGCCAAGGGGAGAGAATTGATTCTAGAGAGTAGTAACTCAGAAGATGAAGATGAAGAAACTAGTTCCACACAAGACTCACAAATAGAGGAAGATAGCTTAGAGGATGATGGGGGGGGAGATTCAACTGTTGGAGCCAGATTTTGACCTCATGTGTATGTCTCTACAATTGTGTGCTGAGGAAGGGGAGAAGCTAAAAGCTGAAGTTGAAGTACAGCCAGATAGGGAAGAAGTCTTACAAAAAATGCTTGCCAAGGATCTAACAATGAGAGGAAAGAGTATATCTAACTATGTTGCAGCAATTTTTAGACTTTTAATTTCCTCTTATACACAAGTTAGGGGGTGTCAGTAGTGCAACATGAGATACAGTTGAAGCTAGAGCCTAAACCAGTTATGCAAAGATTGAAAATATTAGGAGTTATGCAACAACATGTATTGAGAGAGGAGGTGAATAAACTATTAAAAGCAAGGTTTATCTTCCCAATTGTTGATAATTCTAAGTGGGATTCTCTAGTTGTAAATAACTCCAAACAAGAATGGGAAGTGGAGAGTTTGTGTAGACGTTAAGCCTCTAAATGCTATAACCAAGAGAGATCATTATCATAGTTTTTCCAAGATAAGATTTTGGATAGTGGGCATGAAAGATATAGTGCATGTGATGCCCTAGAGGATCCAAAGAAAACCACCTTCATTACCCCATGGGGGTGTTTTTCTTATAGGGTTATGCCCTTTGGGCTTATGCCCCAGAGAATCAAAAGAAAACCACCTTCATTACCCCATGGGGGTGTTTTACTTATAGGGTTATGCCAAGTTTGGGCTTACAAATGCTCCTACTACCTTTATGAATCTAGTGTTTGAGCCCTATATGGGGTCCTTCATTAGTGAGTTTATTGATGATTTCAATATCTAGAGTGGTAGATGGGTCCATTGTGAGAAGCTAAGGATGGCTTTGAAGAGTCTGGATGATTTGGGTAGTCAACTGAACCCTGACAAATGTCATTTGGCTCAAGCCAAGGTTACTCTACTTGGACATGTAGTTTCTGAGAATGGGATTTGTGAGGTCCCTATCCCCACCGCACAACGAATTCAGGGGTGCTAGCAGTGGAAGTAGCACTTCTTGCGTGGGGCAGGGTCCCACACTCGGGGCCTCACCCCACGGATATCCGGACAAGAGACTAATCCATCGATTCTTCCAAAACCAGACCCGAAAAAACTTCCCTTGTCCCCAGAAAGCACATGCGATTCCTCCAGGATAACTTTTCTATAACGTAGTCAAAAGCCTTAAATAACTGAACTGATCTGACCAAACCCGTAAGTCCCATAGTTAGATACAATCTTCTTGGCAGCTTCCTTATTGACAATGAAGACTCCATAGCCTTCATACTGCTGAAATATCCATTTTCAGCTTCCATGGTAGCTTTAAGACTCTCTCCAATCACCAACATAATCTCTCTCTCAATGCAATACTCATTAGATATTCACCACCATGACCAAGAGCCTATCCAAGCTCTGATACCATGTTAACAATCCTAATATTGGATTGATCATGGTGATAGACACAAGATTAAAAATAAGATTAAGGTGGATTATAGCACACTAAAAAATCCATGACTAGAGAGATAGAGAGAGATATTGCACACTTAACACTAGATCTCTATTACATTCACAATGAACCATACAATGATATAGGCCTTCTAGCCTTATCCCACTTTATACATTATCCTCCATGTGGCACTCTCTTTTCCACTCTTTTGGTCAGCACTCACACACCATACAATATCACACATGGCATTCTTATCTTACCACAATATCTTGTACCTCTAGGGTGCTTTCCCACATACACACAACACAGCGATTACATCTCTCAACACTACCAACTCTTGTTGCTACTACGCGACCATTTGTTAACCACTCTGGTTAACATGACCTTTTGCGGCACGGCTACCACATCTCTTGTAATTCATCTTTTTTGTAACTGCTAAGCGCTAATTGTAAATGAGACAAGGGATGATCGAGCTTATGACATGTGTAATGCCGGTCATAAGAAGACTAGGAAGACTAGTTTTGGGCCCATGTACATAGAGCTAGTTAAACTAAGAACACTAGTTTTGGGCCCCCATTTGTAGTTGGGTGGCCGGCCATTGTAAAAAGTGAGCTCATGTATATAAGACATTTTATGGAATATGAAAAGGGACAATCCCATTTGTCTCAATGGAGTTTTTCTCTCTCTCATCACTCTCACTTGAGTTTATGGTAGTTTGCTCGCTTGTGATTCTTGCTTGCTTGTGATCGTTGGTGTATGTGAATGGGAATGGTGTTGCTCTCCCTTCTCTCCTCATTGCTCTTCACCTTTTCTTGTTTGCATACGATTGGCATGAGGTAGAGTTTGAGCTCTCCATAGTTCCTTCCCTCTTGATCTTACCTAGCTTGCTTTGATCTCTTTTTGGTGTTGAGATGTAAGGCTCAACAATAGCTGACACTCACATGAGGCACATGCATGACCGTTCAACATTTATATCACTGGCGGGTTTGGTAGCTGGCACCAACATATCTCAACCACACAGAGATTCTACAACTGGACTACACTGAGTAGACCACATCTACCCACTCCTCTTAGCGTGTTCACATTAATGGACCACTTGTATATACTCTATTATGTGTGTTAGTCACTTTATCTTCTTTGTAGATGTTGTATGCACATTATGTGTGCATATACTAGGAGGCTAACTCACATTATGCTTGTGAGCATGGGAGCATGGGAACAAGCTCTAGTGGAGCATGGGTTAGGACTAACCTTAAGGGTTAAGGTTAGGGTCAGGCATCCAAGGGTCACACATGGGAAATGGAGAGTCAAGAGTCACTTGAGGGCCCTCCTATATAATAGGGGCATGGGGCACACTCAAGGGGGGCTTGGAGGCTTAGGCTTGGGGGCTTAGGCTATGTTCTCTTGATGTTATCTTGAGGCTAGGTTATGTTATGTTCTCTTGTGTAGAGGATCATATCTACTCACCTTCCATTTCACACTATAGATACATGCTATTGGATTGGAGTTATACCTCGTGATGGTATGCTCGTGATGGTATGGGACATCAAGGTAAAGGTATGATGTACTTCTTTATAATTCATGTGTGCATCCCTTGGGCTCGGGGGTGGTCGGGTGGATGAGTTTATGCCTGATTTATGCATGTTTATGCATAACAATTATCTAGAGAGATCTTAGGGTTTTAATAGTGGTATCAGAGCAATCTCTAGTTAATTGTTGTTGATTCTTTTTTTTAATTATAATTTTTGGTACTTTTTTTGAAATAAATTATAATATTTACTAATAAAAAATATTATTTTGTTGATTTGTGTTGATGATTTGTACGTGGATTATTGATATGGCAATTCGAACACGTGTTACTACTATTCAGTGGACGAATCAACGTTGCATGGGAATTCTGTGAGTTTAATGCTATTTTTTTTAACTTTTTACGGTTTAAAATAAGCATTAATGGAAATTTTTTATGAAAATACCACATATTTTACTGTGGATATTTTTGGTAGAAAGGATTTTTTAAATTTCTAGAATTTTTAAGAATATTTTCCTAATTTTTAAGAAATTTTTTGAGCATTTTTATGGTTGAAAATATATTTTTAATACATTTTTGTGCGTTTTTTCACTCATGGGTATGCAATCAAATTTCTACCGATTTTTCGCTGAAATGCAGTAGGAAGCAGCATGTTGATGCATTGAATGCTCTCCTGTGTGCATGGGACCCTCTTTGTCTCTCAATTCTGAATTTTCCTTCTATTTTCCTCTTGCATGTATAAACCTCTTAAAAAAGCACATTTTTATTAATGTTAATCATAATTAGGATTAATTATGATTAAAGAGATTAATTAAAAGTTAAACTCTCTTATTAATAGAGAGAGAAGAGATGGGGTGGTGAGAGAGGAGTTGATTTGGAGAAGAAGGAGAGAGGAGAGTGTAGAGGGAGACCTCCTCTCTCTCTCCCACACTATTGCGCACGCTGGGGGGGGGGTGTTTTAGCTACAAGCAACGAAAAAAATCGCCACCCCCCATAAAATTGAGTTTATAAGCTTTAAAAGCTTATTAATTTTATTTTTTATTTTTTATTCTTTTTTTAAAAAATGAGTTTTTAAATTCTAATAAAAAAAGGTTTTGAAATCTATTCAAAAAAGCTTGGAAAAAAGCGTGAAAAAGATGAGAAAATATGAGATTTGAGGAAAAAAAATCTCTGAAATTTCTGAAATTTTTTCTCTTATAACCTTTGGCTTTCTGTATTCCCAAGAAACCTTTTGGCTTTCCGAATTCTAGGAAATCTTTTGACCTTTCAGATTCCAGAAACTTTTGACCTTTCACATTCCGATTTTTTTTGTCTTTTCATTCTCTTGAAACTGTTGGCTTTCCGTATTCCGGGAAAACCGTTGGGATTCCGAAATTTTTTGACCGTTCGTATTCTAAATGTGTTCGGGGTAAATTAAATTTTTTTAAAAATTCTTGAGAATTAGTGGAAAATTAGACAAAGGTTTTTTTTAAATTTGAGAAAAATGTAGGGTTGGTGTTTGGCATGTGGTGTGTCCATTCGGGTGCTCGTAACCATTCAAACTCCTTTAAAAATATATTTTTTTGACTCAAAAAATTAGAAAATCCATTAAAATTGTTAATTTTCATTGGATTTGAAAATTGTCAGGCGAAATTGGAAATTTCGAACGATGGGATTCTCAGAAAAATTAGGAATTTTTTGGTAATTTTAAAATATCAATGGTATTTTAGCAAATTTATTTGTTGAAAATGTTCTGGAAAAATATAGGTTTGGAATGCCATAAGATAGGTTTGGTGGAATTCAAAATTATCGTATTTTGAGGCCCTAAAAATTTACAAAAAATTAAGAAAAAATCATGATAATTTTTTTTCTCAAGAATTTAATATTTTTGAGGGTTATTTAATGTTAAAGTACGTTCTCACGTGCTGACATTAGATAAATGTAGGTTATTTGCATATTATTAATACAATTATACCTTGTATTAGTAGATATTTCTATTTAGATCTATTCTAAACGATGTTTTCATGATTTTTTACCATTGTTTAGCCATTCTTTTTGGACATGTTCCTTACTTTCTTCATGGCTAGAAATTGCGTTCAAAGCATTTCACCTTTGATACTTGTTCATGATAATTTATTTTACACTTGTTTAAGTGTGGTCTATGCTTAATTTATTAAGCTTCAGATAAATTCTATTACGGATTAGTCGATCCGTTTGTTTTGGTGGATTTTATTGGATGTTTTCCAAGTTTTATTTGGACTCATCACGTTTTTGCCTAGATCACTTGTGTCTAGGGGTTTTTTAATGAGTGCTACACACATGTGTTTCACTTGCTTACTTTGGAGTTTTGCCTGAATGACACCATGTTCATATACTCCGGATTGATGAGTTGGCCAACCAATTTTAATGCTTTGGCCATTGGATGCAAGTGGGTGTACAAAGTAAAACATAACAATGATGGAAGCATACAAGCCAAAGGAGAGCTTACAAGCTCCATGTAAGCTAATTTTCTTACTTGTTTAATGAAGAATCTATGGTTCTCTTAATTTTTATGTTTTGCAGATTAAATTCAAATGCTATGCCTTGATGAAAAGGCCACCCCCTTCTCTTCTTTACATTCCAGCCTTTCTTAATCCTAAAAAGATTAACTAAGGGATTAATTAAACTCTTCTTATTATTTACTCTCTTGAATTTAGAAAATTGTGTAGATTAGAGTTCTATGAATCTAATTTGGATTAATTTAAGTTAAAACAGAATGATAAAAATGAAAAATGGTCAGCCATACAAAGGAAGTTATAGTAAAATTTTCGAGAATTTTGTGGAAAAGAAAGTTTATTTTTATGTTATTCCAAAAGAGTGATTCCCACCATTTTTGCATCTAAAAGAAATATTCTAATTACTCCATGTACATATTCACCTATGAATATGTATGGATATCACTGATATTAATTATTAAATCAGATTTTTATGCATAGAAAGATGCATAAAGAATTTATTTTTATTTCAAAAGTGTTATTCTCATTTGAATTGATTTTTATGCACAGAAAGATGCATAAAGGAATTATTTTTATTTCAAAAGTGTTATTCTCATTAGAATTGATTTTTATGCACAGAAAGATGCATAAAGGAATTATTTTTATTTTAAAAGTGTTATTCTCATTAGAATTGTTTTTTATGCATAGAAAGGTGCATAAAGGAATTATTTTTATTTCAAAAGTGTTATTCTCATTAAAATTGATTTTTATGCACAAAAAGATGCATAAAGAAATTATTTTTATTTCAAAAGTGTTATTCTCATCAAATTTGATTTTTATGCATAGAAAGATGCATAAAGGATTTATTTTTATTTCAAAAGTGTTATTCTCATTAAAATTGATTTTTATGCATAGAAAGATGCATAAAGAAATTCTTTTTATTTTAAAAGTGTTATTCTTATTAAATTTGATTTTATGCATAAATAGATGCATAAAAGGATTTTTTTATAAAAGTGTTATTCCCATTGAAGTTGATTTTTATGCATAAATAGATGCATAAAGGAATTTTATATCAAAATTAGAATTCTCTTAAATTATATGTTTAAATTCTATGAGTATCTGATAAATGAATAATTAAATACTCTAAGAGAGAAATTTCTATCGTTTTATATTCACCCAGATTGTAAAAAGAAAATTCAAGAGATCTATCGAGATCGAAATATTCAGATGAATGATTAATTTATTTCTCATTGGAATTCGTAATTAGTTTAGAAATCAATTAAGTGAATATTCAAAGAAAGAAATTCAATAAAATTGTAACTATCAAACCTTTTCGAGAAAGATAGTTCATGAAAAATCTTATTGGATTCGAACCTTGAATCAGACTATGTCCAAGACCAAACTCTTTCGTCAGTTTCGAGGAAAGAAGGTGTGACCAATTTAGAAAAATACACTCAAAACTCCACCAAATCTGAAACTAAGTTTGAGAGCCATCGAATTGATATGTGGATCAAGGTTATAGAATTCGAGGAATTCTGGTATGAAATTTAGAATTTTGATCGAGGAGTTTTGGGGATACTGATTCAAGAAATACTACTTGTATTCAAAAGAAAATCAAACTGAAAACTTGCTTAGAAACCCTGCTTTCTTAAAGGACCGTCTTACACAGGAATGGATGTGGATGTATGTGAAAGAATGGATGTGGATGTATATGTGATGAAAATGGATGTGGATATGTATGTGAAGAATGGATGTGGATGTGTATGTGAAGAATGGATGTGGATGTATGTGAAAGAATGGATGTGGATGTGTATGTGATGAAAATGGATGTGAATGTGTATGTGAAGAATGGATGTGGATGTGTATGTGATGAAAATGGATGTGAATGTGTATGTGAAGAATGGATGTGGATGTGTATGTGAAGAATGGATGTGGATGTATATGTGAAAGAATGTATGTGGATGTATGTGAAAGAATGGATGTGGATGTGTATGTGATGAAAATGGATGTGAATGTGTATGTGAAGAATGGATGTGGATGTGTATGTGAAGAATGGATGTGGATGTGTATGTGAAAGAATGGATGTGTATGTGAAGAATGGATGTGGATGTGTATGTGAAGAATGGATGTGGATGTATGTGAAAGCATGGATGTGGATGTGTATGTGAAAGAATAGATGTGGATGTATGTGAAAGAATGGATATGGATGTGTATGTGAAAGAATATGCTATGATGTAAAGATATTTGATGTGACATGAATATTTATGGATGTGAAGTGATAGATATGAATGTATGGATAGATGTAGGTAGTCGTACATGTGAACGATTGGATGGATGTGGATGAATGAGATGAGATATGCATGAATGAGACATGATGTGGATGTGATGTAATGTGGATGGGATGAATGAGATATGATGTGGATAGATGTGATGTGATGTAGGGATAGAATATATGTGATGAGATGTGATGTGATGGGATGAATGAGATATGATGTGGATAGATGTGATGTGATGTAGGGATAGAATATATGTGATGAGATATGATGTAAATTGGGATAGATGTGAATGAATGATATGTGATGTGATGTAGGGATAGAATATATGTGGTGATGAGATGTGATGTGGATGGGATAAATGAGATATGATGTGGATAGATGTGATGTGATGTAGGGATAGAATATATGTGATGAGATGTGATGTAAATTGGGATAGATGTGAATGGATGATATGTGATGTGAATGAATGTGATGTGAAATGGGATAGATGTAAATGAATAAGATGTGAGGTGAAATGGATGTGATGAGGATCGGGGTAAATATGAATGGATGAGATGTGAATGAATATGATGTGTGATGAGACATGGATATGGATAGATGCGAGTGGATGAGATGCGAGTGGATGAGATCTGATAAGAATAAATGAGGAAAGAAATGATGAGATGGAAAATGATGTGATTGGATGAGATGGAAAATGATGTGATTGGATGAGAATGGGAATACATATAAGATGGATGTGGATTGATGTGGAACAATGTGGAAAGACGAGAGTTCGCTATAGAAACTGTATTTATGACCTATTTTTAAATGACTGTTTTATGTCAAGAATGTTGGGGGAGCATTTTGACCGTCTTGTAAATGAGGTCGTGGGGAGACCTAACTAATAAAGTTTCAACAGTTGACGGAGAGTCAACAGAGGACGTCTCACGTAGCAAGGTTGACCGAGGTCTTAACCAGCCTCGGTTCGATTTAAATGGTAAGCTTCCGGTACGGTGGATGAGGGACCAAGGAAGGGGCCTATGAGTGAAGCGCTAGGTGACCTACGAAGGATCCTAGAGGGTGCTGACCATATGGTGCTCAGGCTCTGGGTCACCAAAGATACCCACACGTTGATGGCACAAAAGCGGTAAAGCTGTTTACGCCTTTATAGAATGCCACACTTCCACACACGCATGCAAACACACCAGAACACCAGACCAAAGAGCATGAACAAGACTTATATTTCAGATCTGGCTGTCACAATTTGTACCAAACAAACAAAGAAACAAAAGAACTCTCTGGCATCACCAAACACCAGCCACCACAGCAAATCAAAAGAATTTACAACTCTGGCCTGAGTCTCCAGAAGAGGTAGAAAACCACAAAAAACCACACACACACCCTCTCTCTCTGGCTCTCTGTGCCTGCAGACCTCCAGCTAAGCAGCAACACCTGTCCTTCTCTATCCAATCACGGTACCCGCTCTACTGTCCACTGTCTTGTCTCACCTAGCGGCCCACACCTGCCACCCTTCGTCTGTCTATCGGTCTCCTCTGCATGAACTTGCAGCTACGCCCTCCACACTTGCTCCCACACGGCTTCACCTAGCCAGTCAGCTTTTCACCAGCCTTCTACCAGGCCGCCACTTGTGCTACCACACCTTAGGGCCTTCTCCTTTCGTACCTGCGCCCTCTGCTCCCTGCTAACCACCCCAATCAACTTTAGCTTGCGCACTTACCACTTTCTCAAAAGTGGCTCCTCTGTATCGTCACCTGCAGAGCAGCCACAGCCACGAAATCCAAGCAACTCTCTACTCTTCACACGGGCATCCAACCCTTCTGCTGCTTTGCTATGATCAGCCCGACCTGCATGTCCCCTTCACACAGTCCCAGCCATCTCTATCCTTGTGAGTCTCTCTCTTCAGTGACCAGCCACGTATACATTAGTAACAGCACCAAGGCAGCAGTCCCCAGTCTGTCCCCAGTCACCAGTCATTCTCAGCCCAAGCAAAACACACCACTTCCTTCATCACCCACTTGCCCTTCTCAAAGGCGGCCTCCTCACATCACTTGCTGCAGCGCCTTTTTTCCTCTCCCCTCAATTCCCTCTCCTCTAGCACTTCCGGCTTCCCCTCTGCTCTTCACATGGCGAACCACCTAGAACCCGCACTTGCCAGCCTCGCTTCACGTGCATCGCCAGCTTCTAGAAGATGCACTGGTAGCCACTCACGCCTCTACGTGGTCTTCAATATTGCAGGCCACGTTGACATTATTATTCTTTATTTTCCCTAAGGCCTAAAGATGGCCACCATATGCTTTTTACACCTATGCTAATTGCCACCTTGGCCCCTTTATTATCCCCATGC
The DNA here is from genome assembly GCF_041138505.1 of Cibotium barometz. NCBI lineage: Eukaryota > Viridiplantae > Streptophyta > Polypodiopsida > Cyatheales > Cibotiaceae > Cibotium > Cibotium barometz. The sequence goes on from NC_141082.1 coordinate 49,639,981, forward strand.
TTTCCACACACCTTTTTCAAATGCATCTTTCCAATGCCACTTATACTTGGGCGTGTACAAATACTCAGAGCCGAACGACTGATATCATCTCCAGTGGACCTCTCACCGGACAGGCTTGTACATGCTCACATCAATACTATCTACTCTGTACACCTGGCAATGCTCTCAAAAGCAAAACTTCACACACGCCATGCACACGGATGTATACATTACCAACTCCTATTTTGTCCACACATATTTAGCAACCCCCTACTTCTGCTGAGACATTCATGTCCAGCAGCTGCACTAATAGAAACTATTTATCCTCCTGGATCAAACAGAAACCTCGGTGCATCTACCTTCCAATCCTTCAAGCATTTTCCTCTATCAAACAACCGTTGATACATCCTGTCATGATCCTCTACTTTCAGCAACCCCCTGGGCTCTTCATATATGGCATCCTCAATATATTCTACTGCACTTCCTCCTCCATACCAGCTCACATAATTTGGTGATGGAAACAACCATTCCTCACCTCTACTCCCCTCTGACACATCTGACTCCCACTCATAATCATATACCGAAATAACAAACATCTGATCATCAACTCCCACCTCAGGATCATCCAATTTGCAACCTGCATCATTGGCTTCCAACTCTTCCTCTGGACAAACTGCCAAACAAGGACTATAGCCAAACCAGTCATCCATATGCTGAGCATCAACATGTGGTGTGTCCACCATAAACCCATTTCCCTTTAGCCCATCAACATCACACACAACAACTTCATGCATTGCAGACTCATCATTGCCACTTTCCTGCAGTTTCTCCAGCTTCAAGACCATTGGTGATCCTTCAAGATTCTCCACATCTTGCACAGGCATCTCTACCAAGTCCAAGCTCCCCAAACTGCTAGGCAAAGCATCCTGGTCCCCCTGACCAACAACAATAGCCTCACATGCATCCTCACGCACTGACAACCGACTCATTCTTTTGGGCATGACAAGGAACACACACCTTATGATCAGCAACCGCACCTCCAAAATCTATCACGTCATCATCCAAAGTAGCATCCAACTCATCATCAGTCACACCATTACTCCCTTCCTGCACAACTGGTATGCAAGCATTTGTTACCTTCTCCAAGGAAACCAATTCCAATAGATCATCCAATGCATTATCAAGAACACAGTCCAGCTCACCATCCACACTCTCACAGGCTGCAATATCCAACTCATCACCTGGATCACCCATACATACTCCATCCATAGTACCTTCATTAGTAACACCTTGATCATCACACTCCACCTTGACTGGCTGAAGTATTGGCACATGCAAGTCATTACTCTTTTCTGAATCAAAGAGATCATCCAAGTCATATCCATACTCAAACTCATCAGGCTCCACAGCACTAGCATCACTTTCACAATCCACAGCATCATCAATACTTCCATCCTCCTCCTCCTCATCTTCTGAAAGCTCTTCATCCAAGTCATATCCATACTCTTTTCTGAATCAAAGAGATCATCCAAGTCATATCCATACTCAAACTCATCAGGCTCCACAGCACTAGCATCACTTTCACAATCCACAGCATCATCAATACTTCCATCCTCCTCCTCCTCATCTTCTGAAAGCTCTTCAGGGCTGATTCCAAAAACCTCATCCTTCTTCATTTCCAACAGGCTAATCTATCCCACATCCTGCTCTGCAAATGTGACCTTACAGACTTCATGAACATTGGGCTGAATTGCATCCTTCATCTGTATACTAGGGCCCATCACCTAATCACTCATTCCCAATGTGACCTTACAGACTTCATGAACATTGGGCTGAATTGCATCCTTCATCTGTATACTAGGGCCCATCACCTAATCACTCATTCCCAAAGACAATTGATATATGCCACCATTAGCTTTGGCTGGTCTCTCACATTGCGGACTGATATGACGCCACTCACCACAATTCCGGCATTGCACATCACACGGATACCCTCTCCCTCTTCCAATATCTGCTGAATTTCCTTTAGAACCAGATGATGCATCAGTCTTCCTTCCCATAACACCTATGCCTCTTCCTCTTCCTGTAGAATCTATCTAATTCAAGCTTAAAGACTTCATGAGCTCCACTGCTTCATGAACCTCTCTCTTCAAAGAATCCTCCTGTTTAGGAACAGCAGCAGCTTTTCCTCCAGGATGCATACTCTCAATCTCTGGTATCTTCACAAACCTCTTTGGCTCTTCCTGCATTCCCATCTGCCTCAGACGCTTCACCTTCCACTCCTTCTCACGAGCAACTCTGATAGCCTCCTCAAAGCTATCCAGGTTCTTCAGCTCCACCTTCAAACGGAGGGTTGGCTCCAGACCAGCCACAAACCGCTCCCTCTTAATCATCTGTGGGGGTACTTCAGGAATCAAAGCCTCACACCATAGACTCCACAGTCTACCAAAATCTATCAGATACTGATCCACATCATGACCATCCTTCTGCTGAATGTTACACAACTCCTTCCATACTTCATTCGGACTCTTCACATGGACAAACTGTGCCAAAAATGCAGCTCTGACTACACGGTACTCAGGATCCTGTTGATGAATGTTCCTATGTGTAGTCACAAACATCTGTAGCCATACTTTTGCATCACCTTGCAAGCAATAAGCCAAAATCTAAGAAAGGATCTCCAGGGTTGCCCTGTCTTTCATCAAAGCTGTAAACTCCATCTTCTCCAGAAACCTGACTGCACTCTCCTGTGGCAATCCCCAATACTCTAGAAAATCCTGAGCCATTTCCCAAATCTTGCTTCACACAAACCCCTGTCTTCTTTCACAAACCAGAGGAAATCTGCTCCTTTGTGGAGGCACCAAAAAGTGAGGGCACCGAAGCGATAAAGCTGTTTACGCCTTTATAGAATGCCACACTTCCACACACGCATGCAAACACACCAGAACACCAGACCAAAGAACATGAACAAGACTTATATTTCAGATCTGGCTGTCACAATTTCTACCCAAACAAACAAAGAAACAAAAGAACTCTCTGGCATCACCAAACACCAGCCACAGCAAATCAAAAGAATTTACAACTCTAGCCTGAGTCTCCAGAAGAGGTAGAAAACCACAAAAAACCACACACACACCCTCTCTCTCTAGCTTTCTGTGCCTGCAGACCTCCAACTAAGCAGCAACACCTGTCCTTCTCTATCCAATCACGGTACCCGCTCTGCTATCCACTGTCTTGTCTCACCTAGCGGCCCACACCTACCACCCTTCGTCTGTCTATCGGTCTCCTCTGCATGAACTTGCAGCTACGCCCTCCACACTTGCTCCCACACAGCTTCACCTAGCCAGTCAGCTTTTCACCAGCCTTCTACCAGGTCGCCACTTGTGCTACCACACCTTAGGGCCTTATCCTTTCGTACCTGTAGTAGCAGCTGCCTTTGACACCCGTCAGCTGCGCCCTCTGCTCCTTGCTAACAACCCCAATCAACCTCATCTTGCGCACTAACCACTTTCTCAAAAGCGGCTCCTCTGTATCGTCACCTGCAGCAGCCACACAGCCACGAAAGCCAAGCAACTCTCTGCTCTTCACACGGTGTCGTGCCATGGCACGTCTATCATGTGAAACCGTGCATGTGAGGCCGTCAAATACACATCCAGATGCATGAGGTTATGTGCCATGACAAGTCATTATATGATGACATGTACATATGTTCATATTGTATATAAGGTTCAATAAGACAAGCTGAGGCTGAGTCAAATCTAGAAGTTTTTGTATATGAGTGTGGAGGGTGATGGTTCTGCTAAATGGTATCGATTGGGTTAAATCAGTGAATCTTATGGAATGCAAACATGAGGGTATGCCAATGCACAAAGGGATGTATTTATGAAGATATGGGAAAATACTTGAATGAATAATTGGGGAGTCTATAAATCACATGGCCAATATGATGATTTATACACTATGGAGGCATCAAAATGTTATGGAGACTCAATGGACATTGCAGTGTCGAGAAACTTATTGAATGTTGGGGAATTAAAATAGGTGCATTGAGAACTTTAACCTTAATGCTAAGGTTATGCTTTGCAATGAGAATTCTAACCTTAATATTAAGGTTAGAAGCAATACATAAGGAGTAGCATACGTGGCTATACGTGGTGGGCTTTCTAGATAGCATGGAAGAAAACGCGAGCGCAGCCTTTGACATGGGAAACTCCCGCTTCAATAGCTGCAAAAGGTGGTAAGGGGGCCGAGTTCTCCGCGGGAAAAAGGAGAAAAGACGGAGGCAGACGGCGGCGAAACCAGAGGGGAATAAGAAATCTGCAGAGTTGAGGAACAGTGTCAGAATCTACCAGAGTATTTAATTTCTTGAATACATATATTGCGTGTGCTTTGTAGGTGTTAGAATTAGAGAGTAAATCTAGTACTACATGATGATATAAATATGGGAAAAACCATTTCAAAGATCAAGACTGAAGCGGTGCTGTTTCCACGTTCTCCTTTGCATATTCGGCGCTGAAGCGAATTTCATTTCCATGTAATCTGCATCGCGTGGCTTCGCCGGACAACTTATAAGCTAAGCAAAAATAAAATCAAGTGAAACTCACTTGTAAGGTTCATATAAGCTTTTTTTTTCTACTTTGCCTTTTGATTTAGAAAAAGGCGAAACCCATACATCAAAAGAAATTTGGAAATGAATAGAAGGACTTGGGGAAAAAGTTAAAGAAATTGGAGTTTGGAGATTTGTGAAAAAGGCATTGAAGTTGAGGGTAATTGATCTTACTTTCCACTCAAATGGATTTTGGAATTTACGAGTATGTTAAAGCTATGCCAAATGCTATACTTTGCTTGTGAGATGTTAGAATATTAAGGTAGGTTTTCAGGTGATAAAGCGCATCTCGAAATAATGGTTTTGATGGTACTGGATTAAAAGGATGTAACTGGTCACATGTATATTGGGAAAAATGGGAAGGCCTTGTTATGCACACATGTGAATGGTTCAAAGGATTTCATGCAATTCTGTGCAATCATCTGGATGGATTCAAGGATGTATTGAGGCAAGTTGACACATGTATTTGTCATTGGAATTAGTGATGTTCAATACTCCTTGGGAAATTTTGTGCGTGAGATTCCTTGTTGGATTTGACATTCACTCTCACAGCTAGAAGTTTCGTACTTTCCTGGCTGTACCGCACACTTCACGACATCTTTTGGTGAACCCGACGTGAAACTGCTGGGGTGAGAGTGTGGTGAAATATACAGGGAAGCTATGGCTGAGAATTCTGAGGGTCAGGGGGTTCATTTTGACCCTGGAGTTATGCAGATGTTTCAAATGTTTACCATGTACATGCAACAGCAACAAGCTGCTGAGAGGGGACAAATTTCCACGACCAAGGCATTACAATCAATTGTGAAAAAGGTGGATCAATTTGATGGGAAGGACATTACAAAGTACCTGCGCAATTATATAAAGGAGATGGAGCTAAATAGGGTGACTGAGGAGGATATGGTTCGAAGTTTCGAGCTGGTATGCGTTCCTGAAATAAGAGAGCGCATAAAAGGATTGCAGATAGCACAAGGTGGCAGAAATTGGGAAGAGTTCAAGCTTGCCTTAAAGGATGAATACTTCATGGAGGATTCTGAGCGAGTGACCAAACGAACTTTCTTGGAATGGGTCACAAAACCTAAAATGGGAATTTCTGCCACAGAATTGCTAAGGGAGTTTGAGAAGCGTTATGCCCAGTTGTCAAGAATAGAGCGTGCAACTTTGGACAGAGAAAAGACAGAGCTCTTCTTGCAAGCAGCTGGGAAAGATCTCCAGGAGAAATTGGAAATCCTCCTTGAGGATAAGAATACAGAGCAAGGATTAAAGAGTGATTGGAATGATGTTGAGGATGCAGTCACTATGTTAGCAAAGCGGCAGCAGAGGAGGGATAAAATGGTGATGGGCTCTGCACTCCCCATAGCTGCTGTTACCCCTGAGAATCTACCCAAACCAGCTGCTACAATTCCTAAGATAGATGGGCCGATGGATGAGCTTATCAAGGGTATGCGTGACTTAAAATTAAAGATGTCCAGGATTGAAGAAAAGGGTCTACCATTGGGGCAGGCTTCTATGCAAAGGCCTCAAAGCAAAGAAGGGTTTACATATAGATGCATATGGTGTGATGATCCAGAGCATGCAAAGAAGGATTGTACTAGCTATAAAGAAGCTCTTAAAAATCAACTTGTGTTTTTCAAAGATGGGAAAATCCATCTTACAGAGACTGGTCTTCCATTGAGTACAAACTTTGGGAAAGGAGGGATGAAAAAGCTGGTAGAGGATATGGCTGCTAGTCATGCCATTTCTATGGTTGAGGCAGCAACCTATGGATTAAAGGTTGGTCAACTAAAGCAGGGACTTGAGAATGATGAGGATTATGAGAATGAGAATTTTTGGCCATCAACAATGGAATTAATTGCATCAAAGAAAGTGTCAAAGCAAGCTTTGCATGAGGCAGGTGATTGTATACGTCTTGAGACTGGCTGGGAGGAGCCTGTGGATTCTTTATCCATTCATGCCTATATTGCCAAATGTCAAAATGATGAGGCACAGGTAGAGGAGAAGCGAAAAAGGGAAAATGAGGAAGGAGGGCCATCAAAAAGAGTTACACGTGGAAGTGAAAAGAAGGATCCTGGGCCATCACATATGCCTCCACAGCATAGCAGACCTCCACAGGATGTTTCAATGGAAGAAGTGCCAGCAAAAATGAAGGAGAAGGGTAAAGGGAAAAGTCCACTCTACAAGCTTCAATCTGATATTGAAGTTGCAACAGATCTCAAAAAGGTACTTGAAGAAAGGATTCTAAACAGCAGGGTGGAATTCACACTGGGGGAAGTCTTGGGGATTGCAAAGAAAGAATTTCATGATGAGATAATTGATATTATACGAAGAAAAAGGCAGTCCATAATTGAATCTATTCCATCACAAGGGAAGGCAAGCACTTCCAAGACTCATGGAGTACAGGTACAGAAAAAGGAAGAAAGAGAAAATGTGGTGGAATGTAATCACTCTGCTGATGGGGCACGACAAGTGCGCTTTGTGGAAGAGGATGATGAAAAAGAAGTTCTTACAAAGAGTCATTACTCCAGGAGCCATTGGGCAAGAGCAACCACTGAAACCCTTGTCAAGATAGGTGATTTGGAAGAGCTATATGTCGCTCTAATTGATCATGGGTCTGAAATAAATCTTATGGCTAAAAATCTCTACAACAAATGTAAGTGGCCAATGGATGTGGATCATGGGTGGATGATTAAAGCAGCTAATAATTCATCTCGTGAGCTTTATGCAGCATGTCCAAATGTAAGGGTAACTATAGGGGATGTGAAGGATGATCAGAATTTCTTTGTTCAGGAGATGTCATCGTATCCCCTCATTCTTGGGCAACCTTACATTACAGCTGTAAGGATGGAAACAAAGGTTTTGGATGATGGTTCAGCTTATGCAAGAATAAGGAGTAAAGATGGCAAAAAAGCTGTTCAGTTTTTGACAGTTTGCATTAATCATGAAAGGAATCGTGAGTCTCTTCGGGCACAGTCACTCCTAAAGATAAACAGAGAGTTTATGAATTACAGGGAGATGAGAGATTTTGGCCAGGTGCCATTGTAAAGCGGGATTCCAATGGTACAAGGGGAAATGAGTTCTCGCAGGACTCAATCAATGTAAATAGTTTTTCAGCAAATTTTCAGGGATTCTCCAGCTATGGGTCACTGGTTTTTGTAAAAAGCAGGGATTTGAAGCGTGGTATGCAAAAACATATACAAAATGAACAAAAAAGTTTTGAGCAGTGTGGTCTTTTGGAGAAGAATGAGTTTATTTCAGGGGTGCTTGATGAGGTGTCATTTATAGATACTATGGATGTGCTTTTTGATATGGGAAGAGCATGCTTACAGGGTGGAAATGAAATGATAAAGGTGTCATCTGTGGAAATGTATGATATAATCCAGGAATTTGAAGGGGTGGAATGTAAAAACATGAATTGTGAGATGGATGCTCATGTTGATACAAAGTACAAAACGGTTGCAAAGAAGGTGAAACCAGTTGCCTTGCCCTTGCCACCAGGAAGCAAGGAGAAGATAGATGAAGCTTCTATGCAGCCAAATCTTAGAGATCCGAAGAAAATTGGGCATAAATTTACTCAAGAAACTCTGAAAGAGCTGAAGATTGGTGAGAGGGATTTTCTGTTGCCAGTTGAAAGGGAATGCTTTGAGGAGATGCTTGTAAAACATGGGAAAGCTTTTGCCTTTCAGCCGCATGAGATAGGTTGTGTTGATCCAAGTGTAACAGCACCAATGGTGATCTTTACTGTTCCACATGTGCCCTGGAACCTGCGGCCAATTCCAGTACCAAAGGCTCTCTTGCCAAAGTTGATGGAATTACTAAAGGAAAAGATCAGGATGGGAATCTTGGAGCCTTCATGTGCCCCATATTCCAACAGATGGTTTACTGTACCAACGAAAAATGGGACATTGCGCTTTATTCAAGACATGCAACCTGTAAACAAAGTCACAATCAGGAATGTGGGAGCAGGTCCAATTGTGGATGAGTTTGCAGAAGCATTTGCAGGGAAAGCTATATACTCTATGGGTGATCTGTATTCGGGATATGATCAGTTCCAGCTGGATATACAAAGCAGGGACTTGACCACAATGAGAACTCCTTTGGGATTAGTAAGGATGTGTACCTTACCACAGGGAGCCACTAACTCAGTGGCACATATGATGAATGGAATGAATAAAGTCTTACGGGACTTCATACCACAAAAAACCATGCCATTTTTGGATGATGTGCCAATAAAGGGCTGTGATGAGAAAGACAAAGATGGGAATTTGGATTCAAAAGGGTGCCGCAAGTTTGTGGCAAATCATATAAAGGATTGTGACATGATTCTATCCAGGCTTGAAGAGGTGAATCTTACTTTATCTGGGCAGAAATCAGTGTTTGGAGTTGGTGAAGTGCTAATAGTGGGACATCTTTGTAGTACTGGTGGACGCCGACCTTGTCCAGCCAAAATAGATGCAATACAAAGAATGAAAGAGACATGCATTAATGTTACAGAGCTGAGGAGATTTCTTGGAGCATGTGTCTTTTATGTTATTTGGATCCCACATTATGCACATGTAGCAGATCCTCTTTATCAACTTTTGAGGAAAAATCAAAAATTTCTGTGGAGTACAGTACATATTAAAGCTATGCGGAAGCTGAAATATTTGCTCCAATCATCACCCATTCTTGGGATGATAGCAAGTTGTACCACCCCAGATATTGCTATGCTTAGGTGGATTGCTTATATCAAGTCACTAAATCCTGAGTTTGAGCATATTGCGGGAAAAGATAATCCAGTTGCAGATATGCTATCAAGAGCCAGGTATGAAGATGAGAAAGAGATGATTAGTGACATTGATGATGTGGGTACAAAGTTCTATACTACAGCATATGCAAAAGGGGATCATATTTGCCTATCGAATGCACTTGAGTCTTTTATTGAGGAAATATATGAAGGAGATTGGTTGCTTATTGGTCAATATTTGGGTACTCTGACAAGGCAAGAAAATTGGTCTGACTCAAAATTTAAGAGGATCCGCAGAAAAGCATATGGTTACTTTCTAAAGGATGGATATCTCTGGAAGCATCCTAAACAGAGGAATGCTATGCCACAGAGAGTCATATGTGATAAAGAGACTCAAGGGAAGCTTGTGAAAGAATTCCATGAGAGTCTCTGGGCTGGGCATAGAAGTGTGTGGGCCACCTTTACCAAAATAAAGGAAAAATACTGGTGGAGAGGAATGTACAAGGATATTTCCCAATATGTGGAAACATGCATAGTATGCCAAATGTACTCAAATGTGCGGCATCGTGATGGCTTGCAACCAACCTACCCACCTGCCATGCACTACAAATGGGTAGTGGATCTAGTTACAAAGCCTTTGGGAATTTGGCAGATGCGGTATATAGCACTTGCAAGAGAAGATTTGACAAATCAGGTAGAAGGGCGTGCTCTTAGAACAAAGAGTACGGAAACAGTATGCAAATTTCTCTTGGAAGATGTGATCTGCCGATATGGTTGTGTTGGGAAGATAACAGCTGATAGGGGTGAGCTAGATGTTGAAGAAGCAAGGGAATTCTTCTCTAGAATTGGTATCAAACTGTCCCTAACATGTGCTTACAATCCTGAGGGCAATGGGAAAAGTGAGCGAGGACATCCTCCAATCATTAAAGCTTTGGCTAAGGCATGCAGAGAAAGGATGAGAGAGTGGCCAAAGCTGCTACCATATGCCTTGTGGGCTGACCATACAACTCATAGCTCAGTGACAGGATACATGCCTGCAGAATTAATGTATGGTCAAAAGCCAGTGATGCCAGTTGAAGAAGTAATTCTAACTTGGAATGTATTGCCCTGGGTGGAAGGATTGAGCAGAGATGACCTCCTTGCATTGCGAATAAGACAGTTGGAGAGGAGGCCTGAAGATGTAGAGCTTGCTAAAGCTCGCTTGAAAGATGCAAGGCTGAAAAATAAAGAAAGATTTGATAGTAGACACAGACTCCGGCCAAAACCTATTGAAGAAGGTGATTGGGTTCTAATGTATGATAGTAGCCTTGACAACCAATTCACTGTTCAAAGAAAATTTGCAAAAAGATGGTTTGGCCCTTACATTGTCAAGTATGTGCATGGAAATGCCACGTATACTCTGTGTGAGCTTGATGGAACAGAAGTAAAGAATCTTGTGGCTGGCAAAAGAATCAAGATATTTAAAAGAAGGCATGATGGTGATCCTTTTGATTCACAAGAAATTCAGGATGAGAAGCTTGACAGTGGAAGTATGGATATGGTTGAAGAGGAAGAGGATGATCTTCCTGGAACTGCAGAAGATGAAGACGACATCCAGTTATATGTGGACCTTGATGATGATTTGGCACATACCAGAGGATGTGCAGGTTTAGAGGGGGTGGATGTCGTGCCATGGCATGTCTATGATGTGAAACCGTGCATGTGAGGCCGTCAAATACACATCCAGATGCATGAGGTTATGTGCCATGACGAGTCATTATATGATGACATGTACATATGTTCATATTGTATATAAGGTTCAATAAGACAAGCTGAGGCTGAGTCAAATCTAGAAGTTTTTGTATATGAGTGTGGAGGGTGATGGTTCTGCTAAATGGTATCGATTGGGTTAAATCAGTGAATCTTATGGAATGCAAACATGAGGGTATGCCAATGCACAAAGGGATGTATTTATGAAGATATGGGAAAATACTTGAATGAATAATTGGGGAGTCTATAAATCACATGGCCAATATGATGATTTATACACTATGGAGGCATCAAAATGTTATGGAGACTCAATGGACATTGCAGTGTCGAGAAACTTATTGAATGTTGGGGAATTAAAATAGGTGCATTGAGAACTTTAACCTTAATGCTAAGGTTATGCTTTGCAATGAGAATTCTAACCTTAATATTAAGGTTAGAAGCAATACATAAGGAGTAGCATACGTGGCTATACGTGGTGGGTTTTCTAGATAGCATGGAAGAAAACGCGAGCGCAGCCTTTGACATGGGAAACTCCCGCTTCAATAGCTGCAAAAGGTGGTAAGGGGGCCGAGTTCTCCGCGGGAAAAAGGAGAAAAGACGGAGGCAGACGGCGGCGAAACGAGAGGGGAATAAGAAATCTGCAGAGTTGAGGAACAGTGTCAGAATCTACCAGAGTATTTAATTTCTTGAATACATATATTGCGTGTGCTTTGTAGGTGTTAGAATTAGAGAGTAAATCTAGTACTACATGATGATATAAATATGGGAAAAACCATTTCAAAGATCAAGACTGAAGCGGTGCTGTTTCCACGTTCTCCTTCGCATATTCGGCGCTGAAGCGAATTTCATTTCCATGTAATCTGCATCGCGTGGCTTCGCCGGACAACTTATAAGCTAAGCAAAAATAAAATCAAGTGAAACTCACTTGTAAGGTTCATATAAGCTTTTTTTTTCTACTTTGCCTTTTGATTTAGAAAAAGGCAAAACCCATACATCAAAAGAAATTTGGAAATGAATAGAAGGACTTGGGGAAAAAGTTAAAGAAATTGGAGTTTGGAGATTTGTGAAAAAGGCATTGAAGTTGAGGGTAATTGATCTTACTTTCCACTCAAATGGATTTTGGAATTTACGAGTATGTTAAAGCTATGCCAAATGCTATACTTTGCTTGTGAGATGTTAGAATATTAAGGCAGGTTTTCAGGTGATAAAGTGCATCTCGAAATAATGGTTTTGATGGTACTGGATTAAAAGGATGTAACTGGTCACATGTATATTGGGAAAAATGGGAAGGCCTTGTTATGCACACATGTGAATGGTTCAAAGGATTCATGCAATTCTGTGCAATCATCTGGATGGATTCAAGGATGTATTGAGGCAAGTTGACACATGTATTTGTCATTGGAATTAGTGATGTTCAATACTCCTTGGGAAATTTTGTGCGTGAGATTCCTTGTTGGATTTGACATTCACTCTCACAGCTAGAAGTTTCGTACTTTCCTGGCTGTACCGCACACTTCACGACAACGGGCATCCAACCCTTCTGCTGCTTTGCTATGATCAGCCCGACCTGCATGTCCCCTTCACACAGTCCCAGCCATCTCTATCCTTGTGAGTCTCTCTCTTCAGTGACCAACCACGTGTACATCAGCAAAACAGCACCAAGGCAGCAGTCCCCAGCCTGTCGCCAGTCACCAGTCATTCTCAGCCCAAGCAAAACACACCACTTCCTTCATCACCCACTTGCCCTTCTCAGAGGCGGCCTCCTCACATCACTTGCTGCTGCAGCGCCTTTTTTCCTCTCCCCTCAATTCCCTCTCCTCTAGCACTTCCGGCTTCCCCTCTGCTCTTCACATGGCGAACCACCTAGAACCCGCACTCGCAAGCCTCGCTTCACGTGCATCGCCAGCTTCCAGAAGATGCGCTGGTAGCCACTTACGCCTCTACGTGGTCTTCAATATTGCAGGCCACGTTGACATTATTATTCTTTATTTTCCCTAAGGCCTAAAGATGGCCACCATATGCTTTTTACACCTATGCTAATTGCCACCTTGGCCCCTTTATCAATTATCTCCATGCTTTCCACACACCTTTTTCAAATGTATCTTTCCAATGCCACTTATACTTGGGCATGTACACATACTCAGAGCTGAACGACTGATATCATCTCCAGTGGACCTCTCACCGGACAGGCCTGTACATGCTCACATCAATACTATCTACTCTGTACACCTGGCAATGCTCTCAAAAGCAAAACTTCACACACGCCATGCACATGTATGTACACATTACCAACTCCTATTTTGTCCACACAACGTGCGTCGAGGAAGATATTGGAACAAGGAGTAAGAGTTGTTTTCTGAATTCGGGCATGGATTTGCTTGATTGACCTTGCTGGTTCTCAATGGATGAGTCCATGGCTCTTTTATATGGATCTGTTGATTGACCTTGCTGGTCCTCAACGGATGAGTCCAAGGCTCTTTTCATGGATCTGTTGATTGACCTTGCTGGTCCTCAAAACGGATGAGTCTATGGCTCTTTTATATGGATCTGTTGGTTGATCTTGCTGATCTTCAACGGAGAGTCCATCTTGATTTTTATAAGTGAATATATTGCCGAGTACTATGAGCTAGGAACTATTGAAAAGGCCCCTAAGTGGACATGTGGTGAGCGTTCTGGTTGCCAATGATGCCATAGGTACACCGATGATGGAAATTAGGATTCAACCGGATATTTTGGAGGATTATGATCAGTGACACTATGGTTTCATTAAATGATTGTTTTAAAGACAGTTGAATCTGTGAAAAAAGCAATTTCATATTGGGTTTGTAAGTGGTGTGACTAGTTTTAAGTTTGCATGAATATCTGGCTAGGGGCCTGGACACTCTTTTCCCTGGTAGCCGGAAAAAACCTAACCAAATTCTTGATTGGATCCCATCACTACAATGGTTGGGCGGTTTGCTATTCCATGGGATTGGATGGGGTTAAGCTAGACTTATGGATCCCATGGGAGTGGATGGGGTTAAGCTAGACTGATGGATCCCTAAAATGAGACTCAATTCCGTTGGTACGATAGATGAAGTAAATCCCAGATAAAAAATGTTCTATGGAAAAGAATCAACGACTATGTCTCTCAATAAGGAAAAAACCGTTGGTCTCTATGATCCAAGTGCAAGTTTCTTCCTTGTTCTGATTGAGTGTCTTTAGAGGTTCGGACAAATCAGTTTGGTTAGTGGATGACCTTGACTACGTTAGAGTAAAAATATCCTGGAGGAATTGCCCGTGCTTTCTGAGCGAGGGAAGTTTTTTTGGGTTCAATTTTGGAAGAACCGAGGGATTAGTCTCTTGTCCAGATATCCGTGTGCGAGGCCCCAAGTGAGGGATCCTGCCCCGTGCAAGAAGTGCTACTTCCATTGCTAGCACACCCGAATCCGTTGTGCGGAGGGGGCAGGGATCTTTCACCCCCTTCCTGATGGCGATCGTGTCCACGTGATCGCGTTGAAGACTTTTGTGTGGGGAGAATGAACAAGATTTGTCGATGGCGTTGATGTTTGAGTGACGTTCAATAGTCTTTGTTTCTCTGAAAGGAATAAGAAAAGCTAGTTAATGTGCATGAATAGGTTAGTGGTGTATTGGGAATTCCTAACGGGGGGGTGGAGGGTTTATGCAAATGATTGCATTTTTATATTTGTGTGTCTTTTTTTTTTGCTCAATTTATTTTTGGCAATCATCGGCAAGGTTACATGTGATTTTTGTTAGTGGGAACACTAAGAGATGTTAATAATGGGAGAGAAGAGAGAGAAGTATCCAGAGGAATGTAGACTTAATCATCAGAATGAGATGGTGATTCTCAGTTCATCATTTGATCATTGAAGCGACATTCATCATTTGAAGTAATTGGCTTGTGATGATGTCCCTTTGTGTGGTAGGATTCTTGTAAAATGTTGTTAAGTAGGATCTGATCCTGTCTTCTTCTGTCCATGTGCTTTTTATGTTTTTATGCATATTTAAGTACTCTTATGAAGCAGATTTACATGAAGTAAAAGAATTGAGTCATATAGACTCTTATTGAACTGCTTTGTGATGAAGTAGCCACTTGTTGGGAGGATTGAAAGAATTACGTCGACTTGCAAAGCTAATATAGATATCTTCACTAAGGATTTAAGATCATTGATTTGTGAAGATGTTGGCATTGTTTGGAGAGGTTTGTAATTTGAAGGAAAATTCCAGGCGATGCGTTGTACCATTGACCAGGCTCCATCCAGGGATGTACTTGGAAGTTGTTGATGGTGCAAATGTTCTCCAGTGCACGAGTATGGATACGTACTCATGGAGCAGCTGCTACATTAATTGAGCCAAAAGAATAGCAAGCAATAAGCTTAACAATTAGATGGTGGCTATTGCATGATATGGCTTAATCTATGATGAGGCTTAAATCGTGATGACAGTGCTGGTTCTTAAGCCGTGAGACTGTATTTCTTGAGAAACCTGAACTCGTGAGATTGCAAGATTTTTGGCCGTGAGGGGTTATTTCGTGAGATGGCCTAATTCGGTGAAATTGCAAGTTTTGGCCCCGAGGTTTTTATTTTATTTTATGGGTCATGTCGAGGTCATGATTTGCAAGCAACAGCTTCTTGTGCGCTCATTTCTCACTTCCAGAGGTATGACAAGAGAATTGTTATTTTGTTCTTGATGTGCTCCTAAGTCCCTGTATTGATTCTTGAATTTGTTGTTGAAATGATATTGAGGCAGTAGGGAAGACTCTTGATTGTTTGCTTGAATAGATAAGCTCTTGCCTTGGTGGTGCTGAATGCACGAGAGATGCTGAGTGATTTGCTTGCTGTTGCTTGGTCCTCCATTTTTGTCAAACTTTAGGTGAAGTTGTTGGGATTGAAGTCGGTGATGGTGAGGTTTTCTTCACATTGTTCGATTTTGGCAACCATATGATGGAATTACTATCATAGTATCCTTGTTGTTGAAGTACATGCACAAGCACCCATCTTTGATGAACACTATAATTTGGTGACCGATGTGCTTGGTGTTGAGGGTTTTTTCTGTGTGCAAGCTTAGGGGACTTTGTTATATGCTTGGGGACCCAAGATTTGGTATTTCTTTGGTAGTACCCTTGTGCTTGCAGTGTTTTTGGTACCCACACTTGTTGCATTGGTGGAGTTCTTTGAGGAACTTGCATAGGCTTCTGTGGTGGACGGTGTTGTGGAGTACTTTTCTTTTTCCTTGGCGTCTGAGTGCTGCGTTGGGGAAGAGGTTTTGATTGTCGAGGAACCCAAATTTGATTGGCACCTTCTCCACCCACATTTTGATACTATTAAGATATCGTGATTGTAGTAGTCTTGGTTGAGTTTTCTTTTGGGTTGATGTGGAAGGTTTGGGGCCCTCCTTGACTTTGGTTGGCGCTGAGGCTGCAATTTTGAGACTCATGGGGGCATTGTTGATGATGATGAGGTTAGAGTCTCTTATGGAGTGGTGGCTGTCATGTGACGAGGCCTTTGAGCATGTGGTTGTCTCCTTTTGAGAGGTTTGTCGATGAAGATGCATAGGATCCGGGGCCTTTCCTTTGAGTTCCCTATTAGAGATAGCTGGTTTTGGCTATGGGAACTTCTTTAGGAATAGCTGCTGATGGTGGGACATTTTTTAGTATCCTGGTCAAAGGTTTTATAATATATGCAGTATAGAAGAAGAGGTGCCTTACATGCATAGCGATTGCAATTAACACAAGGCATTTCACTCCTCACTTTTAAAGGCATTAAGGATGTCTGGTTTTGACGGTTTTCATCCTCTCTTAGAGATGCTGGCTGCTGTAAGGTTTTAAGCAAGGCTGCATAAAATTTTGGGAATGTCAATTTCAAGATTGAGCTTTCTTTTGCCATTGCTTCACTTGGTTTAGATGAGGAACACCTCGTAGCATGCTCATCTTCTAGCATGTTATCATCTAAACGTATTGCTTCTTTTTGCAGTTCATTGATCGAATATTTTCGGATTGGATACAATGATCAACTTGTGTAAGTTGTTATTCTTCAAGCCCATCATGAAACATCTACTTAATTTTGAACATGGTTTAATTTTTCCCATGACTCATAACGTGAGTCCAAGAGTTTTATCCTCCTAAGGATAAAATCTCTAATGGATTCATTTGGTTGATGCTCAATTAAATAGAGTTCTGTTATTGCACTCCACCAATCACCTTGTTTGGAAAAGCCATGTATAAAGGCTAATTTGAAGGTTTTGAAGTTGGTCTTTGGCATCAATGCGATGAATCATCAAACTAGCTTTTCCCTCTAAGCATAAGCTCAACGCATGTATCTTAGTGGAGCAGTTGGGATTTCCAAAGGCTTCACATCTCTATTCAAATATTTGAATGAATTGAAGGGTCTGTTGTTCCATCATATTTGCCCATAATTTTGGAAATTTGTATGGCCATATTGCTGTATGAGTTACTGAGGCCGTATGTGAGTGCTCTTGGAAGAGACTCAGAGTCCTTGGGCCACCCCCCTTCCTAGGCTAGTCAGTATGTCCAAGGTGTAGGCATCCAGGAAAGGGTTGGTACTTATAGGATTTGCAGAAATGTTAGGCAAGGGACCAAAGCCCGGTGGGATCGAAGTGATAGGGGGTGTAAAATCTGATGACACGCTTGTTATAGGCATGCCCAATGGCATTGGGAGGTGAATTTGTGGCATAGGTCTCAATGGCTCGAAGATGTCAACCATTGGGGGTTCAGTGCTTGTGTGATCCCTGGCAATCCCTCTATCATCGTGGCCATGTCAGAATGCTTAAATGCTCCTTAATGAGCAATCACAAATTTTTTAGGTTTTTTTTATGCTTTTTATACCTTCCCACAGCCCGTTATAGTCTCAAGAGGCATGGCATACTCTTCATTGGATTAAATGGGTGTCTGTTTACCCTAGCTTAGGCGCTGTATGCACGTGAACGACCACTTAAGAGATATTTTTTTTGGAAAAAGTGTATGCTAGGAACTTCCCAGATGGAAGAGGAGGTCCTAAAACCTATTTTCCATCACTGTCCTGAAGATGAATTTTTTTAAAGAATTTTTTCCCTGTTTCGCAGCATGTTTTTGAGGGTGTTCCAAAAGAAAAGTTAAACTCTTTAAGAGAGAGTTGTAGTATTTTTGGAGTACTACAACTTTGTTTCCTTGAGGCATCCATCATTTTGTCGTTTAGATCCTCAAAAAGTAGCCTGAATATGGCTCATCGTTGTTTTCGCGCTATTTTTTACGATTTTCCGTGGTTTTTGGACTGTTTTTGGCCTCGATTTTGGGTCAAATTTTGAGGCTGTTGGGCGCAGGCCAAAATGGTCAATTTTGACTTTGGACAACCATGTCCAAATTGAAGAGCTTGATGTTAGCTTTCTGATGAGCCCTAGAGCGCCTTCATCGGATATACGGTTTAGGAGTTACGAGCCTCCGAATAGGGGTGTTTTTTTTGGGCCAACAGACCCCTTTTCACGTCGACGGACTTTACGAGTTTTATAAATTTTGATTTTATTATTATTATTTTTTTTTTATGCGTGAACTCTAGTTCTATGAAATTGTAGAAAATGGTTCACGCTATGAATCGGACTCCACGGAATATTAAATTCTTTTTTTTTTGCGCGTGCTCTAGTTCCTTGAAATTATAGAAAATGGTTCATGCCGTGAACCGGACTCCACGGAATATTAAATTCATTTTTTTTGCACGTGAACTCTAGTTCCTTGAAATTATAGAAAATGGTTCGTCATGAATCGGACTTCACGGAATATTAAATTTATTTATTTATTTATTTATTGTGCGTGAACTCTAGTTCCGTGAAATTGTAGAAAATGGTTCACGCCATGAACTCCATAGAATATTAAATTCATTTTTTTTGCATGAACTCTAGTTCCGTGAAATTATAGAAAACGGTTCACGCCGTGAGCCGGACTCCACAAAATATTAAATTTGTTTTTTTTTTTGCTCATGAACTCTAGTTCCGTGAAATTGTAGAAAATGGTTCACGCCATGAATGGGACTCCACGGAATATTAAATTCAACTTTTTTTTTCATGTCTAAACTTTCACGTCGGATTTCCATTCACGGCCGGATTTTTTTCGTTCAGGGCCGCATTTTCGTACATGGCTGGATTTTTTCCGTTCACGGCAGCTGAGATTTTTCCATTCACAGTTGGAATTTTTCCGTTCCACGGTGGTTAGATTTCCATTCATGGCTAAAATTTTCCCGTGCACAGTCAAAAAAAAATTTTGGGGAGTCGTGGGAATAACGAATTTCACTTTTTGGAGGGGAATATTTTTGAATTTAAAATGAAAGGGGTATGGGCATTGTCCCAAAAAAGTAATTGGGAATAAAAAAAAGTCAACCTTTTAATGACACCCCTTACAGCCTTCATAAATGACTCCCAAAATGGATAATTTTGACAACTCATGAGTATCTACTCATTCAATGCTCATTAGTAATGAGTTTTTTAAAAAAGTGATTAATCCTTTCACTAAACTTTTCCTCTTTTACACTAATCAAGGACTCTAATTAACCATTAATCTCCAATTAATTCACACAATTGCGCACATCATTGGATAGAGCAAGGGAATGCTAATCTTTATGCATCAACAATTGTGTAAATTAATCTAAATTAAGAGATTAATTAGATTCTTAATTATAGTCTCCTCTTTTAAGGCAAATTGAAGCAAAGAGACTCAAATTTCTCCAATTGATGTGATTAGGTGTTTTGCTGCATCTAGATGCTCTCAAAACACTCAAAAACCCCAATTTCGACTACTCATATGATCAATTTAGATCCCAATTAACATATTTTCTAATTTTTTGGCCTCTTGAACAAGATTAATCGCCCTTAATGATAAAAACCAGTCCATAAAGAGAAATTAGTCAAATTCAAGGGTTTTTTATGGTTTTATTTTTTTTGAAAGATTAAGCTACTCCTAATGCTTGCTAACACTCTAATCCAAACAATTTCAACAAAAAAACACACAATTAAACTAAATTAATGATCTTAGTTTTATGTTTAAACTAACAAGAGCTAACATTCACTAAGAAATGCATTCTCTTGCATTATTTAATGCAATGGATGCAAACTAAGCCTAATACAAACTATGTGCAAGCCCTAAGCACATGAAAAACTTAAAGTGTGGGACCGACCAGGCACTTTAGGCTCATAAGAGGCCTAATGCTATAACAATGACTACTCTCATAATATATCCATGAAGTACATCACTTAGGACTTCATCCTATCTTGCTACCACACGCTTTTGAAGTGGGAATCACCATAAATACTCTGTCACACCATCACGGGCGCTCGTCCAAGCTGTAGCTTTGGACACTATTGTTTCATATCTTGATTGTATAACCCTTTGGTGTATCTACTATGACTCCTTGATGTAAGATAATGGTGTGGTAGCTTGTTAATCCTAGAATTGGATTAACACACTTTTGGCTGGAGAGGTTGTCAGCTTCTCGGGTGCTTGTCGCTATGTGATCGCAATATCTACAATGGACGATGAGGGTCAAGGTATTTTTATTGCATATTATTTATATTCACACTCTTATGACAATTTGTGGACCTATCTATTCATGGGGTCCATGGCATCAGCTTGCTGACTACATTAGGAGTATGACCACATATGGGCTATGTGCTAATGTTTCCTCTCTTGCTGGAAGAGGCATTACCCATAATGAATCAGAGAGATTGTATATCGATATGAGAAACCTTACACTCAAGGAAATATATCGGGGATAATCAACACTAGAGCAGAGGAAGGAATGAAAGAACTAATTGTACTTTTGTGGAGTGTGATACTAGTCTCATGAGCCAGTGTACATGAGTAGAGACGTACCTAGATACATTGTAGTCAATGCTACTAGATCGTTGCATGCTGGTGAGGAGTTGCTAGTGAATTATGGTTGTTGTAATAAGCAACCACACCAGCTCCACAGAGAGAAGTCTAGATGTATTTATAACATTTTTAGTGCACATGTCTTCTATAAACAAGGTTTGATCCATGAAATTCTAGTAGTATATTTATATTTCTCACTTATTATATCTTGTGGCATTAAAGGTCTTATTAATTTGAGTATATTTGAAACATGTGTACATGATGTCAAATTTTAACTTGATGATACTTTTCAAATATGTTTACTTATGCTTTGTTGTCACTTGTTACTTTGTTGGCACTTGTCTTATTATGAATTATTCTATCTTTATGATTGTCTAATTTGTACTGGATCATAGATTCTAGACTGTGATATTGTAGAGGATGTGCCTTTATATTATTAAGGTCACTCTCGATTTTCAATAGAGTGTATGTGGGTTCTTAGAGCACATGATCCTAGTACTTTTCAAAGGCTCAGAGAGAAATATGCATGTCAAACAAAGCAACCTGGCGACGCGGAGCATGATGCTGATGGCATGACTGGATTTCTTGAGGATTGGTTTCAGAGTAATACAGATGATAGTGATCCTCATGAAGAATATCTCCAAGAAGAATCACTCACAAAGATCTATGAGGGTTCTTCTATGACGATATTATTTATGACCTTCCTCATCTTGAACCTCCAAGCTCACTACTCCTGGGGCAATGTATGATTTTCAACATTACTAAAATGTAAGTGGATCATATACATGGATGCTAAGTGATAGGGTATGTTTATTTTCCTAATAAAATATTGTTGTTGTTAGATTACTTTTTTCTAGTAAGATTCTATTGCCCAATAACACCATCCCAAAAACAAAGAACGAGGCACAAAAGATGATGATGACAAGTCTTGGACTTGACTATGAAATGATCCACGTATGCATCAATGATTTTATTTTGTATCGAGGAGAGCATCAAAACTATGTTCTCTATCCCAAATGTGGTGCTTCATGTTTTAATGAGAGAGCAACACTTATTCCTCATAAGGTTCTAAGAAATTTTCCATTATCTCCACGAATAGAGTACCTATTTAAGAGCCCAAAGTTATCAAACCTTATGTATTAGATGGAAAAGAATGTGAGCATAGATGGGATCCTACACATTCCATCTGACTCTGAAGCTTTCAAGCACATTGATAAAGCATGGCTAGAATTTAGTCAAGAACCCCATCACTTAAAACTTGGTGTTGGTCTCGATGGAATCAATCCATTTTCGCATAGATCAAGCAAGTGGTCAACTTGGTCAGTGGTGCTAATCAATTACAACCTACCACCTTTCATGTCCATAAAGAAGGAGCATCTAATATTGAGTTTCCTAATTCTAGGTTCATGCACTAGCAACATGATCTGAATTGTATCCACCTGGGAAAATAAGAAGTCAAAGACATCAGTATGTACCTAGCACTACTCATCAAAGATTTACAACTATGGAAAGGAATAAGGTTCTTGACATGTCCAAGCTTATAGGTAAACAAAGCTTTGAGGTTTGAGACATTATAACATAGACTATTCCATGACTATCCTACCTACAGTTATTCTTCAGGTACATGATTAGAGTTACTTTGTTTGGATTTGAAAGTGACATGGAATAATAATTGCACTAAGACTTTGATTGTTCGTAGGTCTATTAACAAAGGGTTACAAGGCATGTCCAATGAGTGAAATATAGCAAGAATCTCAGCAAGAATATATATCTTCAATATAAAAGATTCTTGCTGGAAGGATACATATATTGCAATCGAAAGAACAAGCAAGACAATTTAATTGAAAGATTGATATTGGAGTGTGTCATATACGAATGACTCCTATGGACTAGTATAGAAAATGGACAATTGGGCCTATTATAGATTATAGATCCAAATGCAAAGGTCAAAAATGATGAGGAATATGAGGATTGTCGAAAGTCAAAGGGAAAGAATTGATGACACTCGAGATTTCAATATAGTATAGTTTTGGAATATTGGAAAGAATTGGAAATCACTCATATTCTTAATCCCATGCATATTTTCAAAAATGTTGGACACTCGCTTTGGAAATATCTTGTGGTGGGGGTATTAAAGATATAGAGATTACGAGGGAGGATTTAAAGGAACAAAACTATAAACCATCTTTATGGCCTATTTTAAGTTCTAAAATAGGAAAGTGGAGATAAACATGATCAATGATAGGATGAGATTGATACGTACACCTACATGCTAGGTGTATCATTGCTGCAAAACATGTTTACTATGGATGATAACAATCTTTCTGGATTAAAGACACATGACTAGCATAACTTCCTAAAGGTAGGTCATGGCTCTATCTTATTCTTGATATTTGTTAATTTGTATGGATACTAATGTTAAACGTGGACTATAACAATCTTTTTGGATTAAAGACATATGACTAGCATAACTTCCTAAAGGTAGGTCATGGCTCTATCTTATTCTTGACATTTGTTAATTTGTATGGATACTAATGTTAAAGGTGGACTTTTTGCAAAGCATATCTTGCCACTTGTAATTGATAGATGCTTAACTGAGGGCATTCAAGATATCGTATACCATTTGGGGGGTTGTTTGCAAGGTACTGTTCCTTCAAAAAGTGTCTAGGGTTCTTCTTTGCAATTGAAATTAGTTATTGATTGGTGTTTTATCATTTGCCAAGTGGATCACCTCAAAAGGAAATAGACATTCAGGAGATTCCACAAAAAAGTTGGAGTGCATAGAGCTCCTGTGCTTGATGGAAAAAGAGTTTCTTATGTTCTTTTTTGACATCCAGGTCCATGTGCTTATCCACAGGTTGAGGAGGTAGAGCTTACTGGAATTGTAAGCATACGATGGATTTTTTGGTTGAAAGATTTATGGGAGTCTTGAAGAGTTTTGTGCATCATAGGGCAATGCCCAAAGGATCTATGAGCAGAGGGATTGTTGCATCATGAGTGCATGTAATATCTCTCTGAGTACTTGCAGCTTGTTTTGATGAGGAGGCTCCCCCTATTTGGATGGTAGAAGAATCAAGTAAATTATCAAAAGAGATGCTATGTGGAAAGGGACTCCTAGCACGTCTTGATCACGAATGAATGAGAGAATTTAAGTATTTTCATGATATACAATTCAAAATGTATGGAAAATAGATCAAAGAGCATGACAAATAATGGCAACAAAATATGCGAGGAACATCCAAGAGTAAGAGGGTGACCCCCTCCATGTCAATGACATGGATACAAGAGCAAATTAAAAAGGCGCAAGAAGAAGGTGTGTAAGTTATGCGTGAGGAGTTTGAGCTTAGTCTCGGGTGTTACAAGGAGGTAAGATATGGCATGGCCCACACTTCCAGTATTCTATGTGCATGCTTTTGTGATGTTATATTGTCTACGCTTATGCTTTTTGGTTCGGGCATACAGCAATATGTGGGTCTATGGACAACATCTTCGAGCCAAAATGATTGATGATATGCATCTTACTCAAGACTCATACATTGTTGCATCATTTCAATAGCGGTCTCATGCAAGTGCCCATGACACGATTTGTTGATGACGAACTAGGTTACATTTGGGATCTAGAGAGAATATATGAAGTTAATTATCTTTTTATGAAATAGGTATAGTTCAACTCTAGAAATTGATTCATTCTCTCTTACATGTTATTGTATTTAGTGCTAATTTGAGAGCATATTTATTATAGGTCATTTAGAAGGTTCCTTGGATGCTTTCCCCTAAGTAGGCCTCATTTTTTAAAAAGACTATGTGAATGGAGCAACAGAATAAAGGATGCTATTAAAGAGGTAGACCAAGAAGTTAATGGAGATACTTGCCATCAAGAAGAGACCTAAGCGTTTCCAAGGAAGAAACCACCATGGAAGAGAACAATGTGATGGAGAACAACACTCTAGTTGTAAAGCTTTTATGCACACCTTGTTGGGGAGCATCTGTTTTCATGCTTTATTAGCCATCTTAGCATATATATATATATTTTTTCATTGTTGGCTCAACAATGGGGGTCAAGGAAAATGCACTTTATAGCACCTCATCACACCATTAAAACTATGTTTGCCGTGTCTTACGTTTGAATGCAAAATCTTATGTTTCAGTAAACGACTACAACAATGCGATGAGATATGGACGAAGGTGCCAAGTTCGAGCTATTTGCGCCAATTTTTCAAAGAATGCCACTCCATGAATGGTGAGATGGTTCACTGTCACACAAAGAGTGAAGCGTTGTGACTGTTGTGCTATCCTCCTCAAATGGCTATCTGTAAATATTCATATCTGTTGTGCTATCCTCCTCAAATGGCTATCTGTAAATATTCATATTTCAAGGTCACAATTGTTTTACGCAATGTGCTCATCACTCCTCCTCGATGGAGAGTTTGTAACAAATTTTTTATGCATATATAGTGATATTTCAATTATGATTTGTAGCAAATTGGAAGAGATATGCTAAATGTGATTGGAAAAATATCTCAATGTAAGAAAAAGAAAAAGTAAAGTGATACCTTGAGTACAACACATTGAAAACTTAAGAAAAGTAAAAATTACAAAGGAAGACAAGATTTTTTATGATCGCATTTATACATGAAGCCTTCTCTTTTTTGAGGAGGAAGGTAGCTCTTCTCAGCAGTGGGGGGAGTGAGCTCTTCTACAATGGGGGCAGGGGGATCTTTTGTAGTTGGTTAAGGGATCGCTCTTGAAACGGGTTGCCAAAAATGGACAAGCTCTTATTTTCCATATGGGGGAAGCATCCTAGGATCCTTCAGCCCACAAGCCAATGCATAGGCTGCATAGGCTAAATAATAATTACTTCTTAAAAAAAGGTATTCGGGGCCCTGTCCAGTGGTCTGCAGAGAAAATTTCTTATCCAAAATAAAAGCTTTGTCTGTGTCTCACCTCATTGGATATCCCCCTAGATACCTTGTAAGAACCTTCAATACATTAAGCACAAAAGTAATGTTCTCCTTCAAGAACCTTGAATGGTAGACCATCACCTGGGGATATCTAAGGGACTTCAGGTAATTGCCAAGCCAAAAGTCATTTCCCAGTCCCGTCGCGTGATGAGCTCTAGAGGCACAAAGGATAAATGGATCCGACTCCACATACAACTAGAAGACAAAATTTTAGAAATGATTAGAACTTGCCAAATTGAATTGCTATAAATCAATAGAGCTACTAGTAATGTGTACCTTTTGATTTTCATCTTCAACAACAATGTCTAGTTTCCATAGATTGACACTTGTGTTTTCAACTGTGCAACTCACCGTTTGCAGCATACACTCCCATATACGAGAAATGTTCAGCCTCTCCTGTGGATAGCCCTAAACTCATCTTCGGAGGGCAGAGTGGACTCGTAAGCACCCGTATCTTGAAACATTTGACAAAGGGTATCTACCCTAGACAAGAACTCCCTTTCCTTGGGTTTTCTATCTATTTGGAGGTATTTGTTGTCTCCATGTTGGACAAACCCTTCATCTTCATCAAGATGCTGAGCAATGATGGCAAGGCAGTAGTCCTATCCAAATTGAATAGAACCTGTATGTCTAACAAGAAGGCATAATGCCTACCTTCAATCGAAAACATCCAAAAATCAGAAATAGCAAACAAGCTCTCAATGAGCACCAAAGTTGAACAATGTGAAGAATTCGCGACAAACAACGACAAAACAGAATGCACGACAAACAAGCTCTCAATGAGCACCAAAGTTGAACAATGTGAAGAATTCGCGACAAACAACAACAAAACAGAAACGACCATAACAACGCAAAGGGAGCATGTCGTGGCATGAAGAAATATCTCTCATCGTGTTGCATTTTTTCAAGTAACTAAATAACCCTCAACGATGACAAAAAGTGAGATATATTGACACTACAACTTAGAATGACCCCTAAAACACAACGGTGGCCATCCTTATAAGAAGAGTCGTAGACAACTACTCAAAGCTTAGGCAAACAAGAACATGATAAAAATCTGAGCGTAGTAGACATTCTCTCTACCACAACAACACAACGAGAGTTCATCTTAATGGAGAGAATATGCCTCCTCACGTTGTTATGGTCGTTTTGTGATAATATGCATAATTCAATCCAAACAAAGAGAAATATGAGGAAATTGGAAGGCAGAAACACATAAAAGGGTAAAGTTACCGCCATAATGGATGATAAGGAAGGATTCAGGGTTTGACGAAGCCGCAATGAAGGACTCAGATGAAGACGAAGGGCAAGTGATGAGGAAACGACAAAAAAAGGAATGAGAGTGGGAACATTGGGTAGGCTTGGGTAAAGGGTTCGAAGATCGAGACTTTTTCCACATGGCCCAAAACTGATGGAAAGTGCATGATGTGATTAACGTGGTGCATTTAATGTCAATTAATGCTATATTTAATTTTGCAAACTTTCATCATCATGGGCCTCTCGACCTCTATTGCTTCTGTGTCTTTGTCATCGTCTTTGTCTTACAGTGATGTGCATTGGGTTTCTAGCTGATTCCATAGTTTTCGGATTTCTATGTCAGTATTCGCTATTGGGGTCATCTTCCAATTTTTGTATTCGCTATTGGGGTCATCTTCCAATTTCTATGTCGGTATTCGCTATTGGGGTCATCGTTTGATTTCTGTGTTGTTTTCGTGTTTCTCTGAGATATGACATTTGCATAGGTGCTCGTCTAATGTAGGTAGCTTAGAAAACATTGTATCCACCAAAACGACCACAACAACATGTTGGGAGGTCATCCCCCCGGCAATTATACTCTGTATCGTGCTATTGTTGGTTGCTTTGGGGGATAGAAAGTTTTAGAGTTGGAGCCCCTTCTATCTACGAAAACTACCACAAC
Source organism: Cibotium barometz (assembly GCF_041138505.1). Classification (NCBI taxonomy): domain Eukaryota; kingdom Viridiplantae; phylum Streptophyta; class Polypodiopsida; order Cyatheales; family Cibotiaceae; genus Cibotium; species Cibotium barometz. Next base: position 49,667,767 of record NC_141082.1, read on the forward strand.
ATTAGGAAATTTTTGAGCTCATTTTGGGGCCCTGTAAGGAAGTTTGACCGGAATATTCCCTCCAAAAAGGGGCACTGGATAAAATTTTTGCAAACGAACTCCAAATTAGTCGGACCTCACATATTTAGATTCTACTCTTCAAAAGCTATCCATTGATATATAACACGATAGGGTTCGGAGAAGGGACAAGATAGGTACCTAGAAGTTCCTTTTTGCCTAGGAAAGATTCACGTAACGTGAATCTTTCCTAGGCAAAAAGGAACTTCTAGGTACCTATCTTGTCCCTTCTCCGAACCCTATCGTGTTATATATCAATGGATAGCTTGTAACGTGAATCTTTCCTAGGCAAAAAGGAACTTCTAGGTACCTATCTTGTCCCTTCTCCGAACCCTATCGTGTTATATATCAATGGATAGCTTTTGAAGAGTAGAATCTAAATATGTGAGGTGCGACTAATTTGGAGTTTGTTTGCAAAAATTTTATCCAGTGCCCCTTTTTGGAGGAAATATTCCGGTCAAACTTCCTTACAGGGCCCCAAAATGAGCTCAAAAATTTCCTAATGTAACGCGAGGGGAGGGCATTCTACGAGCAAGTATGTGTCGTATCACGTTGTTGTGATCGTTTTTGCAGCAAAGAGATATGCAAGACGGGAAGTGCTTTTCATTCCCCAAAACTACCACCACAACGTGGTGCTAGGTCATCCTACCGGCAAGTATACCCCATAGCATGTTGTTGTGGTCATTTTGGGTGTGAAGGTATGTTTCGTTTGAATGAAGATGTTTGAATGCAAAATCTTATGTTTCGGTAAATGACCACAACAATGAGATATAGGCCAATCTTAGTCAGAGGATGACCACAACAATGCGATATAGGCCAATCTTATGTTTCGGTAAATGACCACAACAATGCGATATAGGCCAATCTTAGTCAGAGGATGACAAGCATCACGTTGCTGCGGCTATGTCATGTTTTCATGTTTCTCTGAGATACAACCTTAGCATATGTGCTCATCTAATGTAGCATATGTTCTCATCTAATGTAGGTAGCTCAGAAAACGTTATATCCACCAAAATGACCACAACAACATGTTGGGATGTCATCCCACCATCAATTATACTCTGTATCGCGCTGTTGTGGTCACTTTGGGGGATATAAAGTTTTATACTCTGTGTCGCGCTGTTGTGGTCACTTTGGGGGATATAAAGTTTTATACTCTGTATCGCGCTATTGTGGTCACTTTGGGGGATATAAAGTCTTAGAGGTGGGGCCCCTTCTATCTACAAAAACTACCACAATAACGCGAGGGGAGGGCATTCTATGAGGGCAAGTATGTGTCGTATCATGTTGTTATGGTCATTTTTGTAGAGCAAAGAGAAATGCAAGATGAGAAGTCCTTTCCATCCCCCAAAACTACCACTACAATGCGATGCTAGGTCTAGGTCATACTACCGGCAAGTATACCCCATAGCGTGTTGTTGTGGTCGTTTTGGGTGTGAAGGTATGTTTTGTTTGAATGAAGATGTTTGAACATAAAATCTTATATTTTGGTAAAGGATCTCAACAATGCAATATAGGCCAATCTTAGTTAGAGGATGACCACCTTCGCGTTATTGTGGTTGTGTCTTGTTTTTGTGTTTCTTTGAGATACGACGTTAGCATAGGTGCTCTTCTAATGTAGGTAGCTCAGAAAACATTATATCCACCAAAACGACCACAACAACACGTTGGGAGGTCATCCCACCGACAATTATACTATGTATTGCGCGAGCACCTATGCTAAGGTTGTATCTCAGAGAAACATGAAAACAAGACACAACCATAACAACGCAATGGTGGTCATCCTCTAACTAAGATTGGCATACATCACATTGTTGTGTTCATTTACCAAAACATAAGATTTTGCATTAAAATATCTTCATTCAAATGAAACATACCTTCACACACAAAATAGCCACAACGTACGCGATACGAGGTATACTTGCCGATGTCAGGCGTTTTTTAGAAAGGCGTTTTGGGCTTGTGTACATATGGATGCATGGCGTGTGTGAAGAGCTTTGTTTAGAATGCGTTGCCAGGTGTACAGGGTGGATGGTTTTGTTTTGGGCTTCCAGGCCTGTCCAGAACGAGGCTCGCTGGAGATGGTTTCAGCTGTTCGGCCGCTTGATATGTGTACGCATTGTCGTGACGTGGACGGTGTCACTGGGAACACACTAGGTGTCTGGCTGTGAGAGTTACATCCAAAAATTCCAGCAAGAAAACAAAACAGATAGCTCTTCAAGGAGCATAAGATATCACCATTTTTGATGACATTTACATGTACCAACTCACTTCAATACATCCCCAAATTCAGCCTGATGATTGCACAAAATTGCGTATCAAGTACTTGTCCCTTTATTCACTGATTCCTTTCTCCAAATCCTTTGAACCAATCACATGTAGGCATAACATAACCTTCAATTTTTTCCAACATACATGTGACCATTAACATTCTTTACATCCAGTGCCATCAAAACCATCATTTCAAGATGCTCTTTATCACCTGAAAACCTGCCTTAATATTCTAACATCTCACAAGCAAAATAGCATGGCATATGTACCACATAATCTTGTGATTTTTGAAAGTTCCCTATCTTGCATTCAAAAACCCAGCTAAATAGAATTTGAAATCCAAGCTTTAAGGTTCTCCAAAGTAATAAAAAAAACTTATACAAGACCTCGTTCGAAAGCTTTTTGGAAGGAAACCTTTTAAAAAAAATTCGCTTATCTCTTTAAAAAAAAAGAAACGAATTTCAGATTTCGCTTCTTTTCCTTTATTCGCCACCTTGCTGTAGGCGTGAGGACAGTGTTACATGTAGCATGAAGGTTTTTTTGAGAACCGTATCCTCTTATTACTCATCATTTCCTCTTCTGTTTGAGACCCAGGACATCATGAACAGTCGCCGTCGTCAAGAAATTGGGAGCACTGGTCATCTTCCCCTCTGGTTATGATTTCTGCAGACTGGTTTTCTTTCGCCCCCACGATCTGGTTATTTCCCTCTGATTCCCGCAAGAAACGTGGCGTTCATCGCCTTTTGCAGCTTAATAGTCGGCCTTGCCCATTTTCAAAAGACTGCGCATGCTTTCTTTTATATCCAGAAATTTCCAATTAAAAGGAAATCGCTCACTATTCCACGTATGCTCCCCCTTGTCCCTTTGATGTAATATTCTTAACCTTAGCATTAAGGTAAGGTTCTCAATGCAAGGTAGTTCATCTAATTTAATTCCCCCACATTCAATAAACTCTTCGGCACTGTGATGTCCATTAAATCTCCATTACTCTTAATGCCTTCATAGTTTATAAATCATCATATCGGTCCATGTGATTTATAGAATCCCCAATTGTTCATTCAAGTATTTCTCCATGTCTTCATAAATGCATTCCTTTGTGCATTGGCATGCCCTCATGCCATCATATATAACTGGATGCTTCTAACTTGCCCATGAACTCTGAGTAACAGTAAAACCATCATCCTCCATACTCATATACAAAAACTCCTAGATCTGGCTCAGCCTCAGCTCGTCTTATTGAACCTCATTTACAATATGAACATATGTACATGGCATCATATAATGACTCGTCATGGCACTTAACCCCATGCATCTGGATGTGTATTTGATGGCCTCACATGCACGGTTTCACATCATAGACGTGCCATGGCACGACATCCACCCCCTCTAAACCTGCACATCCTCTGGTATGTGCCAAATCATCATCAAGGTCCACATATAACTGGATGTCGTCTTCATCTTCTGCAGTTCCAGGAAGATCATCCTCTTCCTCTTCAACCATATCCATACTACCACTGTCAAGCCTCTCATCCTGAATCTCTTGTGAATCAAAAGGATCATTATCATGCCTTATTTTAAATATCTTGATTCTTTTGCCAGCCACAAGATTCTTTACTTCTGTTCCATCAAGCTCACACAGAGTATACGTGGCATTTCCATGCACATGCTTGACAATGTAAGGGCCAAACCATCTTTTTGCAAATTTTATTTGAACAGTGAATTGGTTGTCAAGGCTACTGTCATACATTAGAACCCAATCACCTTCTTCAATAGGTTTTGGCCGGAGTCTGTGTCTACTATCAAATCTTTCTTTATTTTTCAACCTTGCATCTTTCAAGCGAGCTTTAGCAAGCTCTATATCTCCAGGCCTCCTCTCCAACTGTCTTATTCGCAATGCAAGGAGGTCATCTCTGCTCAATCCTTCCACCCAGGGCAATACATTCCAAGTTAGAACTACTTCTTCAACTGGCATCACTGGCTTCTGACCATACATCAATTCTGCAGGCATGTATCCTGTCACTGAGCTATGAGTTGTACGGTCAGCCCACAAGGCATATGGTAGCAGCTTTGGCCACTCTCGCATTCTTTCTCTGCATGCCTTAGCCAAAGCTTTAATGATTGGAGGATGTCCTCGCTCACTTTTCCCATTGCCCTCAGGATTGTAAGCACATGTTAGGGACAGTTTGATACCAATTCTAGAGAAGAATTCCCTTGCTTCTTCAACATCTAGCTCACCCCTATCAGCTGTTATCTTCCCAACACAACCATACCGGCAGATCACATCTTCCAAGAGAAATTTGCATACTGTTTCCGTACTCTTTGTTCTAAGAGCACGCCCTTCTACCTGATTTGTCAAATCTTCTCTTGCAAGTGCAATATACCGCATCTGCCAAATTCCCAAAGGCATTGTAACTAGATCCACTACCCATTTATAGTGCATGGCAGGTGGGTAGGTTGGTTGCAGGCCATCACGATGTCGCACATTTGAGTACATTTGGCATACCATGCATGTTTCCACATATTGGGAAATATCCTTGTACATTCCTTTCCACCAATATTTTTCCTTTATTTTGGTAAAGGTGGCCCACACACTTCTATGTCCAGCCCAGAGACTCTCATGGAATTCTTTCACAAGCTTTCCTTGAGTCTCTTTATCACATATGACTCTCTGTGGCATAGCATTCCTCTGCTTAGGATGCTTCCAGAGATACCCATCCTTTAGGAAATAACCATATGCTTTTCTGCAGATTCTCTTAAATTCTGAGTCAGACCAATTTTCTTGCCTTGTCAGAGTACTCAAATATTGACCAATAAGCAACCAATCTCCTTCATATATTTCCTCAATAAAAGATTCAAGTGCATTTGATAGGCAAATATGATCCCCTTTTGCATATGCTGTAGTATAGAACTTTGTACCCACATCATCAATGTCACTAATCATCTCTTCCTCATCTTCATACCTAGCTCTTGATAGCATATCTGCAACTGGATTATCTTTTCCCGCAATATGCTCAAACTCAGGATTTAGTGACTTGATATAAGCAATCCACCTAAGCATAGCAATATCTGGAGTGGTACAACTTGCTATCATCCCAAGAAGTGGCAAGCAATCAGTTTCCACAAGTACAGATGCCCCAATAAGATATTCTTTTTCACATTTTAGAGCAGTGACTATCCCCCATAACTCTCTCTTGATCTGTGGATACTTTCGTTGCCGAAAGCTTAATACCTTTGCTCCAAATCTAATTACATACCTATGATCATCCTCATCATCTTGTCCTATTGCCCATCCTATCCCAGTAGGACTAGTATCAACTGTAACAATCACAGGCCTGCCACACTCATAATCTGCCTTTCTCAAAATGGGTGATGATTGGAGCAAATATTTCAGCTTCCGCATAGCTTTAATATGTACTGCACTCCACAAAAATTTTTGATTTTTCCTCAAAAGTTGATAAAGAGGATCTGCTACATGTGCATAATGTGGGATCCAAATAACATAAAAGACACATGCTCCAAGAAATCTCCTCAGCTCTATAACATTAATGCATGTCTCTTTCATTCTTTGTATTGCATCTATTTTGGCTGGACAAGGTCGGCGTCCACTAGTACTACAAAGATGTCCCACTATTAGCACTTCACCAACTCCACAAACATTGATTTCAGCCCAGATAAAGTAAGATTCACTTCTTCAAGCCTGGATAGAATCATGTCACAATCCTTTATGTGATTTGCCACAAACTTGCGGCACCCCTTTGAATCCAAATCCTCATCTTTGTCTTTCTCATCACAGCCCTTTATTGGCACATCATCCAAAAATGGCATAGTTTTTTGTGGTATAAAGTCTCGTAAGACTTTATTCATTCCATTCATCATATGTGCCACTGAGTTAGTGGCTCCCTGTGGTAAGGTACACATCCTTACTAATCCAAAAGGAGTTCTCATTGTGGTCAAGTCCCTGCTTTGTATATCCAGCTGGAACTGATCATATCCCGAATACAGATCACCCATAGAGTATATAGCTTTCCCTGCAAATGCTTCTGCAAACTCATCCACAATTGGACCTGCTCCCACATTCCTGATTGTGACTTTGTTTACAGGTTGCATGTCTTGAATAAAGCGCAATGTCCCGTTTTTCTTTGGTACAGTAAACCATCTGTTGGAATATGGGGCACATGAAGGCTCCAAGATTCCCATCCTGATCTTTTCCTTTAGTAATTCCATCAACTTTGGCAAGAGAGCCTTTGGTACTGGAATTGGCCGCAGGTTCCAGGGCACATGTGGAACAGTAAAGATCACCATTGGTGCTGTTACACTTGGATCAACACAGCCTATCTCATGCGGCTGAAAAGCAAAGGCTTTCCCATGTTTTACAAGCATCTCCTCAAAGCATTCCCTTTCAACTGGCAACAGAAAATCCTTCTCACCAATCTTCAGCTCTTTTAGAGTTTCTTGAGTAAATTTATGCCCAATTTTCTTCGGATCTCTAAGATTTGGCTGCATAGAAGCTTCATCTATCTTCTCCTTGCTTCCTGGTGGCAAGGGCAAGGCAACTGGTTTCACCTTCTTTGCAACCGTTTTGTACTTTGTATCAACATGAGCATCCATCTCACAATTCATGTTTTTACATTCCACCCCCTCAAATTCCTGGATTATATCATACATTTCCACAGATGACACCTCTATCATTTCATTTCCATCCTGTAAGCATGCTCTTCCCATATCAAAAAGCACATCCATAGTATCTACAAATGACACCTCATCAAGCACCCCTGAAATAAACTCATTCTTCCCCAAAAGACCACACTGCTCAAAACTTTTTTGTTCATTTTGTATATGTTTTCGCATACCACGCTTCAAATCCTTGCTTTTTACAAAAACTAGTTACCCATAGCTGGAGAATCCCTGAAAATTTGCTGAAAAGCTATTTACATTGATTGAGTCCTGCGAGAACTCATTTCCCCTTGTACCATTGGAATCCCGCTTTACAATGGCACCTGGCCAAAATCCCTCATCTCCCTGTAATTCATGAACTCTCTGTTTATCTTTGGGAGTGACTGTGCCCGAAGAGACTCACGATTCCTTTCATGATTAATGCAAACTGTCAAAAACTGAATAGCTTTTTTGCCATCTTTACTCCTTATTCTTGCATATGCTGAACCATCATCCAAAACCTTTGTTTCCATCCTTACAGCTGTAATGTAGGGTTGCCCAAGGATAAGGGGATACGATGACATCTCCTGAACAAAGAAATTCTGATCATCCTTCACATCCCCTATAGTTACCCTTACATTTGGACATGCTGCATAAAGCTCTCCAGATGAGTTATTAGCTGCTTTAATCATCCACCCATGATCCACATCCATTGGCCACTTACATTTGTTGTAGAGATTTTTAGCCATAAGATTTATTTCAGACCCATGATCAATTAGAGCGACATATGGCTCTTCCAAATCACCTATCTTGAAAAGGGTTTCAGTGGTTGCTCTTGCCCAATGGCTCCTAGAGTAATGACTCTTTGTAAGAACTTCTTTTTCATCATCCTCTTCCACAAAGCGCACTTGTCGTGCCCCATCAGCAGAGTGATTACATTCCACCACACTTTCTCTCTCTTCCTTTTTCTGTACCTGTACTCCATGAGTCTTGGAAGTGCTTGCCTCCCCTTGTGATGGAATAGATTCAATTATGGACTGTCTTTTCCTTCGTATAATATCAATTATCTCATCATGAAATTCTTTCTTTGCAATCCCCAAGACTTCCCCTAGTGTGAACTTCACCCTGCTGTTTAGAATCCTCTCTTCAAGCACCTTTTTGAGATCTGTTGCAGCTTCAATATCAGATTGAAGCTTGTAGAGTGGACTTTTCCCTTTACCCTTCTCCTTCATTTTTGCTGGCACTTCTTCCATTGAAACATCCTGTGGAGCTCTGCTATGCTGTGGAGGCATATGTGATGGCCCAGGATCCTTCTTTTCACTTCCACGTGTAACTCTTTTTGATGGCCCTCCTTCCTCATTTTCCCTTTTACGCTTCTCCTCTACCTGTGCCTCATTATTTTGGCATTTGGCAATATAGGCATGAATAGATAAATAATCCACAGGCTCCCCCCAGCCAGTCTCAAGACGTATACAATCACCTGCCTCATGCAAAGCTTGCTTTGACACTTTCTTTGACGCAATTAATTCCATTGTTGATGGCCAAAAATCCTCATTCTCATAATCCTCAGCATTCTCAAATCCCTGCTTTTCCTCCGCTGCCGCTTTGCTAACATAGTAACTGCATCCTCAACATCATTCCAATCACTCTTTAATCCCTGTTCTGTATCCTTATCCTCAAGGAGGATTTCCAATTTCTCCTGGAGATCTTTCCCAGCTGCTTGTAAGAAGAGCTCTGTCTTTTCTCTGTCCAAAGTTGCACGCTCTATCCTTGACAACTGGGCATAACGCTTCTCAAACTCTCTTAGCAATTTTGTGGCAGAAATTCCCATTTTAGATTTTGTGACCCATTCCAAGAAAGTTCGTTTGGTCACTCGCTCAGAATCCTCCATAAAATATTCATCCTTTAAAGCAAGCTTGAACTCTTCCCAATTTCTGCCACCATGTGCTGTCTGCAATCCTTTTATGCGCTCTCTTATTTCAGGAACACATACCAGCTCGAAACTTCGAACCATGTCCTCCTCAGTCACCCTGTTTAGCTCCATCTCCTTTATATAATTGCGCAGGTACTTTGTAATGTCCTTCCCATCAAATTAATCCACCTTTTTCACAATTGATTGTAATGCTTTGGTCGTGGAAATTTGTCCTCTCTCAGCAGCTTGTTGCTGTTGCATGTACATGGTAAACATCTAAAACATCTGCATAACTCCGGGGTCAAAATGAACCCCTTGACCCTCAGAATTCTCAGCCATAGCTTCCCTGTATATTTGACCACACTCTCACCCCAGCAGTTTCACGTCGGGTTCACCAAAAAGCTGTCGTGACGTGGACGGTGTCACTAGGAACACACTAGGTGTTTGGCTGTGAGAGTTACATCCAAAAATTCCAGCAAGAAAACAAAACAGATAGCTCTTCAAGGAGCATAAGATATCACCATTTTTGATGACATTTACATGTACCAACTCACTTCAATACATCCCCAAATTCAGCCTGATGATTGCACAAAATTGCGTATCAAGTACTTGTCCCTTTATTCACTGATTCCTTTCTCCAAATCCTTTGAACCAATCACATGTAGGCATAACATAACCTTCAATTTTTTCCAACATACATGTGACCATTAACATTCTTTACATCCAGTGCCATCAAAACCATCATTTCAAGATGCTCTTTATCACCTAAAAACCTGCCTTAATATTCTAACATCTCACAAGCAAAATAGCATGGCATATGTACCACATAATCTTGTGATTTTTGAAAGTTCCCTATCTTGCATTCAAAAACCCAGCTAAATAGAATTTGAAATCCAAGCTTTAAGGTTATCCAAAGTAATAAAAAAAACTTATACAAGACCTCGTTCGAAAGCTTTTTGGAAGGAAACCTTTTAAAAAAAATTCGCTTATCTCTTTAAAAAAAAAGAAACGAATTTCAGATTTCGCTTCTTTTCCTTTATTCGCCACCTTGCGGTAGGCGTGAGGACAGTGTTACATGTAGCATGAAGGTTTTTCTGAGAACCGTATCCTCTTATTACTCATCATTTCCTCTTCAGTTTGAGACCCAGGACATCATGAACAGTCGCCGTCGTCAAGAAATTGGGAGCACTGGTCATCTTCCCCTCTGGTTATGATTTCTGCAGACTGGTTTTCTTTCGCCCCCACGATCTGGTTATTTCCCTCTGATTCCCGCAAGAAACGCGGCGTTCATCGCCTTTTGCAGCTTAATAGTCGGCCTTGCCCATTTTCAAAATACTGCGCATGCTTTCTTTTATATCCAGAAATTTCCAATTAAAAGGAAATCGCTCACTATTCCACGTATGCTGCCCCTTGTCCCTTTGATGTAATATTCTTAACCTTAGCATTAAGGTAAGGTTCTCAATGCAAGGTAGTTCATCTAATTTAATTCCCCCACATTCAATAAACTCTTCGGCACTGTGATGTCCATTAAATCTCCATTACTCTTGATGCCTTCATAGTTTATAAATCATCATATCGGCCCATGTGATTTATAGAATCCCCAATTGTTCATTCAAGTATTTCTCCATGTCTTCATAAATGCATTCCTTTGTGCATTGGCATGCCCTCATGCCATCATATATAACTGGATGCTTCTAACTTGCCCATGAACTTTGAGTAACAGTAAAACCATCATCCTCCATACTCATATACAAAAACTCCTAGATCTGGCTCAGCCTCAGCTCGTCTTATTGAACCTCATTTACAATATGAACATATGTACATGGCATCATATAATGACTCGTCATGGCACTTAACCCCATGCATCTGGATGTGTGATGGCCTCACATGCACGGTTTCACATCATAGACGTGCCATGGCACGACAGCGTCCCCAAGTACAGTGGGTATTGGAAAGTTGCATCTCGAAGAGGTACAGAAGCATGGGCATTTAAGGTTGAAGGGACAGTGTTGCCTTGGACATTGGTGTGAAAGCATTGAGGGTGGCCATCACATTGGGCTTTAAACAATAAAAAAAAATATAATAATATTAACGTGGCCCGCCACTTGGCTGTTTGCCTAGATGCCAGCGCTGCTGCCAGCGAGTCTCAGGAAAGTTGGCCAGCACGTGAAAGAGAAGTCCAGAAGGTTGGCGAAGCAACGTGCGAGAGAGTTGGCGAGCCAGGCGAGTGATGCGCAGCTGCAAACAGATAAAGGTAAAAGGTCGCCTTGTTGTTTTTGGGGGGCTCTGATTGATTTGCATAGAAGAGGCGTGGAGGAGTCGCCGAGCTGCAACTAGAGGCTGAGGGCCTCCCTTGTGAAGAGCAGCAAAGAGGGTGCTGCTGTGCTAGTGAGCACAGAGGGCCATGAAGGTTGCCTAGGCATGTTGAGCTGCTGTTGGGTGAGAGGAAAAGGCCCCTTGAAGTGGTGGTGAAAGGCGCTGACGAGCTGGCGACAGGTTGGCTACGCAACTAAGCAAGAGAGCTGCTGGCAGCTCTTGAAGTGGTGGTGAGTGTGGAGATGCAAAGTGGGCATGAGGGCGCAAGCGTGGGCGTGAAGGCCCAAGGGTGATGTGCAACTATTGGTGTTAAAGGTGTTGCAGGCGTGGCTGATAGCACAAGGAGAGAATTGAAGTCAAGCGTGGAGGTGGTCAGCGCAGAGCATGGGTGAGTGCCCTTGAGGTGTTGGCACAACAGAGGAAGAGCTGGATGTGCAGTTGCAGGTGCAGCTGGAAGTAAAGGGGACACGCAATGCTGTGCTGGCGACACACACAGAAGTGATGGGCTACAGAGAGAGTTGAGGGTTAGCTGGTGGGGCGCCCTCTGAAGAGAGATGGTGGCCGAGTTCTTTCTGGTGTGGTTGGTACAGCAAGCAGGCGAGAGGTTCGCGGTGATTGAGGATGTGGTGTATCCTCGGCTGTGAGGACAGGTCAGAGTGTTGAGGTCGTGTGGTTGCAAAGGCTTGGTTGTCGTCAGACGCAAGGTCGTAATTCCTGAGGTGGTGTGGCCATGGTGGAATTCACTTGGCAATAAATCTAGGCCTGAGTATTGGTATGGTTGTGTGAGTTGTTGAAATATCAAGCTCGTATACAGCTGGAGGATAGCACATGGGTGCTGACAGAGTGACAGTATGGTAGATAGATATCGTGTGGTGTGTTTATGACCGCGTCCAGCTGGTCATGTGTGGTGTGGACATTACACTAGGTTTACTGTGTAGTGTGGACATAACACTATGTTGTGTTCTCCTTTGTGTGTGTGAGAGAGATGGTGACTATGGCTTCTCTCCTTCTTTATGGTTGATGATTATGGATTAGGGTTTGCTTCTCTTGTGTGTGTTACATCCTGCTCCTGTTTTTTATCATGGTATCAGAGCCAAGAGCTCATTAGCTGAGTTGTGTGAGTGAGTGAGAGAAGAGGGAAGAAGAAGAAAAAGCTGTGAAGGAAGCCATTGGAGCTTGGAGCAAAGGAAAAGCTGTGGAGCACACACCGGCATCAGATCTGAGAGCTAAGGACCATTGGTAAGTGTAGCAAGACCCCCTCTGCGGATTGCAGGTGCCAAAGAGCAGGTTCAGTGAAGATTGAAGTGCATAAAGCAAGTGAAAAATTCTGGTTTTTTCTCTAAGCTTTCATGGAAAGCTTGAAGTGAATGTATACTCTTGGCAAATGTATACACAAAGGCACATGTATTTGGGCTTGCAAATGCATTAGCAAAGTGGACACAAGCATCATACAGAATCTTGAAGCAGATTGATGCATACAGATTTGATTAAAATCAAGAGAAAGTGGATTTATGTAAAAGTTTCTGGTCTTTCACAAAACCAGTGGACATACCCCCCGTGGAGGATCAATTGCAAGAGCTAGAGGCAAAATTGAGCTAAACCCTTCATACCCAAGGTAGATTAGGTCATTGCTAACAAGCCTATCTATTCAATTGTGATTTCCCCTCTCTCTACAACCCACAACAGCAGGCGGCGCTTTTCTGTGCAGATTTCTGAAGAATTTGATTAGATTTCATCTATTTCACTCATTTGGTCACCAAAGTGAATGCTTTAAAGCTTGGGGAGTTTAGCAAATACATTGCTAAGGACTTGTGATGCTTGGTTGCAGCTCATTTCATGGATTTGGAGCTCATTGAAGTGATTTAGCAGAGGTGTGCAGGTTTACAGAAAGTCTGTCCAAAAATCGAGCATTTTTAATCAAGGCATTAATCTTTGTCTATATCAAATTGGCAAAATTCCTCTGGTACAAGTAGAGTCCTATGAGTTGCTAAACTTTTGAATCAAAAAGTTTTGGATTTGGAGAAGATTTGAAGGAGATAGAGCAATTTTAGTGAGAGGTGGTACCTGACAGTTGCAGAAAAATTCAAACCAGAGGTTACAAAAATTGGTGGTTCTCATTCCCCTTGAAGAATTGGATCAAACCCTTCTAGGATATGTTGGAGCAATGTGTTGGGAAGCTAATGCAAGTTGAATCATTTCATTTGGACAAGATTTGAAGGATTTAGAGCATAATCTTGACTGGTTACTGGCGAGAATTTACTGGCGAGAAAAAAACCAGAAATTTTTTTGTGTAGGAGTTTCATTTGGTTTCAACTTTGATCGAGTGTACATTGTCTGTGAATCATTGTGGGATGTTAATGCACACAATTTGCAAGCATTTGATGTGATTTGGAGAGATTTGGAGCATTACAGGTACTTCATACATTGTGATTGACGGGGTACATCTACTACAATTTTTTTGCAACAATGGTCCGATACAGATTGTTGGCGAGAAGCTTGATCGCACTAACTTTCAAGTGTGGAAGTTTCGAATGAAGAGTTTTTTGAAAGGCAAAGGTTTATGGAGTCTTGTCTCGGAGGAAGATCCGGAGCCATACTTACCTCCTCAACCAAATAATGCTCAGTTACTGGCTCACAAGCAATGGGTAGAGCGATCTTCGAAGGTGTTGCATTATTTTTCAATATGTGTAACAGATGCCTTGCTTATTCACATCCAAGATGCAGATACACCGAAAGAAGCATGGGGTATATTGTGCCGAATGTATGAGACAGACACTGGTGCAAGGAAGATACAACTAAAGCAACAGATTCACAGTGTCACACGAAGGAATAGGAGTATACATGAGTATGTTCAGGAAATCAAGGGTTATGCTGATTCCTTGTCATCAATCCATGCCCCAATGGATGATGATGATTTGGTTGCACTCACATTGCGTGGTTTAGGCAAAGAATACAAATCTTTTGACACTTCCATCTCAGTAAGATTGGGAGGAATGCCAGACTTTAATGAGCTTGTGTCATTGCTCATTGTGGAAGAATTGAAGCTTGGCCTTGGTAGTATGAGTGTTACAGGTGGTGCATCCTCGTCAAGCAATGATGAACATGCAAGAAATCAGGCATTTTACTCATCTAGAGGCTCTCGAGGCAGGGGGAGATTTACCCCTCGAGGCCATGGAGGACGTGGTTGGAATGACAGGCAACCACAATCAAATCAGAATTTTCAGAATTCACAGTCATCATTTGGATCACGTGGAGGTCGTGGATTTCAATCCCATAGGGGGAGATTTGGAACAGGTACTCGTGGTAGAGGACGATGGCAAGGTCCTCAACAAAATTTGAATGGGATTGAATGTTACTATTGTGGCAAACTTGGACATTTGGCAAAAGATTGTTACAAAAAGCAGAATGATGCGAGGAATGGAAGACCACAACATGGAAATTATGCATCTACCAGTAACAATGATGGGAGTTCAAACCATCTTTTTGCAATGAAGCATGTTATGGGGACAATGGATTCTCAAAATGCTGGAGATGAGTCATGGTATATGGATTCAGGTGCCTCAAACCACATGACATGTCATGGTGAGTGGTTTGAGAAGATGCAACCATTGGATACAAATGGTTATGTGGTCACAGGAGATGATACTCAGCATCTTATAACACATGTTGGCAGTGTGCCTTTGAAGATGCATGATGGAAATGTGAAAAATATGTCAGAAGTGTTATATGTACCATCCATTACAAAGAGTTTGGCATCAGTAGGACAAATGGTTGAGCAGGGACTACAAGTCAGATTCAATGAGAAAGGCTGTTTTGTGGAAGATTTTAAGCATGGCTGTAGATTGGTTGCCAAGGGCAAGAAGGAAGGAAGGTTGTTCAAATTGGATGCAGGCATACCAGAATTGAGCTCAGCCATGTTTTCAAAGAGCAATGGGATTGTGCAGGACATTAACATGTGGCACAAGCGGATTGGACATGTCAATATACAGAGATTAAAGAACATGCAAACAAGGAGCATTGTCAGTGGATTGCCTCGATTCAAATATGATGGTCATATGCATGTTTGTGAAGCCTGTCAGTTTGGGAAGCAGGCAAGGTTGAGGTTTCCTAGAGAAGGAAACATGAGTAATAGACCACTTGAAATAGTGCACAGTGATGTATGGGGCCCAGCACAAAACCCATCTATCAAAGGAAGTCTATACTATGTGACATTTATAGATGACTTCAGCAGGATGACATGGATATATTTTTTGAGAGAGAAGAGTGAAGTGCTGGAAAAATTCATGGATTTCAAAGCCCTTGTAGAAAAACAATATGGCTGTTGGATTAAGTGCCTGAGAACAGATGGAGGTGGTGAATACACCTCAAAAGCATTTGAGCATTTCTTGCGGAAGCATGGGATAAGAAGGCAGTTGACATGCAGGTATACACCTCAGCAGAATGGTGTGGCTGAGAGAAAGAATCGTGTCATATGTGAAGTGGCAAGGGCAATGCTTAATGAAAAGAGCATGCCAGATTACTATTGGGCAGAAGCATGTGCTACTGCAGTGTATATCCTGAACAAATCACCTACAACAGCCATTCATGGAAGCACGCCTGAGATGCGACTTACAGGTTACAGGCCAGATATTGGACATCTGAAAGTCTTTGGATGTGTAGCTTATGTTCATGTGCCTGATGAAAGAAGACGGAAGTTGGATCCTAAAGCAGAGAAATGTGTCTTTGTTGGATATGCACAGGATCGAAAGGCTTACAAATGTTATAACCCTCAAACTAGACAAGTAGTCATCTCACGAGATGTTGTATTCGATGAGCTTGCTAGTTGGTATAAAGCCAAAGATGAGGGAGTCATTGACACACTTGAGGCGAATGTGCCTGTGAACTTGCCATCACAAGCAAGTTCTAGTTCTACTACTATGTCTGGGCCAGCAGCAGAAGCTGACAGTAGTAGCAGTGTACGTCCATGGTCAGGACGTCTGAGACATGAGAGTGTGAGCACTGGGAGTAGTGCTATGGATAAAGGCAAGAAGAAAGTCGAGGGAATTGGGATCACAGGTTATGAGTCTTCTAGCTCAGAGAGTTTGGATGAGGAGCTCGGGATACCTGTTGTACGCACACCTGGTGCTAGGCAGGACAGATATGTGCCACCACATGCCAGAGTTACAGGTGTACAGAGTGACCCGCATGCATTGCGGAGGTCCCAGAGAGTCAGATATCCAGTGGAGAGATTGACATATAGAGATTTTGCTATGCACTATGCATACATGACATCTATGGTAAAGCATGTGGAACCTACATGCTATACAGAGGCTGTTGGAGAGCCTGTATGGGAGAAAGCCATGGATGAAGAGATGAATGCTTTGGACAAAAATGATACATGGGAATTGGCTGAGTTACCTAAAGGAAAGAATGCAATTGGATGCAAATGGGTGTATAAGGTAAAGTGCAAGTCAGATGGTAGCCTAGAGAGACATAAGGCAAGGCTGGTCGCTAAAGGATATGCACAAACTTATGGTCTTGATTATGATGAAACTTTCAGCCCAGTGGCTAAAATGGCTACAGTGAGGTCTATCATTGCACTAGCAGCACAAAAAGGTTGGGCTTTACATCAAATGGATGTCAAAAATGCCTTCTTGAATGGTGATCTACAAGAAGAGGTGTACATGGAACAGCCAGAAGGTTATGTACATCCAAAATATCCGACTTTTGTTTGCAGGTTAAAGAAAGCACTCTATGGTTTGAAGCAAGCACCTCGTGCTTGGAGTGACAAGATCAGCAGATATCTTGTCAGTATTGGATTTGTGGTTGGAAATGCAGACTCTTCACTTTATGTGAAGAAGACACATGATGGTATTGTGATGATAGTCATTTATGTTGATGATCTGATTATCACAGGTGATTGTGGGAAAGGCATTGATGAGGTTAAGGTCTCTTTATGCAAAGAGTTTGATATGAAAGACCTTGGTGATTTGCGATTCTTTCTTGGCATTGAGGTGATTAGAACAGGCAAGGGTATATGGTTGGTGCAAAGGCAATATGCACTTGACATGCTGGCAAAGTATGGTATGACAGCATGCAAACCAATGTTAACACCATTAGAGCAAAACATGAAGCTTAGGGCTGATTTGGGTGATGAGCTTGATGATATCACCATGTACAGGAAAATGGTTGGTAGTCTTATCTACATGACCATTACGAGGCCAGATATCAGTTATGCAGTTGGTTTGGTGAGTCAGTTTATGCAGAGTCCTCGTAAACCTCACTTGGATGCTGTGAGACGGATTCTGAGATATGTCAAAACTACCGCGCATTATGGTCTTTTCTATGAGGCAGGAAAAGACATGCATGTCTATGGATATACAGATGCAGATTGGGCCGGTAGTGCATATGATAGGAGATCTACCAGTGGCTATGTTTTCAGCCTTGGTAGTGGAGCTGTGAGCTGGAGCAGTAAAAAGCAACCTACAGTTGCTTTATCTACCACAGAGGCAGAGTATCGTGGAGCAGCCATAGCTGCATGTGAGGCTATGTGGTTGAAGAAGTTGCTAGATGATGTCAGGTTACAGAGTGATATGAGAGTTGTCATTCATTGTGACAACATGAGTAGTATTCAGCTTGCTAGCAACCCAGTTTATCATGCCAGGACCAAACATATTGAGGTCCACTATCATTTCATCAGAGAGAAGGTGCTAGATGGACATGTTGATTTGACATATGTGCAGACAGATGAGCAGGTTGCAGATATCTTTACCAAAGCACTTGGTAAGGATAAGTTCGAGTATTTCCGTACTCGATTGGGAGTCCTAGAGATGGACATGTCGAGCTTGAGGGGGAGTGTTGAAATATCAAGCTCGTATACAGCTGGAGGATAGCACATGGGTGCTGACAGAGTGACAGTATGGTAGATAGATATCGTGTGGTGTGTTTATGACCGCGTCCAGCTGGTCATGTGTGGTGTGGACATTACACTAGGTTTACTGTGTAGTGTGGACATAACACTATGTTGTGTTCTCCTTTGTGTGTGTGAGAGAGATGGTGACTATGGCTTCTCTCCTTCTTTATGGTTGATGATTATGGATTAGGGTTTGCTTCTCTTGTGTGTGTTACATCCTGCTCCTGTTTTTTATCATGAGTAAGGTTTCTGTGTCGGGAGAAACTTGTATGAAATGTTTTGACTGGAAATATATTGCTGGGTGTTTGCTTTGTCTATGGTGCCCTTGTTTTGTGCTGTCTTGCTGGCATGGGTGGGTGGTGAAGTGTGAGAAGTGTTCCAGCCGGTGGCTGGTGGTGCCTCCGTTGTGTTTGTTGTATCCAAGTTTGGGAGGTGAAGGGCTATAGAGGCAGGTTCTTTTTTCTTTTTTTCACCTACCATTCTTCTGGTGCCCCCACTGAGGATAACTTTGGTGTTGTTCTTTGCCTAAAAGGGAGAGCTCAGGGATTGTTACAGGTTGTCATGATGTGGTCTTATCCTAAGTTTCATGGTAGGAAGGGTGAAGATGTGTGTGACTTTTTGGAACAGATGGAGTTGGCATGCATTAGCAATCATGTGACAGATGAAGAGCAAGTTCTGAAGCTGATAAAGATTTTCTTGAAGGGAGATGCCCGATGCTGGCTTAAGGATTTTGAAGCACAGGATGCTGGTGTTTTGACCTTAGACAGGTTGAAAGAAGGCCTTTTGGAGCGTTTTCAGCAAGTGGAGGATTCTAGTGTGCTTTGGCAGGAGTTGAGCATCTTGAAGCAGGTCCATGGGCAATCACTGGTGGATGATTTTGTGAAGGTATTTACATGTTTATGGAGTAAGTGGTGTATGACATTGAAGCAGAAAGTTCCTCCTATGTTTTTGAAGAAAAGCTTGTTTATTGATGGTGTGTTACCCCATTTGAAGGTCAGGGTTGAGTTGAAGAATCCCAGGTCATTTGATGATGCAATTAGGATTGCTAGAGAGAAGGAAGGCAAGATTTTGAAGCAGATGGAGATGGGTATTTATCCGTATGAAGGTGTTGTGTCTGCGAGGGATATGCAGGTAAATTTGGTTGAGGTGGATAAGAGTTCTATGCAAAGTCTGATTAGACAGGAGCCTCAAAGGCCTATACAAGTGCAAAGGGGGATGTTTTATGTGCCTTCTGATTTTTTTCCAAAGTCTTTAAAGCATGTGAAGGTGGATGAGAATATTGATGATGTGATTGAAGCTAAAGTGGTGGATGAAAAGTAGGATGAGGAATCTGGGTCAAAGTTTGAGACTTTTGCAGATGAGGAGTTGCCAGTGGATTCTTATTTGGATTTGGAGGTCGTGGCTGTACATGACAGCGATTTGGATGATATGCATGCACATGGAAGCAAAGAGGATGATGCCTAGGGATTGGCAGATGATAAGAAGGAAGAGGAGCCGGATACAGGATGCTTTGAGGAAGATTCTTTGCCAGATTCTACAAGGGAGGAGGATGGGGTAGAGACTTGTGATGAAGTGAAGATGGTTTGCGATGCAGATGTGGAGAGCATGGAGGAAGATCCTATCATTTTGGATTTTCTTGGACAGCTTGATGATGATATGGTACCTGCGATGAAAGGTATGGATGTTTTTCCATTTGATGCATTATGTGCTGGGGAGTCTTTGGACGATGATACCAGGGGGGTTGGCAGCACTCAAGAAGGTATGCATGTAGATTGGGCTGATGAAGAGCATTGTGATGAGAATATTGTGCTTGAGGATGATATATGGGAAGTTGCTAGCCTTGATGAACAGGAGCCAGAGATGGACATGGATGCAGATATGGTTGAGAGTGTAGCTAAGGCTTCTTTGCGGGTTGCTGAGATGCTAAAGGCAAAGTGCATGGATGACAGGGGTTCTGAACCAGTTGAGCTATATGGTTGTGAAGAGATGCCTGAATCACAAGAGCTGGAAGTGCTGGTGGACACTGTTGTTGGAAAGGATTTGGATTTTTGTGTGGATAAAGGTCAAAATGTTGGAACCTGGCCTTCACTGGTAATGATGAATGGGATGCTAAATGCTGTAATGCCACAGGTTTTGAAGACGAGGAGGTTTGTTGTGGGTGAAGTGGACAGAAAAGATTTTGTGGCTATGGTTGATGTTTGGTATGCAGTGATGCAGCCATTGTGTTTAACAGATGATGGGGAATGGGATGGTGAGTTGCTGTTTCCTTTTGATCTTGGTGGATAGCTATTGGGATTTGTCTTTTGCTACTGAGCATGAATGCTCTAGCAGTTGGGGGGGTTGGCAAAGTATGTCAGGCATTTTGGGCTTGTGTACATATGGATGCATGGCGTGTGTGAAGAGCTTTGTTTGGAATGCGTTGCCAGGTGTACAGGGTGGATGGTTTTGTTTTGGGCTTGTTGCAGGCCTGTCCCGAACGAGGTTCGCTGGAGATGGTTTCAGCTGTTCGGCCGCTTGATATGTGTACACGTCCCCAACAAGTACAGTGGGTATTGGAAAGTTGCATCTCGAAGAGGTATGGAAGCATGGGCATTTAAGTTGAAGGGACAGTGTTGCCTTGGACATTGGTGTGAAAGCATTGAGGGTGGTCATCACATTGGGCTTTAAACAATAGAAAAAAAATATAATAATATTAATGTGGCCCGCCACTTGGCTGTTTGCCTAGATGCCAACGCTGCTGCTAGCGGGTCTCAGGAAAGTTGGCCAGTACGTGAAAGAGAAGTCCAGAAGGTTGGCGAAGCAACGTGCGAGAGAGTTGGCGAGCCAGGCAGGTGATGTGCAGTTGCAAACAGATAAAGGTAGAAGGTCGCCTTGTTGTTTTTGGGGGGCTCTGATTGATTTGCAGAGAAGAGGCGTGGAGGAGTCGCCGGGCTGCAACTAGAGGCTGAGGGCCTCCCTTGTGAAGAGCAGCAAAGAGGGTGCACAGAGGGCCATGAAGGTTGCTTGGGCATGTTGAGCTGCTGCTGGGCGAGAGGAAAAGGCCCCTTGAAATGGTGGTGAAAGGCACTGACGAGCTAGTGATAGGTTGGCTATGCAACTAAGCAAGAGAGAGCTGCTGCTCGCAGCTCTTGAAGTGGTGGTGAGCATGGAGACGCAAAGTGGGCGTGAAGGCGCAAGGGTGATGCGCAGCTATTGGTGTTAAAGGTGCTGCAGGCGTGGCTGACAGCGCAAGGAGAGAATTGAAGTCAAGCGTGGAGGTGGTCAACGCAGAGCATAGGTGAGTGCCCTTGAGGTGTTGGCACAACAGAGGAAGATCTGGATGTGCAGTTGTTGCAGGTGCAGCTGGATGGAAGCAAAGGGGACAGGCAAAGGGTGGCTGGTGGGGCCAGTAGCACTGCAGATAAGCTGCAGGTGGTAGAGGATCAGCACACAGAGAGAGATGTTTGGGTAGCTGCTCTGCTGGCGACACACACAGAAGTGATGGGCTGCAAAGAGAGTTGAGGGTTAGCTGGTGGGGCGCCCTCTGAAGAGAGATAGTGGTCGGGTTCTTTCTGGTGTGGTTGGTACAGCAAGCAGGCGAGAGGTTTGCGGTGATTAAGGATGTGGTGTATCCTCGGCTGCTGTGACAGGTCAGAGTGTTGAGGTTGTGTGGTTGCAGAGGATTGGTCATCAAAGGTCGTAATTCCTGAGGTGGTGTGGCCGTGGTGGAATTCCCTTGGCAGTAAATCCAGGCCTGAGTGTTGGTATGGTTGTGTGAGTAAGGCTTCTGTGTCGGGAGAAGCTTGTATGAAATGTTTTGACTGGAAATATATTGCTGGGTGTTTGGTTTGTCTATGGTGCCCCTGTTTTGTGCTATCTTGCTGGCGTGGGTGGGTGGTGAAGTGTGAGAAGTGTTCCAGCCGGTGGCTGGTGGTGCCTCCGTTGTGTTTGTTGTATCCAAGTTTGGGAGGTGAAGGGCTATAGAGGCAGGTTCTTTTTTCTTTTTTTCACCTACCATCGGTAGGATGACCTAGCATCACGTTGTGGTAGTAGTTTTGGGAGATGGAAAGGACTTCCCATCTTACATTTCTCTTTGCTACAAAAATGACCACAACAACACGACATGACACATACTTGTCCTCCCCTCGCATTACTGTGGTATTTTTTGTAGATAGAAGTGGCCTCACCTCTAAAACTTTCTATCCCCCAAAGCGACCACAACAACGCGATATAGAGTATAATTGCCGCTGGGATGACCTTCCAATGCATTGTTGTGGTCATTTTGGTGGATACAATGTTGTGGTCGCTTTGGGTGATAGAAAGTTTTAGAGGTGAGGCCCCTTCTATCTACAAAAACTACCATAATAACGTGAGGGGAGGGCATTCTACTGGCAAGTATGTGTCATATCACATTATTGTGGTTGTTTTCATAGCAAAGAGAAATGCAAGATGGGAAGTCCTTTCCATCCCCCAAAACTACCACCACAACGTGATGCTAGGTCATCCTAACTACTGGGGTAAGTATACCCCATATCGTGTACGTTGTTGTGGTTGTTTTGGGTGTGAAGGTATGTTTTGTTTGAATGAAGATGTTTGAATGCAAAATCTTATGTTTTGGTAAATGACCACAACAACGCGATATAGACCAATCTTGGTTAAAGGATGGCCTCGTGTTGTTGTGGTTGTGTCTTGTTTTCATGTATTCGGTTCTTCTGTGTAATTTTCTCAACTTGCTTGTCATCTTATTGTTATTGTTGCCATTAATAATAGGTTGTTACGTGTTTTCATGATTTTAGCTATCATGGCTAGGACAAAGTCTACGGCCTGTCGTACTTCACCAAACGATCCTGGCATAGCGAGACGAATAGGAAAGGGCAAGAACATAGATATTATGAATCAAGATCGGACAACTCAAAAGGGGAACTATGCTAGCATGCTGAGAGAGATTTGCAAGGTGCAGAAGCACATGTCCATTGCTTGCCATACCAAGACTTCCCTTCCCAGAGGTTGGTTATTAAGAGTATCTGTGTGGATTATGGCCTGGATATGCGTTGTTGGCAAGCTTCTACCTTGGGATGCCTTCAAGAGTCCATGGAAGACTTCCTTTTTGTGGAGTTCTTTCAGGATAGCTATGTCCTTGGAGCACATGCTCATCGTGTTACCATCATGCCTAGGGACATGGCTTCGCTTTGGCATCTCCATTTCAAGTACGACAAGAATCTTGAGTGTGTCGTTATTCCTGGTCGGAGAATGAGGGAGATCTTGGAGGTCCCTCCCATTCTAAGGCAAAGAGTTAGGATTGAGGAGGTGACATCACCCATATTTAAGGCACTCGCTCGAAGAGGAGGGCTGAAACCCTTGGATGACCAAACGTCAAGAATGCGCAGGAAGGAGGAGATGAAGAGGAGAAGAGTGCATGAAACAAAAGATTGAGAATGAAGGCAGAAATAGGAGTTGGCTTTTGAGCTTCTTGTTACAACAAACTCGTAGGCCTTGGAATATCCAAGAGACTGTACTTCAAAGTCCGGGTCTCGATTCGCAATGCCAAATACTTTTTCGGCACCGACGAAGTGAATATTCTGTCTAACTCTTCTAGGGAGGTCAACGATGATTTGATGTCCCTCATTCTCAGGTTGGTGGCATTCTAATGTGCCTTTTTTGCTTGTGGGGTCGACTCTAATTTTCTCCAATTTCATGTTCGTCTTGTGTTTACAGCCTCGTTATTTCAAGACTACCAAAAAATCACCACTTGTCGGTGTATATGGTGAATTCTCTAGTCTTAGTGATCCTTGCATCCAAGGTCACCAACATGATTGATATCTACGACTAGTTCTACACCTACGTCATCGATATGAGGCAAATCATGTTCTTTTCATACCACGAGGAGTAAGTTGCTTAATTTCTTTCATTGGTACTATTCATGGTTTGGCCCTTGGGTTCATTTTTCTTATACATAATTCTCAGCTCATCCTTTTGCTACTTGTAGTGACCATTAGAGTTTGGTGATGTACCACCTGCCAAAACCAAGAAATGTTACTTGATCAAATCCACCGGTGGCACTCATGCTAACGTTATGTTGTGAGAACATCCAATAAAGAAAATTTAATTTTTTGGTTATCATATGGACATTGTATTTATATTATTATTTTATTTGGGATGCAGATCCTTGAGGAAATTCATTGCAGCCCTATATAGAGGGTGTCACCTAGGATGATTTTGTAAGCTGTACAAGATATATTAGATGTAGGGTTCCACATCAAGTGGATGGCAGCTCCTGTGGTTGGTGGGTCACATTCCACACCTTCTTGTTGATGCACACTATGCTTGAAATACCATCAGAGAGGTACAATTTTGTACATCACATTCTAAATACCTTTTTAATAGTATTTTGTTTAATGTCTGTTATTCATCCTTGACCTTTCTTTTTGTTTTTTGCAAAACCCCCACCACTAAATGCTTATGAGGAGGAGGACTACAACATTTTACGGAGGGAGTTTATCAAAATCTTCTTAACATTCACCCAAGACACCTTTATGTTGCGGCGATAAGTAGAGCTAGTAGTGATGCTCAGGCTTCTCCATTGCCACTGGAAGCATGTAAAAGAAAGAGTTCCTATTCTAGGCCGACTGAAGAGGTCAAGGAAATAGTAGTGAAATTTTGGACGGAGCATACAAGGGTGTCTCCAAATAAGAAAGATGTTTGTCGGCCTCGAACTGGCTATACAAGCAATCAATCGAACATCCATACACTTGTTGGATGAATCTCAAGTACATACCTCCACTGTGGATAAGAGTGTAGTTTGTTATTCATGTCTTGCATATCATGGTGTGGAGGTCATGGATTACTCATTGTAGAAGAATGCTATATAACGCACACTACCCGTGATATATACTACCTTGTGCTATATAGCTCTTACTACCTATGATATAGTATGTCATTGAAGTCTCAAGACATGATGCATGACCATGCACTCTCTATAAGTTATGCACTACTACTACTACCTAGCACATGCTCAATGAAGTTTCATGATAATAAAACGCACGTGTTCTCCATTCATAGCACAATGCATGTTCTCGATAGCTCATGTAGCTAGTTATATAGCACATGATATCTCAAGCAAGTAGTTGTGGTGCATAAGAGTGTCCTCTATAGCATTCATGTTTCACAATCAATCCTTGTGCTATATAGCGCACAACACCCTGGTATAGTACATTGACTAATGCACAGGGCTATTTTGCATGATTATGCAAAAAATAGTAGTCTCTATGAGCTATATAGCATAATTAACCAATTACATAACACATGTTGAATGACCATCCCTAATATAGCATGATCATGTAGTAAATAGCACTCTCTACGAGCTATATAGCATAGTTAACTAATTACATATCACATGTTGAATGACCATCCCTAATATAGCATGCATCATTAAATCCTAGGGCTCTATTGCATAGCCATGTACTAGTTATATAGCATTGAATCAGCTATATAGCATTTGTACAATGATGTATAAGTCTAAGATTCACAAATAGCACTGTGCATGGGCTATATAGCTGAAAGAATTACTCATAGAGAACATGATCACTCAAGCATAGAGATATAATGCATATCAATATTTTATGCAGCACTATCATTGTACCATCTTTGTGCTATATAGCTCACAACACCTTGGTATAGCACATTGACTACTAACCTCAGGTTGACCATGTAGTACATAGCTACGAGCTATATAGCACAGTTAACTAGTTACATAGCACATGTTCACTGACCACCCCCTAATATAGCACACATCATTAAAGCTTAGGGTTCTATTGCATAACCATTTACTATATAGCACTCTCTACAACACACTCAACCAGTTATATAGCACTGAACCAATTATATAGCATTTGTACAATGATGCAAAAGTATAAGATTCACAAACAGCACTGTGCATGTGCTATATAGCTCACATGTACTACATAGCAATCAATACAAGCTATATAGCATATAGTACTAATGCATAACAATGTACTATATAGCTCACATGTACTACATAGAAATCAATACGAGCTATATAGCATATAGTACTAATGCATAACAATGTACTATATAGCTCACATGTACTACATATCAATACGAGCTATATAGCATAGTAATAATACATAACCATGTACTATATAGCTGACCTATTTTGTGAATACATAGCATTGTGCATGTGCTAATAGCACTGTGCATTTGCTTATCCTCATCTGCTAATAGCACTGTGCATCTGCTTATCCTCATCTGTAAATTCTTCATGGTCTATGGAGTATTTTTTGAGGTTCAAGTCTTCTTATCCTCATCTGCAAATTGGCCAATGCTCATTCGAGAAGCTCAAACCTTTCTTTGTATGTAAGCTAAAGGATTGGAACACATGTTGCTGTGTGTACCACATACAAATGTTATACCTAAAAGATGCCTTCAATCGGATGCGCTCAGATGCTTTTGGCTTTCATGGAAGCTTGTGCAAATGTCATTGTATTGTTTGCAAATCAGTGGTAGCCAAGGGAAAATGCGTTGCACACGAGCACATCATGTTTGGAACTACAAAACTGTGGGAATCTTGTCTATTCAAAAAGAAGGAGGATTCCACATACCATCAATTCAGATGTATCATGGGGAAATGCAATAAATGCGGTGTTAAAAAGCTACGTTTGAAAGTTTGAAGACTAAGGTTTGAAGAGGATTGAGGGCTGATTTGTAGCTCACTGTTGGGCTGTTTTGTTGGATATGTTCGTGTTGCTGACAGCCATTCCATACTCCGTTGCCAGAGGTGTGTTCAAGGCCCCAAGTTGAAGTGATTGCCGGCCTTGTCTTGTTGGAGATATATATCTATCTGATCCCTATGTTCACACAAGTTTTGATTGTGAAAAACAGTGTGCCACCAGTGCCCCAAACACTTACCACATAGGCTATTTGCAGTGTTGGGATGTTTTTAGAAGCGGATGTGGTGCTGCAAGGTTTCTTTTTCCCTCTGAAAATTACTGGCATGTTGGAGTTTTTGAAGAAGGTGGCAGAGGAGAAGCTACACGAGGAGGATTTTGGCCAGGAAAGTTGCTGAATTTCAGATCTATTTTGGGCGTTTTGTTTTGCTGTGATTTTGTGGAGGTGTTCCCAAGGTGTTGCAAGTGAGGAGAAAGATGAAAAGGGGTGTTTTCTAAACTTTAAGTTGGCTGCACCAAAACAACAGCAATAGGGGTAAAACAAGAGGGGTTTTGTGAAGCTTGGAGCCAGTTATATGCTAGTTTTGTGGATTGCTTTGGAGCTGAATTGTAAACTAAATGTAATCTTCTGTGTGAAAGTATACTAGATGGGTTTGTTGTGAGGTTTTGAGTAAAGAGTCAAAGATGGAACTGAGCTCTTGTATGCATGCTTGTAATAGTTGCTGTCCTAAAAATACAGTCTTGTAAACTTGAAGTAAAGCTTTCAGGGTAGCCCTCCTCAAATATGTATCTTGTCCTGGAGTTTGGTCTGGATATCGAAGAGCTGTACTTTGAAGATGGTTCTATGTTTGAGGTTGTTTATTCTGAGAGTGATGTAAGGCATTGGTCAATCTCATAGTTCATATCGATGAAGGGGAGTGGGCTGATTTTGAATGGGTGTTAGATGACGATGGTTCTGAGGATGTAATGGATGTTCAACTCTGTAAAGACGAAGACTTGTATTGAAATAAAGTTTTGTTCATACTCTTGGGTCTGGTGTTCTGGGTGTGTTTGTATCAGTGTGTAGAAGTGTGACACTCTATAAAGGCATATATAGCTATACCGCTTCCGTGTCATCACCGTGTTTCTCCCTGAAGGAGGTAGCAACAGCTAGATTAGCTCGAGGGCATGCAGCCTTGGGGGCACTTGAGAGGCACTGTGCACACATACAGCTTCAGGAGCCACGCACCAAATTGTGGCTATTTCATATGCTTGTCACACTAACCCGGAGCTCCAATTTGGGGACCCAATATACATCACAGATCTCAGAGAGGGACAGATGAGGGATGGAGGCAAATGGAGAGACCACTGATTATGATGATTGCCCACATGATTCGGAGCAAATCGTCAGTACCACATGAGATTGTTCGGGTTGAGCTGGGTGCCCCACCAATAGTAACCGCCGAGGCCCTATTCAAGGTAGTTACCTTTTTACAGCGGCTATGGGAGCTCCCTCAGCAGAGGTACTCTAGATTGGCATTGACCTCATCCATACAGTTGTGGGGCAGAGGATGGAGATACTCATTGTTGGTACACTTAGATGAGATCATGGTTTGACCTACATGGTTTGCGGATAGAGGCACCACCACCCTTTCAGTATAGTCTGGATTGTCCATTTTTGGATCTCACCTGCTTAGAGCAAAATCGCGTGATCAGGATGGATATCATCAGAGTGGACACAAAGAGGACATGGACTAGCCCCCTTGAGCCCTTGGGCATGAAAATGGCTCATTACAAGAGCCATTTTCTACACCTCTCACTAGATGATTTTATCACCCCCCGGTGTACATGGATGTACACCTATCACATGGGATACATTGTGCCATTGGACAGATCCGGACCTCATCACACCAGCTAGGCGATATGTGCATCATATCTTAGATGACCATATTTGTCAGCTATGCTACCAGGAGGTAGAGACAGAGGAACACTGCATTTGCCGATGTATAGTCTATTATGAGATCCAAGGGAGATATCACTAACTCTTTCGACGAGAGGGTTTTGGGCCGTTACACAGGGTCATGGAGTTTGAGGATCAGAGATGCCTGGGATTGTTTCTACTTGAGCTCAAGAGACGCAGAGAGACTCTCTTGGTAGACAGGAAGTCGAGCCATGATGTACCTAGACAGAGGACCTTGACAGATTTCTTCGGCACCAGCACCAGCAACCTAGCCCACACACCTCCTGATACCTCCTCCATTGGGCCATCAGGGCACCAACCACGCTCCTCCCAGGGAGTCACCACCCATTGATAGAGCAGTTATCTTATGTCATGCTCGTCGGCCACACCCACCATGATCCCGACAACGGCATCCTCACCATCGCCAGATCAGAGCCATTATTGCTCGGCATCGGAAGCGCCTACCTCTTTCTTGACCTCTCCATTCTAGATAGCCCCATGGCGGAGATACTTGATCTAAGGAGAGGGCAACACTTCAATTGATCAGCATACATGGATCTACTTGATATACATTTTTCAGTATTTTCTAGTATTTTCTACTCAGTATCATCTCGGAGTCTTATAGTTCTGTTCTTATAACTATAGGACAATCAGTTTATTGTACTTTCTAGTCTCATTTAGTTGTTCTCTTTGATGAGACACTAACTTCAGATGTACTTTCAGTTTATTGTACTTTCTAGTCTCATTTAGTTGTTCTCTTTGATGAGACACCAACTTCAGATGTACTCTCAATTTTGGTCTCATAGGCCACTATGGCCTCTTAGAGATGTTAATATATCATTTCATTTTATTTCATTTCTCTCTCCAACTTTGCTTACGTGCTTGATGTTTCTCTCCATTGTTGTGGACTCTAATTTCCTACATGGTATTGGAGCATAGGTCTAGTAAGGTCACCATTGATGTTGAGTAGTTCTTCTTTTTCAAAGAACGTTGATTCCACTTATAACCATGTACACATAAATCTTTCTTTCTTTGATAGGTCTTCAAGAAAGGGTGAACACAACCTTTGACCTCTCTACTTTCATAGGGATCATCTTTTGGGTGAAGCTAAAATTAATGTATAAATTAACTTGCTGCCTTCAATGATGGTTATTTTGTCTTTATTGGCCGTGTGTAAAAAGTCAAGGATCAAAATATGAGATTCAAGGGTCCTCATATCAGAAAAAGAATGTGATGTTGTGGGACGAACTCTGGAAAAGCATGGTTGACTCTCTACTAGAGGTCTTGTTGTTTTTTGCAACATTGTGGCCAACTGTGTAACAACAAGAATTCAAATGGGCAACATGCAACATCCAAATGGGGAGTTAGTATAAAGAAAATCACATGCAAGAGGCTATATCATGCATGATCATTATAACCACTGATATTTAGCATGTAGATCAAAAAAGCGAGAATCGTGTGAAAAAGGATATCAAATTTTTTTAGTCTAGGAGATCAAGAAATCCAACATTCAAAAGAAGAAGCCGAATAAGTACTCCTTTAAATTGATGTTTAAAAAATAACATTTTTAATTGATAGACCCATTGTAGAGAAAAAATAAGATGTCATCCAACACAACAAGAGAAGGGGAGCATAGCCGTGCAGGATAGCGGCATGAAGAGGAGAGGGAGTAGTGAGAGGGGACGTGGTGTAGCTACCAGGGTGTGCAGTTCTAGTGCGTGAAGCACTTTCCAATTCTCCTCCATTTTCTTGAGCACAACAGTAACCATGTCCTCGACACTCATTTTATCTGATCTCTTACTCTGTTAGAGATTGTGCTATGAGGGGCTTTGAATGGTGTGCTTGAGCTCTTTGCCCCTTTTGTGCCAGACTTATATTCATATAAGTCTACTCATTAAAGGTTATTCGCCTTTTACAAATAAAGGTAGTTGTGCAAGTTTTGATGTTTCAAGCCCTCAAGAAACAACAAAATTAATCAAGCTTGACTCGGTCTCTCATCAACTGAGCAACGAGAGTAATAACATCTTATGCCTCGAATGTATTCCCGTATTGACTCACTTTCTTGTTGCTTGACATTGTTTAACTAGTGGGGACATGACTGCACTTGGGTCCAATATTTGCCCTAACAAAATTCTTTAAAGAAACGTTAGTGGCTTTATAAGGAGGCTCTAGTGTTCAGAACCATCATCCAGTTGCTTTATCTAGAGTCAGTCCAAAAGCTAAGATCTATGTAGGCTCGTCTCACTGATATGTACTCTTTTGCATGTTTTCTCAAAGACCTCCAAATGATCCAGAGCATCCTATGTACCATCGTACTTGTTCATCCATTAGGGCCAAAAACATTAAAAAAGGGCTGCATTTTAATCACTTGTATCGGATTTGGATTAAGCTTTGGACCAATAAGAATGTGACATTCAACCACAAATATGACATTCGATGTCATATCTGCTTTTCATTAACTTCACTAGTTTTGGTTATTTTAGTGGGTTATCACCACTTTAATGTAATATAGCACGGCTATTTTGACCCCACGTACCAAATGTCAGTACTTCAAAAACTAAAATTTAAAATTTAGGTTCCCCCTAAAATGAGCGGTACATTTGAGTAAATGGATTTCAAATTCCATACTCTACCGTCGTCGTACCTCTTTCTCATTATCTTTGTGCATCATCCTCTCTCTATTCATCATCAAACAATTTCAAGACAACAGTGCAACCTAAGGCACACTCCTAATGCCATTTCATCATGCATTCTTCACAATGTTAAAGATGACTAAGGTGTGTGGAAAACGATAAAAAGGCAACCATTAGGTAAAGGTCCTCATAGGATAAAAAGGCAAATAAGAGGCTTACTACAATACCATTTGAAGGGGCGTATTTTAGAATTTGAGATAGCTAAAGATGGGTGGAAGGCAAAGGTGCAACATGTGTACATGGGAAGAGACATGCAGATGCATCCTTCTACTCTAGCATCTGCATTGCAAGCTCATTGTAAGATTTTTTTAATAAATTAATTTATGTTATTTATATTCTAAAGATGGGTATAAGGCAATGATGCATGTGTACACGAGAAGAGACTACATTTGCATTGCAAGCTCATTGTAAAACTTTTTTATAAGTTAATTTATGTTATTTTTTATTCTAAGGCTTAGTTATATGTGTTGTATATGTGATAGATGTTTATCCATCAACAAACATTGAGTGGCAACCTATGGAGTCATTCATCGAGACTTTTAAAGCTATGCATGATGATCTTGGGAAAGTGTGGAGTGGATTCAGAGGAAAAATAGATATTGAGTGATGATGACATCATATTTCTCTCTATCGATTGTTGTTGCAAAACGGACATTGAAGGATGTGTGTGAGTCCTTGGAATTTCTATTAGATAGCATACCATCAAACTTCAAATTTAAGGTAGATGGTATAACGTTGGGAAGAAGATCTAAAAATACTTTCAGTTGTATGAAATGTATGTTCCCCCCTGCAATCTTAAAGTTTAGTTCTTAATACAAGACAATTTTACTCACATTTATCTTATCTTTAGGATTTAATATTATTATATTTAAGACACAAGATAAGAAATTGAACTCAATATGTTGAGATATCGAGCTCTAGTGAGGCGGTGGACACTGTGATGACCCGCCTGGGGGATAGGCCCCGCACTTACACCACTGGCATGGTTGGTGAGATCTTGGGTGATATGCGGCCAGTGGGATGACAGGCTGTGTGACAGCCACTCTAGAGACTGGCATAGTTATAGCGCCAGCTCATTTAGTCGGGTTCATACTATAGAGAACCCGTGTATGTATTGGTTGAGTACCTTTCATATTGTGTGTACTCTTATTCTTGTATATGGTGTGTTGAGTGTTGAGTAGAGAAGAAGAAGATTTTCAGCCTCTCACCTTGTGTGTTCTCTATTAGGGTTTTGTGAGTGTGTGTGTGTGCTTGCAAGAGCTCAAGCTCTCTTCCCCCCTGCATCTTTTCATGGTATCAGAGCCTGGTTCGTGCTAAGGGCTGAGCTGCAAGCAAGAGAACCACAGGAAGCGGTACGAGGGTAAGAGCTTCAACTACTCTTCCCTATTGTGTTGGTGACTACACCCTTGTCAGGAGCTCTACGGGAGGCACCGGCAAACGGTCTCTGATTGAGGAGCTTTCTTCGCGGGAGTAAAGCTATAGGGCAACTATACAGTCCTTTGGACTACAATTTTAGGGCCGAAAAAGTGTTTCGGGCGCGTCTGTAAGATTCCTCCCCCAACCCCCTTTTTGATGTCTAGTATCTTCCCCCGTAATCAATCCCTCTTCAAAAATATAAAGACCTTGTTTCTAACTGTTTTAACCTAGAGAGAGAAAATATTCTAGAGAGAGAATATTCAGATTATGAATATTTTTGGATAGAAAAATAACTCATCTTATTAAAATAAGTTCCCCTGAAACAGAAATTCAAAAAGAATTTTCCAATGTGCAATTGGAATTAATTGGAAATAGGTATAAAGAACCTTAGTCTAAGGGCCTAGATTTTCAGAAATCTTTAGACTATGGTCCAATTAAGGTTTCTATGGGCCAATAGCATCAATCCATGTGTAGGGAGGAGATAAATCCAAATTGTAAAAGAAGATACCCAAAAATGAGTAAATGCTCACATAAGATGAAGAGTTGAAAATGTACAAGGTTTATTAGTAAATAAACTCATATGTAAGGAAGAGGAGTTCTTTAAAGGAGGTGCATATTTCACATAAGATGAAGAGTTGAAAATGTACAAGGTTTATTAGTAAATAAACACATATGTAAGGAAGGGGAGTTCTTTAAAGGAGGTGCATATTTCACATAAGATGAAGAGTTGAAAATGTACAAGGTTTATTAGTAAAAAAAAAAACTATGACACATATGTAAGGAAGAGGAGTTCTTTAAAGGAGGTGCACATTTCACATAAGATGAAGAGTTGAAAATGTACAAGGTTTATTAGTAAAAAACTATGAGCAATAAAATTTTGACACATATGTAAGGAAGGGGAATTCTTTAAAGGAGGTACATATTTCACATGCTTGAATGAGTTTTAAACTCAAAAATAATGTGATATTTTTATCTCTCATCTCTCTTGAACCAAACCAAATCAAAATGGAACCAAACCGAATAAAAAAGTAACCAAACTAGGTCCAAATCTAGTCCAAATTCAACCAAACTGACTTGGAAAATTCTAGAATCAGTTTGTTTGGTTAGGAGCTCAAATTTTCCTATAAATAGAAGCCTCCCCTTGTTGAAAAAAATATAATGTCTTATGCATTGTTACTCTACTCCACCTAAGCCAAAATATAGTCTCTTATGCTTTGTTACTCTACCCCACCTAAGCCAAAATATAGTCTCTTATGCTTTGTTACTCTACTCCACCTAAGCCAAAATATATAGTCTCTTATGCTTGTTACTCTACTCCACCTAAGCCAAATTAGATAGAGTCTTATGCTTTGTTACTCTACTCCACCTAAGCTAAAATATATAGTGTCTTATGCCTTGTTACTCTACTCTACCTAAGCCAAGAACTGTGAATTCTTTAATATTTCACTAGTTTTTGATACTTCCCTCTTTCTTCAATCCCCATTGGTGGCTCCATCAACATACTAAACCAATTGATTGGTTGGGGGCCTCTACCGTGAATAAAGAATCAAGCAAATCATAAGGTAAGTATATTGAATTTTGATCTTTTCTATGATTTCTCAATGATTCTCTCTTCTCAACCCCTCTCAAGCTTGAGAAGCTTAATTGGTATGGTTTTTTAAATGCTATTGAAGTTAATTGGTGAATAGTAGGGAAGAGTTACATAATTTAATAAATGCTATAGAAGTTAATTTCCATTTATGTTTAAATTCAAATGGTTTTTATGTAATTTCTCTCTCTCTCTTAAGAAATGGCCATACTCATGACCCATTCTCAATCCAAAAGAAGCTTTTCATAAAGCTTTTCCTTAATCCAAGATTAAGCTATGCTTGAGGCCAAATTAATGGCTTTTTTCTATGCTTTTAGTTTATGCACATTGATGATTCAATCCATTATGGATTGATGACCCAATTAGAGACCATTCTAATTGTTTTCTTGATGACCCAATTAGAGACCATTCTAATTGTTTTCTTAATGATCCAATTAGAGACCATTATGGATTGATGATCCAATTAGAGACCATTCTAATTATTTTCTTAATGATCCAATTAGAGACCATTATGGATTGATGATCCAATTAGAGACCATTCTAATTATTTCTTTAATAATGAGCTTTATCCCTTAGAAAAAAATTGAGATTTATCAGTCATAGTAGCGGAGCTATGGCAAAATTTTTATAGAAATTACGCATAAAATAAATTCATTCAAAGCATAAAAAGAGGACTTCCTACCATATTCTAGGAACTATCATCCTAGATTAATTAAAAGAATTTTATTATGCATGGAGATGTGGATGTTTGCATGTAGATGTAGATGTATAGATGTAGATGTGGATATGGAGGTGGATGGATGCATGTAGATGTAGATGTATAGATGTAGATGTGAATGGAGATGAGGATGTATGCATGTAGATGTAGATGTATAGATGTGGATGTGGATGTATACATGTAGATGTAGATGTATAGATGTAGATGTGGATGTGGAGGTGGATGGATGCATGTAGATGTAGATGTAGATGTGGATGTATAGATATAGATGTGAATGGAGATGTGGATGTAT
The DNA here is from genome assembly GCF_041138505.1 of Cibotium barometz. Lineage (NCBI taxonomy): Eukaryota > Viridiplantae > Streptophyta > Polypodiopsida > Cyatheales > Cibotiaceae > Cibotium > Cibotium barometz. Next base: position 49,703,177 of record NC_141082.1, read on the forward strand.
AGATATAGATGTAGATGTAGATGTATAGATATAGATGTGAATGGAGATGTGGATGTATGCATGTAGATGTAGATGTATAGATGTGGATGTGGATGTATACATGTAGATGTAGATGTATAGATACGGATGTGGATGTGGAGGTGAATGTATACATGTAGATGTAGATGTATAGATGTAGATGTGGATGTGGAGGTAGATGGATGCATGTAGATGTAGATGTATAGATGTAGATGGGAATGGAGATATGGATGTATGCATGTAGATATAGATGTATAGATGTAGATGTGGATGTGGAGGTGGATGGATGCATGTAGATGTAGATGTATAGATGTAGATGTGAATGGAGATGTGGATGTATGCATGTAGATGTAGATGTATGGAGGTGAATGTGAATGTGGATGTGGATGTATGCATAGAGATGTAGATGTATGCATGTAGATGTGAATGTACGCATAGAGATGTGGATGTATGCATGTAGATGTGAATGTACGCATATAGATGTGGATGTATGTATGTGAATATACGATATGCGATGTGAGGGAATCTGAAGTGATGAGATGGAAATGATGTGATGGGATGAGTATACATATAAATGGAATATGGAATAAGTAATGTAGATTGATGAGGGATAATGTGGAAAAATGAAAGTTAAAATAGAAATTGTGTTGTAAACTGTTTGTAAATACTGTTTGTAAATGCTGTTTGTAAATGATTGTTTTATGTCAAGAATGCTGGGGGGAGCATTTTGACCGTCTTGTGATTAAAGTCGTGATGGTAAAGTTGCAACTGCTGACGGGGAGTCAATGAAGGACGTCTCGCGTAGCAAGGTCGGCCGAGGTCTTGACCAGCCTCGGTGCGATTAAAATGGTGAGCTTCCGGTACGGTGGATGAGGGGCCAAGGAAGCGGCCTATGCGTGAAGCGCTAGGTTACCTGCGAAGGATCCTAGAGGGTGCTGACCATACGGTGCTCGGGCTCTGGGTTGCCTAGGATACCCACGCGTGCGTCGAGGAAGATATTGGAACAGAGTTGGAGTTATTTTCTGAAATCGAGCATGGATCTGGTTGATTGACCTTGCTGGTCTTCAATGGATGAGTCCATGGCTCCTTATATGGATCTGTTGGTTGATCTTGCTGATCTTCAACGAGAGTCCATCTTGTTAAGTGATTATATTGCCAAGTATTATGGGCTAGGAACTATCGAAACGGCTCCTGAGCGTTCTAGTTGCCAATGATGCCATAGATACTCTGATGAAGGAATGATGGGAAATTAAGAATCAATTGGATAAATTGGAAGATGGTGATCAATGATACTATGGTTTTATTAAAGGATTGTTTTAAACTGGTTGAATCTGGTTGAAAAAGGCAATTTCATATTGGGTGTGTGAGTGGTGTGACTAGTTTTATTTTGCATGAACATCCGGCTAGGGGGCCTTGGAACTCTTTTCCTTGGTACCCGGGACAAAACCTGACCAAATTCTTAATTGGATCCCATCACTACAGTGGTTGGGCGGTTGGCTAACCCATGGGATTGGATGGGGTTAGGCTGGACTGATGGATCCGTAAATTGAGACTCAAACTTTTGTTTTTACGATAGAAAAAAAAAAAAATCCCGGACAGTAACTGTTCTATGGATAGGAATCAACGGCTGTGCCTCTTGAATGGGGAAAAAAGCGTTGATCCCAATAATCCAAGTGCAAGTTTCTTCCTTGAGCTGACTAAGTATCTTATAGATGTAATTGGATCTTCTCGATCAGAAATGATCTTGACTACGTTAGAGTAAAAAGTTATCCTGGTGGAATCGCCCGTGCTTTCCGGTAAAGGAAGTTTTTCCGGGTTCGGTTTTGGAACAACCGACGGATTAGTCTCTTATCCGGATATCCGTGGGCGAGGCCCCGAGTGTGGGAGCCCTGTCCCGCGCGAGAAGCGCTACTTCCGCTGCCAGTACCCGAAATCCGTTGCTCGGTGGGAACAGGGATCTTACAGTTGGTATCAGAGCATTTGGTTAATAAAGATCACCTGAGAAGACAAATAGGTCAAAAATTTATCAAGAAACACAAAAAGGTTATAATTGTGTGATATAATTCATACAATTTGATATTCAAACTGAAACTCGTAATTTGGTAATTGGGTCTTCAGATGGAAGTACCGCAATTATATAGAATCCCCGACTTGCTTGAGGCCTAGACATGATAGTATTTACCTTATAATTCCAAGGGCCGTGACTACCCGTATATACCGAGAGTATACTGCAGCTCTTTACTGACAGTATATACGAGTAAATCTAAGACTTGAAATTATAAGCGTTAATGCTATCCAGATGATGATTTTGCATGTGATTGATATGATTTTTAATTCTGTTTGAGAATGGATGAATTGATTTGGATTCTGATTGAAAATGCTGATTGAAAAATGTTGATTTTTAAAAAATTAGTTGAAATATAATGAAACCACAATGAGGGGGAATGGGACGAATCCCTGTAATGATATTCATAACTAGAATGATGATAATGAATTCAGCAAATCACTATGAGGTTAATGGGTGTGCTGTTAGATTGCTACTGTTAATATTTGACCGGTAGATCAAGTTAAGGGATGTCAAATTGAGAACTTGCTTGACTGAAATTTCCGTGGAGGAATGTTTCGAAGGAAACTTTTCGGTCTAATGGACCATTATCATGTTAAAGATATGAATGATATGATCTGAATGAATTGTTATTTAATAATGAGTTCTATATAAGGGATATTTATCCCAGTGTTCTGTTGGGTTGACCAGAATATAAGGAACCCTAGAATAAATTGGATCTTAAGAAAAAGAGTTATCCTCTACTTGGCGAGATGAGGACATCTCGCATTTTTTTAAGTGGGGTAGAATGTAAGATTCCTTCCCAGCCTTCGAGGTATACTGGAGTAAGAATCTTCCTTTCTAATCTTATAATTATTCCCTCTCTAAAATAAAAGAAAATTTCTGTTTAAAAAAGGAAGACCCTTTTCCTAGAATACTTCTCAGGAGTCACGCCTGTTTTAAGGATTTAGAACAATGAGTTTAGAAGTGAGAATCGGTGTTTTGGATACCAAGGTTTTGGTTTTCATTCGAGTACGGCCCAAAAGAAGTTCTTTATCTCTTGGGGAGTATAAGAAGTTATCCCCCAGATATTGTGATCCTTATATCTGAATTCAATGAAAGTAGGTGACTTAGCCTACAAGTTCTTTTATCTCCTCATCTCAAAATTCTTAATGCCTTCTATAGAAAAATGTGTCAAACACAAATCATGGAAAGACGGTAAAACTTCAGTGGCAAGTTACCGTTGGCTTCTAGGTTACGCTAGCTCCTTCCTTTATATAAGTCGTAACTTTTACTTGTCGCTCACAGTAATCTTACTCCCATCAATCTCCTTTCTTTCTTAATCTCCTTCATGGCTTGGCAACAGGAATTAGTTTTATCCCTGATGATTTCTCACCTTCAAGACGCAAGAGAGTCTGTGAAGAAAGACTTTATAGAACAGTATGAGCGCTCACTTTTTCCTCACCTAGGAACTTCTGTAGCGCAGACCAAATGGCGGACCTATCAAAACATAACTAGGGTAACACCCTGGGGACAGCAGCACTTTCGTAACAATGTCCGCTTGGCCATGGTTATCGAAGCCTTGGGTTTGGGTCCCCGATACTACTGCGTCATGAGATCAAGGCATCTTGGGTTTTCTGAGCGGGTCTTCTTACTGGCGTGTTTTCTTCCTCATGAGAAGATATGCCTTTACCCCGTTTTTGGCTTGCCTCTCAGAGGTCCTTTTGTTAGATCACCTCATACCACTGAGATAGGTGCGGCAATAACCAGCAGAATCATTCCCATAGATGAGTTACCCTATACTTGTGCAGCTTGTGAGGACTGCTTTTGTGACCATATGATGGATGGGCTTATGGAAGTGTAAAGAGTTCTTCTATCTTTACTGTATAAGTCCCGTGAATGAATAAAGTTTAAATCTTGTTCTTATTTTGAATCTTGCTCTCTTTAAGACTTTTCTTGGTGGTTAATCTTGATTAAAAATTTTCTCTAAGTCTCATATTCGTGCATCTTGCGAAATTATCCCAAGTTGCGAGATGAGGACATCTCGCGTTTTTTAAGTGGGGTAGAATGTAAGATTCCTCCCCCAACCCCCTTTTTGATGTCTAGTATCTTCCCCCGTAATCAATCCCTCTTCAAAAATATAAAGACCTTGTTTCTAACTGTTTTAACCTAGAGAGAGAAAATATTCTAGAGAGAGAATATTCAGATTATGAATATTTTTGGATAGAAAAATAACTCATCTTATTAAAATAAGTTCCCCTGAAACAGAAATTCAAAAAGAATTTTCCAATGTGCAATTGGAATTAATTGGAAATAGGTATAAAGAACCTTAGTCTAAGGGCCTAGATTTTCAGAAATCTTTAGACTATGGTCCAATTAAGGTTTCTATGGGCCAATAGCATCAATCCATGTGTAGGGAGGAGATAAATCCAAATTGTAAAAGAAGATACCCAAAAATGAGTAAATGCTCACATAAGATGAAGAGTTGAAAATGTACAAGGTTTATTAGTAAATAAACTCATATGTAAGGAAGAGGAGTTCTTTAAAGGAGGTGCATATTTCACATAAGATGAAGAGTTGAAAATGTACAAGGTTTATTAGTAAATAAACACATATGTAAGGAAGGGGAGTTCTTTAAAGGAGATGCATATTTCACATAAGATGAAGAGTTGAAAATGTACAAGGTTTATTAGTAAAAAAAAAAAACTATGACACATATGTAAGGAAGAGGAGTTCTTTAAAGGAGGTGCACATTTCACATAAGATGAAGAGTTGAAAATGTACAAGGTTTATTAGTAAAAAACTATGAGCAATAAAATTTTGACACATATGTAAGGAAGGGGAATTCTTTAAAGGAGGTACATATTTCACATGCTTGAATGAGTTTTAAACTCAAAAATAATGTGATATTTTTATCTCTCATCTCTCTTGAACCAAACCAAATCAAAATGGAACCAAACCGAATAAAAAAGTAACCAAACTAGGTCCAAATCTAGTCCAAATTCAACCAAACTGACTTGGAAAATTCTAGAATCAGTTTGTTTGGTTAGGAGCTCAAATTTTCCTATAAATAGAAGCCTCCCCTTGTTGAAAAAAATATAATGTCTTATGCATTGTTACTCTACTCCACCTAAGCCAAAATATAGTCTCTTATGCTTTGTTACTCTACCCCACCTAAGCCAAAATATAGTCTCTTATGCTTTGTTACTCTACTCCACCTAAGCCAAAATATATAGTCTCTTATGCTTGTTACTCTACTCCACCTAAGCCAAATTAGATAGAGTCTTATGCTTTGTTACTCTACTCCACCTAAGCTAAAATATATAGTGTCTTATGCCTTGTTACTCTACTCTACCTAAGCCAAGAACTGTGAATTCTTTAATATTTCACTAGTTTTTGATACTTCCCTCTTTCTTCAATCCCCATTGGTGGCTCCATCAACATACTAAACCAATTGATTGGTTGGGGGCCTCTACCGTGAATAAAGAATCAAGCAAATCATAAGGTAAGTATATTGAATTTTGATCTTTTCTATGATTTCTCAATGATTCTCTCTTCTCAACCCCTCTCAAGCTTGAGAAGCTTAATTGGTATGGTTTTTTAAATGCTATTGAAGTTAATTGGTGAATAGTAGGGAAGAGTTACATAATTTAATAAATGCTATAGAAGTTAATTTCCATTTATGTTTAAATTCAAATGGTTTTTATGTAATTTCTCTCTCTCTCTTAAGAAATGGCCATACTCATGACCCATTCTCAATCCAAAAGAAGCTTTTCATAAAGCTTTTCCTTAATCCAAGATTAAGCTATGCTTGAGGCCAAATTAATGGCTTTTTTCTATGCTTTTAGTTTATGCACATTGATGATTCAATCCATTATGGATTGATGACCCAATTAGAGACCATTCTAATTGTTTTCTTGATGACCCAATTAGAGACCATTCTAATTGTTTTCTTAATGATCCAATTAGAGACCATTATGGATTGATGATCCAATTAGAGACCATTCTAATTATTTTCTTAATGATCCAATTAGAGACCATTATGGATTGATGATCCAATTAGAGACCATTCTAATTATTTCTTTAATAATGAGCTTTATCCCTTAGAAAAAAAATTGAGATTTATCAGTCATAGTAGCGGAGCTATGGCAAAATTTTTATAGAAATTACGCATAAAATAAATTCATTCAAAGCATAAAAAGAGGACTTCCTACCATATTCTAGGAACTATCATCCTAGATTAATTAAAAGAATTTTATTATGCATGGAGATGTGGATGTTTGCATGTAGATGTAGATGTATAGATGTAGATGTGGATATGGAGGTGGATGGATGCATGTAGATGTAGATGTATAGATGTAGATGTGAATGGAGATGAGGATGTATGCATGTAGATGTAGATGTATAGATGTGGATGTGGATGTATACATGTAGATGTAGATGTATAGATGTAGATGTGGATGTGGAGGTGGATGGATGCATGTAGATGTAGATGTAGATGTGGATGTATAGATATAGATGTGAATGGAGATGTGGATGTATAGATATAGATGTAGATGTAGATGTATAGATATAGATGTGAATGGAGATGTGGATGTATGCATGTAGATGTAGATGTATAGATGTGGATGTGGATGTATACATGTAGATGTAGATGTATAGATACGGATGTGGATGTGGAGGTGAATGTATACATGTAGATGTAGATGTATAGATGTAGATGTGGATGTGGAGGTAGATGGATGCATGTAGATGTAGATGTATAGATGTAGATGGGAATGGAGATATGGATGTATGCATGTAGATATAGATGTATAGATGTAGATGTGGATGTGGAGGTGGATGGATGCATGTAGATGTAGATGTATAGATGTAGATGTGAATGGAGATGTGGATGTATGCATGTAGATGTAGATGTATGGAGGTGAATGTGAATGTGGATGTGGATGTATGCATAGAGATGTAGATGTATGCATGTAGATGTGAATGTACGCATAGAGATGTGGATGTATGCATGTAGATGTGAATGTACGCATATAGATGTGGATGTATGTATGTGAATATACGATATGCGATGTGAGGGAATCTGAAGTGATGAGATGGAAATGATGTGATGGGATGAGTATACATATAAATGGAATATGGAATAAGTAATGTAGATTGATGAGGGATAATGTGGAAAAATGAAAGTTAAAATAGAAATTGTGTTGTAAACTGTTTGTAAATACTGTTTGTAAATGCTGTTTGTAAATGATTGTTTTATGTCAAGAATGCTGGGGGGAGCATTTTGACCGTCTTGTGATTAAAGTCGTGATGGTAAAGTTGCAACTGCTGACGGGGAGTCAATGAAGGACGTCTCGCGTAGCAAGGTCGGCCGAGGTCTTGACCAGCCTCGGTGCGATTAAAATGGTGAGCTTCCGGTACGGTGGATGAGGGGCCAAGGAAGCGGCCTATGCGTGAAGCGCTAGGTTACCTGCGAAGGATCCTAGAGGGTGCTGACCATACGGTGCTCGGGCTCTGGGTTGCCTAGGATACCCACGCGTGCGTCGAGGAAGATATTGGAACAGAGTTGGAGTTATTTTCTGAAATCGAGCATGGATCTGGTTGATTGACCTTGCTGGTCTTCAATGGATGAGTCCATGGCTCCTTATATGGATCTGTTGGTTGATCTTGCTGATCTTCAACGAGAGTCCATCTTGTTAAGTGATTATATTGCCAAGTATTATGGGCTAGGAACTATCGAAACGGCTCCTGAGCGTTCTAGTTGCCAATGATGCCATAGATACTCTGATGAAGGAATGATGGGAAATTAAGAATCAATTGGATAAATTGGAAGATGGTGATCAATGATACTATGGTTTTATTAAAGGATTGTTTTAAACTGGTTGAATCTGGTTGAAAAAGGCAATTTCATATTGGGTGTGTGAGTGGTGTGACTAGTTTTATTTTGCATGAACATCCGGCTAGGGGGCCTTGGAACTCTTTTCCTTGGTACCCGGGACAAAACCTGACCAAATTCTTAATTGGATCCCATCACTACAGTGGTTGGGCGGTTGGCTAACCCATGGGATTGGATGGGGTTAGGCTGGACTGATGGATCCGTAAATTGAGACTCAAACTTTTGTTTTTACGATAGAAAAAAAAAAAAATCCCGGACAGTAACTGTTCTATGGATAGGAATCAACGGCTGTGCCTCTTGAATGGGGAAAAAAGCGTTGATCCCAATAATCCAAGTGCAAGTTTCTTCCTTGAGCTGACTAAGTATCTTATAGATGTAATTGGATCTTCTCGATCAGAAATGATCTTGACTACGTTAGAGTAAAAAGTTATCCTGGTGGAATCGCCCGTGCTTTCCGGTAAAGGAAGTTTTTCCGGGTTCGGTTTTGGAACAACCGACGGATTAGTCTCTTATCCGGATATCCGTGGGCGAGGCCCCGAGTGTGGGAGCCCTGTCCCGCGCGAGAAGCGCTACTTCCGCTGCCAGTACCCGAAATCCGTTGCTCGGTGGGAACAGGGATCTTACAGTTGGTATCAGAGCATTTGGTTAATAAAGATCACCTGAGAAGACAAATAGGTCAAAAATTTATCAAGAAACACAAAAAGGTTATAATTGTGTGATATAATTCATACAATTTGATATTCAAACTGAAACTCGTAATTTGGTAATTGGGTCTTCAGATGGAAGTACCGCAATTATATAGAATCCCCGACTTGCTTGAGGCCTAGACATGATAGTATTTACCTTATAATTCCAAGGGCCGTGACTACCCGTATATACCGAGAGTATACTGCAGCTCTTTACTGACAGTATATACGAGTAAATCTAAGACTTGAAATTATAAGCGTTAATGCTATCCAGATGATGATTTTGCATGTGATTGATATGATTTTTAATTCTGTTTGAGAATGGATGAATTGATTTGGATTCTGATTGAAAATGCTGATTGAAAAATGTTGATTTTTAAAAAATTAGTTGAAATATAATGAAACCACAATGAGGGGGAATGGGACGAATCCCTGTAATGATATTCATAACTAGAATGATGATAATGAATTCAGCAAATCACTATGAGGTTAATGGGTGTGCTGTTAGATTGCTACTGTTAATATTTGACCGGTAGATCAAGTTAAGGGATGTCAAATTGAGAACTTGCTTGACTGAAATTTCCGTGGAGGAATGTTTCGAAGGAAACTTTTCGGTCTAATGGACCATTATCATGTTAAAGATATGAATGATATGATCTGAATGAATTGTTATTTAATAATGAGTTCTATATAAGGGATATTTATCCCAGTGTTCTGTTGGGTTGACCAGAATATAAGGAACCCTAGAATAAATTGGATCTTAAGAAAAAGAGTTATCCTCTACTTGGCGAGATGAGGACATCTCGCATTTTTTTAAGTGGGGTAGAATGTAAGATTCCTTCCCAGCCTTCGAGGTATACTGGAGTAAGAATCTTCCTTTCTAATCTTATAATTATTCCCTCTCTAAAATAAAAGAAAATTTCTGTTTAAAAAAGGAAGACCCTTTTCCTAGAATACTTCTCAGGAGTCACGCCTGTTTTAAGGATTTAGAACAATGAGTTTAGAAGTGAGAATCGGTGTTTTGGATACCAAGGTTTTGGTTTTCATTCGAGTACGGCCCAAAAGAAGTTCTTTATCTCTTGGGGAGTATAAGAAGTTATCCCCCAGATATTGTGATCCTTATATCTGAATTCAATGAAAGTAGGTGACTTAGCCTACAAGTTCTTTTATCTCCTCATCTCAAAATTCTTAATGCCTTCTATAGAAAAATGTGTCAAACACAAATCATGGAAAGACGGTAAAACTTCAGTGGCAAGTTACCGTTGGCTTCTAGGTTACGCTAGCTCCTTCCTTTATATAAGTCGTAACTTTTACTTGTCGCTCACAGTAATCTTACTCCCATCAATCTCCTTTCTTTCTTAATCTCCTTCATGGCTTGGCAACAGGAATTAGTTTTATCCCTGATGATTTCTCACCTTCAAGACGCAAGAGAGTCTGTGAAGAAAGACTTTATAGAACAGTATGAGCGCTCACTTTTTCCTCACCTAGGAACTTCTGTAGCGCAGACCAAATGGCGGACCTATCAAAACATAACTAGGGTAACACCCTGGGGACAGCAGCACTTTCGTAACAATGTCCGCTTGGCCATGGTTATCGAAGCCTTGGGTTTGGGTCCCCGATACTACTGCGTCATGAGATCAAGGCATCTTGGGTTTTCTGAGCGGGTCTTCTTACTGGCGTGTTTTCTTCCTCATGAGAAGATATGCCTTTACCCCGTTTTTGGCTTGCCTCTCAGAGGTCCTTTTGTTAGATCACCTCATACCACTGAGATAGGTGCGGCAATAACCAGCAGAATCATTCCCATAGATGAGTTACCCTATACTTGTGCAGCTTGTGAGGACTGCTTTTGTGACCATATGATGGATGGGCTTATGGAAGTGTAAAGAGTTCTTCTATCTTTACTGTATAAGTCCCGTGAATGAATAAAGTTTAAATCTTGTTCTTATTTTGAATCTTGCTCTCTTTAAGACTTTTCTTGGTGGTTAATCTTGATTAAAAATTTTCTCTAAGTCTCATATTCGTGCATCTTGCGAAATTATCCCAAGTTGCGAGATGAGGACATCTCGCGTTTTTTAAGTGGGGTAGAATGTAAGATTCCTCCCCCAACCCCCTTTTTGATGTCTAGTATCTTCCCCCGTAATCAATCCCTCTTCAAAAATATAAAGACCTTGTTTCTAACTGTTTTAACCTAGAGAGAGAAAATATTCTAGAGAGAGAATATTCAGATTATGAATATTTTTGGATAGAAAAATAACTCATCTTATTAAAATAAGTTCCCCTGAAACAGAAATTCAAAAAGAATTTTCCAATGTGCAATTGGAATTAATTGGAAATAGGTATAAAGAACCTTAGTCTAAGGGCCTAGATTTTCAGAAATCTTTAGACTATGGTCCAATTAAGGTTTCTATGGGCCAATAGCATCAATCCATGTGTAGGGAGGAGATAAATCCAAATTGTAAAAGAAGATACCCAAAAATGAGTAAATGCTCACATAAGATGAAGAGTTGAAAATGTACAAGGTTTATTAGTAAATAAACTCATATGTAAGGAAGAGGAGTTCTTTAAAGGAGGTGCATATTTCACATAAGATGAAGAGTTGAAAATGTACAAGGTTTATTAGTAAATAAACACATATGTAAGGAAGGGGAGTTCTTTAAAGGAGGTGCATATTTCACATAAGATGAAGAGTTGAAAATGTACAAGGTTTATTAGTAAAAAAAAAAAACTATGACACATATGTAAGGAAGAGGAGTTCTTTAAAGGAGGTGCACATTTCACATAAGATGAAGAGTTGAAAATGTACAAGGTTTATTAGTAAAAAACTATGAGCAATAAAATTTTGACACATATGTAAGGAAGGGGAATTCTTTAAAGGAGGTACATATTTCACATGCTTGAATGAGTTTTAAACTCAAAAATAATGTGATATTTTTATCTCTCATCTCTCTTGAACCAAACCAAATCAAAATGGAACCAAACCGAATAAAAAAGTAACCAAACTAGGTCCAAATCTAGTCCAAATTCAACCAAACTGACTTGGAAAATTCTAGAATCAGTTTGTTTGGTTAGGAGCTCAAATTTTCCTATAAATAGAAGCCTCCCCTTGTTGAAAAAAATATAATGTCTTATGCATTGTTACTCTACTCCACCTAAGCCAAAATATAGTCTCTTATGCTTTGTTACTCTACCCCACCTAAGCCAAAATATAGTCTCTTATGCTTTGTTACTCTACTCCACCTAAGCCAAAATATATAGTCTCTTATGCTTGTTACTCTACTCCACCTAAGCCAAATTAGATAGAGTCTTATGCTTTGTTACTCTACTCCACCTAAGCTAAAATATATAGTGTCTTATGCCTTGTTACTCTACTCTACCTAAGCCAAGAACTGTGAATTCTTTAATATTTCACTAGTTTTTGATACTTCCCTCTTTCTTCAATCCCCATTGGTGGCTCCATCAACATACTAAACCAATTGATTGGTTGGGGGCCTCTACCGTGAATAAAGAATCAAGCAAATCATAAGGTAAGTATATTGAATTTTGATCTTTTCTATGATTTCTCAATGATTCTCTCTTCTCAACCCCTCTCAAGCTTGAGAAGCTTAATTGGTATGGTTTTTTAAATGCTATTGAAGTTAATTGGTGAATAGTAGGGAAGAGTTACATAATTTAATAAATGCTATAGAAGTTAATTTCCATTTATGTTTAAATTCAAATGGTTTTTATGTAATTTCTCTCTCTCTCTTAAGAAATGGCCATACTCATGACCCATTCTCAATCCAAAAGAAGCTTTTCATAAAGCTTTTCCTTAATCCAAGATTAAGCTATGCTTGAGGCCAAATTAATGGCTTTTTTCTATGCTTTTAGTTTATGCACATTGATGATTCAATCCATTATGGATTGATGACCCAATTAGAGACCATTCTAATTGTTTTCTTGATGACCCAATTAGAGACCATTCTAATTGTTTTCTTAATGATCCAATTAGAGACCATTATGGATTGATGATCCAATTAGAGACCATTCTAATTATTTTCTTAATGATCCAATTAGAGACCATTATGGATTGATGATCCAATTAGAGACCATTCTAATTATTTCTTTAATAATGAGCTTTATCCCTTAGAAAAAAAATTGAGATTTATCAGTCATAGTAGCGGAGCTATGGCAAAATTTTTATAGAAATTACGCATAAAATAAATTCATTCAAAGCATAAAAAGAGGACTTCCTACCATATTCTAGGAACTATCATCCTAGATTAATTAAAAGAATTTTATTATGCATGGAGATGTGGATGTTTGCATGTAGATGTAGATGTATAGATGTAGATGTGGATATGGAGGTGGATGGATGCATGTAGATGTAGATGTATAGATGTAGATGTGAATGGAGATGAGGATGTATGCATGTAGATGTAGATGTATAGATGTGGATGTGGATGTATACATGTAGATGTAGATGTATAGATGTAGATGTGGATGTGGAGGTGGATGGATGCATGTAGATGTAGATGTAGATGTGGATGTATAGATATAGATGTGAATGGAGATGTGGATGTATAGATATAGATGTAGATGTAGATGTATAGATATAGATGTGAATGGAGATGTGGATGTATGCATGTAGATGTAGATGTATAGATGTGGATGTGGATGTATACATGTAGATGTAGATGTATAGATACGGATGTGGATGTGGAGGTGAATGTATACATGTAGATGTAGATGTATAGATGTAGATGTGGATGTGGAGGTAGATGGATGCATGTAGATGTAGATGTATAGATGTAGATGGGAATGGAGATATGGATGTATGCATGTAGATATAGATGTATAGATGTAGATGTGGATGTGGAGGTGGATGGATGCATGTAGATGTAGATGTATAGATGTAGATGTGAATGGAGATGTGGATGTATGCATGTAGATGTAGATGTATGGAGGTGAATGTGAATGTGGATGTGGATGTATGCATAGAGATGTAGATGTATGCATGTAGATGTGAATGTACGCATAGAGATGTGGATGTATGCATGTAGATGTGAATGTACGCATATAGATGTGGATGTATGTATGTGAATATACGATATGCGATGTGAGGGAATCTGAAGTGATGAGATGGAAATGATGTGATGGGATGAGTATACATATAAATGGAATATGGAATAAGTAATGTAGATTGATGAGGGATAATGTGGAAAAATGAAAGTTAAAATAGAAATTGTGTTGTAAACTGTTTGTAAATACTGTTTGTAAATGCTGTTTGTAAATGATTGTTTTATGTCAAGAATGCTGGGGGGAGCATTTTGACCGTCTTGTGATTAAAGTCGTGATGGTAAAGTTGCAACTGCTGACGGGGAGTCAATGAAGGACGTCTCGCGTAGCAAGGTCGGCCGAGGTCTTGACCAGCCTCGGTGCGATTAAAATGGTGAGCTTCCGGTACGGTGGATGAGGGGCCAAGGAAGCGGCCTATGCGTGAAGCGCTAGGTTACCTGCGAAGGATCCTAGAGGGTGCTGACCATACGGTGCTCGGGCTCTGGGTTGCCTAGGATACCCACGCGTGCGTCGAGGAAGATATTGGAACAGAGTTGGAGTTATTTTCTGAAATCGAGCATGGATCTGGTTGATTGACCTTGCTGGTCTTCAATGGATGAGTCCATGGCTCCTTATATGGATCTGTTGGTTGATCTTGCTGATCTTCAACGAGAGTCCATCTTGTTAAGTGATTATATTGCCAAGTATTATGGGCTAGGAACTATCGAAATGGCTCCTGAGCGTTCTAGTTGCCAATGATGCCATAGATACTCTGATGAAGGAATGATGGGAAATTAAGAATCAATTGGATAAATTGGAAGATGGTGATCAATGATACTATGGTTTTATTAAAGGATTGTTTTAAACCGGTTGAATCTGGTTGAAAAAGGCAATTTCATATTGGGTGTGTGAGTGGTGTGACTAGTTTTATTTTGCATGAACATCCGGCTAGGGGGCCTTGGAACTCTTTTCCTTGGTACCCGGGACAAAACCTGACCAAATTCTTAATTGGATCCCATCACTACAGTGGTTGGGCGGTTGGCTAACCCATGGGATTGGATGGGGTTAGGCTGGACTGATGGATCCGTAAATTGAGACTCAAACTTTTGTTTTTACGATAGAAAAAAAAAAAATCCCGGACAGTAACTGTTCTATGGATAGGAATCAACGGCTGTGCCTCTTGAATGGGGAAAAAAGCGTTGATCCCAATAATCCAAGTGCAAGTTTCTTCCTTGAGCTGACTAAGTATCTTATAGATGTAATTGGATCTTCTCGATCAGAAATGATCTTGACTACGTTAGAGTAAAAAGTTATCCTGGTGGAATCGCCCGTGCTTTCCGGTAAAGGAAGTTTTTCCGGGTTCGGTTTTGGAACAACCGACGGATTAGTCTCTTATCCGGATATCCGTGGGCGAGGCCCCGAGTGTGGGAGCCCTGTCCCGCGCGAGAAGCGCTACTTCCGCTGCCAGTACCCGAAATCCGTTGCTCGGTGGGAACAGGGATCTTACAGCGTCTGGATCTCCGTTTTTCAGAAAGCAGGCGATTTCGAGCACTGCGGGTAAGTCATCGATTCTCTGCAGAACTCTGTTTTATGAACTGCAGGAAGACGGATTGACTGTGCAGACACTGTGGGTGCTGCAAAGAGGTCTATAGTTGCCATTGGGTGTATGTATGCACATTGAGGTCACTGGTTGTGACATTTGAGTGGACTGCAGTACCGCTGTGCAGAAAATACAACATTTGTGCAGGAAAAACCAGAGTGCAGTTTCTGGTAAAATTGTGTGTTTGGCAAGATGTCTAATGATGGCATAACACAGATTGTGGCTGAGAAGTTGGATAAGAATAACTTCCATGCTTGGAGGTTCAGGTTGACTAATTTCTTGATGGGAAAAGGCTATTGGGACTACATAGAAGGTGAACATGAAGAGGCACCGGAGATACCGGACATAAATCCTACTGCTGCAGATGTGAAAGAGTTTAAAGACTGGAACCAAGGAGCCAGGAAGGTTATGTATTGGCTATCTATTAGTATACCGGACACCATGATTGGGCACATTCAGGATGCCAAGTCCCCCAAGGAGGCGTGGGACACCTTGGTAAAGCTTTATGAAACAAATACCAAGGCACGCAAGATACAGTTGAAGAATGAACTTCATATACTGTGGAGAAAAAGAGCATGTCTGTGAATGACTATGCGCTGAAGATAAAGGGTATTGTGGAATCCCTTGCATCTATTGGTGTGTCAGTAGATGATGATGACAAGGTGGAAGTCTGTCTACGTGGTCTCGGGCCACAATACAAGGCATTTAAGACGTCTATTCAGACTCGAGAAAACATTCCCAACTTTACAGATTTGGTGTCTATGCTGATTATCGAAGAGAAGAGCTTGGAGACCAACAGTCTTCACAAAGCAAAAACAGTTCAGAGCAACAGGCCTTCTACACGAGTTCAGGAAGAGGACGAGGTAGAGGAGGCCGTGGACGCGGTCAAGGAGGTGGCCGAACAGGTAATCAGAATTATGGTCAGCAGCAGCAGTAACAACAACAGTCCCAGAATCAACAACAACAACAACACGCAGGTGGAAGAGGCAAATTCAGAGGCAGGGGGAGTCAAAGAGGCCATGGAAATTGGCAAAGGCAATATAATGATGCACGTGAATGCTATTATTGTGGTAAGCCTGGACATGTGCAGGCAGAATGTTATAAAAAGCAAGCTGACATGCAAAATAGGAAAGTGCAGCAAAACAACTATGCATCCTCAAGCAGAAATAATGAGGATAATGAAAGGTTGTTTGTTATGCAACATGTTGTGAATGCCATGTCTGAAAATGTTGATGCAGCACAAAAAGATAATGTGTGGTATGTGGATTCAGGCGCTTCGAACCACATGACGAGTCATGGGGAGTGGTTCAAGGAGATGAAGAACCTGGAAAGACCAGGTTTTGTGGAAACAGGGGATGACACTGCTCATCCAATTGCCCACATTGGAGATGTGCCATTGTCTATGCAGGATGGCAAAGTGAAGTACCTTGCAGATGTACTTCATGTACCGAACATAACAAAGAATCTGGTTTCAGTTGGCCAGATGATTGAGCAGGGTTTGCAGGTTAGGTTTAACCCTGATGGGTGTTATGTCAAAGACTTCAAAGACAAGTGGTGCAGGTTGGTTGCAAAAGGCAACAGAGTGGGCAGAATGTTTACATTGAATGTA
Source organism: Cibotium barometz (assembly GCF_041138505.1). Lineage (NCBI taxonomy): Eukaryota > Viridiplantae > Streptophyta > Polypodiopsida > Cyatheales > Cibotiaceae > Cibotium > Cibotium barometz. The sequence continues at coordinate 49,720,067 of NC_141082.1, forward strand.
GACATGCCTGAAATGAGTGCTGCGATGTTTGCAAATGGTTCAGGAGTTGTTGCAGACATATGGCATAAAAGAATTGGACATGTAAATGTGCAGAGATTGAAGTCTATGCAGACAAAAGGAATTGTCACACAGACATATGGCATAAAAGAATTGGACATGTAAATGTGCAGAGATTGAAGTCTATGCAGACAAAAAGAATTGTGACAGGGCTGCCAAAATTTAAAGTGGAAGGTATGCATAAAATCTGTGAAGCATGCCAATTTGGGAAGCAAACAAAGCATGTGTTTCCACGTAACAGATATGTGAGCAGAAATGCACTAGATGTTGTGCATTCAGATGTATGGGGTCCTACGAAGACCATATCTATGGGAGGCTGTAGGTATTATGTGACTTTCATTGATGACCACACAAGGAAAGTGTGGGTATATTTCATGAAGGAAAAGAGTGAGGTGTTCACTCACTTTCAGAATTTCAGAGTTTTGGTTGAAAAGCAAACAGGGAAATATGTAAAGTGCCTAAGGTCAGATGGAGGGGGAGAATACTTCTCCAATGAGTTCTCTGAATTTTTGAAGAAGAATGGTATTCGGAGACAGTTCACATGCAGATACACTCCGCAGCAAAATGGAGTTGCTGAGCGGAAAAACAGGCACATTGCTGAGATTGCGCGAGCATTGATGGAAGAGAAGAATATGCCACATTGCTATTGGGCTGAGGCTGTTTCTACAGCAGTATACATCATGAACAGGACTCCAACTGCAGCCATACATGATGTAACTCCAGAGGAGAGGTTTACTGGCAGGAAACCAGATTTGTCTCATCTAAAAGTCTTTGGATGCATTGCATATGTGCATGTGCCAGATGAGCTGAGAACTAAGCTGGATCCAAAAGCTGAAAAATGTGTGTTTATTGGATACTCCCTTGAGCAAAAGGGATACAGGTGTTATAACCCTGCTACACGTGAGTTGAGAGTAAGCAGGGATGTTGTCTTTGATGAGATGAGCAGCTGGTATGCTGCTGGAAAAGAAGCTGTTGGGGCTGATGTGAGTGGAAGTGTGGTTGCACAGAATGCAAGTTAGCAATCACAGTCTTTGAGTGGACCAGGAGGTCCTCATCTAGTGGGTCTGTTGATAGACCATGGAAGTGTGGTTGCACAGAATGCAAGTCAAGCAATCACAGTCTTTGAGTGGACCAAGAGAGTCCTCATCTAGTGGGTCTGTTGATAGACCATGGAGTGGCAGGCTGCGTCATAATACCAGCCCTGCAAATGTGATTACTACATCACGTAAAGGAAAAGAGAAAGTGGTTGAGCCCCTTGGTATGCCTGACATTTCTGCAGGGCATTCTCATGTTGATGGAGAGTCTAGTGGCTCAGATATGAGCCTTGATGAGGAGCTTGGGATCCCAGCTATGAGAACACCTGGTGTAAAGAAGGCTATGGAAGCCATGAATGAGAAGCTGCGAAGATCTGGGAGAGTGAGAAATCCTGTGCAGAGATTTACCTATGATGGTTATGTGGCACATCACTATGCATATATGGCAAAGGTTGTGCAGGTTGTTGAGCCCACATGCATTGATGAGGCTGTTGGAAATGTGTGTTGGGAGAAAGCTATGGATGAGGAGATGGATGCACTATATGGAAATGAAACTTGGGATTTAGTGCAATTGCCAGAAGGCAAGAAAGCCATTGGATGCAAGTGGGTGTACAAAGTTAAACATAACAGTGATGGAAGCATAAACAGGTACAAGGCTAGATTGGTAGCCAAAGGATATGCGCAGACATATGGGATTGATTATGAGGAAACTTTCAACCCAGTTGCCAAGATGGCAACGGTGAGAGTTGTGATAGCAGTGGCTGCGTCAAAGCAATGGTCTTTACATCAGATGGATGTAAAGAATGCATTCTTGCATGGGGATTTGCAAGAAGAGGTGTATATGTTGCAGCCACCTGGTTATGAGGATGTGGGTCACCCCGAGCATGTTTGCAGGTTGAAGAAAGCCTTGTATGGCTTAAAGCAAGCACCAAGAGCATGGTCTGACAAGATTTCTGAATATCTTGTCACTATTGGCTTTCATGTACCCAATGCAGATTTCTCATTGTATGTGAGACATGGTGATAGAGGGGTTGTGCTTGTGGTCATCTATGTAGATGACTTGATCATTACGGGGGACCATGATGCAGAGATGTAAAGATCTTGCTTAGACAGAAGTTTGAGATGAAGGATCTGGGGGAGCTCAGATATTTCTTGGGCATTGAGGTGATTAGGTCACCACATGGTATTGGATTACTGCAGAGATAGTATGGCTTGGACATGTTGTCCAAGTATGGTATGACAGGCTGTAAGCCTATTTCTGTGCCATTGGATCAAAATGGCAAGTTGAGTGCAGATTCAGGAGAGATTCTATGTACAGACGCATAGTAGGAAGTTTGATCTACATGACGATCACCAGACCAGATTTGAGCTATGCTGTTGGGTTGGTGAGTCAGTTTATGCAGGTTCCACGGAAACCGCATTTGGATGCAGTGAGACGCATACTGAGGTATGTGAAGTCTACTTTGCATTGTGGACTATTCTATGAGACTGGGACAGAGATATGTATACATGGGTACACAGATGCTGATTGGGCTGGTAGTATCTCAGATAGAAGATCTACCAGTGGATTCATGTTTTCTTTGGGGAGTGCTGCTGTGACTTGGAGCAGCAAGAAGCAGCCTACGGTTGCTCTATCCAGTACAGAGGCCGAGTACAGAGGAGCTGCTATGGCAGCATGTGAGGTAGCTTGGTTGAGAAAGCTACTTGCAGATTTGGGTCTATCAGTGGATAGACAAGTTGTCATTTTCTGTGACAACATTAGCAGTATACAGTTGGCCAGGAACCCAGTCTTTCATGCTCGTACGAAGCACATAGAGGTCCACTACCACTTCGTCAGAGAGAAGGTCTTGGCAGGAGACCTTGACCTTGTTTATGTCAGCATAGAGGATCAGGTAGCTGACATCTTCACCAAAGCATTGGGTACAGAGAAGCTCCGCAGATTCAGGGCTTCGCTTGGTGTACATGAGATGGAGTTGAGCTCGAGGGGGAGTGTTGAGATATCGAGCTCTAGTGAGGCGGTGGACACTGATGACCCGCCTGGGGGATAGGCCCCGCACTTACACCACTGGCATGGTTGGTGAGATCTTGGGTGATATGCGGCCAGTGGGATGACAGGCTATGTGACAGCCACTCTAGAGACTGGCATAGTTATAGCGCCAGCTCATTTAGTCGGGTTCATACTATAGAGAACCCGTGTATGTATTGGTTGAGTACCTTTCATATTGTGTGTACTCTTATTCTTGTATATGGTGTGTTGAGTGTTGAGTAGAGAAGAAGAAGATTTTCAGCCTCTCACCTTGTGTGTTCTCTATTAGGGTTTTCTGAGTGTGTGTGTGTGCTTGCAAGAGCTCAAGCTCTCTTCCCCCCTGCATCTTTTCACAATAGTCATTCCACCTTCTTATATTTAAGATATAAGAAAACATGATCAATGTTAAACAAAATCTAATATACATTAATATATAGTAATCTGATATATATATATATATATATATATATCAAGGGTATCTCTTCAAGTTAGCTAGATACAAAGAGTGAGAACAAAATCTCTTGTTCTCAATATTTCTCTACTCCTTAGGCTATGGCTATGGCTTGTTGGTCTCCATGGATTCTTTAACTGACTTGGACTCCATTTCAACAGGCTTCACTTTAGCCTTTCTTTCCTTCTGTGACACTTTTGTTGTTTTCTTCTTTGTGGATGCCCCAAATTTCAATGGAGATATTGTGGGCAAACCCTTATTTTTTGATATCTTTTTTTTCCTCTTTTGTGGTGGTAGTGTGAATCTAGATAAGGGGGAAGGTATACTCAATTTGCAAGTATAAGTCTAATTACCTCTGCTCTCACTCACCATATATATATATATATATATATATATATATATCTGTGTGTGTGTGTGTGCATGCACGCGCGCGCGCATATATAACATGAAGATGTAAACTGCAAAAAAATACAATTGAAACAAATCTTAGTATATAATCTTTTCATCGCAAAATTCAAAGCTCACAACAAAAAGTTCTACAATAGGTCAAGGTGCTATATTTTAACCCATCGAAAAGAGACACTAAAAACATCTGCCCCTCATGTAGGCACATTGCATCTTCTACCACTAAGGGCCTAAAACAACTCCACCTTAGTGAGTGTCACCTGGAACATGAACTCATGAGCTACTAAATCTAAGCCTAGAACCCACAAGTACGCGAAGTATAAGTTCTTGCATGGCAGGTGCTTGCTCTTTCATTTTTGAAACCCTTCACATGTGCATCCCAAAAAGTCAGCTACTTTGACATAGAGTAGGTCACACTCTTTGTTTAGTATAGGATCCAGATAACCACAAGGCGGTCTTTATAAGGGACATTTTATCTTCTCGAGAACATGATGGGGAAAAACCTATGCTATGCTTTGATTTCTTCCCATTAAACAAGAATTAAAACATTTCAATTTTGCACATCATAAACACAAACTTATAACCTCTCAAAACATGCAAATACACATATGAATCATCATCTTCATCATTATCCTCATCTTTGTCTATCTCCAATAGAAAAGAATTGTAAGATATCAAACACCAAAAAGTACACGATTGCTAGATGGAGTGTGTTGCATGCGTGAAGAGGAAGAGGTGGTTGGATAAGGAAACCCAATCACGAACCATTACCACCATGCATGAACCCCTTAAATCCATCCTGTGAGATCCCTCTACCCCCTTCGCGCCCCGGACTCCCGGTATAGCTGACAGAGCGGAAGCAGCCCCCTCGTGTGCGGGGCAGGGTTTCTCACTCGGGGCCTTGCCCACAAATGTCTGGGCACGAGACTAGGCTAGTGGTCACTCCGAAAATTGAAACCGGGAAAATTTCCCATGCCCGGAAAGCGGGGACGATTCCACCTTTTTGAATTTTCTTAACGAATTTTTCTAACGAGATCAATTCTAAACTATCCTTCTCCTAAATAAACTAGATAGAAGGAAACTATCTCTGATATAATTTGATCATCTGAGTAATTTCAACGCTTTTTTCCTGATCAAGATCAGGCGCACAGGTGTTGATCCACTCAATTGAGAAATTTATCAGGGAATTAACTAGCTACTCGAATCCTAGCGTAATCCTAAGATTTTTCAATTTGATTATTAAAACTCCACTCTCCGTTGGAACTAGCTGGTCAACAACGAGATCCAGTAAACAGATTACAATAATCACTTCATCACCATACATATATATATCTTCCTCGACATACGCATGGGTGTCCTAAGCACCACGAGCCCGTGCATCGCCTGGTTAGAACCCTCCAGGATCCTCCTTAGGTGTCCTGGCACTTCACTCAGGGACCGCTTCGTCGGCCCTCGCCCATCGTACCAAAAGCACACCATTTTTCACCATACCCAGGCTGGTCAAGACCTGGGCAGGTTTTTGCCGCGTGAGCTGTCCCTCGAACACTCCCCGCCACAGCTGTTGCAACTGAACTTCCCTTAGTTAAATATATATGCCAAATGCTCCCTCCAGCATTCTGGCGTAAGACAATCCTTTAAGAAAACAGGGTTTCTATGCAAGTTTTGATTTTGATTTTGTTTGAAAACCATGAATAATCTTAAATCCATATCCCAATACTTCTAGATCCAGGTCTGAATTCCAAACAGAATTCCTCGAGTTCTATTAACTTGATCCTTAGATCAAAATCAAAAGTCTTAACTTAGTTTCAGATTCGGTGGGGGATTTGAGTACATTTTTCCTGAACTGGGCACACCGTCATTGATTGAAATTGACGAAGGAATTAGGTCTTGGTCAATAGTCTGAATCAGAGTGTGGGTCTGGAAAGGTTCTTCCTAAACTATCTTTCTCGAAAGGTACTAGTTCAATTTCTCTTTTTCTACATTTCGTTCAACGAATATTTGCTTACAGATTTCTAAAACATGAATTTCTTATGAGAAATAAAATAAAATAATCATTTATCTTGATCTCTGACTTTGATAGCCAGGTGCAAGGCCATGGTGACTTCCGTGCACTGGTCTGCCTTATGTGCATAAGGCATGGGCGCCCTCACAAGGCATAGGCCAGCATTGGGCCATGGTAGCCTCCCCTTAACGTCGACCACAGAGGCCTCCCGCCACCTTCTACGTGCAGGCGCCAGGCCTACATGCTGTTCCTCCTTCTCTCTACGCGAGTGGCACCCTCTCTCTCTTTCTCATACAAGACATGCACACACCCATACACTCTCTCTCTCTCTTTATGTATAGAGTTCACACACATACATTAACAACAAACAAACAAACAGGCTTACCTCCTCCTCCTCCTCCTCCTGTTCTTCACATTAGCCAGAGAAAGAAACGCTCCCTCTCTCTTTCTCTTATATGCTCTCAAGAGGTTGGCGGGTACCAACGGGTGCTAAAACTACCCACCCTTCCATTTTTAATTTGAAACTTTTCATCTGTAACCACATTAGGGTCTCCAAACTTGCGTTCCCACCTAACCATCCTCAAAGCTTGAGCTCGAAACTCATCATACTAACCCTCGTTCTCTCCCCCTCGATCCCTCTCTTCTCTCTACCCACTTACATACAACCTCCTCTTTATGTACAAAACAATGTTAATCGTCACCATTCCCATGCAATGTGCATATACCAATGGACAACATCGACAATCATGATGCATGCAAATACCATGACATTCCACACACGCATGCTTTCAAATACTATGGAAATGCATCCAAAATGACCATAATTGACCCTATTTAAACCCTAAAAATTGCTAAAAATGGCTTCGATCTAGGGGTCATCATTCCCATGCAATGTTAATCGTCACCATTCCCATGCAATGTGCATATACCAATGGACAACATCGACAATCATGATGCATGCAAATACCATGACATTCCACACACGCATGCTTTCAAATACTATGGAAATGCATCCAAAATGACCATAATTGACCCTATTTAAACCCTAAAAATTGCTAAAAATGGCTTCGATCTAGGGGTCATCATTCCCCCCCACACTGAAATGTCGATATTTATTCACGACAAATACCATGGATAAACATTCCTTCTCCGTTGTAGTGTAATTTCTCTCTGTCTCTGTCAAATTACGACTCGCATAATAAATCGGATGGTCTACCTTCTTATCATCTGCTTGATAAAGAACTGCTCCTACACCTGTGTGTGAAGCGTCTGCATGAATATGAAAAGGTTTAGACCAATCTGGGGGTATCAAAACTGGTGCTTTTATCAATCGATCTTTGATCATATCAAAAGCCTCCTGACAATCTTGTGACCATTCAAAGGGTACATCCTTCCAAAGAAGAGTAGTTAAAGGGTTTACCACCGAAGCAAAATTCAATATGAATCGGTGATAATAATTAGCATGTCCCAAAAACCCTCGTAATTGCTTCATGGTTGTAGGAGCAGGCAAATCACGTATCTTATTGATTTTACTATCATCCATAGTAATGCCCTCAGATGAAATCACGTGACCTAACAAGATTCCTTTCTTAATGCCAAAAACACATTTCTCTGGATTCAAGGAAATACTGGTTTGCTGACAACGATCAAAGACCTTAGCCAACTTCTCAGGCATATCTTCCTCATCCCCTTGAACTGAAAAATCGTCCAAAAAGATTTCCATTTTGTTGAAATGAAGCCATCATCACCCGTTGGAAAGTACATGGAGCATTACATAATCCAAATGGCATCACTTGATAAGCATAAGTTCCCCATTCTGTTGTAAAAGTGGTTTTTGGTTGATCATCTGGGTGGATTTGTATTTGATTATAACCGCTAAAACCATCTAAGAAGGAATACAATTTATGCCCTGCTACTCGGTCTAGAACTTGATCAGTGAAAGGCAATGGAAAGTGATCCTTCTTAGTCTTATCATTTAGCTTTCGATAATCCACACAAATTCTAATCTTATGATTTTTCTTTGGAACAATTACAATTGGGGAAACCCACTCACTGTATGCCACAGGATAAATGAAACCCGCATCTAACAGCTTTGTTATTTTTGCTTTCACAAGCTCTACATAGATAGGGTTTGTGCGCCTTTGACATTGGCATACCGACCTAGCGTTTGGCTCTAAATCGATGTAATGCTGGCATATCTCAGGTTTCACTCCCTGCAAGTCTTTATAGGACCAAGCAAAGACATGTTTGTATGTTTGTAGAACCTCTCTCAATCTAGTTAAGGTTCGTTCTTGCAATTGACTCCCCAATGTAAAGCATTTTCCCTCTTCAACTTCCCAGCGCTGAGTAATTTCTAATGCATCAGAAACAAAGGCTGATCGTCGACGAGATCTAGCTTGTATAGGTGGATGGTCTCTCACTTTGAAACAAACATTTTCTAGAAACTTTTGCTTGGTATTACACTCCTCCTCCTCTTCGTGCGAAGAATGAGCACTTACAAGACTTTCATGGGTATAAGGTATCACCATTAAAGGGTCTATTTCCTCTTCATCATTGATAGGCTCCTCAATTTGGACCATAAAAGCATCCCTCACTACCTCAATCATCTTGAAATCAGTCCAATCATTGAACTCTCCTCCATCACCTCCTATTGTTTCATTGTATTGTGCTTTCAAGAACTCTTTGGAAAATGACTTATTTTTCCTTCTACTCATCTTTTGCAACGACAAGCCATCCTCACTCTTTTTATCTTTTTGCTTATATCTCTCACATTCTCTGAGCAACTTTCAAGTATACCTCGCATTATATTTGAGTTCCTGTCAACAACGACCAATCTCACGATCTTTTTCTCGAAGTAAGGCTTCCCAAGAAGTTTCTTCTTCATGACGGCACTCTTCAAGTTGCAAGGTCAAATCTTGCAAATGTCTAATTTTTATCTCAGCTCGTCCCTTATCTTCCTCTAGCAGCTTCACCTTCTTTAATAATGCGTCCATAGACTCACTAGAAAAAACTCGTTCTAGCTCTAACTGCTCTTGCAATTTCTCAATAAGGGCATATAGCTCTTGGTGCCTTGCTTTATCCCCATCGTCTGCTCTCCTCTGCTCGATTGTATCCATGCAAAAGCAATCCACTACACACTCCTCTGGTGATGACAACCAATCGGTAATGTCATTGTCAGAGTCATTCTCCGAAGAAAAATGCACTCGATATTCTCCCATACCGGCATCCAAAGCAAAGTTAGAGCACTCTCTCTTTTGCATTATAGGCTCATCCGTATCAACCATTTGCATTTGATACCCATTTTGAAGAAAACAAGCATACTTATCTTTATTTAATGCAAAGCGTTCTTGGACTACTTCCTCACCAACGGATGTATCACTTCCATATCCCGTCATTTCTTCGGTTGTAGAAGGTGGTTTAGTGAACTCCCTCAAGAATTCTTTAGACACAACCCTCAATTGAACTCTATCCGTGCGTGGACCTATGATTATTATCCCTTTATGCCAATTTTTAACACATCGAGCTTGTACTAACCAAGGTCGTCCTACCAAGATTGGAAACGCTGCACCATAGGAATGCGGTCACACTACTAGATAGGTAACGCAAAACTCCAATCCAGCTATTATAGTCTTTACTCCTTGAAGCAGACCTAATGGTTTCACTCAACATTGATCTGCTACTCGCAACATGATATTTGTGGGCTCTAAACCCTTTAGGCCCAACTCTTCCATTGTGTGTTCAGTCATGAGATTCACCGTAGCTCCTCTATCTAGCTGTACCCCCATGACCTGATGATGTCCAATTTCTACCGTAATAGTCGGAGCCTCAGAATCCATAAACATATCAATTGCTTGCACTCCTGTTTCCAAAGGTTCTTTAGGGGTCACTTCTTTTCTCACCCGCGAACGTCGACGTGCAAGTCGTTGATACATCTGCTTTCGACATATTGGAGAGATCTCCGCTAATGTAGGTAGACTAATAGACACCTCACACCGTTCCAACATATCCCATAAATCAAATTGAGGTTTTGGATCAACTTTAGCACCTATCCCGACCTTCTTAGCACGTGGTACTTTTAATCTATCAGGGAAAGGTGTTACACCAAGTTGGAAGTGAGGGCCTTTTCCTACGCGTGCTATGGGAGTTGATCAGGCGATTGCTCATCCGACACACTGGCTCTTGACTCTCTGCAACTTCCTCTAAAGATGCCTCCTTAAGCATGCTTACTTTTCCTCCTTCTAATTGGGTTGATTTCGGCAAGCTTTCCGTAGTCCTTTGCACTTTCCCCTGGGATCTAGTGACAACTCCCACCATTGGATGATTATGAGAAAATGTCACCTTTCTAGATTTTGTGTCTGCCGATTCTTTCCTAGCACCTACTATAGGGACTACTTCCACTAAATTTGCTGAAGTACTTGGACCCTCATCTACAATTTGCTTCCCTTTGTCCCCTATTAATTTTGCATTACTTTTAGGGCAATCTTTCTCCTCGTGGCCCTCCTCACTGCATTGCTTGCATAAAGGAACATAATCTTGGTGTGCCCTTGCATTCGGGCAATATGCAGCAATGTGGCCTTCTTGGTGGCAGTTCCAACAAATCACTGTTCCTTGGGTAATTGTATTAGGACTTCCATATCCTTGATAACCCCGGCCAAAATATGGCCGATATGGTGACCCTGGCCTTTGTCCCCTCATTCCACGTTGCCCTCGCCCTCGTGCAAATGGAGGTCGGCCCCGGGCTTGTGCGAGTAATCCTTGCTGCAATTGTTGCTTATAGGGTTCTGGGATTCCTCTTTGCATGAAAGGTCGAGGTGGAGGTCCAATTTCATAAGTAATATTATTCTTATCCATGCAATTAAAATTAGTGTTCATCCCCTGTGCTTGCCGTCTCTCATGTGCTTGCTTAATGAAGCAATTTTCCTCTGTATGATTGTTTTTCAAGCTGTAAGATTCCTCTCCCAACCCCTTTTTGATGTCTAGTATCTTCCCCTGTAATCAACCCCTCTTCAGAAATATAAAGACCTTGTTTCTAACTATTTTAGCCTAGAGAGAGAAAATATTCTAGAGAGAGAATATTCAGATTTTGAATATTTTTGGATAGAAAAATATCTCTTATAATTCAGATGAGTTCCCCTGAAACAAAAATTCAAAAAGAATTTTCCAATGTGCAATTGGAATTAATTGGAAATAGGTATAAAGAACCTTAGTCTAAGGGTCTAGATTTTCAGAAATCTTTAGACTATGGTCCAATTAAGGTTCCTATGGGCCAATAGCATCAATCCATGTGTAGGGAGTAGATAAATCCAATTTGTAAAAAAGAAGATACCCAAAAATGAGTAAATGCTCACATAAGGTGAAGAGTTGAAAATGTACAGGGTTTATTAGTAAAAAACTATGAGCAATATTAAAAATATGAGATATTTTGGGAATAATGATTTTATTATGACACATATGTAAGGAAGGGGAGTCCCTTAAATGCTCACATAAGATGAAGAGTTGAAAATGTACAAGGTTTATTAGTAAAAAACTATGAGCAATATTAAAATGATTCCATTATGACACATATGTAAGGAAGGGGAGTTCTTTAAAGGATGTGCATATTTCACATAAGATGAAGAGTTGAAAATGTACAAGGTTTATTAGTAAAAAACTATGAGCAATATTAAAATGATTCCATTATGACACATATGTAAGGAGAGAGAGTTCTTTAAAGGAGGTGCATATTTCACATGCTTGAATGAGTTTTAAACTCATAAAAATTGAGATATTTCATCTCTCCTCTCTCCTCATTTAAGTCTAGTTCCAAAAAGTTAGCTTAACTGACCTAAAAATGGTCAAATATTGACCAAACTGATTTAGAAAATTCTAGAATCAGTTTGTTTGGTTAGGAGCTCAATTTTTCCTATAAATAGAAGCCTCCCCCTTGTTGAAAAATAGATAGTGTTTATGCATCGTTACTCTACTCCACCTAAGCCAAGAACTGTGAATTCATTTAATAATTCACTAGTTTTTGGAGCTTCCCTCTTTCTTCAATCCCCATTAGTGGCTCCATCAACATACTTAACCAATTGATTGGTTGGGGGCCTCTACCGTGAAACAAAGAATCAAGCAAGTTGTAAGGTAATTAGTGAATATTGATCTTTCTATAATTTCTCAATGTTTCTCTCTTCTCAACCCCTCTCAAGCTTGAGAAGTTTAATTGGTATGGTTTTTTTTTTAAATGCTATTGAAGTTTGAATAGTAGTGAAGAGTTACATAATGCTATTGAAGTTAATTTTCATTTATGTTTAAATTCTAATGATTTTTATGTAAATTCTCTCTCTCACGCAAGAAATGGTCATACTCATGACCCATTCTCAATCCAAATCAAGCTTTTCATAAAGCTTTTCCTTAACCCAAGATTAAGCTATGCTTGAGGCCAAATTAATGCCTTTTTTCTATGCTTTTAGTTTATGTATATTAATGATTCAATCCATTATGGATTAATAATCCAATTAGAGATTATTTTAATTATTTCCTTAATGATAAGCATTATCCCTTAGAAAAATTGAGATTTATCAGTCATAGCAGCGGAGCTATGGCAAAATTTTTATAAAAATTATGCATAAAATAATCTCATTCAAAGCATAAAAAGAGGACTTCCTACCATATTCTAGGAATTATCATCCTAGATTAATTGAAAGAATTTCATTATAATCATGGAGAAATTGAATTTTAATATCATGCATAAAGGATAAGTTTTTATATCAAAAGTGTTATTTTTACCATTTTTATTTCATGCATAGAAGTATGCATAATGGATAAATTTTTATATCAAAAGTGTTATTTTTACCATTTTTATTTCATGCATAGAAGTATGCATAATGGATAAATTTTTATATCAAAAGTGTTATTTTTACCATTTTTATTTCATGCATAAGATTATGCATAATGATAAATTTTTACATCAAAAGTGTTACTTTTATCATTTTTATTTTCATGCATAGGAATATGCATAATGATAAATTTTTATATCAAAAGTGTTACTTTTATCATTTTTATTTTCATGCATAGGAATATACATAATGATAAATTTTTATATCAAAAGTGTTACTTTTATCATTTCTATTTTCATGCATAAGAGTATGCATAATGATAAATTTTTATATCAAAAGTGTTACTTTTATCATTTTTAATTTTCATGCATAGAAGTATGCATAAGAGTTGATTATTTTATTATAAAAGTGTGACTTATATCATAATTGAATTTCATGCATAGAGGTATGCATAAAAGTTGATTATTTTATTGTAAGAGTGTTACTTTTATCATATTGGATTTCATGCATATAGGTATGCATAAAAGATATTCTTTTTATACTAAAAGTGTGATTTTTCTCATAAATGGATTTTATGCTTAACTTAGATGCATAAGAGAAATTCTTTTATTCTAAAAGTGTAATTTCCTACCAAACTGAATTTATGCATAAGAAGATGCATAAAAGATTGATTTTAATTTCGAAAGTGTTAGTCTCCTTAAATGGAATTTATGTATAAATAAATGTGTAGAGAAATCTTATATCAAATATAAGAATTCTCTTTTTTTTTTTTTTTAAGATATGAAATGTGATAAGATGTGATAAGAGGTGTATGAGATGTGATAAGAATTGATAAGATGCGTATGGAAAGTGATAGGATGTGATAAGATGTGTATGGGATGAGGTAAGAAGTGTATATGATAGAATAGGATGTATATGGGTTGTGATAGGGCGAGAATGGATGTGATGTAAAAGATTAGATGTGAAGACATATGGGGTTACATGAATGGGAATGTGGAAATGGATGTATGTATGTGGATGTGTGGATGTGGAGATGGGAGTATGGATGTATGAATGTGAAAGTGGATGTATGAATGTGAAAATGGATGTATGCATGAAGATGTATATGCATAGATGTGAATGTGGATGTAGATGTGGATGTATAGATGTGAATGGGAATGTGGATGTGGATGTATGTATGTATGTGGATGTAGATGTGAATGTATAGATGTGAATGGGAATGTGGATGTGGATGTATGTATGTATATGGATGTAGATGTGGATGTATAGATGTGAATGTGGAATGTGGATGTGGATGTATGTATGTATGTGGATGTAGATGTGGATGTATAGATGTGAATGGGAATGTGGATGTGGATGTATGAATGAGGACGTGATAATGGATGTATGCATGTAGATGTGGATATATGGATATGAATGTGGATGTGGATGTGAATGTGGATATGGATGTGGATGTGGATGTATAGATGTGGATATGGATGTGTATGTATGAATGTAGATAAGGGATGTGGATGTATAAATGAGGATGTGAAAATGGAGGTATGCATGTAGATGTGGATGTATGGATGTGAATATGGATGTGGATGTGGATGTATAAATGAGGATGTGAATGTGGATGTGAATGTGAATGTGGATGTATGGATGTGGATATGGATGTGTATGTATGAATGTGGATATGGGATGTGGATGTATAAATGAGGATGTGAAAATGGATGTATCCATGTAAATGTGGATGTATGAATGTGAATGTGAATTAATGTGTCGTCGATATGAGGAAATGGATGAGAATGAGTACACATTGAATGGAATGTGGAATAAGTAATGTGGACTAAGGAGGGATAATGTGGAAAGACGAGAGTTTGATTTAGAAACTGCATTTTGTGACTAATGACTGTTTTATGTCAAGAATGCTGGGGAAGCATTTTGACCATCTTGTGGATTAAGGTCATGAAGACCTAACTGTTAAAGTTGCAACTGCTGACGGAGAGTCAATGGAGGACGTCTCGCGTAGCAAGGTCGACCGAGGTCTTGACCAGCCTCGGTTCGATTTAAATGGTGAGCTTCCGGTACGGTGGATGAGGGACCAAGGAAGCGGCTTATGAGTGAAGCGCTAGGTCACCTGCGAAGGATCCTAGAGGGTGCTGACCATATGGTGCTCGGGCTCTGGGTCGCCCAGGATACCCACGCGTGCGTCGAGGAAGATATTGGAACAAGGAGTAAGAGTTGTTTTGTGAAACCGGGCATGGATCTGGTTGATTGACCTTGCTGGTCTTCAATGGATGAGTCCATGGCTCTTTATATGGATCTGTTGGTTGATCTTGCTGATCTTCAACGAGAGTCCATCTTGATTTTTATAAGTGATTATATTGCCGAGTATTATGGGCTAGGAACTATTGAAAAGGCCCCTGTGTGGACAGGTGGTGAGCGTTCTAGTTGCCAATGATGCCATAGATACTCTGATGAAGGAATGATGGGAAATTATGAATCAACCGGATAAATTGGAAGATTATGATCAGTGGTACTATGGTTTCATTAAAGGATTGTTTTAAAGTTAGTTGATGCTAAGAAAAAGGCAATTTCATATTGGGTGTGTAAGTGGTGTGGCTAGTTCTATGTTTGCATGAACTTCCGGCTAGGGGGCCTTGGAACTCTTTTCCTTGGTACCCGGGACAAAACCTAACCAAATTCCAAAATTGGATCCCATCACTACAGTGGTTGGGCGGTTGGCTAACCCATGGGATCGGATGGGGTTAGGCTGGACTGATGGATCCGTAAATCGAGACTCAAACTTTTGTTTTTACGATAGATAAAATAAATCCCGGACAGTAACTGTTCTATGGATAGGAATCAACGGCTGTGCCTCTTGAATGGGGAAAAAAGCGTTGATCCCAATGATCCAAGTGCAAGTTTCTTCCTTAATCTGACCATGTATCTTATAGATGCAATTGGATCAGCTCGAACAGAAATGTTCTTGACTACGTTAGAGTAAAAAGTTATCCAGGTGGAATCGCCCGTGCTTTCCGGTAAAGGAAGTTTTTCCGGGTTCGGTTTTGGAACAACCGACGGATTAGTCTCTTATCCGGATATCCGTGGGTGAGGCCCGAATGTGGGACCCCTGTCCCGCGCGAGAAGTGCTACTTCCGCTGCTAGTATCGTGAATCCGTTGCTCGGTGGGAACAGGGATCTCACACAAGCAATAAGTACAAAACAAGATTCGTGGTTGATCAGGTACGACTTGAGATACAGTAGGACACTCTGTAGCCAAGTGGCCATAGCCATGACATTTCCCACACCATATATTCGATCGGGGTGGACTTTGCGCACTGGCTTGCATAGTAGGCAGCTGTGGCTCTATAGCCATAATGTCCCTTACTGGAGCTCGCACAGCACTTAAGATCTCCTCTTTAAAATTTCCCAACACACTTGTCACAATGTCCCCCACCCTTGCCTCGCTCACTAAAGGTGGTGGTGGTTAGTTCCATTTTTCTCATAGGCTCCCATTTCTTCTTCTTGGGGTTAGTTCCATTTTTCTCTCCTAGTTTGTGAACTAATTCAAAGTTGTACTACCATTTCACTTCGTCTTTTATGCAGTCTTAGGTGCCCATATAGTAAAGAAAATCATTCTTCCTAGAGAACTTAGGAGGCACAAAATTCTCTTTGTCTCAAGACCATTTAGTGCTTGTTTCTCTTGTTCTCACTTCGGATTAAGGCTTGTTTCCAAA
Organism: Cibotium barometz; assembly: GCF_041138505.1. Classification (NCBI taxonomy): domain Eukaryota; kingdom Viridiplantae; phylum Streptophyta; class Polypodiopsida; order Cyatheales; family Cibotiaceae; genus Cibotium; species Cibotium barometz. The sequence goes on from NC_141082.1 coordinate 49,736,579, forward strand.
AATTCCTATGACTCTTATAAAACTTGCATTTCGGTTTGTCATTGGGTTTAGGAGCATGCCTTCTTGGACCTTAAGAGAATCAATCTCACCTTTTCTAACTCTTCCTCAAGAATTATATCATCTTCGTCCTATTTAAATTCATCTAAGGCATCTAAGCAATCATGATATTTACCTCCATTTGCTATATCTTACTTTGATTAAAAGACTTCCATTACTACTGAGACCATGTCTCCAAGTATCTCTTTTTCTTCATAGTACTTAATTGGGGGGGTTAGAGATTGCCTTTATCATCCTAAAATAAAACTTCTTAGTTCTACTAGGATGATCAATTTTGAAATATAAAACCACAATTATTTTTTGTTTTTTATGGAGGAAAATATGATTTCGCTTATCTATTTTGAAACATGTATAATAGACTTGGATTTGCCACAGCATAGATAGTGGAAATATTATACACATGGGAGTGTATTTTTACTTTGTCTCACAAGTTTGAGAGAGATAGAGAGATATAGAGAGACATAGTTGTGTGCATGAGTGTGTACGAGAGAGAGAGAGAGAGAGAGAGAGAGAGAGGAAAATAAAGAAAAAAAATGCTTGTGGAATTGATTTTTATAGGTCATCATCATGACCCATGAATTTCTAAATACCTTAGACTTCTCATGTACACTAAACCTCCTTGGATTCTCAAGTGACCTATGACTTTCCAAGTACTCAACATCTCTTCAAATTCTAGAGTGACCCATGACTTTCCAAGTCCTTTGGAAACAAATAGACATAAATTAAAAATTACCTTAATACATCAACCCTTCAATAAACATTACTCAATGTCATCCTCAAACTAATTGTTGAATTTTGAATTTTGCAGTCATTGTGGGGGGCACTATGTTGTATCCATCTAAGTCACATAATTTAGTTTGTTTGGGCAGTGCACATGTGAAAATTGTTGCGAAGACATGATTCCACTTGAGAGTTTCAATTAAGTGCTCAAGAAATGACATTTGAATTTTTGCCTCATCGATGATACTCCTATCAACAATCACATCATCTTTTCTTAGATCTTTGCATGATGCTCCACACATCCACAAATCTTCTTGTCCCCTTGAAACATTGTCAACTTGGAATTCTCAGAGGATGTAGAGTCAAACTCTTCCACAAGAGAGTGTGTCACATCCCTATAAGAGTGAGCTTTCAATTTAACCCTCATGAGATGACGTTCTTGTTTTTGAGGTACAAGTAATTGTAATCCTAATTCTGTATCATTTTGAATTGTCTCACAAATGGTATTCCCATTATCACTTCATAGTTCATGTTCCTCGCTCCCAATACTTATCTCACTTGTTCTTGCAAACTCATTTCATGGCATGCAACCTTCATTGTGAAGAATTAAAAGGGGCTTGATTCCTAGATAATTTAGCAATGTGGATACAATTATATGTGGTATGAATGTAGTTACACTTGCACAATTGACAACATTTCTTTGTCAAAGAATAATTTCACCATTTATAGGGTAGGGCATTGCTCAATCGTGTGAGGACCTCCACATGCTCCACAGGTATAAGGTCTTGAAGTTGGTTGAGAATATGTCTATCTTGATAAGAGAGATGATAAATTACACCCAAATTCTTTAACACTAGATCCGTAATCTATTGTGTATTAACCTCCTTAATCGAAGAGACACTAGAGCCTAATCCTCCTCACACTGCTGATTGATTACCATGGCTAGAGTTGCAGAACATGTCCAAGTTATCATCATAATCTATATAATCTAAAGAGAACTAATTAAAGCTCATGTGATTCTTTGCATATAGGTGAGCATGTAAAGTTTATGGTGTAAGCCCTCTAGGAAGATATCATCATAATCTATAACATCTAAAAGCTCATGTGCTTCTTTGCATATAGGTGAGCATGAAAAGTTTATTGTGTAAGCCCTCTAGGAAGATAGGGATTAATCTCCCTCGGCTAGGGTTTTTGTCATTTGGACAACTTGTCATGTATTACTTAAGCCTATCCACACAATCTTGCATAGAATTGTGATATTTCTACTTAAAGGCATAGATATGCATGAGAGCATTATGTTTGATCCCTATTTTTGAGAAGGTAGCAATAAAATTCTTTTCAAGGCTTTGAAGTATTGTAATTACTCCCAGCTGTAAGTTTTGGAACCATGATAGTGCCTTATCTTCTAGCATTAATCCAAATCTCTCTATTTGGGTATGAACATCCAAGACTTGTTATACCCTAACTAATTGCCTAAAGGAGCAGATATGGTTGTGCCTCTCCCTAGATTCATCACAAGATTTCACCAATTTTTGAAGCATTGATGGCCTTACTCATCGAGAATATTCATCCACAGTCCTCCTAGTAGGTCTTGGGCTCTAGGCCTAGGAGGCTTAATTCCCGATTCATGTGGCATCCCTAGATCTTTTAAAGCTGTATAGCTGCTGCTTATAGGAATACTTCGACCTCTTGTCTTAGGCACAAAAGTATGCCCAAACCTAGGTGGATTTGCTAGAGGTACACCACCCCAAAAATTTGGTCCTTACCATTATTTTTATTCAGTGGGTTACCCCATTGGTAAAAATGACTGTTTTAGGAGCTACAATCTCTGTAAAGAAAGTGTATCATCTAGAATAACTATCACATCAGGTCTAGAATAATAGGATGAACATTACTTCTAATTCATACTTCTAATATCCATCCAACTTGGCTTCCTAAACTTGTTTCCCCAATTATCACGGTATCTATTCCTCAAGTTTGTAGGTTGCCTAACTTTCCTCTCAACAAAAATAGTGCGGTGTTTTGGCAAATCTACTTCATTAGGAACTCAATGGAGTCTTCTTGGGCCCTTTTATTTGGCAGTTTAAGGGAGTCAAACCTTTTCACTTAAGAAGAAACGTTTTCTAATTTAAAGCTTCAAAACGGCTACTTTATTCGAATTTGAATTTTGGGGGGAAAATGGAATTTAAAATCTAGCGGATAAAACCATATCATGTAACATATCTATGGAAAGCTCTTGATGCGTAGATCACGGATCTGTAATCTCCGCTCAAATCGGAGCTTGTATGTAGAAGTTATGGAGGTCCGAAAATTGTAAAATTGCCCCCTCCCCTTTTTGGGGAAAAAAGTGCACCCTTTGACCACTCTTACACCTCTCTTACAAACCATTGGTTTTTGCTTACATGGCGGGCTCCTATTTGTCAAAAAGTTAAACGTTTCCATAACCTCATGGCAAATTAAAGGGCCCAAAAAGACTCCATTGAGTTCCTAATGTGAATGGACTTGTATTAGAATAGTAGACATTGTCAAGGTCCCCAAACAACATCATCATGGGGTCATCTTGATGAATCCTAGTCACATGGATTTGGCTAGTGTTTTCTCCATTTAGTTTTTCATACGTGTTTTCATTATTTCTTTCAAAACCATGTTGTTGACCAATCAAAATATCAACATTGGATTGGGTTTGCAACATACATGGTCTTTCATGCTTAATTTTTGACGCTCTCAGCATATTGCATCTTTGAGTGTACTCTATCTCACTCTTGGCATGACCACTTGGAATCAAGAATCCCATTGTGTTGGTATTATTTGGATCCTTTGCCACCTTATAAAGTGCTCCATTTGACCCCATGTACATGTTTTCTAGGTACTTGACCCATCGCTTTTGTTAAATGGGATGAGTAGGATTGCCTACCACTTTTGCCAAAAACTTGCTCTTAGGATCTTGATATATGTATGTGCCATAGGCATTGGTATCAACATAAATTAGCATTACATTGTATTATATGCTTGCAATTGGAGTTTTAAAGTTTTTCATGGGTTGTTTCCCTAAATTTGAAGTTGATGGTCTATTGTACATGCCTTGGAACACAGTCTTCCCCAAGTGAGAGATAATATTGAAGTCCCTAACAAATGAATAGCATCCAATCAATGGCACCATTCCCAATGAGTGAACCATTTCCAAGTAAGAATTAGAGGATGAATCCTTGTGAATGCTTTCAAGGTTGCAAATTCAGTGAGTTCCTTTGCCTCAAGAAGGTACTCAAGAGGCCATGTTAGATTCCTCGAAGGTGCCCTAGGCCTACCCAAATCTTAAATGTATAAATTTTTTATCATTCCTTTTAAGTGCAATGTGGTGATTGCTTTTAGTCCTTTTCTTTTTTATAAGGACAAGTGCAATTTGATGCTTTAAAGCTCTTTTCATGCATAGGAATGTGTTTTTGATGTGGGAATGGTCTCCTTTATGTGAAAAATGCATATGGAGCAAAAAATAATCAACTTTAGATTTTTGGACCAACCTAAATGCAGGTAAAAAAATGGAGGTCTTTTGGTCTAAATTTGGAAAAACTAACTTTAATGTTGGCTAAATTCCAAGTTAAAGTTAGTTCTCTCAATACATAATTCAAAATTATGGGTTTGTCAAATCATGCTTAAATTGCGGAATAATCTAGGTAGGACAAATATAGTGTCAAATTTTCACTAATTTTGCAATATATTGAGTTTTAAGGACAATTTCTTAGTTGTAGGTTCACATGTATGTTTAAAATACTATTAAGAACCCATTGGTATGCTTAACAGCTCTCTAGAATTAGGAGTTGCCTTCTCCTAGAATCACCTTATCATGGAGTCGCCTTCTCTTGGAGTTACCTTCTCTTGATGAGTAGGGTTTTTCTAATCTAACTTGATAGGATGGTTCCCCCATGCATATACACCGTCATTATGCCCTTACTTTGGTATTCGGCTACCTAAAACCCTCTATATTGAAGAGTCACTTTCTCTAGAGCAGAATTACCTTCTTTTTTGAGTAGAATTTTTGAGAGCATGTTACACACCTCTGTGAAGTTAGAATGTCCAAAACTGACTTAGAAAAGTAGAGTTACCTTCTCTCGAGTAGACTATTTTAACCTACTATTTCTAAATTTACGTCACAAATAGAGCCTAGATAGTCCAACACCAAAGTGTTGGTTATATTGTTCCCTAATCAAAAGCCCTACAAATTAGAGTCAGCTTCTCAAACTTAGCCATCTTAGATCTATACCCAAAGGTGCTTTTGAGGATGTGTGAAATTGAGAAAATTGAACCCTAGCTCACAATGCAATAGGGATGGACTAGGCCCACAATTGTGTACCTATACCTACAAAAGATAGACCAATATATCAACAAGCATACCAAGCATACCAAGCGTGCGGCACACAACCATGCACATAATCTCTACCTAACCTACTCCTAATAAAACAAAAGCAAATATAGAGAGGATGCAAGAGTAATTCGACCTCATTAATGATATTGTGGAATGAGTAATCCACATACCATTAACTGCTCAATCCCCATCCACCTATTTTAACCTATTTAGACTATGTGTAGTGGTCCTAATGGAGAATGTCTAGTCCCCTACCTTGTAATAAAGTTGAGTACAAGCTATTGACATTCACCCATAGTATGTGTGCTACACAAGTGTCAACCAAGGAACTCAACCTAGCTAGTGCACGAAAACTTGTGTAGTGGTCCTAATGGAGAATGGCTAGTCCCCTACCTCGTAATAAAGTTGAGTACAAGCTATTGACATTCACCCATAGTATGTGTGCTACACAAGTGTCAACCAAGGAACTAAACCTAGCTAGTGCACAGAAACTTATCCTTAATAAGATACCACTCTAACCTTACCCAATCCAACCCCACTCAACTCATAAGCTCGACACACCTCTACTCAATGCATAAGCTCTACACACCACTACTCAATGTGTAAGCTCTAAACACCTCTACTCTTCTCAAGTGAGAAAATAATGACAATTGAGGATATAATCATAGAATAGTTACAACTCTTAATTCTATCATGGCTCACTCAATAATTCTTAAACTCATACATTGAATTTGTATCCATTGACTCAACCCCTTCATTGCTACACTCCAATATACTCAATGGCTAAGATAATGAGCCCGTAGTGATCCACACACTCTTGCTACTCTTATATTCACAAAGAGGATAAGTCTATACATGCTACACAAAACAAGGAAAAAAGCAATCAATCATTGGGCAAGCATTTTAAGCATACATACTCTAGTATACTCAAACCCACATATTTTTTCCCCGTGCATATGTACACCCTCTTATCTACTCATTTTGGGGTGTGTACTTATCTTTTGTATCTACTCATTTTGGGGTGTGTACTTATCTTTTGTATCTAGCCCACATTTGATCATTCTAATCAAGTGAGTTTGTGTGCTCTCAAGCTTCTCTATCTTGTGTGTGTGCATTGTTGCAACCCTAACCCTAATTTGAACAATTGGTATCATAGCTAGCTCCCTTGATACTTGATCTAGTAGTTTGCCTCACTCCTCACATGACCCTGTTTTTCTATCTCCGATTGAGATACCCTCTTAGGAGAAGAAGGTATACATTGTAGTGTGTTGTATACAAAGTATATAGATTTTTCAGGGTTTGTGCGGCGTGATTCAGGCACGTTTTGGGCACCGCAAGGTTTCTGAAGACATTATAGAGAGGCATCATTTTGGATTGATTCTGCTCAATTTTGGGTGTTTGGGCTGTGCAGCGGAAAAGATTTGGTGTGCATAATAGCATCTACAGTGTCTTTAACAACATTGACCATCATACTTTCGCCACCAGTAACACTCTCTTCTCTACTTTGTGTTATTTTTCATACACTTTATAGCAGTCATCCGAGGTTGCATTTAGTGAATACTGAGTACCTGCCCACTGTGTTGAAATATTTTGCATCTAGTAGATAGTCATGGCTGGCAGTAGTGATGTATTCAACATGTTATATGCTGAGGACAAACTTGATAGGACTAACTACCCATTGTGTTCCTATATGATAAGGCATGTACTGGTTGCTAAAGGCCTTTGGAATGTGGTCAATGGTAGTGAAACTTGTCCTATTTCACAACCACTAGTGCAATGAGGTACTGTAGGTACATCTAAAGTAGAATCTGATACAAATATGGCTCCTCTACATGCATCACCAGTACCTCCCACTTTTATATGTTGAGGAGGACAAACTTGATGGGACTAACTACCCATTGTGGTCCTATATGATAAGGCATGTACTGGTTGCTAAAGGCCTTTGGAATGTGGTCAATGGTAGTGAAACTCATCCTGTTTCACAACCACCAGTGCAATGAGGTACTGTAGGTACATCTGAAGTAGAATCTGATACAGATGTGGCTCCTCCACATGCACCACCAGTACCTCCCACTGCTACTCAAATGAGATGGGATGGAAGAGATGCACAAGCACATGCATTGCTTCCACTTTCTGTGAAACAAAGCATTATTTTTACACCATACTCAGGCTGGTCAAGACCTGGGCAGGTTTTTGCAGCATGAGCCGTCCTTTGAACAATCCCCGCCAGCTATTGCAACCAAACTTCCCTTAGAAAAACACATATACCAAATGCTCCCTGCAGCATTCTAGCGTAAGATAGTCCTTTAAGAAAACAGGGTTTCTATGCAAGTTTTCAGTTTTGATTTTCTTTTGAATACAATGAGTATATCTTAATTCCGTATCCCAAGACTTCTAGATCACAGGTCTGGATTCCCAGGCAGAATTCCTTGAATTTTGAATTCTTGATCCTCAGATCAAAATCAAAGGTCTCAACTTAGTTTCAGATTCGATGGGTGATTTGAGTGTAGATTACTAAACTGGTCATATCGTCATTTCTTGAAACTGACGAAGGAGTTATGTCTTGGTCATAGTCTGATTCAGGGTTTGAGTCTGGAAAGGTTCTCCCTGAACTATCTTTCTTGAAGGGTAATGTTTCAATTACTACTTTAGTGAATTTTATTCATTGAGTATTTTGCTTAACTGAATTCAAAACTAATCACGAATTCCTATGAGGAATAAATTAATCATTTATTTAAAATTCTGACTTCGATAGCTTCATTGAATTTTCTCATTATCATCTTAGAGAATATAAAACGGTAGAATTTTCCTTCATAGAGTATTTACTTATTCATTACCAATATTCATGGGAATTAAACATAGGATTAAAAAAAACTCTTATTTTGATATAAAAAATTCTATATCCATCTATTTATTCATAAAATCCAACTTTTATGGAATTAACACTTTTATAAAAAAGAAAAATCCAACTATGCATAAAAATCAATATTGGTGAAAGTTACACTTTTATAATTTAAAAAAATTTCTTTTATGCATGATTTTATGCATAAAAATCAATATTGATAAAAGTAACACTTTTGTAATAAAAAAAATCTTTTATGCATCATTTTATGCATAAAAATCAATATTGATGAAAGTAACACTTTTATAATTAAAAAAATTCTTTTATGCATTAAATTCAATAATGATGAAAGTAACACTTTTATAATTAAATAAATTCTTTTATGCATCTATTTATGCATTAAAATCAATAATGATGAAAGTAACACTTTTATATTAAAAAAATTATTTTATGCATCTATTTATGCATAAAAATCAATATTGATGAAAGTAACACTTTTATAATAAAAAAAATCTTTTTGCATCATTTTATGCATAGAAATCAATAATGATGAAAGTAACACTTTTATAATTAAAAAATAAATAAAAATTTATACATAAAAATCAATAATGATGAAAGTAACACTTTTATAATTAAAAAAAATATCTAATATGCATCTTTCTATGCATAGAATTTAAATCTTATGAAAATCACACTTTCATAATAATAAAAATATCAATATGCATCTTTCTATGCATAGAATTCAAATCTAATGAAAATCACACTTTTATAATAAAAAAAATCAATATGCATCTTTTTATGCATAGAATTTAAATCTAATGAAAACCACTCTTTTATAATTTAAAAAAAAAACCAATATGCATCCTTCTATGCATAGAATTTAAATCTAATAGAAATAACACTTTTGTAATAAAAATATTTCTACTATGCATTTTCCTATGCATAGAATGAAAATAACACTTTTAGAATACACAAACGATGGGGATTACTCTTTTTGAATAATAAAAGGTAATACTTATTTCACAAAATTTAAGAAAATTTTGCCATAACCTCCTTTGTATGGCTGACCATTTTGTAATTTTTTCTATTCTTAATTTACTTAAAAATTATCCCCAATCTATTTAAAGCATTCTAAACTAATCAAATTCCACTTTTAAAAGAGAAACAATATGAAAAGTTTAATTCAAACAATTTGATTATTTAACTAGGATAAAGAAGGGCTGAATTTAAGAATGAGAGAGGGGGAAAGCCTTTCCAGCAAGGCATAGCATCAGATTATCATTTTAAAGATAAACAATTAGAAAACCATTAAAAGAATAAGAAAAAGTAGGATTTCTAACTTACATGAATTTTTGGGAGCTTTCCTTTGGCTTGATGGTTTGAGGGTTCTACTCTTGTTTGCAATAAGAGTGGCCACCAATTCTTTAGAAGAGGGAATGGTCAAAAACTAATGAATTATTAAGAAATTCACAATTTTTGGCTCTGAGGAGGAGTAGAGTAACAGTGCATAAAACACTATTAAGCTTCAACAAACGGGGAGGCTTATATTTATAGGAAAAAGTGAGCTTCTAACCAAGCAAACTCATTCTAGAGTTTTCCAGATCAGTTTGGTCAATTTTTGACCATTTTTGGATCAATTTAGCTTACTTTTTGGAACTAGACTTGAATTAGGAGAGATGAAATATCTCAATATTTTGGGTCAGTTTAGCTTACTTTTGGAACTAGACTTGAATTAGGAGAGATGAGAGATGAAATATCTCAATATTTAAGAATTTAAATCTCCACCACACATGTGAATTAGGTGCCTCTGTCATGAGGGGGAATCCCCACTCTTGAGGTGGTGTCAAAAAATCATTTTTTTTGAAGATTTTCATAAAGATTTGGGCTTATTGCCTTTTAGGATTGATCAAACATACCTTGTACATGTTCACATCATCACTCCAAGGGAGATTTGTAGCATTATATGGTAGTGATGTGTGTGAACACACTTAGGATTGCCGGGGCACTTTTTCCCTTTTTTCCCTCACTAGGAGGTTTTTCCCCCCGTGCATATGTACACCTTCTTATCTACTCATTTTAGGGTGTGTATTTATCTTTTGTATCTGTCACATATTTGATCATTCTAATCTAGTGAGTTTGTGTGCTCTCAAGCTTCTCTATCTTGTGTGTGTGCATTGTTGCAACCCTAACTCTAATTCCAACAATGGTTCCCCTATGCATATACACCCTCATTACGTCGCCAGCACCCACAGTAGCCAGCCTGTCCTTCGCTCTGTGCCTGTGTACTCACATGCCCCTTTAGGTGGCTCCCTCTGTATCATCACCTGTGGCTACTCCAGCCACATGAGAAGCCTCTGGCCCACACCAGCCCATGCTTCTTGTGCCTGTGGCTGTAGCTAGTTACAAAAATAAAAGGCGGCCTGCCTTACCTCGTCTCGCCTCCGTTTACAACTCCACTAGGCCTCATACACGTTTCCGCCTCAGCCTCAACACTCTTCACGTACACAGTCGGCCTCTCTTTTTGCAGTGCCTCCAAGGCGATTTTTTTTTTCCCTGGACCCCCGGCTCCTTTTCTCGAAGCAGCCACTTCATCTTCTTTCATGCCCTCGCCACCTTCTCGAACATCTGCTGTGCGGCGGCCAACCAAGCCTTCCATGTGGCTATTAACATTATTGGCCACATGTATTATATATATATATATATATTTTCCTATCTCAAAGCTTCAATTAGATGGCCACACTCTACTAAAAGGGCTCTTCCTTTTCTTGTGTTTTTCCAGAAGAAATGACGCCCATACTTTCCTTCCAAAACAATGCTGCCAGAGCTTTGAATCATCGGCATCATCATTACCAAGACGGCCATTCCAAACCTGAAAGACTCTCCAAATTCAAGCATAAAAGCAATTTATATTTTGCTGGCATCCCTTATATATTTCAATATTTACAGTCCAAATTGGGCTCTTTCCACATAATCAGCTTATCTACATCCATTTCCACCAGCGGTTCATCAAAACCCCATCATTGACATCCTCATGCTCATCCACCTCTTATGTACACACAAACAAACACTTGCCAGGGCATTCAGGGCAAAGTTTTATTGCACACCATGCATCCCATATGTACATGGACTCAAAACATCTTTATAGAAAAACGCCTGACATACTTTGCCCAACCCCCAGCAATAAAAAGCATTTCAAGACCTAAATCCATATTCAAAAATTGCCCTTCATCTGAAATTACATCTTCAGACACTACATCCTGTACAATCACCAGTTTGTATCCATTTACCCTGGAAGCATAATACTTCTTCAGTTTGTATCCATTTACCCTGGAAGCATGTAAAGTCCCATCTAAATCTGCCAATTGATAGGTACCATTTGCAAATCCTTGCATCACCAAGAAGGGTCCTTCCCACTTAATTTGGAACTTCTTATGAAAGGAATTATCCAGTCTGCTATTATAACATAATACCAAATCATCCTTCATAATTCCCTTGCTTTTTATTTTCTTGTTGAATTTCTCCACCAACGTCCTTGCTTGCATATCTTCATAATGCTTCAAAGCATTATCCCTGTTCTTGTAAATATAACAACCGCTCTTTAAAGGCATCTTTAGGCTCTTCCAAAAGCTTTTCCAACATTTTAACAGCTGGTATCTCCATCTCAATAGGCAATAAGGCTTCTTTCCCATAAACAAGATGAAATGGAGTGAAACCCATACCAGTCTTAATTGCTGTCCTGTATGCCCACAAGGCAGCAGGCAACTCCAGATCCCAATTCTTGCCTTGTTGCTCTGTCACCTTAGATAAAATCTTGATCAATTCACCATTGAAACGCTCATTCAAGCCATTACACTGTGGATAGTAAGGTGTGGTAAAACTGTGACTGATCTTCATCTTTGTACATAAATAGTCCATAAGCTCTGCTCTGAAACCTGGATCCTGATCAGAAAGCAATTCCAGTGGCACACCAAATTTACAACAGATATCCTGATATACAAACTTTGCCACTTCCTTAGCAGTAATTTGTTTCACTGCTCTTGCTTCTGCCCATCTAGAAAGGTAATCAACTGCAGTCAAGATGTAATAGGCAATGGTCCCACAGCATCAATTTCCCATTTTTCAAAAACATCATAAGCAAGAATTGTCTTCCTCATTTCAGGCCTTAATATCCGTCTACTATGAGCTTGGCATTGTTTGCATGACCTGCACCAATGATTAACATCCTTATGTACACTTGGCCATACATAACCTTCCTGCAATACCTTATGCAATGTAATCTTTGAGGCAAAATGTCCACCGCATGCTCCTTCATGGTTTTCCTTAAGAATTTTGTAGATTTCTTCCTTCCAAGGTACCCATCGCATTATCAAGTCAATTCCCTTCAGATAGAAAGCATCACCAACCATCACATACCTTGCAGCTTTCCTGATGAAACCATATTTTTTTGATTTTTCAATACCATTAGGAATCATCCCTGTTAACAAAAACTCCTCAACATCCTGTAAATTCTCCCTGCCACAATAAAATGATGCATGAGCTTTAAGAACAAAAACTTCACCAATCATTCCCTGGGCTGCTTCATGAGCCTCCTCATTATGGCCTCGATCCACATGCTTAAGACTCCAAGCTTCAAATTCCTTCAGCAAACCTTTAATCTTCAAACACATCTCTTTGAGTAACATATTCTTTGACTTCCAAACTCCCAATACCTGTTTTACCAACAAGCAATGCATCTCCTCCGAATGCGAATCCTGTGTACACCATGCTTCATCCACCTTATCACCCTTCTTAAAAACAAGGCAACCTTGTGGATCATAAAACACCAAACCTCCTGAGGCTGCATCATGGCTTTTCCTGTAAGAACCATCAAAATATAATAAGTGTGCATTCACCAACTCGGCCGCATTCTCAACTGGCTTCTTGATGGTTTCCTCCTTTATAAGAAGAGGACTCTCCTTATATGTCAGTAGATCAGCTAAGGTAGCCCTGGTACTCTCCTCCACCAAGAATGAAAAAGTAAATTCCTGCAACTCAATCACCCACTTCATCATAGCCTTAGATAAATTTATGCCATTTATCAACTGAGGCAAAAAAGTGTAGCTCGTAAAAAACACAGGGGCGAGGCAACAAGTAATGGCGGAACTGCCTACATGCATACAGTACACTAACCATAACAAGTTCCACCTCTGATAATAACCTTTCTCTAGCAAGTTTCACCCTGCTAGCACAGTAGACTGGTTGCATATAATGTGATTCTTTTCCCTTCTGTAACAACATAGCTCCAATTGCATCTTCACCCACTGAAGGGTTGACATAAAATACATGTTCCCAGTTAGGTGCCTGCATTGTAGGAATAGCTCCCAACACCTCTTTCACTTTCTGAAAAACTACCTCACACTCCTTCGTCCAATGCAAAGGGTCATGCTTTGCTGCTTGCTGCAAAGGATATAACAACTGTGAAGATAGAGAGATGAATCGAGCCATATACTTCACCTTTTGCACAAAAGTAGCCAGTTGCCTTGTATTCTTTGGTGTAGGAAGAAGAAGAAGAGACTTGACTTTATCAGGATCTGGATCAATACCATTCTCTGAAACAACATGGCCCAAGAGCTTCACCCTCGGTTGAGCCAAAAAACACTTTTTTGGACCACCACACTCATCATAACGCTGAAAAACTGTAGCCAGCCTATCACAATGCTCTTGCCTGGAGCTGTATCATTAGGACCTCAATGGAAGGCTTCTTGGGCCCTTTTATTTGGCAGTTTAAGGGAGTCAAACCTTTTCTCTTAAGAAGAAACGTTTTCTAATTAGAAGCTTCAAAACGGCTACTTTATTCGAATTTGAATTTTGGGGGAAAATGGAATTTAAAATCTAGCGGATAAAACCATATCATGTAACATATCTATGGAAAGCTCTTGATGTGTAGATCACGGATCTATAATCTCCGCTCAAATCGGAGCTTGTATGTAGAAGTTATGGAGGTCCGAAAATTGTAAAATTGCCCCCCCCCCCCCCCCCCCCTTTTTGGGAGAAAAAGTGCACCCTTTGACCACTCTTACACCTCTCTTAAAAACCCAACATTTCAGTCCCCATGGCAACCCCCCATTTGGCTATTCCTTAATCACCTTGATTAGGCTTGGGAAAATTAAAGGGCCCAAGAAGACCCCATTCACTTCCTAATGATACAAAAATCATCAATAAAATCCTTCGCAAACTTGTTCAAAAAAGGAGATAATACCCAATTTGCCCTTTTCTGATAGTAGGCTAGCCCATTCATCAATCCAAAAGGAAGAACTTTGTAGCAGAAACACCCCCACAGTGTAATGAAAGTTGTCTTGCGCTGATCTTCTTCTGCAATCTTTAACTAGAAATAACCTGAAAACCCATCACAAACACTATACCTTTCATATCCAGCTACAGTATCCAAGATCTCATCCAAAAAAGGTAGGGGGTAAGAATCCTTCTTTGTAGCAGCATTCAAAGGCTTGAAATCCACACATATACGCCATCTGCCATCCTTCTTTGGACTCACCACCGTAGGACTTACCCACTCAGCTGTGTCCACTTGTGTAATGAAACCTACACTCAACAGCTTATCAACTTCCTCTCTCAGAGCCTGCATTTGTTCTCGTCCCATCCTGCGAAGCTTCTGCCTAACTGTTTTTACACCTTCTTTCAATTCAATTCTCAAATCTGGCCCTTTAAATCCTCGAATCTCCTTATAAGAAGTGATGAACAATTCTGGAAAATGAGACAACATATTAACATATCTAACCTTTTCTCCACTCGAGAGATCCGAACTCAGCATTCCTTCAATCAGCTCCTGCTTCTTCTCCACTTCTATCTTTGGTTGCAGTAATTCCTCGATCACTTCATACGACCCCAAGGTATCTTCTCCCTCAGCACTCATTTCTTGCACTTCTTTATCTTCATTGCCTTGTTGCTCTGATATTAGGAAAGCCACATCTGTCTCTTCTCCACTAGAAGCAGTAGTCGATGAATCCATTTCCGATTCAGAAGTACTGGTGGTAGTTTCCTCTTCACTTGAATCCTGTGGCCTCTCCCACACATCATTCAAAGATCTCCTACTATGCATCTCAAAAGATTTTTAATTACCCTTCTTATTATGCAAAGAAATGGTCCCATACCTCCAGTCTTGTACTGCACCCACCACTTGCAACCACCCAGGGTCGTCCAAGAATAATTGGAAAAGCACCAAGGCCTGCAGGCATCACATGAAAATCTACAGTAGCTTTGACATTAAAAGCTTCAATTTCCAACTCCTTTACCATACCAAGACATTTTACCTTTTGATGATTAGCCATCTTGATTCGAAAACCAGAAACCCCAGACACCCTCAAGCCTGACTGCTCCACACATGATTGGGTAATCACAGAGATTTGGGCTCCTCCATCTATATAGGCCTGGCCAAGGTTCCTACCTTTACTCCACACCTCCACAATAGGGCAAATATCTGAAAGCTCTCTAAAGATAGTACTTTGACTGACCTCTTCTCTGACTCCTTTTCCATTGGATTCACAAGTCCCTTCCATTGCCTTCTCAATTTTGGCACCATCTCCACCAACTACCCAAAGGTGATGTTTGCCTTCCTGTTCACCAAATCAGATTTCAAGTCATAGCTGGTTTGCCCATCCCCCATGTTGAAATATACAAGTGAATAGGGTGTGTGTGGGAACAAGCTCTTGGATAGAGGCTGTAAAAGAGAAGATGTAATTGTGAATAGGGTGTGTGTGGGAACAAGCTCTTGGATAGAGGCTGTAAAAGAGAAGATGTAATTGTGAAAGAACCTGTGAAAAGGTGAGAAGAATCTATTGGGAGAGAATAAAGGGTAGCATGAGAGAACTTAGGAGTGTGGAGTTATTCTGGGAGATATTCAGGGAAAAGAGAAGAGAATCAGGCAAAATGTGGAGATATTCTGGGAGTGAATCATGGAGGAATCAATGGGATTTGATGCTTGATGTAAACTCTATAAATTGAGGCATAGCCCTAATGAGAATTTGCTGGTTTTTGAGTATCCATGCCTACATTAATCTATGTGCTAATTATTCACTAATTACATCTTAATCATTTGCTAATCACTTTGTTAATGATGTTGATTCTAGTGTTTGATCCACCATAGCTCACCATTTTGCTCAAATTTCAACATGGTATTAGAGCCATGCCTAGAATCAATTAGGTTTATGAGCCCATTAGTTAATTAATTAGGATTAGTAGATGATTAGCAAAAAATCAAATTTTTAGTGAGTTTTCACTTCTCCCCTTCACCCCCAGCCAGTGGAGGACTCCATTCTTCTTGCACAGTCAACATTAGGTCTTGAGATTTTAACACAAGCTAGCTAACACCTTTAGCTTCATGCTCAGCAAGACGGCGCAGCAAACCACGTAGAAACGAAGGAGATTTTGCGTTTTCTGTCGGTGCCTTTTTTCTCTGCAGATTTTGCCATTGCTACTTCATCAAGTCAAATTGCTTCAATTCCTCCTAGCACAAGGGGTAATCAAGCATGCTCTACAAGCTGGTGAAGACAAAAATCAATTTCATCAAGTCTACATTGAGATCAAAGCTCTTCATCAAATCTGCAGGTGACTTTGGTAAAACAGAGATTAAGCTTTCATTATTTGGTCAAATATTGTGTTTCTTGGCTTAATCCTCTACTAGACTCATTGCTATTGATGCCTTTGAAAGCGTTTGAGCTCATTTGAAGTGGAAGGCACCAGATCTGGACTCCTTGCATACTCTGTTTTTTGCACACAAAACAGAGCATTAATTTACTAATCAGTGATTAATCAGTGCTAATCACTGTATTTTGGTGCAATTGAGGGTTCAAATTAACCATTAGGTATCTGATACAAATCCCTATAACTTCAGATTGCAATTCGGAGTTGGTTTGATACTCCAACCATCTCGTACAAATTGGTTACCCTTAATTTAATGTAATTTCTAGGAAAATTGTGCTGATAAAAATTGTGAAAATCATCATTTTGCATTTAACCCTTGGTTAATGCCTGTAAATCTCACTCAAATTCAAGATTATTCACAGCCAGAGTTGCATTTGGAATGTGCATGAGAATGAATGCTATACGCATTATGTATTGGGCACATTGCATCAGTGTAAAAATGGGAACAGACACTGCCCTTGTCCAGAATAAGGCAAGAGGTACGACCTCCCGCATAGATTTGGGTTTGCATTGCATAATGATACAAGATAAACATAAAAATCCCAAAGGAACTATCAGCAAAACATTGAAACATGTTGCTCACATGGAGCAAAATGACCTGACGGACGAGCTCATGGCCCCAGCCACCATGAAAGAAGAAGAATATCTCTTCCCAAGAAGAGGATCCACACCGAGAAGAAGATCTGAAGGAAGACATGGACACGAGAAGAGAAGCTGCCACGAGAAGAGAAGCTGCCACGAGAAGAGAAGTTGCCCCGAGAAGACTGAAAGAAGAGACAGACGAGTGGAGAGAAGCTGCCACGACAAGAAGACTGAAGAGAAGAGAAGATGTGAGGCTCCAAAGAGTGAGGAGCCATGTGAAAATCTCTGAGAGAGAGAGACCTATTGAAATATACAAGTGAATAGGGTGTGTGTGGGAACAAGCTCTTGGATAGAGGCTGTAAAAGAGGAGATATAATTGTGAAAGAACCTGTGAAAAGGTTAGAAGAATCTACTGGGAGAGAATAATGGGTAGCATGAGGGAATTTAGGAGTGTGGAGATATTCTGGGAGATATTCAGGGAAAAGAGAAGAGGTGGAGAGAATCAGGCAAGAGGTGGAGATATTTTGGGAGTGAATCATGGAGAAATCAATGGGATTTGATGCTTGATGTAAACTCTATAAATTGAGGCATAGCCCTAATGAGAATTTGCTAGTTTTGGAGTATCCATGCCTACATTAATCTATGTGCTAATTATTCACTAATTACGTCTTAATCACTTGCTAATCACTTTGTTAATTATGTTGATTCTAGTGTTTGATCCACCATAGCTCATCATTTAGCTCAAATTTCAACATGGTATCAGAGCCATGCCTAGAATCAACCAGATTTATGAGCCCATTAGTGAATTAATCAGGATTAGTAAGTAATTAGCAAAAAAAATCCGTTTTTAGTGAGTTTTCACTCTTCCCCTTCACCCCCAGCCAGTGGAGGACTCTATTCTTCATGCACAGTCAACATTAGGCCTTGCCCTCTTTACACAAGCTAGCCAACACATCTAGCTAGAAGCACATC
Organism: Cibotium barometz; assembly: GCF_041138505.1. Classification (NCBI taxonomy): domain Eukaryota; kingdom Viridiplantae; phylum Streptophyta; class Polypodiopsida; order Cyatheales; family Cibotiaceae; genus Cibotium; species Cibotium barometz. The sequence goes on from NC_141082.1 coordinate 49,754,809, forward strand.
AAACGGCGCAGCAAAACGCGAAAGCGTTGAGGAGAAATCGGCGTTTCTTTCAACGCTGTTTTTTCTGAGTAAAATACAGATCTACACTCCATCAGTTCAAATTGCTTCAATTCCTCTTAGCCCAAGGGGTAATCAAGCATGCTCTACAAGCTGGTGAAGACAGAAATCAATTTCATCAAGTCTACAGAGAGATCCAAGCTCTTCATCAAATCTGCAGGTGACTTTGGTAAAACAGAGATTAAGCTTTCATTATTTGGTCAAATCTTGTGTTTCTTGGCTTAATCCTCTACTAGACTCATTGCTATTAATGCCTTTGAAAGCATTTGAGCTCATTTGAAGTGGAAGGCACCAGATCTGGGCTCCCCGCATACTCTGTTTTTTGCACACAAACCAGAGCATTAATTTGCTAATCAGTGATTAATCAGGGCTAATCACTGTATTTTGGTGCAATTGAGGGTTCAAATTAACCATTAGGTATCTGATACAGATCCCTAAAGCTTCAGATTGCAAATCGGAGTTGGTTTGATACTCCAACCATCCCGTACAAATTGGTTACTCTCAATTTAATGTAATTTCTGGTGATTTTATGCTGATAAAATTGTTGTAATCATCTATTAAACACCAGATTGAGTTGTAAAAGGGTAGACACTGCCCTTGAATCTTGAATTTGGATCAAGAGGTAAGACCCCCTTCACATCACCATGAATTCAGCACAGGAAATAGCCAAATTTAATGGAGAACAGTTTTATACATGGCAAACAAAAACCATGTATTTGCTGATGAGGAAAAATCTGTGGGGATTAGTTGAAGGGAGAGATGAATGTCCAGAGAGAGGGGAAAATGAGTGGAAGAGTAGGAATGAAAAAGCATTGGGGCTTATTGCACTCAGTTTAAATGATGAGATCATTCATCATATCACAGGGATACAGTGGGCAAAAGATGCATGGGATGAACTCAATAAATTATTTGGTACACAAGCAAAAAATTCCAAGATAAATCTATTAATGCAATTCTACAAACTGGACATGAAGGAAAGTGAACCTTTAATCACACACTTGAACAAATATAAAAGCATTAAGCAATAGCTGGCAGCTATTGGCAAAAAGTTAGAAGATGATGAAGCATTAGCTGTACTTTTGAAGAGTGTGGACAAAGGAGATTATGAAAACATTGTAGCAACACTAAAGAGTGTACCTGAACTGAAGATACATGAGATAGAAGTAGCTCTACTAGAGCAAGAGAGCAGAGGCAAAGAGAAGAAAGAGCTCGACTCAACAGCAGGAGAGGAAAAAGCATTCTTCACCCGAGGAGGATTCTCTCGAGGACGAGGACGAGGAAGAGGCAGAGTAGGAGGGAGGACCTTCACTTGCCACAAATGTGGAAAGCCAGGACACATGGCGAGAGACTGCTACAGCAAACCCCAGTGAAGAAGGAACGACATCGGCAAACTTCATGGAGGCTCCAAGAGAAGTGGAGTCGGATCATCTTTTCTGAAAGAGAGAGAGAGAGAGAACCCACAACCCAATGTAACCTGCCCCAATAAAGTAAAACCACCTCTGAGCCACCGATGATGTAGGCCAAGTGGTAGATGTATGTGTGAGCACTTTAGTCAAGGTCGCAGGCACTTATAGTAGCCTTGGACACATAGAGAGAGAGAGTGTCAAGGACTATGGAGTTTAGGGACTTGAGGCACTGGTCGCGGGCTATCAAGTAAGAGGGAAACTTGATACAGGGTCCAGGTGTGTTAGGATTATTCACTTGAGGGGAGGTGTTGAAATATACAAGTGAATAGGGTGTGTGTGGGAACAAGCTCTTGGATAGAGGCTGTAAAAGAGGAGATGTAATTGTGAAAGAACCTGTGAAAAGGTTAGAAGAATCTACTGGGAGAGAATAATGGGTAGCATGAGGGAATTTAGGAGTGTGGAGATATTCTGGGAGATATTCAAGGAAAAGAGAAGAGGTGGAGAGAATCAGGCAAGAGGTGGAGATATTCTGGGAGTGAATCATGGAGAAATCAATGGGATTTGATGCTTGATGTAAACTCTATAAATCGAGGCATAGCCCTAATGAGAATTTGCTGGTTTTGGAGTATCCATGCCTACATTAATCTATGTGCTAATTATTCACTATTTACATCTTAATCACTTGCTAATCACTTTGTTAATTATGTTGATTCTAGTGTTCGATCCACCATAGCTCATCATTTAGCTCAAATTTCAACAAGACCCCACAACCCAATGTAACCTGCCCCAATAAAGTAAAACCACCTCTGAGCCACCAATGATGTAGGCCACGTGGTAGATGTATGTGTGAGCACTTTAGTCAAGGTCGCGCGGGCACTTATAGTAGCCTTGGACACATAGAGAGAGAGAGTGGACTATGGAGTTTAGGGACTTGAGGCACTGGTCACGGACTGTCAAGTAAGAAAGAAACTTGATACAGGGTCCAGGTGTGCTGAGATAACTTGAGGGGAGGAATAGACACTGGTCACGGACTACCAACAAGTAAAGGGAGGCAAACTTGGTATAGGGTCAAGGTGTAATAGGAGTATTCACTTGAGGGGAGGTGTTGAAATATACAAGTGAATAGGGTGTGTGTGGGAACAAGCTCTTGGATAGAGGCTGTAAAAGAGAAGATGTAATTGTGAAAGAACCTGTGAAAAGGTGAGAAGAATCTACTAGGAGAGAATAAAGGGTAGCATGAGAGAATTTAGGAGTGTGGAGTTATTCTGGGAGATATTCAGGGAAAAGAGAAAAGGTGGAGAGAATCAGGCAAAAGGTGGAGATATTCTGGGAGTGAATCATGGAGAAATCAATGGGATTTGATGCTTGATGTAAACTCTATAAATTGAGGCATAGCCCTAATGAGAATTTGCTGGTTTTTGAGTATCCATGCCTACATTAATCTATGTGCTAATTATTCTCACTAATTACATCTTAAACATTTGCTAATCACTTTGTTAATGATGTTGATTCTAGTGTTTGATCCACCATAGCTCACCATTTTGCTCAAATTTCAACACCCCAGTGGGAAGTCTGACACCTGGAACCTTCTACGAGGCTCCCGTTTCCTTTTAGCTTTCACATCTTCTCCTTCCTCATGCTTCCCCTTCTTACGGCTGGGTCCAGCCACCCTTTTTCCTTCTCTTTCATCACATCCCCTTCTTCTCTCACCTGAACATTCTCCAGAGTAACAACATTCATGACCTTTGCCTTCCCCTTCTCTTCAACTGTGATTCCACTGGGGCCTGCTTGATCCCTGATATCAATACCATAGTCATTTGATCTGTCAGGTAACTGTGAAGGTAATGGGTAAATATCACCACCCATTCACTGAGGCTTATCACCATATGTACTCAGATGACCAAGCTCACCACAGTTCCAACATGTAGGGATGAAACGACGGCCCCTACCGCGACCACGTCCATACCCTGCTTGTCCATCTCCCCCTTCATGATTATTGCCTCGGCCTCTACCACGTCCACCACCTATACTTCCCATTAAATTCAAGCTCAAATTCTTCATAAGATCAACCATCTATTTCATATCCTGTCGCAATCCTTCATCAAAACCTGCAGGAACTATAAGTACTCCTTGACTAGCTTGTGGCACCATCTGCATAGCTTGGGCTTCAGTGGGCTTCATCCTCTCAATCACTGCATTCATGGGTGTAGCCTCCACTCTACGAATCTCCGGCTGTGCTACAACTGGAATCATCCCCAGCTGATTCATCCGTTGTGCAACTTCCAATCTTTTGATTTAGCAATTTCCACCGCATCCTCATAAGACTTGGGCTTCTTCAATTCCACTTTCCAGTGAATACTCCTCTTAAGCCCAGCTACTACAAACTTGTTTTTCTTCATCATGTCAGGAGGTACCTGGTCTTCCCCTAAAGCCCTGCATAAAGTTCCCCACAACAAAGAGAATTTCTTGACATAATCATCAATTGATTCCAACTCACCTTGTGTCAGAGCTTGCACCTCATGCCAAACCTTGTTGGGGTCTTCTACCTTCTTGAACCTGTTGCTAAGTGCTGTCTTTAATCCATTTTCAGTCATATTAAGATGTGGAACAACAACCCTTAATGACTCCTCATAAGCTCTATACCAGGTCCTTGCATCCCCTTTCAAACAAATGCTCAGTAGCCGCAACACCTGTATACCGACTCATTGATATGGTTGCTTATGCATGCAACCTCCATTCTTTCCAAGAAATCTGCCACATCCTTATTAGGGCTACCATAAAACTCTGGATAAGACATCATTTTAACCCCCAAACTTCACCTCAAATCCCAAGAAAGCACCTTCCCTAAAACTCTCAACTCCTAGGGCCTACACCCTGGTAAACTGAAGAAAATAGCAGAGCTATCCTCAGTCAAACAATGCCAGAGCAACTCCTCAGTGGGGGCACCAGAAAGATGTGAGGCAGCTCAGGAACACAAGAAGGCCGCTATAGCTCGCCGCCTCACCACCTTCGGAACACTCACAAGCACAAGGGGCACCACCAGCTTCTCTAGCTGGAAAGCAAAATCTCTCTCTCTCTCTCTCTACCACCCACCAGAGATACCCAAAGAGAGGCAGTTTCAACAACTCACATATCTCATTATCAAAGCCTTTTATCTGTCAGCAAGGCTAAGCCACTCACATATCATCAACACAAACTCTATTATCCATTTACAAGGGGTGATCCATCACACATAATTTTTATCAATTGGCTTCAACCCACTCTTCCTCGCACTCTCCTTTATCACACACTCACAGCAAACAACTCACACACACACTGCCCACAGCTTCTCTTGGTCTCACACCAGAGGCCTTGAAACAAGACGGCCAGCTCATCTCTTTCTCTGCTCCCAATCTCGGTGTCGTCCAGCTTCTAACGACTGCCAGTCTCATCTGCACCACCAGCTCGTCTTTCTCCCACTGTCCAAGTGACCTTGCTTACTCACCAGCCTGTCTGCTCTGCAGCATTCCAGTGCTAAGTTCTCCACGATCACCTAGAGGCCTGCAGCCAGCCTTCTTTGCTTGCAATCATGTGGCTGCGCTTCATCCCTTCACACCAAACTGTTCTACGCTGGTTGCACCAAACTGTTCTACGCTGGTTGCACCAGCCCAAGCCAACAGCAAGGCGGCCTTCTTCTTTACACCCCTTCGCTCCAGGCTTCCGAAGCGGCCACTTCTTCTAGTACTGCTCTCGACAGCTCCCTTTGTCTCTTTTGTACAGCGCCTCACACACCAGGCAGCTACCAGGCTCAATGACCGAGGCACCTCCAGCTAGCGCCTACACCTCTGGTCTCCAGTACCCGTCACCAGCACCCACAGTAGCCAACCTGTCTGTCCTTCGCTCTGCGCCTGTGTACTCACATGCCCCTTTAGGCGGCTCCCTCTATATCATCACCTGCGGGCTGCTCCAGTCACATGAGAAGCCTCTGGCCCACACCAGCCCACGCTTCTTGCGCCTGTGGCTACAGCTAGTTACAAAAACAAAAGGCGGCCTGCCTTACCTCATCTCGCCTCCGTCTGCAACTCCACTAGGCCTCATACATGTCTCCTCCTCAGCCTCAACACTCTTCACGTACACAGTCAGCCTCTCTTTTTGCAGTGCCTCCAAGGCGATTTTTTTTTCCCTAGACCCCCGGCTCCTTTTCTCGAAGTGGCCATTTCATCTTCTTTCATGCCCTCGCCACCTTCTCGAACATCTGCTCTGTTGCTGGCGGCCAACCAAGCCTTCCATGTGGCTATTAACATTATGCCACATGTATTATATATATATATATATATATTTTCCTATCTCAAAGCTTCAATTAGATGGCCACACTCTACTAAAAGGGCTCTTCCTTTTCTTGTGTTTTTCCAGAAGAAACGGCGCCCATACTTTCCTTCCAAAACAATGCTGCCAAAGCTTTGAATCATCGGCATCATCATTACCAAGACGGCCATTCCAAACCTGAAAGACTCTCCAAACTCAAGCATAAAAGCAATTTATATTTTGCTGGCGTCCCTTGTAAATTTCAATATTTACAGTCCAAATTGGGCTCTTTCCACATAATCAGCTTATCTACATCCATTTCCACAGCGGTTCATCAAAACCCCATCATTGACATCCTCATGCTCATCCACCTCTTATTCACACACAAACAAAAGCTCATACAAATATAAAACTTCATCCAGTAGGTGCTTGGAGAGACGGAAAACTCTCTCACTTGTAGCAAGAGTAGTATGATCCACACTTAGCTCAATCCAATGGGATTTGCATCCCTTTCGGAGCTAGGGATTCAACCCGTACCGGTGCACAAAAGCTTATCCATTTGATGGAGAGAATGTGAAGAAAACTACTACTATTGACATAGACTCAACACACACTCAAGCTCAATCTTGCTATTACTCACTCAACTCCACATTCCATTCATCCATACATCCAAACAAGAAGAAAGCCTAGCTATTGCATACACAAGCTCAAAGCATCCTTCACTCTCAAACTCTTACTCCCTAGCATGCACACAAACCTTGAAGCTATCATCAAAGAAACATGCATACTAGAGAATAGACTTGAGAAGAGAGACAAACATCACTCATTGCATTGAATTAACAAAAGAATAGAACTTACAACAATGTAGATGGGGAGTGAGAAGAGCTTGCACCTCTATGGAAGAAGAGGGAGAGCTAGTCTCAAGAGAGCTCAAACATGAGTTTGCCCAATGTCCCCATGCTCTCAAATGAGCCACCTTTTATACAAAAATTCTAGAACTCTCAAAAGTTCCCATGTGGGATTATTGTGAAGCCCTCTCCCACATTCATCTACAAAGTGGAACTCTTTACAAGAGCCCTAAGTATCTTTTTTGTTGCTTCCTTGTATTGATCTTCATTTGCATGCAACACTCCCCCCTTCCTATTTTGCGCACGTCCTCGAGCGCGGTAGTAGCAAGAGCTGCAACAAAAAAAACAATTGATACGAGTAAAGTCCCTTATTGAAAAGAAAAGAAAAGAAAAGAAAAGAAAAATCAGCAATGATGACTTCACAAGTGAGCATACAAGTGCAGGGCTGATTAAAGTTTTAATGAGTACTAAAATAGGTGAGTAAAGACTGGTCAAAGTGAGACTTAAGTAGTAGATAATGCTATGCAAAGGCAAGTGTGCTTTGTACACCGCCGGTTATGACCGTAGTTTCAATGTCCTACCAGTATGTAAGTTACTCCTAAATGGCATACCTACTCCGAAATATGAGCAAAGGTGATTGGAACTCTCGTTTTTTTTTTTTTTTTTGATATGTGTGTAGAAGTTGATGAAGATTAAGGTTCTATCCCAAAGAGACCCAAGCAATGGCCAAGAGACCTCCGCCAAGAGAATCTAAAGACCGCTAAGTATCTCAAGGGCGACAGACCCTTTTTCTTTCTGTTATGACCTAAGGAGTACCCCTTGAAGATGAAAGCATCGGTCTTGAGGGCCCATAGTGTACCCCCGAGTCCTACCAACATCTATCAAGGCGATAGATTCCTCAAAGTTCTTCTTCTGAAGTTCTTAGACATCAGTGTTCACCCCATGGAAACCAAGGCATCGGCCTCAAGGTGCTAAGACAACCTCAGGTCCTACCAAGCATTTCACATGGCGGTAGACACTTCATGTCTCAATTCACTTTGTATATATATATATTTTTTAGGGTATATTTTCATAAATTTTTATGACTCCTAGCACCTAGCTCATATCTAAGAGGTAACTACCACTAGGGATAACTAATATACCTTGAAAACATAAGTACTTGGCATACTCCATTGGTATATATCCTACACTGTCTTTAAATAGAAATATCTTTTACTAAGTCTTCTAAGACTCTAGAATTCACTCACCATATTTTAACAACTAATCAAAAACTTAAACCAGCCAATATTGTGTGAACATGCAAACCATATATTTGAAAGATAAAAGCACTTAAAGAAATAAAGATTAAGATTTGCATACACCTGTTGTAGTGCCCTGTTGATGTTGTTCGTTTGCCTTGATTAATTGCTGCTTTTGTGCAGATTGCTCCTCCTTGATCTTGGTAGGCGTAGCATGTCTCCCCCCTTCCTAATTTGTGTGCATGGTAGGTGGACTATAGGGGCGTGTTTGATGCTCTTTTTAAGCTGAGATCTCTGCAAAAAGTTTTATTAACAAAAAGGAAAACAAAGGAATAAAATTTGTTAGTGGTGCCAAACACCAAATATAGCCGAGGGGAAAAACCCAATGGGAGAAAAGTGTCCTGGCTTGTCGATCTTATTATGGAGTCGTTGAACTTACCCTTGCGCTGGTAGTGGAGATCATCTCAAAAAGAACATAATCCTTTAAAGGCGTAAGGAACCACACTATTCAAACATTGATCTACCAAAGAGCTTCATTTGTAGTGCTAATGCCTTATCTTTGGTGTTAGGTATGTCCTTCTTGAGTGGAAATTTTATCAATTGTCTTGGAATTTGAGCAAGATAAGAGGATTTAGGCATTGAAATGCTAGAATCTATGCTCAAATGAGACTCCTTTGGAGTTGGATGTGTCTTAGGTACACCAGTTGATGGTGGAATTGTGTAACAAGGAGAAATCGGGACAACCGGTGTTTCAATACTTGTTTTAGGAAGATCAACACAAGTAGATTTGTAGGTGCTATCACAGCCACCTTTCCTTTCTTGAAGAGTTTGTGTTGATTTCTTTTGTACCCACTGATATGGAAAATTAAGGGAGGCTCTTGGAACCTTTCTGAAACACTCTTTTACCCTTAGCAAAGCATGGCATTTTGGAAGCCAAATTGCTGTTGCACCCTCATAATAACCTTGTGCTTTAAGAACCTGTTCGGGGGCCCATTGAGTAACAATCCGAGTTTTAGGCTTGGAAATGATGTGCTTCTTAAGAGGCTTAGCAACTGGACTAGATGGTATAATTTTGTACGCATCTTTGGGTAGCCACATTGATAATTCCTTTTTGCCTGGCCTTCTTTGCGCAGCAACTAGACTAGTTGGAACATGCCAGCCATGGCCCTCACTTGAGTACTCATCAATTATCCACATCATTTGTTTTGGAGCTTCAAGAGCAGATTTCGATTGTGGGTTGGGTAAGGTAGAAACATTACCCCTTTGACACGATAAAGCTTGTGGAGTAGCAGAGACTTCCTCTACTTGTAGTGCTGGTGTGGACGCATCCCTATAGTACAAATCATCTAAAAGGGCACGTGGTTGTACCATTCGTATAGGTATAATGTCATATCCATCTGAGTCACAGAACTGAATTGGCTTCGGTAAAGCACATGTCGATAATGTTGCAAGGACATGACTCCATTCTAATGGATCAATTAAATGCTCAGGGAAGGGTTGTGGAATGTATGCCTCGTCTGATACACTTCGATTACCCTTAAGTCTCTCAGTGTTGAAATCCCTACATGAGGCTCCGCACATCCATAGATCTTCTCGCCCCTCTGATAATGTAACTCTTGAGCCTCCAGATGAAGCAGAATCAAACTCATCTATTGGAGACCTTGTTACATCACGATATGAGTGATTCCTTAGGTTGACCCTTGTGATGACAGAATCATGTCGGAGGTACAAGTAATTGTATCCCCAATCTTGAATCATTTGAAATTGTCGCATGAATGGTCTACCCAATATCACTTCATAGTTTGGATGCTTTCCGAAATCCACTACTGCAAAGGTATGCTCATATTCAATCCCACATGTGGTGACCAATACGTTCTCGAGCAGCCCAAGGGGATGTTCTAAGCTTCCATCTGCTAGCTGCAAGCGCATCCTGGTACTCCTAATAGCTGGTTTGCCCCACTTTTCCCAAATGGACCTTGTCACAATGCCCACTCCTGCACCACTATCAAGTATTGCAGTTGAAGATACTTTTCGCACTTCTAATGGGAGGGTAGCATTTCCCTGATCGTCTTCACAAAATTTTCCCACTTTGTTGATAGGAACTGGCATTACATGCTTTGTTTCAGAGTGTATAGTACACTCATGGTGACCCTTTTGTAGCAATACCTGCTCTGACAAACATGTGGCAATATCATTCCACAACTCAGGTTTAATCTTTATCAACTCAAGCAAAGGTAAGGTACAAGCCACTGGTGCTGACAAAATAGCCTGCACCATACTCATATCTTTCTCCTTTGTCAACCTTTTATGCATGGAGGGTATCCTCAAGGTTTGAGAACAATTCTCATATTCTCCCAGATATGATGGTAAGGTTTTCATTGTATGCTTACTTCTAGGAGAAACAATTCTTTGAACTTCCTTCGGGATGCTTGGGTGTCTAAATTTGTTTTCCGTGCCCTTGGTAAAATCCACCTCAGAGAATGGAGGCGAGCTAATGGAAGACATGTGCTCATGAACTTTCTCGTGAACTGCAGCCCACATCTCATTTGCCATGTCCTCATTAGCATCAATAACTTCATCATTGTATGGGAAGACAAGGCTAGGTGATGGCAGAATGTCATCTTTCAATGGAGTGTCAATTAGTGCAGGCCTTTCGCTCTGAGCTTGTGAAATGAGCTCACTTTTCATTTCTCTACTTGATGACACTTCTGGTATAGTTTCTAATGTTGGCTTAAGAGAGGTTGGGCCCCGAGGAATAGGTGGTGGTGGTCCCTCAAGTATTGACCAAGCTTCCCTAATGAGTTGCTGGTGTACAGCTAGATTGATCTTCTCCTCACGAGGGTTTGGGTATTCTTGAAGCTTCGTGGGTAGCTCAGATAAAGCTGCAATGCGACTTCTATGAGCATCAATGATGGCCTCTAGAGTCTCATTTACTTTATCCACAAAAACAGAACCCCCAGAACTATCCTCAGTCGTACTAGCCTCATCTTGTTTAACACTAGGCCCAGGTTGAGGTTGATGTTCCTCATGCACTTCTTGGGAAGTAAAAGTTTTATCCCTCATGTTTTGTTTAGAGGTTTCCTGAGAACTAGTGGATGTACTTTTAGTTTGTTTGTTTCGGTTCTTCTTCCTCCTAGTGTTTTTTTTTCTACTGGACTGTAGGGTTTTGTCCACTAGATTTGTCTTAGCGTCCCTAGTTCGAGGTGTCTCATCAGTTTGTATTTCAGCGTTTCTTGTCTGTGATCGAGTCATGACTCTAAGTGGCACGACATCCTCATTCTCAGATGAAGGTGGCGATGGAACTGTGCCTACAAGGTTGAGTGAAACCTTTGGTTGAGAGGTGCCTTCCTCATGTGGTTTCAGCAGACAGTATTTTGGGAAGTGTTCTACACAACACCCTAGACAATATCTTTCAATCGGTGGAAACTGTTGTACTGTTGTATTTGACCGAGATGCTTGCCTTGAGCGATGTGGACAATCACGAGCCCAATGGGGTTCTCCGCACTCATAACAGGGGCCCATTGGTTTGGCTTCTACTTTCCTTGGCTGCCATTGACCTGAGGGGCCTGGAGTCCTAGGTTGATAGCCGCCTAGCAACATTAAAGAGTTTTGTTCCCCTGGTTGAACGTCCAGTGCTGGGCTTGGGTATGCGGGACTTTCAAAGAGATTATCTTTGGATGAATATGATGCGTATTCTTCTTCCACATAGCCTGGGTTTACCAAGTCTCTACACATATTTGAATTGTCATAGTCGACAACCCTCACAGGAGCAGTCCCTGGAGCAGGAGGTTGAGCACCAAGAACAGGTCGTGCTTGTTCTTGTGTCATCGGTGGCTTACGTTCAAAACTAGTATACTGTTGATACATTTGTGGAGCCACTCCACCCCTCGGCTGCTCACGTTCCTGTCTCATTCTCGCAATGCGAGGACATTCCTGTGTGGTATGCGTAAAGTTCCATGCACAGGCTTGGCACCACTTCTTTGTGGGTTGGTTTGTGACTAGAGGAGAAAAGGTATTACAGTCCTCTGTTTTATGGTCACTGCCACATGCTCCACAAAGATGAGGACCTGTAGTAAGTATACTCCTCATTCTCTGCTGCTGTTGTTGTGGCTGCATGGGTGGACGATAGGTCTGTCCCAATCTCCTTAGTACTAGGTTAGCTATCTGGTCGGGATTTACTAGCGCGCTAGACCCTGAACTTTGGTCATCACCCCATTGATTTCTAGGTTTCACCTCAGGGCCAGAACCATCTTGGAACTTGAAGTTATCGGTGAAATCCATAGCATCATGGCAACACTCATTGAAACTTGTATGTTTCTTCGCATAGAGATGTGTATGCAGTGTCGAATTTTTGAGGCCTTTTAAGAAGAGAGAAATTAATCGACTTTGGGCGGGCTTCTCATCTTCTGGGCAACGATTAATGTACTGCTTCATTCTATTTACACAGTCTCTAACACTCTCATTCTCTCCTTGCTTGAAAGAGTAGATGTGTGCTACCGTGTCATGTTGAATTCCCATCAAAGAAAAAGCAGCAATGAATCTCTCTTCCAAAATTCGTAAAGAAGTTTTGTCTGAAGCTTCTAATGCCTGAAACCAAGCAAGGGCTTTTCCTTCAAGAGTGAGTCCAAATCCTTCAATTTGAGTATGCTTGTTAGCCACTTGCTCAGCTCGAACTGCTTGCCTAAATGCTGCTACATGGTTGTATGGATCTCCTGACCCTTCATACTTCTTAACCAATTTCTGAAGAGTTGATGGCCTTACTTGTCGTGAATACTCATCGTAGGGCCTACGGCCTCTCATTCTCAGTGGGAATTGTTCCTCTCGTTGGAAAGATGGTCCACATGTTTCCAAAATTGGTGTGGGTACCCTATTACCAGCCTCACCAAACCCTTCCAAAGATCTTGTCACCCTCATTTCAGGAGGTGCATTTATGGGAGGCCGAGTTAGCTCCCCTATCCTCCGATTGTTATAATGAGAGAGATGTTGGTGTGGTGTGACCTGAGGTCGCACATTTGGTGTAGGACAATATCTTGGTGCTAGAGTTGGGCTACTAGCAGTGGTCCACTTAGATGTTGAAGGTCCCTCTCTAGTGAACTCTCGTAGGGGAGGAGCAACAGTTTCTCCAAGAAAGGCTGTCTCTCCTGGTTTGGCTGTATTTGTTGATAACACTTCCATAAATAATGGTTGTCCTTTCCACGTGAGTTCCCGAATCTCCTTCCAATCTAAGGTTCGGTATTCATTGGCCCATTTATCGATTATTCTGTTCATGTGTCCTGCACGCTTCTCAACTACCACCACATGAGCTAGAGGAAGATCCAGCTGTGGCAATCTAGTTGTGGCATAATATCCCTCTAACGAGTCCTTATAGACCTCTTGAAGTGGGTCATCCTGTAAGACCTTTGTCACAGGAATTTGTCGTACAAACTCCCATTGGCTTTCAGCCCCCTGATCCAGTTTGCTCTTACCTTTCCTATCCCTTTCCAAATTTAGATCTACAAGACGTAAATCATCTATGGATGGCTTTGAGGATTGGGCATTGGATGGTCCAGTCATGTCCGGCTCAATGAGCCAGTCATCTCTAGACTCCCTTGCTCTGGAAAGTTCTGATAAGTCTAAGAACTCGGTTTTAGAGAGCTCCCCTAATTTGTCGACCTTTTCTGGATGGTAGGTGACTTCGTAGCGAACACCATCTCCACCCATATACATGTTACCCTGGTCATTGACGAGAGGTGCTCTATCAAGTTCTGAGAAAATGTCGGCGATCTTAACAAGATACCGTTGTTGTGGGTCCCTAAAGATCTCAGCTCCTTGAGCATTTGTGTAGACATATTGGAGTCTCACATTGAGTGGTAACCCCATGGTGTCGGCTTCAAATGGATTAAAGGATCTTGCGGGTGTCCTATTTGGGGCTACGGGATGACTATTTGTCGGCCCTAGATTGTCCATGGACAATGAACTAGTTGTTCTGGAGGAAAGGGTATCGGATTGGGATTCCGAAAGGGTTTCAGCAATATCTGCCAAATTGCCTACCGATTGGGTCCCACTTTCTTGCGTAGGTACTCGAGAAGGTGCCCTAGGTCCTATGGCAGAATCTACACAACGTCCCGACCGCAAGTGCATAAGGTCAAATTTTTTTGGTTTTGTTATGTGTTTTTGTTTTGTTTTGGTTTTGGTTTTTTTGTGTAAAATATATATATATATATATATATATTATTTAACCTACCTAATCACTAAAGGCAACTAAAAATGGGTCTGTGTGGCGTAACTATCTACCCTATTTTTTTGTTATTTGTTTTTTTAAATGTTTTTTTTAATGATTTTATGTTTTTATGACTTTTTACTTTTTTTTAACACAAAAATTATGAATCACACTAAAAAATACTAATTATGCACAAAGTTACAAAAAATTTAAAAAATGCAAGTTAAACTAATTATGCAAAAAATTAAAGAATGAAGAATTACAAATTATGCAAAAAATAGACTCCTAAAAAGTCAAAAAATTTTCTTTTGTCTTCTTTTGTTTTTTCCTCCTTTTTTTTGGTTTTTATTGTTTGTTAGTTTGTTTGTTTTTATTTTTATTCTATTTTATTTAAAAAAAAAAAATAAATTTCGTGCCAAAAAATATGAGTTTACTAATTATGCATCATAAAAATAAAAAATGCAAACTTCTTTAATTATGCAAAAGTTTAAATGATGAACAATGATTTCGAAATAAAAATTGTTTTTTTTTCTTTTCCTTTTCCTTTTTTTTTGTTTTGTTATGTTTTTTTATTTTTATTTTTTTTTTGATTACAAAAATTTAAAACAATGCAAATTACTCTAATTATGCTAAAAATTACAGAAATGAAAAAATAAAAATTATGCAAATAATATGGACTCCTAAAAATAAATATTTTTTTTATTTTTTTATTTTTATTTTTATTTTTTTCCTTTCTTCTCTCTATTTTTTTTTAAAATTTAATTGTTTTCTTTTTTTCCCTTTTTTTAATTCTTTTTTTAAAAATATATATATATATATATTTATTGTTTTATTGTTTTATTTTTTTATTATTTTTTTTTAAAAAAATACAAAAATCATGAAAATTTAAAAAAATTAAAAAAAAAACAAAAAAAATAAAAAATCCCACCAACCTTATCTTTCGCTCGCCGTTCGCCGGATTTGCCGCTGGCGCACGTGGTCGTCTTCAACGCGCCAGCTGTGCCAGCTGCTCATCTTCACCCCACCGCCTTCTTTGCTCTGCTCTGGTTGCGCTCCTTGCCCTGGCTGCAGCAGCCTTCAAGCTAGCCTTCGCCAGATTTGCCGCCTCTCGTCTGCTCTCCTACCCGCCTACACCAGCTTCGCCCACGCCTCTGCTGCTGCTGCTGCCGATGAAAACGCCCCCCCCACAGCGCCTCTCCACTCCACCTCTTCCGCCTCCACGCTTCTGCCAGCCGCCACGTCAGCTGCAGCGCACGACCTGAAGGCTGCTCTCCCTCAGCTTCAGCACTCGATGAAGACGTCTCCCCACAGAGCTCTGCCTGCTGCCACGCTTCAACGAATAAATATATATATATTTATTTCTTTAGCCTTCTTCTGTCAGCCGACTGAGATCCTTCCCTCCTCGTAGCTGCCTCCTTCGTGCCCGCCAACAACCGCCCTCTCGCTTCCTTCACCGCCAGCTTGCGCTCTTCGCCCACAGCAGCCGACGGCCACCACCTGCTTGCAGACGAAGCTACCGCCTTCGGCCACCTCCACTGCCGGCCTCCAAAGCCTTAGCGAAACTATATATATATATATATATATATATATATATATATATATATATATATATATATATATATAGTTTTCTTTGCTGCTCTCCTACAGCTTGGCGCCTTCCACGATGCTCGTCAGCTGCAGTTGCCAATCGTAAAAACGATTAAAATAATTATATATATATATATATATATAATTGTTTTTTTCTCTTAAAAGCCGTCTCCTCCACGATGCTGCCACTGTAAAAAATAGAAATATAAATCTATATATATATATAGATGTAGATGTATATTTTTTTTAAGGCCGCCTCTCCAAGCTAGCATTTCTTCTTTAATTCTTTTTGCTGCGCCTTGAGTGACGTGCGGCCAGAGTGAAGATCAATGCAAAATTCTCAAAAAAAATAAAAAATAAAAAACAAATTTTCAACCTCTCCTCTCTTCCTTTCTCCCTTCTCTTTCCCTCTCTCCTCTCTTTCTTAAGCGGGCTTCACGCTTGGGAGTCCATGGAGCTTGCATAAGCTATGGAAGAGCTTAGCAACGCACTTCTTTTATTTTTTTTATTTTTTTATTTTTCACTAATTACATGTTTAGCGAAAAGCATGAAAGCATGAAATGGCAAAAGAAAACAATGAATGTAAGCATAATGAACGGTACTTGAAAAAGCATAAAAGCAATGAAACATAAAAAAAAACAATGCGGGAGAAACCTCAACCGCTCAATGGTTAACCTTATCCACTCACACCGGGATCACACACCCAAACTTAACCTAATCACTCAATGGTTTTGCAACCAAAAGAGGAAATAGTGGTGGTTTCCACACACTCTCAACCGGATTTGAGTCTTCTCCCCGGCAGCGGCGCCAATGGAGAGACGGAAAACTCTCTCACTTGTAGCAAGAGTAGTATGATCCACACTTAGCTCAATCCAATGGGATTTGCATCCCTTGCGGAGCTAGGGATTCAACCCGTACCGGTGCACAAAAGCTTATCCATTTGATGGAGAGAATGTGAAGAAAACTACTACTATTGACATAGACTCAACACACACTCAAGCTCAATCTTGCTATTACTCACTCAACTCCACATTCCATTCATCCATACATCCAAACAAGAAGAAAGCCTAGCTATTGCATACACAAGCTCAAAGCATCCTTCACTCTCAAACTCTTACTCCCTAGCATGCACACAAACCTTGAAGCTATCATCAAAGAAACATGCATACTAGAGAATAGACTTGAGAAGAGAGACAAACATCACTCATTGCATTGAATTAACAAAAGAATAGAACTTACAACAATGTAGATGGGGAGTGAGAAGAGCTTGCACCTCTATGGAAGAAGAGGGAGAGCTAGTCTCAAGAGAGCTCAAACATGAGTTTGCCCAATGTCCCCATGCTCTCAAATGAGCCACCTTTTATACAAAAATTCTAGAACTCTCAAAAGTTCCCATGTGGGATTATTGTGAAGCCCTCTCCCACATTCATCTACAAAGTGGAACTCTTTACAAGAGCCCTAAGTATCTTTTTTGTTGCTTCCTTGTATTGATCTTCATTTGCATGCAACAGTGCTCCAAAGGAAAATGCATGCACTAACTCACTCCAAAGCCATTCCATCTGTACACTTGCCAGGGCATTCAGCGCAAAGTTTTATTGCACACCATGCATCCCATATGTACACGGACTCAAAACATCTTTACAGAAAAATGCCTGACAACGTATGGCACAAGTTCCTTTTTGTTGGACTCTTTTTGGTACACATTTCAGAGTACGTGCAAGAGATTGAAGTTTAGTCAGAGGTGAGATTTTAGTGATAGGCATGGGAAATGCATTGGGACAAATAGGAGGAGATGTGAATGGAGATGTTTGAACACTTTTGAGCTTTGGCAACCATATGGTAGCTGTGTTCTTGCCATCCCATTGGGCTTTCAAAATTTTCTTGGGTCTTCAGAGTACCCAACTCTAACACCTATGCTTGTAGACTTATGGCTGGTAATGTAATTTGATTAGGGAAAGAGTAGAATACTGACGACATTCCAAATAGTTGGAGTTGTAGGAAGAACGCTCTTTCCTTGATAGTCAGGGAGTCTACTTGTGTAGGAGCCTGATTGAAAGTTGTCGGCTTTGTAAGACAAACTTTGACATTGCTTGTGCTTTGAGGAATAGACTCTGATTTTGATTCGGTTGCAATATCCTCCTTCTGATGTGTTGCCTTTGAGATAGAAGTGAGTAATGGTACCCAATTGCCTTTTTCTTCCCATGTCAGTTTGGAGTATCCCTTCTTGTTCGAGACCTTTTGATAATGTCCGATTGATGCGTCAGCTTGTGTTTCCACCTGAACTCTTTCAAGCTTGGTAAGGCTTAGTTTCCACTATTGATTTGGTTTCTGTAAGTGGGGTTGTATTGATTGCTTTTATTCTTGAGTAGATTCAGGAACATAATTATGTTTTGCTACAGTAGTCCCTGTATTCTTCTTTGGTAGCCACAAGGTAGTAGCACCCTCGTAGTAGCCTTGTGCTTGCAGAACCTTCTTTGGGATCCACCTTTGTTGAGTGGTCTTGTTGGAGGTGGAACTGTTGGCTCTGGTGAACCTCCTCTGTAGCTTTGTATTCCTTGGATGTTCCTTGGCAGCATTGGGTCTTGGCTTGCAAGCTGCTTTAGGTAACTAGATTCGAGTTCTAAGTGCTTCCCCCCTTCCGTAGCCTTGTGCATATAGGAGAGATGTTGGCACATGCCATCCTTGTGTATTGTCATTGTCATTATTCACCCAAATCATTGTATCTTTTGAGGATGTCTCTATCACAGTAGGGATGGTTTCCACCTTTTGAAAAGATGGGAGTGCCGAAGCACTTGATCCTGTAAGGTGAGTAGAATTTACCGACAAGGTGTATTGTCGTTCGTGAGTTCCAGTCTATACCGCAACTGGTGGTTCTAATCCATGATCTACCTAGAACAACATCCACCACTGCTTGACTCTTGTTAGCAACATAAAAAATCACGTGCATAGATTGATCGTGAATGGACATATTAATACAGCATTTGCCTAGGGTTGGGGTTTCATCACTAGAGAAACTCTGGAAGTTCAATGATGCATTGGTGAGCAAAGGTTGCCCTAATGATGTCCACGCTTCATAAGACAAAACATTGTAGTCGGCTCCCGAATCTATAAGTGCAGACGCTGCGAAGATTGCTATTTGAATAGGGATCCTTACTTCAATATGAAAGGGATCTACAAAGTCTTCATCATCATTCAAGTGGATGGCCATGATAGCTGCCTTGCGGCGCTCTCGTGCTAGTGCTATTCTAGCCTTAGCTTCTTCTTTTGCTTGACTTTGTAACAAAGCTTGAGCTTTTTTACGTGTCTGACTAGCATGTATGCGTATCAGCATATCATCTGTTAGAAGTTCTTCATAGCGCTTCAAGCGGCTACCATTGATGAAGTTAGTCATTGGCTCTCCATCTAAGGTTTCCAACCTTACTGCACCACTCGCACTAAGCTCGTTGATCACAAATGGACCAAGTCCTCGCATTTTCAGCTTGCGTTTTTGTTTCTTCAATGTGTAAAGCAACACTAGATCACCTCTCCTGAAGCGACCTTTCTTTACATGCGTATCATGCCAACGCTTTTGGCGTCGTTTTTCAGCATACATGCGAATGACTGCCAATAGCCTGTCTTCATCTAGCCTCTCCAATTCATCGATCCGTGTAGAGAATTCATGATCCGTCCATTCAAGTTGTTTTGCAACTCAAAGTGTAGGTACAATAAATTCTATCGGAAGGATAGCGTCCAATACAAAAACTAGATTGAAAGGTGTCGTGCCTATGGACGTTTTGTAAGCAATTCGGTAAGCCCATAGAACTGAGTGAAATTTCTGTTCCCAATCTATTCTATGTCCCTCAACAATCTTTGTAAGCGCAGTGCAAAGAGTCTTGTTAGTGCTCTCAGCTTGACTTTGCTTGCGGCGGCGGGTGATAAGGCGCTGACCTCTTATGGATGACCATAAAGTCTTCCAAAAGAAAGGTAATGACTTCATTGATAAAATGCACACCTTGGTCACTCACAATCTCAATAGGTAAACCGTAGCGTGTAAACACATGTTCGTATAAAAACTTTGCAGTGGTCCTAGCATCGTTTTTTACTGTGGCTTTTGCTTCTACCCACTTTGTAAGATAATCTGTGGCTACAATGATATACTCAGCATGTGTATGGCATGCTGGTGGATTAATCAGCCCCACAAAATCAATTCCCCATTTGGCAAAAGCTCTAACCCCCATAATTGCTCTCAATGGCATGTCCTCATACTTGGTAGGAGGTTTGGCTCTTTGACATTGATCGCATCGTTTGACATACTTTGTTGCATCATGAAAAAGCATAGGCCACCATAGTCCTGACCAAAGTATAAGTTTGGTAGTTGTTTCTCCACAGAAATGTCCACCCCCAGCTCCTGAATGTGCATGAGTCAATACACTAAGGTAGTCACTCTCACAAACACAAGTCCGTAGGTTTCCATCTTTGCCCCTTTTGTACAGTTGGCCTTCAATAATCTGAAAACTTGCTGCTTCTACCTCTATGGCTCTCTTTCTATGCCTAGGCATCTTATCGTCCGTATGACCCTGCGTCAAATACTTCACAATGTACGAACTCCAATTGGGTGTTGTTGAAATATAAAATAGAGTCACATGAGGAATGGGTTTCCTTTGTTAACACTAGTTCTGTAATTGGACACTAAAATATCCTAAAAGTTAGCATTTTTCTTGAATTTTTGTGGGCAATCTGTTAAGAGTTTTGAAATGCTTAACATCCACAGATGTTCCTCAAGACCCAAAAAAAATTTGAGATTTTTTAAATTGCACTTTTCTTAGCTTTTGCAAGGCAATATTTTAATTTTCTTAGACGCATGCTGATAAAACGCATGATTTTTGCTGTTTTCAAAATAGTAGTAATTTGTACATAACTTTTAGAAGGGACATAGTTTGATCATGAAACTTGGCTTGATGGAAAGCCCGTGATGTAAACTAAATCTTGGAATCATCAAACGATAATTATTGGATAAATTTTTGACTCGCTAATATTGAAATGATGTTTTTTATACACGTGGAGCATGAATTTTTCTCCTTCCATATGCAAGCTAATAATGTAAAACTTGAGGTGCACCCATGTTATATAGGGTAAATACTACTTTGTTTTGAATTTTTCAAAACTTTAGAGCCACTTTTTGGGCCTCTTCTCATACATGGCCTTTTGCGCAACCTGTTTTTAATACGTAAAATGTCTAATTATGAGCCTAATTTTGATTTTCATCAAAGGGAAAAGCTGTGTAAGTGCATTATTTGTTGTAACTATAGGTGTAGACTACTTGTGCAAGCATAGTTATGATTAGTTTTTGAAAAAAGATGATCAAATTTTGTATTTTTGTTTTTTACAGTTTTTTTAGAACTAGGCGATAAGAACCTACTTAAGTGGAGGCTAAGTTAGTGTCATACACATCAAATTATGGCTTATTTATCTCATCTCAAGCATGAAAACCAATAATCAACATTCTCATTGATAGGGCTACAATTTTTTTTAGTGGCGTGATTGAGTTTTGATAATACGCGTTACTTTTGCTGATTTTATACAACTTTTTTGGAAAAAATTCTAGGAAAGGAAAATGGTTTTTTTGGTGAACTTCTACCTCCTTGGACTGATGTATGCTATCAAAATATCTTGGGAAAAATGCTATTGATATCATTGGATTTTTTTTTTGAGAGAATGATGCTTGCATATTTGGAAAAATCCTGAAAAATCCTGAAAAATGTTCATTTTCAAGACATATGCTACTTTGTTGCTTATGTACTTCCAAATAAAAAGGCATTTTATATGTTTAGCATTTTTTACATAAGCATAGGATTATGTTCTACATGCCCAATGAAGCATTTTGGTTTTTAAAGCCTACATTAGGAGTTTGATTTTTTTTCGCAACCCCCAAAAAAGGACACTCAAGTGTCCTGTTTTGGTACCAAACTAGTGTTAACAAATTTTACAATTCCGTACGTACTCTTCTGTATCAGCATGAAGTGTTGGCCACCAATATCCTTCCCACAAAACTCTTTTAATCGTATCCTTTCCAGAGACATGTCTACCTCCTAAGCTCACGTGGACATATGAGATAATCTCATCATATTGATCCGGATCAAGGCATAGACGAAGTATTCCATCTTTTCCTAATTTATACAATCGTCCAGAAAGAAGCTTATAAGGAGCACAATGCTCTAAGGTCATTATCTTTTCATTGGTGAGACTAATGGGGTTAACAAATCCTGTCGTTAAAACTTGAATGATGGGTTCTGCCCATCTTGGTGCTGTCTCAACCAAGAATAGAGTAGCATCACGAATATCATCATCTATACCAATGGGTGCTTCTCCTCAAGTTATCCTGGAAAGATGATCAGCCCTCTAATGCATTTTTCCCTTCTTTACCGCTACTTCAAATTCAAATTCAAGTAGAATAACAAACCAGCGTACAATCCTTCCGGTTGCACATGGCTTGTTCACAAGGTAAAGCAAAGCTTGATGATCTACGAAGAATGTAAATTTGTTGGTGATGCCGAAACTTCTTCACAGCATAGATCATAGCTAAGCCTTCTCTTTCCGTGGTGGTGTAATTCTTTTCAGCACTATTCAACTGGCAGCTAGCATATGAGATTCGAAAGTCCATTTTGTTCTCGCCTGGTTGAGCTAAAATACAGCCAATTGCAAAAGCCGAAGCATCTATATATACGTGGAATAAATTATCCCAATCCGGCGACCTGAGAATAGGTGCCGTCACTAATGCTTTCTTTAGCTTCTCAAAGGCTTCTTCACACTCCTCTGTCCATTCAAATACAACAAGGAGTGCGTACAATGGCCGTGCTATTTCAGCGTACATGTAGATAAATCTACGATAGTAGCCGCAATAACCCATGAAAACTTGTACCCCTTTTGCATTGTAAGGTCTAGGTAGCTCAACAATAACAACTATCTTTTTCGCATCCATGCATATACCATTCCTAGACACAATGTGGCCTAGAATCTTCCCTTCCCTAACCATAAACTTGCATTTATCAGGGTTAAGGCATATGCGATACACTCTGCATTTCTCAAAGATTTTTTTGAGATGCTCTATGTTTTCTTCTCTATTTATGTAATGCACGCACAAGTCATCCATGAATATTTCAAGGAATAATCGCAGGTATTCTTTGAACGCATGGCTCATCAGCCTCTGAAAGGTGGCTGGAGCGTTAGTCAAACTAAAAGGCATGACTCTATATGCAAACACTCCCCATTCTGTAGCAAATGCGATTTTGTGTTGATCCTTGGGATCAATAGATACCTGGTTGTAGCCTGAAAATCCATCAAGAAAACTGTATGCCTTCTTACCAGCTACCCTCTCCAATACATGATTAGTGAGTGGAAGTGGATAGTGGTCCCGGACAGTAGCAGCATTTACTTTCTTTATATTGACACATACTCGTAGTTTTCCATTCTTCTTAGGTACTACCACAATCGGTGAAACCCATTCTGTATGTTCAATCTCATAAATAAATTCAACCCCGCTAACAGCTTGTCAATCTCTTCTTTGATCTTTTTGGCAAAATTATCATTATACGTATAAGGACGCTGCTTGGATGGCTTGGCATCCTCTCGCATGGGAATTGTATGTTGGCAGATCTTTGGATCAACCCCCTTAAGGTCTTTGTAACTCCAAGCAAATATGTCTCGATACTCTCTCAGAGTAGAGATTAGCAATTCTTCCTCCGTTTGGGTTAAGTCTGTGGCAATCCACATGTTACGTGGCTCTTCGCTTGGTTCTGCTAGGTCTATTTTCTTGGCGTCCTCAGGGCCATCATAGAAAACTCCTAGTTCCTCAGGTTTCTGTCAAATAGGTTGTTGCAAGACTATTTTCCGATCTTGTATGGTGAATTTCTTGAAGTTTGAGGGGATATTTGTGGTATCCTCTTCTTCCTTTGAGTCATCACTCATGGAAGACCATGCTGCTTTTAGCATTCTCTTCCTTTCTTGCACTAGAGCTTTACGCTCCACTCTCGTCATGGTGCTTTGTTCAGTCTTGACTGAATGCTCTAAAACCTTAGATTTAAGCTTCGGTTTTTGTTTCCTCTTCTTTGGGTTGTCACTCTCCTTCTCGTTTAGCTTTTGCATTAATTGAAAGCCGTATCTCCATTTCATCTCGTCTTTGATGCAATCATCAGCTCCCAAGTAGTACAAGTACTTGTTCTTACCTACAAAGTTTGGAGGTGGAATAAAGTCCTCTTTATCCACATCTTCTCTTTCTTTTTGTTGTTGTTGTCTCTTTTCCTTGACTTTCTGTTTGCGAAACTTCCGGTGACTCTTGCAAAACTTATGTTTCGGTTTGTCACTAGGAATACTTAGCAAGACCTCTCTACCCTTTAACAACAGTCTTATCTTCTCTAACTCTGATTTAGGGACTATGGCATCATCATCAGAATCCTTCCCACATCAAAGGATTCTAAGCATCTATCCTCATCTCCTTCGTCAGCTGAGCTGTACTCAAGAGGGGATACTTCCTCTACTACAGATACCATATCTCCTAGCAATAATGATTTGTTTACTTCATACCTAGGGGGTTCTTGAGGTTCCTCTGCATAGATCGGTCTTAGCATTCTTACGGGAATAATGTCATACCCTTCTCGATCACAGAATTGTGTTTGCCTTGGCAATGCACAAGTGTCTATGGTAGCTAAAACATGGTTCCATTCTAAGGGATCTATCAAGCTCTTAGGAAAACGTATAGGGATATATGCCTCATCCGTCACACTTTTGTCTATGGTAACATTTCCAGGTTGCAAGTCTTGACAAGATGCTCCACAGATCCATAGATCAGCTCTTTCTTCAAACATAGTTGCTCCCGATGCTTCTGAAGAAGCGGAATCAAACTCATTCACATGTGAGTGCGTCACATCTCGATAAGCGTGGTTTTTCAGATTCACCCTCGTGGTTACATTCTCATGTCTGAGGTACAAGTAATTGTAACCCCAGTCTTGAATCATTTTGAATTGGCGCATGAATGGCCTTCCTAGGATCACTTCGTAATTTGTGTTCTTGCCAAAGTCTACAATAGCAAAGGTATGTCCGTACTCAATGCCACATGACTTGACTATAATGTTCTCAAGCAATCCTATGGGACTCTCTAGATTTTTGTCTGCCAATTGCAAACTCATCCTTGTACTTCTAATTGCAGGTTTTTCCCACATTTCCCATACAATTTTTGTTGCTATACTCACCCCTGCTCCACTATATAGAATAGCTATAGATTCAATCTTGTTGATCTCCACAGGAAGCGTAGTATTTCCTTCATCTTCTTTACAATGCTTGCCAACTTTGTTCACAGGAACCGGAATTGTTTGCTTAAGCATTAGCTCAGAAGCCTTTGTCTTCAAGAACTCCTTAACCTAGATGTTCTGGTTCCACAATCCTTGCTCAGTTAATTGTGTAGCCACTTCTCCCCACAATCTTGGCCTAAGTTTTAAGAACTCTGCGAGTGGAATGGTACACGTAACTGGTGCCGACATTAAAGCTTGCAAACTCCATATGTCTCGTTCCTGATGAGGTTGTCGTGTCATTGATGGTACTCGCATGATTTGGCTATGTGCTTCGTACAGTCCTAAATATGAGGGTAGTGTCTTGCATGTGAGCTTGTTGCTCCGAGTTGAGACAACAGTCTGAGCATCATCTGGTAGAGATAAAGCATCTAATTCTTGAACCCTTTGATTCGAGAATTCTACTATAGATAACGGTGGTGACTTGTCAGAAGATGCTAGATCCTCAACTTGTTTTTGCACCGCTTCCCACATCTCCCTTGCTACTGCTTCCTCTATTTCAGGAATTTCATCTCCAAAATCCACGGTGGTCAATGGTTTTGACTCGTCTGCATTGGTATGAGGTAAATCATCTCCTTTAGGCATTTCTGGGAAATGTAGAGATACAACTTCACTTCCCTTTTCCATGCTTGGCATGGCTTCTGGTATCATCTCTAAGTTAGGCTTCAAAGAAGCAGGTCCTCTTGCGTATATAGGTGGTGGGCCGTCTATTAGAGTCTGAGTATCCCTAATCAACTGCTTATGGATAGCCAAGTTGATTGTCTCTTCACGAGGGTTGGGATATTCTTGCAGCTTCTTAGGCAGCTCAGTCAGAGCTATGATCCTACCATTATACGCTTGAAGCGCTACATCTAAAGGCTCGTACACCTTGTCCACAAGGACTGATCCTCCTGAGCTTTCCTCAGACTCGAATGCTTTTCCCTTTTGCTCAGTTTGAGTTTTTTCTCCTATTTGTTTCGTTTTCAACATTCCTTCGAGCTCTTTTGGGATAGAGTTTCCTCCATCAGAGCTCTTCTGCTCCTTCGACTTCTTACTTCCCTTGCTGCGTGGTTTAGGTCGAGTTGATTTCTTTCTCTCTTTTCCATCTTTAGATAAAACCTTAATCTCAGAGGGTTTCTCAACAACCTCTTTGACATTCTTTTGCGCTTGGGCTCTAGTTACTACTCTTAGCGACACTAGTTTGTTCTCCTCCTCAGATGTCGTGGGTGATGGAATCACTTCAACATAGTTGAGGGGCGCTTTAGCTTTTTGTGATGCCGGATCCGCCGGTTTCAACAAGCAATCCTTTGGTAGATGGTGAATGCTACACCCTTGGCAAAACCTCTCTATAGGTGGAAACATAGATGTTGTGCCTATGTTAGCTAAGAGGGGTCGTTTCTTGTTTGGACATTCTCTCGCCCAATGTGGTCCACCACATTCGTAGCATGGTCCTGTTTGTTGAGTGGGGTATAGTCTCTTTGTAGGATATGGTCCTAGATAACCTTGAGTCCTGGTTGGCTGAGATCCTATAAGCATCAAAGAGCTTGGGTCTCCATTAAAGTCATGAACTAGGCTTGGTCCAGTTGGGTTCTCAAAGTAGGGTTCGACGAGAGGATGCTCCACTTCGATGTAGCATGGTTGAGAGCTAACCATCTCCATACCTAATTCAGGATTCTCATATTCCACATATCTAAATGAAGCTGTGCCAGGTGGAGGAGGTTGAGCTCCTAGCACCGGCCGTGCTGCTTGCTCTTGAGCAACTAAGGTTCTCTCATGGTTCACAACTTGCTGTCTAGGTGCAGAGTTATTTGCTTGTTCCCTTTGTATCCTTGCAATGTGATTGCATTCTGAAGTCACGTGTGTAGTTCTATTTACAAAGCTCGCACCACTTCTTTGTTGGTTGATTGCCAACCAATGGTGAGAAGGTTGGGCACTGCTCGGTTTTATGGCTACCTCCACATTCTCCACAGACGTAAGGGCTTGTAGGTACAGTATGCATGTATGATGGTTGGGGTCAGTAGGAAGGTCTGTAGTATTGCCCCATCTTTTTCAATACTATCTCGGTAATCTGATCTGGATTAACTAATGGCACCCTAGAGTCAGAGCCCTTCCCAGAGCTACATTTATCATCCGGATGACTATCTTGGTTTCCCATGCCAGTCATGTCAAAGTTGTCATCGTAATCCATGGCATCCATGCAACACTCATTGAAGATGACATGCTTCTTTGTGTACAAATGAGCGTGAAGTGTCTTGTTTCGTAAGCCTTCCAGGAAGATAGAAATTAATCTTCCTTGGCTTGGCTTCTCATCGTCAGGGCATCGATTGATGTACTGCTTTAGCCTATTTACGCAATCTCGCATAGAGTCTTGATCTTTTTGCTTAAAAGCGTAAATTTGAGCTACCGCATTGTGCTTTATAAAGCTCTTTTCTAGCCCATCGAAAGATCTCTTTGCCTCAGGCT
Organism: Cibotium barometz; assembly: GCF_041138505.1. Classification (NCBI taxonomy): domain Eukaryota; kingdom Viridiplantae; phylum Streptophyta; class Polypodiopsida; order Cyatheales; family Cibotiaceae; genus Cibotium; species Cibotium barometz. The sequence goes on from NC_141082.1 coordinate 49,782,190, forward strand.
CTAAAGTCTGAAACCATGATAAAGACTTACTCTCTAGCGTCAAGCCAAATCCTTCGATTTGCGTATCCGTGACTTGCTCCGCATGTATAGCTTGCTTAAAAGCTGATATATGGTCATATGGGTCTCCAGATCCGTCATACTTCTTGACAAGCTTTTGCAGTGTAGATGGTCTCACTTTTCTAGAATATTCATCGTCATGTCTCCTATATGAGTCTCGGCCTCTAAATCTAGGCTCTTAAAATGTTAGTTCACTTGGTCTATGGGGTTCTCTTGGAGGTACATATCCACTTGCTCGTGGTTTTTCTTCTCCCCTAGATTCTCTAATAGCACCGGTTCTCCTCGTGGGATCAATCGTTGGAAAGACTGGTCCTTTAGCAGTTATTCACATGGAAGGTGCTCGTCAAGCCACACTTGGGGTTCTAGCCCATGGTGGAAAGACTTGTCCTTTAGCAGTTATTCGCATGGAAGGTGCTGGTCAAGCCACACTTGGGGTTCTAGCCCATGGTGGTGCTAGTGTTTCTCCATGAAAGGCAGATTCATCTAGACGTGCTGTGTCTAAGGTAGACACCTCAGTGAAAAGGGGCCTTCCTTTCCATGTCATTTCCCTAACCTCTGGCCATTCAAGGGTTCTAAAGTCGTTCCCCCATCTATCATGAACATGCTTAGTGAAACCATCTAGATGCTCTACACTTACTGTATGCGTGACTGGAAGCTCTAAGCTTGGGTGCTTAGTGGTTGCACAGTAGGTTTCTTCCACATCCCTATACACCTCTTTAATTGGGTCGTCCTGATAGATTTTAACTACTGGAATTTCTTTTACTATGTCCCATGGGTTTTTCTTGGTCTCCTTTTCTTTTCCCGTTCTTTCTCTATCCTCCCAATTTCGGTCAGAAAACAATTCTTCAAGTAAAGAAATGGGCGTACTAGGTCTGCGCGATGTTCCTGGCACATTTGGGTCCGATGGAACCTCCTTTTTCTGCTTTGCTTGTGCGCTAGGTTGAAGTACACCCAAAGCATCCACCTGTTTAGGATTTTTGGTGACCTCGTAGCGTACTCCATTTCTACCCATGTACATAACATCTTGGTAGTTTACCCATGGTGTTGGTTCAAATGTAGAATGAATGTCTGCAATTTTAATAACAACAAACCGGCTCATTGGATCTTTGTAGATCTCACCGCCATGCACGTTTGTATACAAGAAATGGAGTCTCATGTTGTCAATCACCTCCCCATCTGGGATTTCAAATGGATTAGCAGAATCTGCCATACCAATGGGTGTGGATGGTCTATTCATGCCAAATGACTCGTTTATGTCCATTGAAATTTCACTCTCAGTTCTTGAGAGGCTCTCTGTTTGAGACTCTGAAGATGTCTCGAGAATGCTCTCCAAGTTGCCAGGTGTCGCTCCCTTGAGTGGTTACCCTAGATGGTGCACTAGTGTTACGTCCCCCAAGTGTTGTTCCCGAGCGTAGGTTCATATGCTATTCTTAGCATGTTGCAGTGTCCAATTTTGATATTTAAACCCTACCTAACCACTAAATGCAACTAACATGAATATGTGTGTAACTATCTATTTTTTTAATTTTTAATTTTTTAATTTATTATTATTATTTTTTATTTTAATAATTACATAAAAATACAAATTATGCAAAAATTTAAAAAAAATGCAAAATATGCAAAAAATATGGACTCAAAATAAAACACATAATTTATAGATTTTCTTTTCTTTTCTTTTCTTTTTTTTTTCTTTTTATTTATTTTTATTGTTTTATTGTTTTTTCCCTTTTTAAATTTTTATTTTTTATTTTTTTTAAAAAATGCAAAGAACATGGAAACTAACAAAAAATTAAAAATTAAAAAAAATACCAACCTTATCAGCCTTATCGCCTCCGAATTCTTCTCCTTCGCCTTTGCTAACCTTATCCTCACCTCCTCTGCACCTCATCTCCAACCGCCTCACGTTCTCTGCAGCGCCTTATCTTCCTCCTCCGCTGCATCTACCTCCGCTGGCCACCTCTGCTTCGCCGGCCACTTCACCACCGCCTTTGCTGCCAGCAGAGCAGCTGAGGCTCAGCCACCTCTGCTTTGCTTCCATCGGCTCTCTTCCTTCGCCTTCTTGCCTTCTAGCCCCGCCGTCGGCTTCCACCTTTCCTTCGCACCGGGCCTCTGCAGCCCTCTCTTCCTGCTGGCAGTCACCTTCGCACCGGGCCTCTGCAGCCCTCTCTTCCTACTGCAGTCACCTTCGCACCGGGCCTCTTCGCGGCCCTTCACAACCGCCGGCCAGTCAGCGCTACCACTTCACCTTCTCGTCTGCTGTGCGGATGGCCCTTCGCCTTCACCTGTATAGCCAGTCAACTTCTTGCTGCCAGCCTTCGCTTCCTTCTTTCGGCCACTTCACCTTCACGTCTCCTTCATGCCTCCTCGCCTTCTTTGCTGCGGGTGAGGTAGAGACGGCCAAGTACTACAAGCAAGGTCGCAGCTGCCTCTCACCGCCTTCGCAGATAGCTGCCGGCCTCTTCACCACCGCCAGGCACTTCCTTCTTGCGGCCGCCTTCGTCTACTTCACGGCCTTTGCTCTCTGCTGACGCTGACTCTCTGCTGCCTTCAGCCACACGGCCTCCTCTTCTTCGGGTGAGGCAGACCTTCGCCTCCTCTTCCTATTTTATCCCGCAGCCTCGAAAGCGCAGATGCTACCACCTCCCTTGCAGACCCTTCATTGAACCCTCCCAAGTTTGTGGGCCCTAGTCTTGCTGCTTTTGGTGAGGAGGACGTGGATCTGTCGGCCAAGAAATCGAACACTCACAAGGTGGCTGAGCTCTCCGGAAACAACATATTCAAAGAGGATGCTCCTCCATCCTTGGCAGAGAAGATGAGTGTCGCCAAGCGCAAAGAGATGACCGGCAGCGATATTTTTGCTGATGAAAAGCCTGTCATTAGAGAGCATCTAGGTGGCACTAGAAAGCCTCCTGGTGCTGGAAGTAGCGTTACACTAGTGTAGGTAGGTAGAGAGAGAGAGAGAGAGAGAGAGAGAGAGAGAGAGAGAGGATCCTAGTTGTGCCCCCTGTAGATGTACTAACCTCACTGATTTGGATTGCCACAAAAAATGGTGTATGGTGGGTGGCTATATGGAATTTCACATCGCATGAAATCATGTTCTTTGTTTTGTGAAAAAATATATATATATATATATCACAAAATAAAAAATAAAATTTGCGACCTTATCCAGCCCCTCCTTTGTCTTTGTAATCTACCTTTTTTCTCTTCTAATCACTAGCTCCGAGATTCCACACTCGTGCTAACCCTAAACCTAAAAACAAACAGAAATAGTGGTAGTAATGCAAGCTTCTCAACCGGTTTTGAGTCTTCTCCTCGGCAGTGGCGCCAATGGAGAGACGGAAGACTCTCTCACTTGTAGCATGAGTAGTATGATCCGTGTGTAGCTCAATCCAATGGGATTTGCATCCCTTTCGGAGCTAGGGATTCAACCTGTACCGGTGCACAAAAGCTTATCCACGAATGGAGAAAATGCTATGAACACCACTACCTTGACATGGACTTTACACACACAAGCTCAATCTTGCCATAATTCATTCACTCATCATCCCACTCATTCATGCATCCAATACAAGAAGAAAGCTAAGCTAATGCATACACAAGCTCAAAGCATACTTCATTCTCAAGCTCTTACTTCCCTAGCATGCACACAAACCTTGAAGCTTAATGGAACTTGAAATAAACATGCATTCTCAATCACTACTCAAGCAATGCCTTGCCCATGGATAAGCTACAAGCTATGGAGAAGCTTAAGCTTGAATCCACTACCACACAAAGCCTAATAGAGAATCCACAAGCATCAACAAAGAAGCATGCACACTAGAGAATAGAGATTAGAAGAGAGAAAAACATCATCTCATTGCATTGAATAGAAGAGCATTGCTCATACAATAGTGTAGATGGGGAGAGAGAAGAGCTTGCACCTCTATAAACAAGAGGGAGAGCTAGTCTCAAGAGAGCTCAAGCATAAGCTTAGCCCAATGTGTCCATAAGCTCTCAAATGAGCCACTTTTTATACTAAAACTCCTAAAACTCCCAAAACTTCCCATGTGGGATTATTCTCAAGCCCACTCCCACACTCACCTACAACTTGGAATGTAAGATTCCTCCTCCACCCCCTTTTTGATGTCTTGTATCTTCCCCTGTAATCAATCCCTCTTCAGAAATATAAAGACCTTGTTTCTAACTATTTTAACCTAGAGAGAGAAAATATCCTAGAGAGAGAATATTCAGATTTTGAATATTTTTGGATAGAAAAATATCTCTTATAATTAAGATAAATTCCCCTGAAAGAGAAATTCAAAAAGAATTTTCCAATGTGCAATTGGAATTAATTGGAAATGGGTATAAAGGACCTTAGCCTAAGGGTCTAGATTTTCAGAAATTTTTGGATTATGGTCCAATTAAGGTTCCTATGGGCCAATAGCATCAATCCATGTGTAGGGAGGAGATAAATCCAATTTGTAAAAGAAGATACCCAAAAATGAGTAAATGCTCACATAAGATGAAGAGTTGAAAATGTACAAGGTTTATTAGTAAAAAACTATGAGCAATATTAAAAATATGAGATATTTTGGGTATCCAAAAATGAGTAAATGCTCACATAAGATGAAGAGTTGAAAATGTACAAGGTTTATTATTAAAAAACTATGAGCAATATTAAAATGATTCCATTATGACACATATGTAAGGAAGGGGAGTTCTTTAAAGGAGGTGCATATTTCACATAAGATGAAGAGTTGAAAATGTATAAGGTTTATTAGTAAAAAACTATGAGCAATATTAAAAATATGAGATATTTTGGGTATAATGATTCTATTTTGACACATATGTAAGGAAGGGGAGTTCTTTAAAGGAGGTGCATATTCACATGCTTGAATGAGTTTTAAACTCATAAAAATTGAGATATTTCATCTCTCCTCTCTCCTCATTCAAGTCTAGTTCCAAAAAGTTAGCTTAACTGACCTAAAAATGGTCAAAAATTGACCAAACTGATTTGGAAAATTCTAGAATCAGTTTGTTTGGTTAGGAGCTCAATTTTTCCTATAAATAGAAGCCTCCCCCTTGTTGAAAAATAGATAGTGTTTATGCATCGTTACTCTACTCCACCTAATCCAAGAACTGTGAATTCATTAATAATTCACTAGTTTTTGGAGCTTCCCTCTTTCTTCAATCCCCATTAGTGGCTCCATCAACATACTTAACCAATTGATTGGTTGGGGGCCTCTACCGTGAACAAAGAATCAAGCAATTTGTAAGGTAATTAGTGAATATTGATCTTTTCTATAATTTCTGAATGTTTCTCTCTTCTCAACCCCTCTCAAGCTTGAGAAGCTTAATTGGTATGGTTTTTTAAATGCTATTGAAGTTAATTGGTGAATAGTAGTGAAGAGTTACATAATTTAATAAATGCTATTGAAGTTAATTTCCATTTATGTTTAAATTCTAATGGTTTTTATGTAATTTCTCTCTCTCACTCAAGAAATGGTCATACTCATGACCCATTCTCAATCCAAATCAAGCTTTTCATAAAGCTTTTCCTGAACCCAAGATTAAGCTATGCTTGAAGCCAAATTAATGACTTTTTTCTATGCTTTTAGTTTATGTATATTGATGATTCAATCCATTATGGATTAATGATCCAATTAGAGATCATTTTAATTAATTCCTTAATGATAAGCTTTATCCCTTAGAAAAATTGAGATTTATCAGTCATAGCAGCGGAGCTATGACAAAATTTTTATAAAAATTATGCATAAAATAATTTCATTCAAAATATAAGAATAGGACTTCCTACCATATTCTAGGAATTATCATCCTAGATTAATTGAAAGAATTTCATTATAATCCTGGAGAAATTAAATTTTAATATCATGCATAAAGGATAAGTTTTTATATCAAAAGTGTTATTTTTACCATTTTTATTTTCATGCATAGAAGTATGCATAATGGATAAATTTTTATATCAAAAGTGTTATTTTTACCATTTTTATTTTCATGCATAGAAGTATGCATAATGGATAAAATTTTATATCAAAAGTGTTATTTTTATCAATTTTATTTTCATGCATAGAAGTATGCATAATGGATAAATTTTTATATCAAAAGTGTTATTTTTATCAATTTTATTTTCATGCATAGAAGTATGCATAAAGGATAAATTTTTATATCAAAAGTGTTATTTTTACCATTTTTATTTTCATGCATAGAAGTATGCATAATGGATAAATTTTTATATCAAAAGTGTTATTTTTACCATTTTTATTTTCATGCATAGAAGTATATATAATGGATAAATTTTTATATCAAAAGTGTTACTTTTATCATATTTGAATTTCATGCATAAAGGTATGTATAAAAGTTGATTATTTTATTATAAAAGTGTGTCTTTTATTATATTGGATTTCATGTTTTGGCTTTGGGATGCCCGACTCTTGACTCATATGCCATCCAACACTTTTTCATTGGTGGCGAATTGAACTCTTTGGAAGATTATTTTATTATAAAAGTGTTATTTTTATCATAATTGGATTTCATGCATAGAGGAATGCATAAAAGTAGATTATTTTATTATAAAAGTGTTACTTTTATCACAATTGAATTCCATGCATAGAAGTATGCATAAGAGTTGATTATTTTATTATAAAAGTTTTACTTTTATCACAATTGAATTTCATGCATAGAAGTATACATAAGAGTTGATTATTTTATTATAAAAGTGTTACTTTTATCATATTTGGATTTCATGCATAGAGGTATGCATAAAAGTTGATTATTTTATTATAAAAGTGTTACTTTTATCACAATTGAATTTCATGCATAGAAGTATGCATAAGAGGTGATTATTTTATCATATTTGGATTTCATGCATAGAAGTATGCATAAAAGATATTCTTTTTATACTAAAAGTGTGATTTTCATCATAAATGGATTTTATGCATAACTTAGATGCATAAGAGAAATTCTTTTATTCTAAAAGTGTAATTCCTATTAAATTGAATTTATGCATAGGAAGATGCATAAAAGATTGATTCAAAAGTGTCATTTTCATCTAAATTGAAATTATACATAGGAAGATGCATAAAAGATTGAAATTCTAATTCAGAAATGTCATAAATTTATGTATAGGAAGATGCATAAAAGATTGATTTTTACTTCAAAAGTATTAATCTCCTTAAAAAGAATTTATGCATAAATAAATGTGTAAAGAAATCTTATATCAAATATAAGAATTCTCTTGTATTCTATACACAGATATGAGATGTGATGGGATGTGATAAGAGGTGTATAAGATGTGATAAGAGGTGATAAGATGCTTATGAAATAAGTTAGCAGGTGATAAGATGCTTATGAAATAAGTTAGCAGGTGATAAGATGAATTAAGATGTGATAAGATGTGTATGAGATGAGGTAAGAAGTGTATGTGATAGGATAAGATGTATATGGGTTGTGATAGGACAAGAATGGATGTGATGTAAAAGATTAGATGTGAAGGCATATGGGGTTATATGAATGGGAATGTGAAAATGGATGTATGTATGTGGATGTGTGGATGTGGAGTTGGGAGTGTGGATGTATGAATGTGAAAATGGATGTATGCATGAAGATGTATATGCATAGATGTGAATGTGGATGTAGATGTGAATGTGGAATGTGGATGTGGATGTATGTATATATGTGGATGTAGATGTGGAAGTATAGATGTGAATGAGAAGGTGGATGTGGATGTATGTGAATGTGGACGTAGATGTGATGTATAGATGTGAATGTGGAATGTGGATGTATATATGTATGTGGATGTAGATGTGGGTGTATAGATGTGAATGGGAATGTGGATGTGGATGTATGTGAATGTGGATGTAGATATGGATATGAAATGTGAATGTGGATGTATGTATGTATGTGGATGTAGATGTGGATGTATAGATATGAATGGAAATGTGGATGTGGATGTATGTGTGTGGATATGGATGTATGAATGAGGACGTGATAGTGGATGTATGCATGTGGATGTGGATGTATGGATGTGAAAATGGATGTGTATGTATGAATGTGGATATGGGATGTGGATGTATAAATGAGGATGTGAAAATGGAGGTAAACATGTAGATGTGGATGTATGGATGTGGATGTGGATGTGGATGTATGGATGTGGATATGGATGTGTATGTATGAATGTGGATATGGGATGTGGATGTATAAATGAGGATGTAAAAATGGATGTATGCATGTAGATGTGGATGTAGGGATATGAATGTGAATGTGTATGTGAATTAATGTGTCGCCGATATGAGGAAATGGATGAGAATGAGTACACATTAAATGGAATGTGGAATAAGTAATGTGGACTAAGGAGGGATAATGTGGAAAGACGAGAGTTCGATTTAGAAACTGTATTTTGTGACTGTTTGTAAATGACTGTTTTATGTCATGAATGCTGGGGAAGCATTTTGACCGTCTTGTGGATTAAGGTCATGAAGACCTAACTGTTAAAGTTGCAACTGCTGACGGAGAGTTAATGGAGGACGTCTCGCGTAGCAAGGTTGACCGAGGTCTTGACCAGCCTCGGTTCGATTTAAATGGTGAGTTTTCGGTACGGTGGATGAGGGACCAAGGAAGCGGCCTATGAGTGAAGCGCTAGGTCACCTGCGAAGGATCCTAGAGGGTGCTGACCATACGGTGCTCGGGCTCTGGGTCACCGAAGATACCCACACGTGCGTCGTGGAAGATATTGGAACAAGGAGTAAGAGTTGTTTTGTGAAACCGGGCATGGATCTGGTTGATTGACCTTGCTGGTCTTCAATGGATGAGTCCATGGCTCTTTTTATGGATGTATTGGTTGATCTTGCTGATCTTCAACGAGAGTCCATCTTGATTTTTATAAGTGATTATATTGCCGAGTATTATGGGCTAGGAACTATTGAAAAGGCCCCTGTGTGGATAGGTGGTGAGCGTTCTAGTTGCCAATGATGCCATAGATGCTCTGATGAAGGAATGATGGGAAATTATAAATCAACCGGATAAATTGGAAGATTGTGATCAGTGGTACTATGGTTTCATTAAAGGATTGTTTTAAAGTTAGCTGATGCTAAGAAAAGGCAATTTCATATTGGGTGTGTAAGTGGTGTGGCTAGTTTTATGTTTGCATGAACTTCCGGCTAGGGGGCCTTGGAACTCTTTTCCTTGGTACCCGGGACAAAACCTAACCAAATTCCAAATTGGATCCCATCACTACAGTGGTTGGGCGGTTGGCTAACCCATGGGATTGTGGATGGGGTTAGGCTGGACTGATGGATCCGTAAATCGAGACTCAATTTCCGTTATTACGATAGATGAAGTAAGTCCCGGATAGTAATTGTTCTATGGATAGGAATCAACGGCTGTGCCTCTTGATGAGGAAAAAAGCGTTGATCCCAATGATCCAAGTGTAATTTCTTCCTTGATCTGACCAAGTATCTTTATAGGTGCAGTCGGATCAGTTTGATCTATTAATGGTCTTAACTACGTTAGAGTAAAAAGTTATCCTGGAGGAATCGCCCGTGCTTTCCGGATAAGGGAAGTTTTTTCGGGTTCGGTTTTTGAAAAATCGATGGATTAGTCTTTTGTCTGGATATCCGTGTGGACGAGGCTCCGAGTGTGGAACCCTGCCTCACGGAAGAAGTGCTACTTCCGCTGCTAGTACCCCGAATCCGTTGCGCGGTGGGAACAGGGATCTCACAGTTGGTATCAGAGCATTTGGTTAATGAGGATCAACCGAGAAGCCAAATATGTCAAAAATTTATCAAGAATCACAAAAAGGTTGTAATTGTGTGATATAATTCATACAATTTGATATTCAAATTGAAATTCGTAATTTGGTAATTGGGTCTTCAGATGGAAGTACTGCAGTTATACAGAATCCCTGACTTGCTTGAGGCCTAGACATGATGGTATTTACCTTATAATTCCAAGGGCCGTGACTACCCGTATATACCGAGAGTATACTGCAGTTCTTTACTGATAGTATATATGAGTAAATCTAAGACTTGAAATTATAAGCGTTAATGCTATCCAGAGGATGATTTCGAATGTGGTTGATATGATTTTTAATTCTGTTTGAGAATTGATGAATTGATTTGGATTCTGATTGAAAAATGATGATCCCTGAAATTTGGTTGAAATGTAATAAGCTAAGCGAAACATCAATGAGGATGAATGGGACGAGTCCCTATGATGATATTCATAACTGGAATGATGATAATGATTTTAGCAAATCACTATGAGATTAGTGGATTGTGCTATCGAATTACTACGGTTAACACTTGACTCGGTAGATCAATTTAAGGGATGACAAATTGAGAACTTGCTTAACTGAAATTTCCGTGGAGGAATGTTTAGCAGGGAATTTTTCGGTCTAATGGACCATTATCGTGTTAAAGATATGAATGATATGAATGAATTATGAGTTCTATTTAAGGGATAATTATTCCCGTATTCTATTGGGTTGACCAAAATATAAGGAACCCCAGAATAACTTGGATCTTAAGAAAAAGAGTTGTCCTCTACTTTACGAGATGACGACATCTCGTAAAGTACGAGATGAGGACATCTCGCACTTTTTAAGTGGGGTAGAATGTAAGATTCCTCCCCAACCTTCGAGGTATGCACGAGTAAGAACCTCCCTTTCTGATCTTATAATTATTCTCTCTAAAATAAAAGAAAGATTCTGTTTAAAAAAGGAAGAACCTTTTCCCTGGATACTTCTCAAGAGTCCCACCTGTTTTAAGGATTCAGAACAATGAGTTCAGAAGTGAGAATCGATGTTTTGGATATCAAGGTTTTGGTCTTCATTCGAGTACGGCCCAAAAGAAGTTCTTTATCTCTTGGGAAGTATAAGAAGTTATCGCCCAGATATTGTGGACCAAAGAAGGTAGGTAACTTAGCCTACGAACCTCTTTTATCTTCTCATCTCAAGGTTCTTAATGCTTTCTATAGAATTATGTGCCAAACCCAAATCATAGAATGACGGGAAAACTTTAGTGGCAAGATACCGTTGGCTTCTAAGTTACGCTAGCTCCTTCCTTTATATAAGTCGTAACTTTTACTTGTTGCGCTCACAGTAATCTTACTTCTATCGATCTCCTTTCTTTCTTAATCTCCTTCATGGCTTGGCAACAAGAACTAGTTTTATCCATAATGATTCCTCACCCTTAAGACGCAAGTGAGTCTGTGAAGAAGGATTTTATAGAACAGTATGAGCACTCACTTTTCCCTCACTTGGGAACTTCTGTAGCACAGACCAAATGGCGGACCTATCGAGACATAACTAGGGTAACACCCTGGGGTCAGCAACATTTTCGTAACAATGTCCGCTTAGCCATGGTTATTGAAGCTTTGGGTTTGGGTCCCCGATACTACTGCGTTATGAGATCAAGACATCTTGGGTTTTTCGAGCGGGTCTTCTTACTGGCGTGTTTTCTTCCTCATCAGAAGATATGCCTTTACCCCGTTTTTGGCTTGCCTCTCAGAGGTCCTTTTGTTAGATCACCTCATACCACTGAGATAGGTGCGGCAATAACCAACAGAATTATTCCCATAGATGAGTTACCTTATACTTGTGCAGCTTGTGAGTGCTGCTTTTGTGACCATATGATGGACGGGCTTATGGAAGTGTAAAGAGTTCTTCTATCTTTACTGTATAAGTTCCGAGAATGAATAAAGTTTAAATCTTGTTCTTATCTTGCTCTCTTTGAGACTTTTCTTGGTGGTTAATCTTGATTAAAATTTTTCTCTAAGTCTCATATTCGTGCATCTTGCGAAATTACCCTAGTTCGCGAGATGAGGACATCTCGCGTTTTTTAAGTAGGGTAGAATGTAAGATTCCTCCCCCACCCCCTTTTTGATGTCTAGTATCTTCCCCTGTAATCAATCCCTCTTCAGAAATATAAAGACCTTGTTTTTAACTATTTTAACCTAGAGAGAGAAAATATCCTAGAGAGAGAATATTCAGATTTTGAATATTTTTGGATAGAAAAATATCTCTTATAATTAAGATAAATTCCCCTGAAACAGAAATTCAAAAAGAATTTTCCAATGTGCAATTGGAATTAATTGGAAATGGGTATAAAGGACCTTAGCCTAAGGGTCTAGATTTTCAAAAAAATTTGGATTATGGTCCAATTAAGGTTCCTATGGGCCAATAGCATCAATCCATGTGTAGGGAGGAGATAAATCCAATTTGTAAAAGAAGATACCCAAAAATGAGTAAATGCTCACATAAGATGAAGAGTTGAAAATGTACAAGGTTTATTAGTAAAAAACTATGAGCAATATTAAAAATATGAGATATTTTGGGTATCCAAAAATGAGTAAATGCTCACATAAGATGAAGAGTTGAAAATGTACAAGGTTTATTAGTAAAAAACTATGAGAAATATTAAAATGATTCCATTATGACACATATGTAAGGAAGGGGAGTTCTTTAAAGGAGGTGCATATTTCACATAAGATGAAGAGTTGAAAATGTACAAGGTTTATTAGTAAAAAACTATGAGAAATATTAAAATGATTCCATTATGACACATATGTAAGGAAGGGGAGTTCTTTAAAGGAGGTGCATATTTCACATAAGATGAAGAGTTGAAAATGTACAAGGTTTATTAGTAAAAAACTATGAGCAATATTAAAAATATGAGATATTTTGGGTATAATGATTCCATTTTGACACATATGTAAGGAAGGGGAGTTCTTGAAAGGAGGTGCATATTCACATTCTTGAATGAGTTTTAAACTCATAAAAATTGAGATATTTCATCTCTCCTCTCTCCTCATTCAAGTCTAGTTCCAAAAAGTTAGCTTAACTGACCTAAAAATGGTCAAAAATTGACCAAACTGATTTGGAAAATTCTAGAATCAGTTTGTTTGGTTAGGAGCTCAATTTTTCCTATAAATAGAAGCCTCCCCCTTGTTGAAAAATAGATAGTGTTTATGCGTCGTTACTCTACTCCACCTAATCCAAGAACTGTGAATTCATTAATAATTCACTAGTTATTGGAGCTTCCCTCTTTCTTCAATCCCCATTAGTGGCTCCATCAACATACTTAACCAATTGATTGGTTGGGGGCCTCTACCGTGAACAAAGAATCAAGCAATTTGTAAGGTAATTAGTGAATATTGATCTTTTCTATAATTTCTCAATGTTTCTCTCTTCTCAACCCCTCTCAAGCTTGAGAAGCTTAATTGGTATGGTTTTTTAAATGCTATTGAAGTTAATTGGTGAATAGTAGTGAAGAGATACATAATTTAATAAATGCTATTGAAGTTAATTTCCATTTATGTTTAAATTCTAATGGTTTTTATGTAATTTCTCTCTCTCACTCAAGAAATGGTCATACTCATGACCCATTCTCAATCCAAATCAAGCTTTTCATAAAGCTTTTCCTGAACCCAAGATTAAGCTATGCTTGAAGCCAAATTAATGACTTTTTTCTATGCTTTTAGTTTATGTATATTGATGATTCAATCCATTATGGATTAATGATCCAATTAGAGATCATTTTAATTAATTCCTTAATGATAAGCTTTATCCCTTAGAAAAATTGAGATTTATCACGCATAGCAGCGGAGATATGGCAAAATGTTTATAAAATTATGCATAAAATAATTTCATTCAAAGCATAAAAAGAGGACTTCCTACCATATTCTAGGAATTATCATCCTAGATTAATTGAAAGAATTTCATTATAATCCTGAAGAAATTGAATTTTAATATCATGCATAAAGGATAAGTTTTTATATCAAAAGTGTTATTTTTACCATTTTTATTTTCATGCATAGAAGTATGCATAATGGATAAATTTTTATATCAAAAGTGTTATTTTTACCATTTTTTTTCATGCATAGAAGTATGCATAATGGATAAAATTTTAAATCAAAAGTGTTATTTTTACCAATTTTTTTTTCATGCATAGAAGTATGCATAATGGATAAATTTTTATATCAAAAGTGTTATTTTTACCATTTTTATTTTCATGCATAGAAGTATGCATAATGGATAAATTTTTATATCAAAAGTGTTATTTTTATCAATTTTATTTTCATGCATAGAAGTATGCATAAAGGATAAATTTTTATATCAAAAGTGTTATTTTTACCATTTTTATTTTCATGCATAGAAGTATGCATAATGGATAAATTTTTATATCAAAAGTGTTATTTTTACCATTTTTATTTTCATGCATAGAAGTATGCATAATGGATAAATTTTTATATCAAAAGTGTTACTTTTATCATATTTGAATTTCATGCATAAAGGTATGTATAAAAGTTGATTATTTTATTATAAAAGTGTGTCTTTTATTATATTGGATTTCATGCATAGAAGTATGCATAAGAGATGATTATTTTATTATAAAAGTGTTATTTTTATCATAATTGGATTTCATGCATAGAGGTATGCATAAAAGTTGATTATTTTATTATAAAAGTGTTACTTTTATCACAATTGAATTCCATGCATAGAAGTATGCATAAGAGTTGATTATTTTATTATAAAAGTGTTACTTTTATCACAATTGAATTTCATGCATAGAAGTATGCATAAGAGTTGATTATTTTATTATAATAGTGTTACTTTTATCATATTTGGATTTCATGCATAGAGGTATGCATAAAAGTTGATTATTTTATTATAAAAGTGTTACTTTTATCACAATTGAATTTCATGCATAGAAGTATGCATAAGAGGTGATTATTTTATTATAAAAGTGTTACTTTTATCATATTTGGATTTCATGCATAGAAGTATGCATAAAAGATATTCTTTTTATACTAAAAGTGTGATTTTCATCATAAATGGATTTTATGCATAACTTAGATGCATAAGAGAAATTCTTTTTTTCTAAAAGTGTAATTCCTATTAAATTGAATTTATGCATAGGAAGATGCATAAAAGATTGATTCAAAAGTGTCATTTTCATCTAAATTGAAATTATGCATAGGAAGATGCATAAAAGATTGAAATTCTAATTCAAAAATATCATAAATTTATGTATAAGAAGATGCATAAAAGATTGATTTTTACTTCAAAAGTATTAATCTTCTTCAATTGAATTTATGCATAAATAAATGTGTAAAGAAATCTTATATCAAATATAAGAATTCTCTTGTATTCTATACACAGATATGAGATGTGATGGGATGTGATAAGAGGTGTGTAAGATGTGATAAGAGGTGATAAGATGCCTATGAAATAAGTTAGCAACAGGTGATAAGATGCTTATGAAATAAGTTAGCAGGTGATAAGATGAATTAAGATGTGATAAGATGTGTATGAGATGAGGTAAGAAGTGTATGTGATAGGATAAGATGTATATGGGTTGTGATAGGACAAGAATGGATGTGATGTAAAAGATTAGATGTGAAGGCATATGGAGTTATATGAATGGGAATGTGAAAATGGATCTATTTATGTGGATGTGTGGATGTGGAGTTGGGAGTGTGGATGTATGAATGTGAAAATGGATGTATGCATGAAGATATATATGCATAGATGTAAATGTGGATGTAGATGTGAATGTGGAATATGGATGTGGATGTATGTATATATGTGGATGTAGATGTGGATGTATAGATGTGAATGGGAAGGTGGATGTGGATGTATGCGAATGTGGACGTAGATGTGATGTATAGATGTGAATGTGGAATGTGGATGTATATATGTATGTGGATGTAGATGTGGGTGTATAGATGTGAATGGGAATGTGGATGTGGATGTATAGATGTGAATGGGAATGTGGATGTGGATGTATGTGAATGTGGATGTAGATATGGATATGGAATGTGAATGTGGATGTATGTATGTATGTGGATGTAGATGTGGATGTATAGATATGAATGGGAACGTGGATGTGGATGTATGTGTGTGGATGTGGATGTATGAATGAGGACGTGATAGTGGATGTATGCATGTGGATGTGGATGTATGGATGTGAAAATGGATGTGTATGTATGAATGTGGATATGGTATGTGGATGTATAAATGAGGATGTGAAAATGGAGGTAAACATGTAGATGTGGATGTATGGATGTGGATGTGGATGTGGATGTGGATGTATGGATGTGGATATGGATGTGTATGTATGAATGTGGATATGGGATGTGGATGTATAAATGAGGATGTAAAAATGGATGTATGCATGTAGATGTGGATGCAGGGATGTGAATGTGAATGTGTATGTGAATTAATGTGTCGCCGATATGAGGAAATGGATGAGAATGAGCACACATTAAATGGAATGTGGAATAAGTAATGTGGACTAAGGAGGGATAATGTGGAAAGATGAGAGTTCGATTTAGAAACTATATTTTGTGACTGTTTGTAAATGACTGTTTTATGTCATGAATGCTGGGGAAGCATATTCGACCATCTTGTGGACTAAGGTCATGAAGACCTAACTGTTAAAGTTGCAACTGCTGCTGACGGAGAGTCAATGGAGGACGTCTCGCGTAGCAAGGTCGACCGAGGTCTTGACCAGCCTCGGTTCGATTTAAATGGTGAGCTTCCGGTAGTACGGTGGATGAGGGACCAAGGAAGCGGCCTATGAGTGAAGCACTAGGTCACCTGCGAAGGATCCTAGAGGGTGCTGACCATACAGTGCTTGGGCTCTGGGTCGGGGCTCTGGGTCACCGAAGATACCCACACGTGCGTCGTGGAAGATATTGGAACAAGGAGTAAGAGTTGTTTTGTGAAACCGGGCATGGATCTGGTTGATTGACCTTGCTGGTCTTCAATGGATGAGTCCATGGCTCTTTTTATGGATCTGTTGGTTGATCTTGCTGATCTTCAACGAGAGTCCATCTTGATTTTTATAAGTGATTATATTGCCGAGTATTATGGGCTAGGAACTATTGAAAAGGCCCCTGCGTGGACAGGTGGTGAGCGTTCTAGTTGCCAATGATGCCATAGATACTCTGATGAAGGAATGATGGGAAATTATAAATCAACCGGATAAATTGGAAGATTGTGATTAGTGGTACTATGGTTTCATTAAAGGATTGTTTTAAAGTTAGCTGATGCTAAGAAAAGGCAATTTCATATTGGGTGTGTAAGTGGTGTGGCTAGTTTTATGTTTGCATGAACTTCCGGCTAGGGAGCAACTCGTTTCCTTGGTACCCGGGACAAAACCTAACCAAATTCCAAATTGGATCCCATCACTACAGTGGTTGGGCGGTTGGCTAACCCATGGGATCGGATGGGGTTAGGCTGGACTGATGGATCCGTAAATCGAGACTCAATTTCCGTTATTACGATAGATGAAGTAAGTCCCGGATAGTAATTGTTCTATGGATAGGAATCAACGGCTGTGCCTCTTGATGGGGAAAAAAGCGTTGATCCCAATGATCCAAGTGCAATTTCTTCCTTGATTTGACCCAGTATCTTTATAGGTGCAGTCGGATCAGTTTGATCTATTAATGGTCTTGACTACGTTAGAGTAAAAAGTTATCCTGGAGGAATCCCCCGTGCTTTTCGAATAAGGGAAGTTTTTTCGGGTTCGGTTTTTGAAAAACCGATGGATTAGTCTTTTGTCTGGATATCCGTGGACGAGGCTCCGAGTGTGGGACCCTGCCTCACGCAAGAAGTGCTACTTCCGCTGCTAGTACCCCGAATCCGTTGCGCGATGGGAACAGGGATCTTACATGGAACTTTTTACAAGAGCCCTAAATAAGAATGTCAAGTCTCTTGTTTTCCTACTTGCATCTTTGTGTTGCATCCTTGCATTGATCACCACTCGTCACGCAACACACCTACTCCTAGACTACATTTTTCTCAACCAATATATTCTCATTGCAATAGAAAGGGCCAATATATAGCCATATTAGAAGTGATTGACATCCATGCTTACCTAATCTAAGTGATGCCATGACATCTATGAAAGAAATACCTAGTTTTACACACTTGTATTCCTTTAACTTTGAGATAAATCCCAACAACAAGCTCACCATAATTGTGCTCTAACTACGAGGATCTCTTAATATCTGCACCCAATGGTAGCAGTGTGAAAAAGCCACTTAGATTAAGTGCTTTGAAGATGTAGTTAGTGTGATAGGCATACTAGTGGTAGCCCCAACATTCCTCTATTAAGGTCATGGTCCACATATTTTTGTTTGTAAAGAGATATCAAAATGGCTTTTCTAGACCCATATATCATTGATTTTCATGATGTTCTCATTTAAGAAACATGAACGCACATATTCTTATTGAAAAATCTCAAACAACTCTTGTTTAGATGGTGGTATCTCCACTTGACCACGCATCATATTATCTGGCTCAAACCTTTTGCTCTAAATGGAATAAATAATACAAAAAACAAATTAAGGACCTTTTGGCCTATCCTCAAGCTACACTTGCTTGCTAATACAATATGTGTATGTGTGGCATCCCTTATTACTTTAGATCATTCCATGCACTTAATCAATGCATAGGGGAATTCACAAGCTTGATAGAAATTTGGCAGCATAGATGTACTATGAGTAGAGGTCCAATGCAAGCATACATCTATAAAAATTATGGTAGCATATCACTATAGGAGATGTCTTAAGGCCCACAACATGCATGGCATACCCAACAGAATGTAAATGATAAAGTTTATAAAATTGAAGAAAATGGATGCTTGTGACGCATGGTTGTTCTATAGGCATGGGAGATGGTGAAAGAAGGTGCTCCTCAAAGTTTGCAAGAGACATAATGACATAAGAAAAGGGTAAAAAGTACCTAAAATGTTGTTTGGTCACACAAGATTGCATCAACACAATGTTATAACTATGGATCACATCTGTCCCCTTAAAAACTCATCATTTCTGCACCATAGTTTGAACACAACTTTCCCACATGCTTGCAAGGTATCCTATCATGTTTGTTTGAAAAAATGGCCTTCCTATGCTTTGATAATAATGGATCATTTTTGTCTAATGAAAGTGATGATCTTGCAATTTTGATTTGATAGATGTAATGTAGACCCTTCCCCGAGCTAGCCTATAGGTCTCTAATTTAGTTCTATAATTCTTGGATTGCATCAGTCTAACATTTCTTTGTTTTGATGTTTACCACATAGAGTTGTTGAGTTATTGTTTAGGCGTTGGGTAGCATGCCTATCATGTTGGTTTTGCATATCCTTCATTTCCTTTCCTAAAACAACATACCATATGAGTTTTGTGAGAGTGATGAGATGAAGATAGGACTATGCTTTTGCGCATACATAAGTGTTTAGGTGAGTGTGTGGGTATGTGTGATACATGCTATGCTTTCTTAATTCTTTAATGAATGTGTATGCTAAGAGAGTGTAGACTAGGATAGTGTAGCCTAGAAGGAGTCTAAACTCTTGCTCCTTCATTAGAAGTATAGGCATCTCCTTCACTAGCCATAGCTAATAGTGTTGTCTTGCTCTTCGATTCTTGACACTTATGGGATGTCATCATTCCCTAGCCAGATTACTTGTTACCTAGCATAAAAGATAGGATATGGAAATATTCTTGTGTTGTCTTCTTGTGCATGTAGATATGATGGCCCATAGGAAAGGGCATTTTTGGATACTTAATTACTACCTTGGTATGTATCTTCTTCTCAAAGTCTATGTGTGGGTAGCAGTAATGCATTTGATTACTTTTTAGTGTCCTTCTGAATTTGGACATTAACTCCATGTAGTCCAATTTCTGATAGCACCTTCTCCAATGCACTTATGGCTTCTTTCCTCTCTGCCACATTCTTGATCTTCCAAGCAAAGCTAATGTGGAGATATACCATTTTCTCTGTGATACGACACAAATCATGAAGCGTGCATATATGCACATTGGAAAGAGGAATCTCGAACATTGGTTAAAAGTTCTCATCCAAAATTTGTCTGTTGTTCGGTGGTCATCTCCACCACTCACCCTTATGGAGTCCATGCAGTAAAGGCATGGAGACTTTGCATTGGCCCCTTTGCTGCAATTAAATAAGCACTTGAGAGTCTTTAAATCACCCGCAAGATGCCATTAGACTTGAAATTCCCCCCTTTTCTCTACATGGAGCATCCTGTTTGCATTCATCTATTCTTTGATGAGATTGGGGATATGTGTTTGATGAAATACCCAAAACAAGGATTCATGGTCCTCTTTCTTGATCTCAAATGAACCTAGTCACCAGATGTTCATCTCGTATTGCACACTAAAATACTTTGGATCATCCCTACTGCAATTACAAAGAGCCTTATTCATAAGTGTTATTGTGACGCTTTCCATCTTTTTCTCCTTTGATAATCTCACACTCATCAAGCTTGATGACAAATTGAAGTACACCTCCTACCTCCTCAAATGTAATATCATAGAACTCCACCATTCTCTTTTGCAAGAGATCCATGTCCATGAATATATTGTTGTGTTCATTGTAGAATATGCTGCCACCTTCTCCCTTAAACTCTCCTATAATGTGGTATAAGTGACCAACATAGTGAAGCTATTCTGTGTTTAATTCCTCCCTATGTCTCCAAAATTTTGTAGGTGTTGGAAGTAGATTTGCTTTAATACCTTTGGCCTCAAGGAGGGATGACACTGACTTCTTGATGGGGTTGTTGCAAGATTAGGGTGTCCAGTTTTTTCCAGTTTATGTTGGACTAGGACAATGGACTAAGATAATGCTTGGAGAGAAAATTTTGGGGGGGCAAGGTACTTCAAATGAGATCAAGCAACTAAAACGAAATCACACATGCACTCAAATTAACCCAATCTAACTTCAATTAGTATAAATTAGTCTAATTAATCAAAATTAATCATAAATATGATAAAATTATTACAAAATGATCTTTATATACTTAGAGTGATCCAAATTTTTTTCCATAGATGCACCATTACAAGTACACTAGTCTCTATAGGTTTTAGATGATTTACATCAAAAATGTAATTTTACAATTAGATTATTAATATTTGTAGGCCTTCTGATAGCTTGGAAGAATTTTGGAAAAGATATCAATAAAAACCCAATCATTGGATTTGCAATTTTAACTAACCACACATTCTACTAGTGTCTCACTATCTACCACTCTTTTGATCTACAAGATTGAGAATTTTAAGTGGTAGTTATTGTGGGTACAAAAAGTGGCATATATTATAACACTTTAAAGACCTTGAAATATTTAAAGAAAATAGACAATATCTTAAAAGTTTCTTAAAAAATCAAGTTAAGGTCTATATTATGTAAAGATATAAGGTCCAAAGTGCGAATCTCATATGAGTTTATGTGTAAAAGATATTAGCATTTTATGGAATTAGTCCAAATTTGGGACATAGTGTATACATTGACTTTGTACCCAAGGAAATGAGGACTTTTTCCTATCAAATGCTTAATTAGATTATGCAATTATATTCCCAACTTTGCATGTGATGTTCCAACAAAAGAACCTGAAAGGAAATTCCTTCATTAATTACGAGAGATTAGCCAACTAAAGCTAAACAAATGCCTATTTTTTTTACTGTTTACAAGGTGCCTGAGTGGACAAAACTGGGTAACTTGATCTTGTAACCACCCGATGGCACTATAACCCTTACGGTGGCTGACTCCACTTGAATCCATGTGGATTGAATATTAGCTGAAACTCTATTGTTGGTTACAAAATCATCCACTGTATCCCATTGAACCACCTTGAACTCCTTCTCTTTTATCATTTCTCTTGCAATTCTTGATGTCACGAATGGTTTTAGTTACTTTGCTGGATTGAGATTCAATTTGGGATCAATATTCTCTTTGTTAGGATGTATGACAATCCTACAAATACAACACTACTCATTACTAACGTAGAGAACATGTAAATCTCAAAGAAGCCCAGCAAATAAAATAATATTAACTGCTAACACAAAAGACATGTTAATGGGATTGCATTCAGTGCAATCTTACCTTATGGCTTGGATTATCTCCTTCAAGCCTCCAGAACCAAGCCTCAATTTCTTGATGTTTTTTAGCTTTCTTTTCCGTATGCGTTGTCCAATGATTGTGTCTTTTTCTCTATATTTGCGGAGGTCACTTCTTAGTTTATTGATTTGACATTCTTGTTCTTCCAATCTAACTTTCTGTGTCTTGCATTCACCAGACAAGCCTAGAAGCTCATTTACTAAGTGTTGTGAATAATGCCTTTCTCTTTCTTGTATGTAACCACTTGACTTGCAATATCCTAGTAACCAATTGACTTGCGATATCCTAGTAAGCCTGTGCAGCCATCACCTGCAAAACGTTAGAGAGTTGTGGGATTTGAAAAGGGAGGATGTGAAGCAGTACAGGGGTTGATAGGATAGATGGAGCCGTCACACCAAAGGTCTATGTGTTGCTTCCCCGAAAACCTCATATGACCTTTAACATCTGATGAGAGCAATAATTGTCCACTTCTGCGTTTTTCACTGGGCGCATATGCACTGTCTAGATCAATGTGCAGATGGTATTTTATCTTAATGCTTTCATGATTGGACTCTTCAATAATAGAATGAGTGTGTACATGGCTATTCTCCATTAGAGTGTTTTAGGAATGAGTGAGTATACTATATGATGCAGAGTGAAAGAATAGGATTGGCTATGGTGAGAGAGGCTTGTATTTGTCTTTTGAAATTGGAGATGAAGGTTCTAATTCCCTCCAAGCTGTCTTCCGTGCAATAATATCCTCCTAAACTAACCTTATTCTTGCAGTTTCAAATGTATCATTTCAAAGAAGATTCCAACGAACTTTAAGATGGTTGCCTGGGAGAAAATTTACCTCTCTAGCTCAGAGACTACACTTTTATGACTTTTACATTCTCTTTATTTTAATATTTCAAATTTTTTCCTAGAGAGAGAAAATAAGAATCGACCATTTTCTTACAAGGCCCTACGAAGGCATCAACTTCATTGGGCTAGTAAGTCCTGCGGCTCGAGGAACACAAGCATGCTATATTGTAGCTGGTACATATTATTGCACTAAATGGGAAAATGTAAGGGAATTTAGAAATGCATACGCTAGATCTACAACAAAGTTTATCTATGAAAATATCATCACTCGCTTTGGCTGTCCACTGGAATTAGTTTCTGTCAGGGTGACACATTTTCTCAATGAGAATCAGAGAATTGCTAAAAGGATTCATGGTGGTTCACCAAAAATCCACTCCCTATTACCCTTAGGTAAATGGGCAAGCTTAGAGCACAAAAAAAACTTTAATCCACACTCTTATTAAAATAGTAGTAGAGTCTTGGAATGATTGGGAGAATAAATTGACTACAGTATTATGGGCCTACAAGACATCATATAAGGTAGCAACATGGTGAACCCCATTTTGGTTAATCATGCCAAGGGAATTTATGGTGCCCAGTCTTTGTATCACAATCAAGGAGCATTATGGGTCTAGAAGAAATCATGCCAAGGGAGTCTCTGGTGCCCAGTCTTTGTATCACAATCAAGGAGTAGTGGAAGGAGTCTCAATAGGGGTGGACTGCTTATAACAGAGCTGGGGAAGTTGGATGAAACTTGGTTCCTTGCTCTCAAGGCAATGATAGTGGATAAATGCTGCGCAAATAATGGTTTGACAACCAACTAGTCTTAAAAGGAGATAAATTACAGGTGTTAGATTTGGTGCTACTCTATGATGTCAAGATCCACAAGCAGAAACTTAAATTTAGCACTATGGGTCCTTTTAGAGTAATAGAGATTATGCACGGTGCAGTTGGAAACCTTAGAATGTGTGGAGTTCAAAACATTCATTAATGGGAGCAGGGTACGTAAGTATTATGGTCCAATCACGTACGAAGCCCTTCAAGCCAAGCATGCTAAGGCAACAACAAAAAAAACCCACGAACAAATTAAGTAGCAAGTCCAGCAGGAAGCAAAGGACATAGCTACTAAAGCTAAGCAATGACGGGGTCAAGTGATTGTAAACCTGATGGATATCTATGCTATATTCAGGAATCGTAAGTCACAGATGAATCCTTGTGAACTTTCATTCAATTACACTAAATGAAACCCCATATCATTTCAAAACTTGTCCAAAGGTTCTCTGGGGATGGGGATTCGATCCAACATGTAAAGATTTTTGACTCCACATGTGAAACCTGCGGACCGGTCAGTGATGTGACAATGATACAAGCCTTCTCACTAACCTTGGAAGGAAAAGCTCATCAGTGGTTCTGAACCCTTAAGCCTGAGGATAAAGTTAACTTCACAACGCTAAAGAATGTTTTTGTGCCCAGTTTTGTCCAAAGTGGTGACAAATGGAGCTCTGTGGCATAATTACATAATTACATAATATCAAACAAAAGGAAGATGAGTCGATGAGAGACTATGTTTCTAATCTAAAGCACTTAAATTCAAGGTGCAAACTTCGAGAAAGGTTAACTGATGATCAATTGTTGTTGCCTTGTTTCCAGAGGGGGGTTAGAGACCACAAAATGCATGATTACCTGGTACTAGCCCGACTTGCTACTCTTGATGCATGTTGAAAACTGGCAATCGAATATGAAGATAATATGTTAGAATTGCCACAACCAGAAGATGTTAAAACATCTTCAGCAACTACGACTTCGCGTGTCTCGAGCCACTAAGAAATTGGAACACTCAAAGCAAGCAAGTCAAAAACATGATGGTGGATGAACTCAGTAATGCCATATTAGAGAAATTGAAAGTCAAGGAGGGAAGAGAAACATCTAGGCATGGGCATAATCACCTTTACCCCCACAGATTACAGAATTGGTATGGTGCTCTATGTGCAGATTAAATCACACCACCACCAAGTGTCCACAAGTAAGAGCAAGGCCACTACTCTATTGTGCTCACTGTGTACAATTAGGAAATCATGCACTTCATTGTGTAGACATCCAAGGTTTCAAAATGTTGCACAACTACCAGCACTTAGAGCCCCATTGGCTTTATTGGTGCCACCTATACAGATCACCGCTACTGTTGGACAACCCAACTTCTCTTACTTACCTAGGGGGATGTTTCGGGTATAAGATGCTTCACCTTTGCCGCTACCAATTCTACCACCACAACCACCATAGGCTAAGATCAATCAAGTATTGATTGAAGAGCCGTTAGAAGATGTCGACATGGTGTAGGAAATAGAACTTAGCAGAGAGTACTACAAGGAAACGACTGAGGTTATGCCAGAATACTACGTCCTGCAGAATAACACGCCAGTACCTGTGTTTCAAACCATGATGGTACAATGGAAGGGCAAGGACATGAACACAAATCTGAGAAGAGGACCATTATAATGCTTTGAAGACCGTATTAGGTAAAGTGGGAAAAATCCCATTATTCCCACATTGAAAAATTTAATGCATTTAATCTAGAATCTACCTTTTTCAACCTATAAAAAATTTAAAAATGGTTTGCTTTATCAAGTGATGCTAGATCGAACCTAGCTTGATCTTAGAAATAGAAAGGTTTCAAGACTTTTTAGATCCACCACTTGTATATTTTACAATTGAAGAGGATTTTTAGATCCACCACTTGGCCATTCTACAGTCCATAAGAACCCAAGATCAGATTCTACCATTTGGTCAATCTAGACTCCCAATTAAAAACAATGGTACAAGAGATTGTATATTGTCAATGAGAGTCCCCTTAGAGTAGGATGCACTCTTCAATTTAAGACTTCATTGTAATGAACAAGACTAAATGACTCCAAGAATTTGAAAAATTGACATGGTGAAGGTATCCTTATATACACAACCACTACAAATTAACATTATTAAGGATAGAAAGAGTCTCCTTGGAGTAGGATGCACTTTGTCAAAATTACGATTATAAGATTTCATTTTGATGAAGCTTATTCTACTAAAGAAATAATAAAACTTTTGCATTAACAACCAAAAGATAAAAGGATAAAAGGAGTCCCCTTAAGTAGGATGCACCTTGTGGATGCATAAGAGGAGTCCCCTTAAAGTAGGATGCACCTTTGTGGATGCATAAGAGGAGTCTCCTTAGACTAGGATGCACTCCATCTATGAATTTATTTATTATGTTTCGGATTCTCGAAAAAGATGCACGAGCGTGGTAAATGGCAGAAATTTCCAATAGTGGCCCAAACGGCGCCGAAGAGGCATGAAATTCAAATCATGCATGGACAAATGTGTGGCAAAGCAACCCGGATCTTTCTTGTAGTGTTCAGATGTGATTCGGACTCATTTCGGACCCGAAACTCTGTTTTGGCGATTTTGCACTATCTTCGCCCAAGACCCAACTTTGACACGCTAGGAGAGCTGATCGCGATGCCCAAATCCATTCACAGAGTGATGTGGACATAGAGAAACTTCCCTACCACAAGTCTGTGTGGTCCATTCTCTGATGGGGTCCCAGATCCTCAACTTCTAACTATCCGAATCCGGGTTCTCGAAAAAGATGCACGAGCATGCCAAATGGCAAAAATTTCCAATCGTGGCCCAAACGGCGCCGAAGAGTCATGAAAATCGAATCATGCATGGGCAAGCAACCCGGATCTTTCTTGTTGTGTTCAGATGCGATTTGGACTCATTTCGGATCCGAAACTCTGTTATGGCAATTTTGCACTATCTTCGCCCCGGGACCCAACTTTGACGCGCTAGGAGAAGTGATTGCGATACTCAAATCCATGCACGGAGTAATGTGGACATAGAGCAACTTCCCTAGCACAAGTCCGTGTGGTCCGTTCTCTGATGGGGTCCTGGATCCTCAACTTCTAACTGTCCGAATCCGGGTTCTCGAAAAAGATGCACGAGCATGGTAAATGGTGGAAATTTCCAACAGTGGTCCAAACGACGCCGAAGAGGCATGAAATTCGAATCATGCATGGAAAAATGTGTGGTAAGAAACCCGGATCTTTCTTGTTGTGTTCAGATGCAATTTGGACTCATTTCGGATCCAAAACCTTGTTATGGCGATTTTGCACTATCTTTGTCGAGAAGTGATTGCGATGCCCAAATCCATGCACAGAGTGATGTGGACATAGAGAAACTTCCCTAGCACAAGTCCGTGTGGTCCGTTCTCTGATGGGGTCCTGGATTCTCAACTTCTAACTCTTCAAATCCGAGTTCTTGAAAAAGATGCACGAGCGTGCCAAATGGTGAAAATTTTCAACTGGGCCCAAATGGCACTGAAGAGGCATGAAATTTGAATCATGCATGGACAAATGTGTGGCAAGCAACCCAGTCTAGCTGTGTACCATGCAGATCAATAAAACCAATTACTCTAAGAAGAGACCTACTTCACATGAGGAGAACCAAGGAGCTACAATTGCATTCGATCTAGCTCTACCATGTGGTGGAGCTAGAATGCATCGATCTAGCTGTGTACCATGCAGATCAACAAAATCAATTACTCCAAGAAGAGATCTACTTCACATGACAAGAACCAAGAAGCTCGAATTGCATTTGATCTAGCTCTACCACATGGTAGAGTTGTATCCAACCTAAAACACATCGTAGAGCTAGACTGCTTTGAGGTTTAGCTCTGCCATGTGGTGGATCTAGAATTGCATTTGACGTCTAGCTCTACCATGTGGTAGAGCTAGACTGCTTTGAGGCTCTACCATGTGGTGGAGCTAGAAATTTCCAACAATGGCACAAACGGCACCGAAGAGGCATGAAATTCAAATCATGCAAGGAAAAATGTGTGGCAAGAAACCCGGTTCTTTCTTGTTCTATTTAGATGCGATTCAGACTCATTTCGGATCCGAAACTCTATTATGACGATTTTGCACTATCTTCGCCGTGGGACCCAACTTTGACGCGCTGGGAGAAGTGATTGTGATGCCCAAATCCATGCACGGAGTGATGTGGACATAGAGCAACTTCCCAAGCACAAGTCCGTGTGGTTCGTTTCTCTCATGGGGTCTCGGATCCTCAACTTCTAACTGTCCGAATCCGGGTTCTCCAAAAAGATGCACGAGCGTGGCAAATGGCAAAAATTTCCAACAGTGGCCCAAACGGTGCCAAAGAGGAATGAAATTCAAATCATGCATGGACAAATGTGTGGCAAGAAACCCGGATCTTTCTTGTTCTGTTCAGATGTGATTTAGACTCATTTCGGATCCGAAACTCTGTTATGGCGATTTTGCACTATCTTCACCAGGACCCAACTTTGACGCGCTGGGAGAACTGATTGCGATGCCCAAATCCATGCACGGAGTGGTGTGGACATATAGCAACTACTCTAGCATAAGTTTGTGTGGTCCATTCTCTGATGGGGTCCCAGATCCTCAACTTCTAACTATCCAAATCCGGGTTCTCGAAAAAGATGCACGAGCATGGTAAATGGCAAAAATTTTCAACCGTGGCCCAAACCACGCTGAAGAGGCTTGAAATTCGAATCATGCATGGACAAATGTGTGCAAGCAACCCGGACCTTTCTTGTTGTGTTCAGATGCGATTCGGACTCATTTGGGATCCGAAACTCTGTTTTGGCGATTTTGCACTATCTTCGCTCTGGGACCCAACTTTGACGCGCTGGGAGAAGTGATTGCGATGCCCAAATCCATGCACGGAGTGATGTGCACATAGAGAAACTTCCCTAGCACAAGTCCATGTGGTCCGTTCTCTGATGGGGTCCTGGATCCTCAACTTCTAACTGTCCAAATCCCGGTTCTCGAAAAAGATGCACGAGCGTGGTAAATAGCAGAAATTCCAACAGTGGCCCAAACGGTGTCGCGAAGAGGCATGAAATTTGAATCATACATGGACAAATGTGTGGCAAGCAACCCAGATCTTTCTTGTTGTGTTAAGATGCGATTCGGACTCATTTTGGATCCAAAACTCTGTTATGGCGATTTTGCACTATCTTCGCCACCGGGACCCAAGTTTGACGCATTGGGAGAATTGATTGTGATGCCCAAATCCATGCACGGAGTGATGTGGACATAGAGCAACTTCCCTAGCATAAGTCGGTGTGGTCTGTTCTCTGATGGGGTCCCGGATCCTCAACTTCTAACTGTCCGAATCCGGATTCTCGAAAAAGATGCACGAGCGTGGTAAATGACGAAAATTTCCAACCGTGGCCCAAACGGCACCGAAGAGACATGAAATTTGAATCAAGCATGGAAAAATGTGTGGCAAGAAACCCGGATCTTTCTTGTAGTGTTCAGATGCGATTCGGACTCATTTCGGACCCGAAACTCTATTATGGCGATTTTGCACTATCTTTGTCGGGACTCAACTTTGACGTGCTGGGAGAACTGATTGCGATGCCCAAATCCATGCACGGAGTGATGTGGACATAGAGCAACTTCCCTAGCACAAGTCCATGTGGTCCGTTCTCTGATGGGGTCCCGGATCCTCAACTTCTAACTGTCCGAATCCGAGCTCTCGAAAAAGATGCCGAGCGTGCTAAATGGTGGAAATTTTCAACCGTGGCACAAATGGCGCCAAAGAGGCATGAAAATCAAATCATGCATGGATAAATGTGTGGCAAGCAACCCGGATCTTTCTTGTTGTGTTCAGATACGATTCGGACTCATTTCGGATCCGAAACTCTGTTATGGCGATTTTGCACTATCAACGTCGGGACCCAACTTTGACGCGCTGGGAGAAGTGATTGCGATGCCCAAATCAATGCACGGAGTGATGTGGACATAGAGCAACTTCCCTAGCACAAGTCCATGTGGTCCGTTCTCTGATGGGATCCCGGATCCTCAACTTCTAACTTTCCGAATTTGGGTTCTCGAAAAAGATGCACGAGCGTGATAAATGGCAGAAATTTTCCACAGTGGCCAAAACGGCACCGAAGAGGCATGAAACTTGAATCATGCATGGACAAATGTGTGGCAAGCAACACGGATCTTTCTTGTTGTGTTCACATGCGATTTGGACTCATTTCGGATCCGAAACTCTGTTATGGGCAATTTTGCACTATCAACACCGGGACCCAACTTTGATGCGCTGGGAGAAGTGATTGCGATGCCCAAATCCATGCACAGAGGGATGTGGACATAGAGCAACTTCCCTAGCATAAGTCCGTGTGGTCCGTTCTCTGATGGGGTCCCGGATCCTTAACTTCTAAGTGTCCGAATGCGGGTTCTTGAAAAAGATGCACGAGCATGGTAAATGGCAGAAATTTCCAACAGTGGCCCAAACGGCGCCGAAGAGGCATGAAATTTGAATCATGCATGGAAAAATGTGTGGCAAGCAACCCGGATATTTCTTGTTGTGTTCAGATGCGATTCCGGCTCAGTTCGGACCCGAAACTCTGTTATGGCAATTTTGCACTATCTTCATCGAGACCCAACTTTGACGCGCTGGGAGAACTGATTGCGATGCCCAAATCCATGCACGCAGT
The DNA here is from genome assembly GCF_041138505.1 of Cibotium barometz. NCBI lineage: Eukaryota > Viridiplantae > Streptophyta > Polypodiopsida > Cyatheales > Cibotiaceae > Cibotium > Cibotium barometz. The sequence continues at coordinate 49,812,516 of NC_141082.1, forward strand.
GATATGGACATAGAGCAACTTCCCTAGCATAAGTCCGTGTGGTCTGTTCTCTGATGGGGTCCCATATCCTTAACTTCTAACTGTCCGAATCTAGATTCTCGAAAAAGATGCACGAGTGTGGTAAATGACAGAAATTTCCCACAGTGGCCCAAACGGCGCGCCGAAGAGGCATGAAATTTGAATCATGCATGGACAAATGTGTGGCAAGCAACTCCGATCTTTCTTGTAGTGTTCAGATGCGATTCGGACTCATTTCGGACCCGAAACTCTGTTATGGCGATTTTGCACTATCTTCGTCCGGGACCCAGCTTTGACGTGCTGGGAGAACTGATTGCGATGCCCAAATCCATGCACGGAGTGATGTGGACATAGAGCAACTTCCCTAGCACAAGTCCGAGTGGTCTGTTCTCTGATGGGGTCATGATCCTCAACTTCCAACTATCCAAATCCGAGTTCTCGAAAAAGATGCACGAGCGTGCTAAATCGCAGAAATTTCCAACCGTGGCGTAAACGGCGCTGAAGAGGCATGAAAATCAAATCATGCATGGAAAAATATGTGGCAAGCAACCCGGATCTTTCTTGTTGTGTTCAGATATGATTCGGACTCATTTCGGATCCGAAACTCTGTTATGGCGATTTTGCACTATCAACACCAGGACCCAACTTTGACGTGCTGGGAGAAGTGATTGCGATGCCCAAATCGATGCACGGAGTGATGTGGACATAGAGGAACTTCCCAAGCACAAGTCCGTGTGGTCCATTCTCTGATGGGGTCCGGGATCCTCAACTTCTAACTTTCCGAATCCGAGTTCTCGAAAAAGATGCACGAGCGTGGTAAATGGCAAAAATTTTCCACAGTGGTGCAAACGGCACTGAAGAGGCATGAAATTCAATGAAATTCAAATCATGCATGGACAAATGTGTGGCAAGAAACCCGGCTCTTTCTTGTTGTGTTCAGATGCGATTCAGACTCATTTCGGATCCGAAGCTCTGTTATGGCGATTTTGCACTATCAATGCCGGGACCCAACTTTGACGCACTGGGAGAAGTGATTGCGATGTCCAAATCCATGAACGGAGTGATGTGGACATAGAGCAACTTCCCTAGCACAAGTCCATGTGGTCTGTTCTCTGATGGGGTCCCGGATCCTTAACTTCTAACTGTCCGAATGCGGGTTCTCGAAAAAAGATGCACGAGCGTGGTAAATGGCAGAAATTTCCAACAGTGACCCAAACAGCGCCGAAGAGGCAAGAAATTCGAATCATGCATGGAAAAATGTGTGGCAAGCAACCCGGATCTTTCTTGTCGTGTTCAGATGCGATTCGGACTCATTTCGGACCCGAAACTTTGTTATGGCGATTTTGCACTATCTTCGCCGCCCGAGACCCAACTTTGACGCACTGGGAAAACTGATTGCGATGCCCAAATCCATGCACGGAGTGATGTGGACATAGAGAAACTTCCCTAGCACAAGTCCGTGTGGTCCGTTCTCTGATGGGATCCCAGATCCTCAACTTCTAACTGTCCGAATCCGCGTTTCTCGAAAAAGATGCACGAGCGTGCCAAATGGCAGAAATTTGCAACCGTTTCCCAAATGGCGCCGAAGAGGCATGAAAATCGAATCATGCATGGACAAATGTGTGGCAAGCAACCCGGATCTTTCTTGGTGTGTTCAGATGCGATTCGGACTCATTTCGGATCCGAAACTCTGTTATGGTGATTTTGCACTGTCTTCGCCGGGACCTAACTTTGACGCGTTAGTAGAAGTGATTGCGATGCCCAAATCCATGCACGTAGTGATGTGGACATAGAGCAACTTCCCTAACACAAGTCCATGTGGTCGGTTCTCTGATGGGGTCCCGGATCATCAACTTCTAACTATCCGAATCTCGGTTCTCGAAAAAGATGCACGAGCGTGGTAAATGGTAAAAATTTCCAACAGTGGCCCAAACGGCGCCAAAGAGGCATGAAATTTGAATCATACATGATAGCAATGAAGCTATGACAAAATTTCTGAAAAATTAACACATAAATCATTTTCATTCATAATATGAAAAGAGGACTTCCTACCATATTCTAGGAAAAGGAAGCCAAATCTTATCCAAATTCAACCAAACTGAACTTAGAAAATCCTAGAAACTAGTTGGACTTGGTTAGAGGCCTCCCTCACCTATAAATAGATCCTTAGCCCTTTGTAAAAAAATATGAGAACTATACCATGCCAGTATTATACTTAAATATTGATATTTTCTATTATCCTCTAAAAATCCTCTACAAATTGGAGAGATTGGAGTCTCTCTCTCTCTTCAATCTTCCTTGGACTCTTCATCAAAATACCAAACCAATTGATTGGTTGGCCTCTACATTGATCAAAGAATCAAGCAATCTAAGAGCTGAAGTGTGGTTTATGGTCTTTTTTTTAATCTCCAAATGTTCTCTCTTAACCCCTCTCAAGCTTGAGAAGCATTCAATTGAATGGCTTTTTAATACAATTGAAGTTCTTTAATAAATTGTAGTAATAAAACACATAAATTTCCATTTATTAAATTAAATTATTTTTTTAAAGCATGTTTCTCTCTCCCCCAAAGAATGGTCATTCCTATGACCCATTCTATATTCAAATGAAGCTTCTCATGAAGCAATTCTCTAATCTAAAAGTAATTTCTATGCTTGTCAAATTGAGGCCAAATAAGTGGCTTTTTAATGCTTTTATGCTATTTAATTCATGGAAAAATTAGGAATCAAGTCCATAATTGGATATTGATCCAATTAATGGTTATTCTATCATATGATATTACTAAACTTTATGTTTTCAAAATTATTAAGAATTATCAGTAATAGCAACAAAGCTATGGTAAAATTTCTGAAAAATTAAAATATAAATCATTTTCATTCATAATATGAAAAGAGGACTTCCTACCATATTCTAGGATTAATCATCATAGATTAATTGAATGATTCTCATTACAATCATGGAGAATTTAATTTTTATGTTTATGCATAAATAGTTAATTAGGAAAAAGAGAAATTTCTAGTAATTCATTTTTATGTTAAAAGAGTAATCCCCCATGACAATGGAAATCCATGTATTCCAATGAAGTAAGAGAAAAATTGGAATGCTAAAATAATGTATATTTTATTTAAAAATTAAAGAAGGATTTTAGTTAAATTTATCTTTTTGCATAGATAAGTTTAAATGATGAAAGACGAATTCACACCATATTGGAATTCAAATATTTAAATGAGGAAAGTGTAATTTCTAGCATAATGGGTATTTTATTTAAATTCAAGGATGAATTTTAGATAAATTTATTTTATCTATGAAAAATATTTAAATGGTAAAAGAAGATTTCCTATGACATTTGGAATTCCATCATTTAGATGGGAAAGAGAAATTCCTAGCATATTGAAATTAATGGGTATTTTATTTAAATTCAAAGATAAATTTTAGATAAATTTTTTTTATCTTTTATAAATATTTAAATGGTAAAAGAGGAATTCCTATGACATTTGTAATTCCATCATTTAGATGGGAAAAGAGAAATTCCTAGCATATTGAAATTAATGGGTATTTTATTTAAATTCAAAGATGAATTTTAGATAAATTTATTTTATCTATGAGAAATATTTAAATGGTAAAACAGGAATTCCTATGACATTTGGAATTCCATCATTTAGATGGGAAAAGAGAAATTCCTAGCATATTAAATTAATGGGTATTTTATTATGAGAAATATTGATGATAAAAGAGAAATTCCCATGACATTGAAATGCAAATAATTAAATGCAAAAAGAGGAATTCCCATGGTATTTGAGATCCAAGAAATTAAATGGAAAGAAGAGAAATTTTTAGTATAATTCAATTTATGATTATTTATCAAAAGTGGAAATATATGTAGAATTGATTTCTATAAATCCCATGAATTCTTTTATTTAAAAGAGGAATATTGAATATACTTCAATTGAGGAATTGAGAAGGAATATAGAAATAGTCATTCGAGAAAAGGAACCTTTAATTAGGCCAAGCAATTGGTAGAAATTTAGAAAAAGTCCCATTATCGGAATCAAACTAGAAAAAGCTACTAAATGGGAATAGCATGTGAAATGGATGTGATAAGATGAAAATAGAATGTGATAAGATGTAAATGGGATGCGATAAGATGTGTATGAGATGTGATAGGATGTGAATGGATGTGGATGTGTATGTGGAAGAATGAATGTGGATGTGTATGTGGAAGAATGGATGTGGATGTGTATGTGGAAGAATAGATGTGGATGTGTGTGTGAAAGAATGGATGTGGATGTGTATGTGAAAGAATGGATGTGGATGTGGGGTTTGATTTTTTTGCGAGCTTTATTTGGCGAGCTTTTTGGAGATAAGATACTTTTATGCGAGCTTGTAAGAAAAATGATACATTTTGGTGAGCTTTTATATAGTAAGTATTTATGAAAGAGAAAAAAATACATTCACATACATACATACATACATACATACATGCATATTCTCAAACATACCTACCTACCTACCTACCCACCTACCTACCTACCTACCTACCTTCCTACATATATACACACATGTGTATAATACATACATACATGCATGCATGCATACTCCCAAACATATACATGCATGCATACATACATACCTACATACCTACCTACCTACCTTCCTACATATAAACACACATTTTATGTCAAAGAAACTTAAATATAGGCACAAACATACCTATCTATGTACCTTTCTTCCAATACATACAATTTATGACAAGGATTAATAAACTTTTCTTGCATACTCAAAGACCAATATTTATTTCAACACAAGTAAAAACAAGTATACCCGGTTCATATTTTCTTACAAAAAGATTGAGTTCACATTTCCTTATAAGAAGATATATGGTTGGTACAACTCCTTTACCATAGCATCGCAAGCTACCTACAATAAGACTTCAGAGTACGTGACAGTATACTCCATCCCAAAGTAAGACAAAAATATTGGATTCAAATTTTCTTACAAAAAGATTGACTTCACATTTCCTTTACAAGCTTAAGTAGGCACAAACATGAGAGGCTTGATTAAAGCTTAAGTATAGGCACAAACATCCTTACTTCGAGGACGTGATAGTATATTGCCCACATCCTCTCGTGATAGTGTCGGTTGATGCATTACCATATCCTCATTCTTATGTAATCCCAAAACTCGCAACAAGAAGACAAAATAGATATACTTACATGCAACGTAAGACTTTCCTCTAGATTCTCTTTGCATGAAATATGGACATGTACACCAAGGTTGTACCTTGATGTGTATAAAATAGTCCTCTCCACTCTCACATGCCAAATGAAAAATAGAGTAGGGAGATGGCTACATTGCACTCTCATTAAGGCTTGTCGGTCACTGTCATGGCCTCGGCACTACCAATCCTCTTTTCTGCTTCTTTGGGAATCCAATGCCGCCACTTGGTTGATCTCTTTGTATTCTGTGTAGCATCATGTGGCCTCTTGTCACTTTCTTTGCTGCCAGCTGCTTGTGTGGACGTTTCTCCCACCCCTGACACAAAAGGTTCTTCATGAGTAACATCTAACTTGAACCCTGCCTTTACTAATTTCTCTACCTCTTGGCTGGTTATGTTGGTCCCAACATCCACTTTCCACATATCTGGGTATGATGGCTTGTATATTATGTTGGTCCCAACATACACTTTCCACATATCTGGGTATGATGGCTTGTATATTATGTTTGGATCTACATGCCATGTGTGCGAAACATCTGAAGGACAAAACCACATCATTTGAGCCTTTGTCCCTCCCGGACCAGGATGTCGTCGCTCTGAGTAGAAGCTAGGGGCAACAACTCCAATAGAGCTTCCCTGTATGTATGAATTTCACTTAAGTCCTCCATTAATACCTCCCAAACATTTGACTTTTGAGTTCAATGGGGTTAGTCTAATGTCCCACATTGTGCGTCCACCAATGGCCTCTTCCTTTACATGCATTTGTCCTCTGCTCATTGTGCCATAATGTTGTTTAGGCTCTTCATGTCCTACATCTTTGTTTCCTTTAGTCATTGGACTTTTTGGTCCTCCCCTTGAAGCGTGACTTGCTTCACTGTTCGTTCTAGATCTATCTTATTAAGAGACTAAGGTTGAGTAGAAGGGTGAGAGAAGGGTGTGAGTGTGAATGGACTTGAGGTCCACTTGCTCACCTATTTAAAGGTGAGGCCATGAGGCATTTTGTATGAGAGTAAGGCCTAGTTGTATGTATAAGCAACTTAAGCAAGATATTATTCTTGTATTTTGTGAGTCTCTCCACTCCACACACGATCTAGCATGAGCACCACGTTTTCTCATCATGGTATCTAGAGCCTAGGTGATTTGAACCACTTGTGGTGTAGATTAGGTCAAAAATATCCACTTTTCTCTTATCTTTCTTGTGTGGAGCTCAACCCTTTCATGGTGGAGGAGCTACAGCAGCTGGTAGAGACAACTTCTCATGGAGATCTTAACTAAGGAAATGAAGAGAAACTTTGGGGGGATGATTTCGTACAGTCAATTGCTTCGATTAATCCAGCGCTGCTGCAACATTTGCGTCTGAGTGCGCCGTCTGCTATTTACTGCTTCGCCCTGGTCGTACAGCCATAGCCCGCCCATAAGCCACCATTAGGCAAGGGGCCTTAGGGCTATGGTAGCCCATGGAGTGGACACCCTACAACTCTGACTAGAGCTCCAAACGTCCACGATAGCGCCGGCAATCAGCAAAAGTTCAGGCGCCATTCTTCTCTTTCACTCTCAAGCTTTCCATTAAAGCTTGTTTTTGGGTTTTTCTTGCTCAATCATCACTCCCTTGCTTTAATCACTAAAATGGTGGTGTGAATGCTTAGTTCCTAAGTTCCTCTCTTGTTTTTGAAGAGTTCTCATTCATATGAGGCAGCCATAAACCTCATGCCCGTCAAGCTTCAACATCAACATCAATTTTTAAGCTTTCAAAGTGATTCAAAGTGTGCTTTTAAGCACTAATTGTGTTATTTAACACTAATTACTCTATTAATCCAGCAAAGGGAAAGTGTTCTTAAACACTAATAGTGTTATTAAACACTAATGGTGAGTTAATCCACCAAAATAAGTGTCATTTGACACTAAAAATGTGCCTTTTAGCACTAATTGTATTTTATACACACTAATGGTGATATTAATCATCAACTAAAGTGTTGCTAAACACTAAGGTGGTCTTAACCATCAAAGGAGGAGGTCATCTACATTAAGGAGGCTCTTCTTCATCAACATGGAGGCCGGGCACACACCATAAGTGCCACATTCAAGTCTTCATTGACAAACCGCTTCTTCCAAAGAGAAATGGTACAACCATGAACCAATTGTCTTCACCTCATAAGCTAAAGAGGTTGAACAATTCTGGTTTTTTCATCATCAAACTCAATTTTTTGAGTGGTTTTAAACTTGAACACATGTACACTAAGTGTTCATTTACAATGTTATTGTATATTACCCTTGAGGCCCTTGTTTGTAAGAGGCATAGGCATGCCATAAGCCATATGTTCTCGTTTCCTAAGCCCAAGGCACTTCATTCGGTGCATATTCTGCATTTTCATCGTATAAGATGAGTTGTAAGGTTGAGCATAGAATCCCTAAATGCTCTGCCTTGTTGGTTGTCATGATTTTAAGCATCTTTTGGCATTACTTTTGTAAGAGGCATTGGCAACATTATGAGCCATGTCCTCTCCTTCTTGAGACAAAGATGATAATCCTTATTTGTTTGAGTATTTACCTCAACCAATTACTCATTAAGCTTGTAACTTCAAACCCTAAAGGGTATCATTTAGCTAACATGCATAAAAGCTATTGTAATTGTGGAGTAGACACTGCCCTTGACCAATGCATAAGGCAAGTGGTAAGACCCTCCCATTCCCTTACCCATTTAAATCTACCTCATTACTCATGGAGGAGATATACTATTCAAGGAAGCATAAAGCATGTTGGAGGACCATCTAAAAGAAAACCACTTAAGCAAGGGTGGCAGCCTGCTTATGATCATTGTGTGAGAATGGTCAAGGTGGAAAGCATATGGTGGAAGCAATGGCATGTATCTGTCAAGCATGTCATCTACAAGAAGTCAAGCAAACACAAAGAGTGGGGTGCACCATCATTGAGGTGTACATCTTCATCGATGACAAACAAATAAAGACTTAGATGGCATCAATGTAATAGCCTCTAAGGCTCTAGGAACACTTTTGTAAATCCTAGATAACCACACCTATATTCAAGCCTTGTACGCCTAATGTTATAAAGGCATCTTAAGTCCAATACCACCTATTCCATCCTTCCACAGTTGGTATTATTTATTGAGGGGGTATTAAGAGACTAAGGTTGAGTAGAAGGGTGAGAGAAGGGTGTGAGTGTGAATGGACTTGAGGTCCACTTGTTCACCTATTTAAAGGTGAGGCCATGAGGCATTTTGTATGAGAGCAAGGCCTAGTTGTATGTATAAGCAACTTAATAAGCAAGATATTATTCTTGTATTTTGTGAGTCTCTCCACTCCACACACTTGATCTAGCATGAGCACCATGTTTTCTCATCATATCTCCAAGACTTAAATCTTCTTGTTGTTCCCTGGTTTTGATGATGTCTGCTCTGCATAACATAACCTGGACGATGTGAGCATTGGTCTACTTCCATTGTCCTCACCCTCTTCCATTGAATAGTCTCCTTATCTCCATGTAGAGGCCTTGATTCCTCATACATAGGAGTATTAGCTACTGTTTCGTGGAGCATGCGAGCCACTTGTGGTGGTGTCAGTCTTGACCTTGCTGCCACCCTATCCAGCAACTTGCTCAAGCTTGGTCCCTCACCTTTATGCTTCCCCATCTGATATGCATATTGCTTTGCACTTTGTAGTAAAGCGTTTGCCATATCTGATATGCACACATCATACAAGCTAGCCTTTTCCTTATATCCTTCACCAGCAAGCCAACTCCTATGTACGCTTTTCGATAAGTTTGTTTGAGGGGTTTGTGCTAAATCCACCAAGCTTAAGATCACCTGCACATAAGAGGTTTCATACATGAATTCACAAAATTGACTCCAATGCAAATACATCCATACAACATATATCATTTCTCCATAAAATTTCTCACCCTTGACATGAGGTTGCCCCAATGTGCTATTCGTACTTCCCACCAACTCATCCACATATCCATTACTGATATTTTTCCCTCATGAACATGTCCATTTCTCCACCACTCACGAATCTCTTTACTTTTTAAGAAAGCTGACTCCTTATTGGTTGCCAATCTCCATTCTTCACACAAGTCAATATGGTGTTGTTGACTTTCACACGTCAATATGGTGTTGTCAACTTTCTACCTTCACGCATTGTTTAGCATGCTTCATCAAACTTTGTTTCCAATGGAATAAGCACTTTTGCTCCATGTCCTCCATAATGTTGTGCGGACCCCCATTGAAAATGGTCCTAACTGCACACCAATTTGACCCTGCTTCATCAGCCATAAACCCATAGAAGTGTGCGGGTGCATAACCGCATTGCTCCAAGGTGCTATTTAGCATTTCCCAAAATAGTACTTGGATTTTGGTATCCTCCTCCTTCATTTCGCATGTGGCAATTGTCAACAGCTCTTGAACACTATAGGATTTTGGAGAGAATTTTTTTCAATGAGCTATCATTCAAGGTAAATGAAAGAAAGGAAAAAATAGAAGTACGTAGTCTCACCTTGGGTCGTAAACATGACAAGGCATTGTTGACCAACCAAGAACTCGATGAGTGTGATCAAACAAAACCCAGGACTTTGCCAAGTCACCTCCACTATCACACCGCATGCAATTCACCAAGTCCACGCGTGATGCTGGTCCTCGCAAAGACATCAACGACATCTTAAAGACATAACATTTATCATCAGGGCCACCTTGTCCTCGAAAACGGCTACCTTGTAAAAATGAATAGCGATATCTTCTCTGTATAAGAAGGATGCTATCAAAGCCCTCTCCTGCTGGCATCAATTTTCTTTTCTCCTAGGATACAATGCGTCTAAACCTAAAAAATATAATTTCACAATAAAGAGAGGACTGAATGTAGAAAAATACATCCAAATATAATTAAGTTACAGAATGAATACTCACCTCTGGTTTTCCACAAGAGGACTCAACTCCTCCAAAAAATTAGAGAGCTCATGATCCCCAATACTTGTAGGTAGCTCATCATTTTGATTCAGGAAAACAGCATATCCTTCACAATATCCATCTGTATTTTTGAGGACTTGCACTTCTCTGGGCTTTCAACACTTGAGAAATAAACATTTTCAAGCGCTCCAACATTGACCTTAAAGTTCCTGGCTGAACTGGATGTTCATGCAGCCTAGTAGTGTGGAGCATCATTCTTGTAATAGTTGTGTCACGAGGCATTACGTAATACACAACACATCTACACACTTGCACACAGTGTGCAGTTTTGCGACAAAAGTGACAAACTATTTTAGTTTTCTCATCCTCTGTTAGAAGTCCAACTGGAATATTTTTTATTAGATGTCCATGAAAGAAGGTGTTGTTATACCTTTTATTGTTCAAGTAAATGTTCAAGTAGAAAGGACAGCTAAGCCTATGGCACTCCAAAGCATCAACACAATAGCTAATACACAAGTACAACATACGGACATGTTTGATGTTACTAGACGTGTCCATAGGTGACCATCATATTTTTGCTCCATTCCATCCATATTTCCTATTTTACCATATGTTGGTGGAAACTCTAGGATGGAATCACCATCATAATGTCTTGGCACCTCCCCTGGACTTGGATGACTCGAGTAACTTTTTCTAGCAATGAACGTAGAAGAGAAGGTTTCTCCTTCTTATTACGAAGAACTGAAAGTATACTCTTGGAAGCAATACATTCATCTTCAGATATATTGCTTAGAATCTTTTGGATTGCTTGTGCCTTCATCTGGTTGCAAAACAGTTTGTTGAGCCATTCAAGTCGCTCTCAAAGGAGGAGCTCGAGATATGAACATGGGTGTTTTGTGTCCCTAATTCTTTCTCCACTGAGGTCTCCAAATGTCGGACATCTTGGGCAATGTCATTAGCACTAGAATCAAGACTATCTGCAACATAGAGAGGACTACATTGTAGCATATATGTTTTACTTCGAGTTATATCTACAAGGTAGTTTTTATTTCCCTCCATGTCATAATGAGCGATGATTTCTTGTAGGCTTCCATTGGTCCTAGTAGCTTTCACTCCAGAAAGGGCGTGTGATGAAGGCAGAAACCCTTGTAGATATCCATGACTGACAAGCGTGGTCTGGTGGAGAAGTATTAAAGTTTGAGAGTTTTTACTGCAGCCATCAATCTCCCACTCAATGGCGATCTATATTAGTGAGATGTGAAAGACGAGAGGAGTCCCTCAGAGGGGGGCTGAGAGGGCCAGCGTGAGGAGGCAGCGGTGGTGAGGCGGCGGCGGCGGTTGAGACGGCAATGACGATGGTGAGGAGGCGGTAGGGGCGGCACTGGCTCTCCCCCCCCCGTTGCTCTGGCCAAAGTCCAGGCCCTCGGCAGAGCTGGGGGATGGTCTGTGCCCCGGCTTTGCCGGGGGCCTGGACTGGTCAGAGCAACGGGGGGAGATGTGCAGGACGGGCAGTGGCGGTGGCGGTGGTGGCGGTGGAGGAGGCGACGATGCAGGCCCAGAGGTGACCACCACGGGGTCCTCCATCACTCTCTTGGAGATCACACATACAAAATCATGCGGCACGATCATGGCTATCATGTAGCAATCTGCATCTACACTCTTCTCATGCAAAGCACCTGGGCTAGCCGGAGCAACGGGGGGAGATGTGCAGGCCTAAATATGTCTTGGATTGTGCCATAATAATCATCCATTTTTCCATTAGCTCCCTCAAATCTACTAATGACACCGCAATCTTGTGTATTCCTCTTTTCATCAATTCTTTGTGTTCGAAAATGCTTGCCTTCACACCATATAGCATTGAACATAGTGCACTGGACCAAAATAGAAGCAATATTTGGGTAAGCAATGTGAATAAATATTAAAAGCAAATCACTTACAACTAATGCAAAACATTAGTTCTATGTACCTTTAACATGCATCCTCGTGCATACTCCCATTTTTCCGCCGTGATATGCAACCCCTCGCCACTCGCCGCTCTCTGTTCTCTCCATTTCCTCATGCAACCAATCAACATGGATATCATTCGGAAGTGTTGCTAGATGCTTAGGGTACGCCTTACGAGAGCCATGTTGCCTTGAGCTCTTTCTGCTTGCCTTTTTGTCTTTGCATCCTCATATCTTGTAACCCATCTTCTCATCACATCACTATTAAGGATGCAAGTGAAATTGAGATCATCAATCAATGTTCTGTCAATTAACTTAATCTGTCCTTTTCCTTGAGGCACAATAGAGGTCATCCTCAAGTCCTGTTCATTGCTCCATAGTCGTGGCAAAGAGCTGTCCACTTGACCAAGAAATTTTGAAATATATACAAGAGACTCTTGTATCAACCAACCCTCGGCCGTGCTTCCTTCGGGCCTTGCACTTTGCCTCACAAAGTCTTTTAAGATCTTCATGAAGTGCTCTAGGAAGAACATCCAATGTGCATGCGCAATGCCACATAAAGCAATTTCGTCCACTAAATGCACAATGAGATGTAGTTGACTTGTGAGAATGGTTCGCGGAAAAGTCTCCTCTACCAAACAAACCACCTCCACTGCCATAACATGCGCATCATCCAATGTGGCTGGATCAATTGCTTTGGAACTAACATATCGGAAAAATAAATGAATAGTACATTATACCTCATGCACGTTCATTTTGCAAGGTATAATGAAGGGTGATTTGACATGGGTTTTACATACCTCACAAGCTCGCCCATCTTATAAATACATTTTTTCAAACTCTTGTTGGTCGATGCTAGTAGTAGGTAGTATGAACTGCGCACATAAGAGCACATGTATGTATGGTTTATGGCATTACAAAATTTAATTTCAATGTACAAGACTTGGAAAACACTTACTTGGAGTATCCTGTGCCAATTGTGGGACTTCAACCCATATAGTTGCTCAATGCCTCTTTTCTTAGTGGTTGTAAAGGCTCCCTTCAATGATCTCATACATCCAGTGGGAGTACGCAAAGTGGTGATGGCCTGCTTTATTTGCTTCTCCTCTTTCTTTGATATAATCCATGGTGCAGGCGAAAGACAAACGTGCCCACCCTCCTCTCGTGGTGGCCAAGCTTGACGCATACGTCCTGCGACCCGCAAGTCCTCCCATACGCTAACATTGTCACGTTTACCAATAACATGTTCCCAAATACCAGATCCCACATTCTTGAAGATGTGCATGGGATCAAGAAGATGGTTGATCTTAAGATGGGTCCAATATGGTAGCCGAAAAAAAATGGAGTACCTACACAAGGGATTGCTCTATGTGATCTTTAATCCAATTAGAGACTACACAAAACAAGATTGAAAAACATTACTGTACCTGTTCATGCCATCTAGAGGAAGAACATTTGTAGACTCCCAAATACGCTTCCAATCTTTTGCATGAAGTGTTTGTGGAGGAATGTTACTCTTACTAGCAACATATTTAGGATGATCTGACGGGAGAAAACGATGATGATTATCGAATATGGTCTTACACAAACCGTCAGCATACTCATGTACTAACGAAGGGCCACAAACAGGACATGCATGTTTACCCGATGTTTTCAAACGTGTTAAAATATAAATAAGAGTTAGAATAATAAAGTCAATAGTTATAATTAATATAGCCAATAGTATTAGAGTAGGGAGGTAGTTAGAATTCTTACGAGAACAATCGTTGTATCCTGGAAAGTCATGCATTGTCCACATCAACACTGCTTTTAAGTCGAAGTGTTGAGAGGAGGGAGGCCTACTAATGTCCACCACCACAACACCTCTCCATAGTTTCTCCAACTCATCAATCAACGGTTCGAGATAAACATCCATATGCTTGACTTTATGTTTTCCTGGAATTAGAAGGGATAACATAAGATGTCCCTTCTTGATCGCCATTGATGGTGGAAGGTTGTAATTCACCAACACAACTGGCCACATGCTGTATGCGGTGCTTTTGAAACCAAATGGATTCACTCCATCCATACCTAGGCCAAGTCTCAAGTTCCTGGGCTCTGTTATAAAGCTGGGCTCTGCTATGGATTTGCACTTGAACATGTGTTTGATGCAAGGAATTATAGGAAAGTGTCGCAAGACTTTACGAGGTACATCAAAACTCTTTACATCTGTTCTATACCTTGCTTCACCACAAGTGGGACAATGTCGAGCCTCCTTATGCATCCCACGAAAGAGAATGCAATCATTGACGCATGCATGTATGCGCTCATAATCCAATCCTCCAAGAGATGTCACATAGCACCTCGCTATGTCTCTTGAGGTGGGTAGTCTATTCCCCTTTGGAAGCATGTTTGATAATAGACTACATCCAATATCATCAATTAGCCCTAAACCCTAAACCCTAAACCCTAAACCACTAATTCAAATTTGCAAGTTAGAATGCTTACTTCAATAATGCGTCAAGACTTGCATTGCTCCATCCATAAACTGTTTGTATATTGAGTAGTTCAAGTGAAGCACGTAAAATAGAGAATATGCACCCTTCAAAAACCGGTGTCGATGAAGCCTTGTAAAGATGCTCTTGTTCCATATCATCGTTGTCCATACCTTTGGGATCATCCCTAAAAAGATACCGCACCATATCACCAAACACTTCCTCTTTCACAACTTCGTTGGATGTAGGGCTATTGTCATCCCTTTCCCACTCATCTCTGATCCCGAAGCTCCAGCATCATCTCGTCGATGTTTTGCGTGCTCTCGCCGCATGTAGGGCACCATGTTAGGGTGTGGTACTGCAGCTTGCTTCAATTAGAGCGCTTCAATTAGAGTATATATATTACAACTCCATTAATTTAATTTGGATACCATGAGTCATTTGAATACTATCAATTTACATCTACTCACCTCTAAACCAGTTTGATTCCATTCTCCATACATGGAGATGTGATTCAAGGTAATTCAATGCGCTCGTACAATGCATCCTTGACATCGATTACACATACACTTGATCCTTTGTCCCATGATGCATTGTCTCATCCTCACCAGAACTGCTTGAGGAGGTTGATGACATCCTATGTACAAAAGAGCAAACACATAATCATAATCAGTTTTTAATGAAAGTATAAAAAGTTTCACTGTTTTAAATTACGTGTATCAGCACGTCTACATCCTAAAAGTTGCATGTTTCAGTGCGTCTCACTATTTTAAATAGCGTGGATAAACGCAGCTGCATCCTTAAAATCGCGTGTATAAATGCGGCTACATCCTTAAAATTACGTGTATAAACGCAGCAGTTTTATTATACATGCAAAAATACACGCGCTTCTACACGCGACCACCTGTCTATACCTAAAATAACCCGTCGCCTTCTCCAAAAAACCATTTTCAAACTCAGATTTCCTTTGCTTCATCTCGTCGCCTCTTCCAACAGAGCACTAAAGCCAAGTTCAAGGAGCAGACATGGGTGCAAGGAGCAGACACGGGTGAAGGAAACCAGCCAAAAAGAAGACTCACTTTTTCATAGGTGAGTCAGTTTGTCCTTTGTCCTATCTCTTTCCTTCCATTTGTTTATGCGATTGTCTCTTTTCCTTATGTGATTGTCTCCGTCCTTCTCTGGTAGTGCTTTTGTGAACGATTGTGACAGTTTGGGCTTTTTTTATAAGAAAGATTTGTCAGTGGTCGGTCGTTTTTGAATTTTTTTTTGTGCAGGCCGCGTGTATGTCTGCATGTACCTTGTTTGTACAGACTGTTCACGCGCATATACACGCGTTTTTGGACGGGTTTTTACACATGACTGTGTTTTACCCATGCGTGTATGTCTGCATGTACCTTGTTTGTACAGACTGTTCACGCATATATACACGCATTTTTGGACGGGTTTTTACACGTGACTGTGTTTTACCCATGCTTGCGATCCAGGTTCTTCAGAGAGATGATCCCATCTGCATATGGCTTGCCTTCACAAAATCATATGTGCTAGCTTACATTTGTACTTTGATAAAATCATATATATACTTTTATTTTTGTAGATTCTTCATGGATCCAAGTTCTTCATCCGATCCATTTGCGTACGACACTGGGATGATGGAGATGCTAAATCATTTTGGGCGCCATCCTGGTCCAGTTGAGCTTACAGAGTACATGTATGCCCATCCCCCTCTTGGATTGCCTGGTATCAATACCCCGCCCCCGAGTATCCATGTCACTCTAGTGCCGTCTATGCCTGCGAGTCTGGCGAGATGGCATGCAGCTTCTCCTCTTCCATGCCCACCGAGGAGGCATACCTCGTCCCAGACACACTCACACACACCCTCCTAGGCACCGTCACGTCAGGGCTCACAACAACCGCATAACTTGTTGCCCATTATCTTGATTAATGGTTTTCTATGAAAAAGATGTGGATTTGATGCTGATTTGTGTGAGATTTAGTGTAGAATAGCTCTCTTTTTTGTTTTTGAAAAGAATACTTTTTGCTTAAATTTTAGATTAATTTGTTGTTGTTTTTGTGGTTTTTCATGTTCTTAGGACTTGCACATAGTTTGTAATAGGCTTAGTTTGCATCCATTGCATCAAACAATGCAAGAGAATGCATTTCTTAGTGAATGTTAGCTCTCTTTAGTTTAAACATAGATATAAGATCATTAATTTTAGTTTAATTGTGTGTTTTTTGTTAAAATTGTTTGGATTAGAGTGTTATTAAGCATTAGGAGTAGCTTAATCTTTTAAAAAATTTCTTAAAACCATAAAAAATCCTTGAATTTGACTAATTTCTCTTAATGGATTGGTTTTTGTGATTAAGGGTGATTAATCTTGTTCAAGAGACCAAAAACTTAGAAAATGTGTTAATTGGGGTCTAAATTGAACATATGAGTAGTTGAAATTGGGATTTTTGAGTGTTTTGAGAGCATCTAGATGCATCAAAACACCTAATCACATCAATTTTTCATCAATTGGAGAAATTTGACTCTCTTTGCTTAATTTTACCTTAAAAGAGAAGACTATAATTAAGAGTATAATTAATCTCCTATTTTAGATTAATTTACACCATTGTTGATGCACAAAGATTAGCATTCCCTTACTCTATTTAATGATGTGCTCAATTGTGTGAATTAATTAGGGACTAGTGGTTAATTAGAGTCCTTGATTAGTGTAAAAGAGGGAAAGATTAGTGAAAGGATTATTTTTACATTAATCCTTAATCACTTTTTTACATAACTCATTGAGGCTAATGAGCATTCAATGAGTAGATGCTCATGAGTTGACAATTTATCCATTTTGGGGATCATTTATGAAGGATGTAAGGGGTGTCATTAAAAGGTTGACTTTTTTGATTCCCACTTACCTTTTTGGAAAAATGCCCATATCCCTTTCATTTTAAAATCAAAAGATATTCCCCCCCGAAAAGGGAAATTTGTATTTCCTACTAGACTCAAAAAAAAAGAAAATCCGATTGTGAAAGATAATTTTGGCCAAAAATTTCCGATCGTGAAAGATATTTTCGGCCAAAATTTTTGGCGATGAAAGACAGTTCCGACCGAGAAAGACAAATCCGGCCAAAAATTCCGGTTGTGAAAGGCAGTTCTGGCTCAAAATTTTGGCCATGAAAGGCAGTTCCGGCCCAAAATTCTGGCCGTGAAAGGCAAATCCGTGCAAAATATTCGACCGTGAAAGATAAATCCGGTGAAAATTTTCAGCCGTGAAAGGCAAATTTGACGAAAATTCTGGCCGTGAAAGGCAAATTTGGCAAAAAATTCCACATGTGGAAAGACAATTTTGATGAAAAATTTTGGTCGAAAGGTAAATTTATCAAAAATTCCGATCGTGAAAGGCAATTCCAACAAAAAATTCAAACCGTGAGGCAAATCCGGCCAAAAAATCCAGTCGTGAAAGGCAAATCCGGCCAAAAATTTTGGTCGTGAATGGCAATTCCGGTGAAAATTCTACCCGAGGAAGGGAAATCTGGCAAAAAATTCGAGCCGTGAAAGACAATTCGAGCAAAACATTCCGACTGTGAAAGACAATTTGAGCAAAACATTCCGGCTGTGAAAGGCAAATCCGGCATAATATTCTGGCCGTGATTGCAGTGAAAATTTTTGACCATAAAAGGCAAATTCCGATGAAAAATTTCGGTCGTGAAAGAAAATTCTGGCAAAAAATTTTGGCCGTGAAAGAAATTTGGCAAAAAATTTTGGCCCGTGAAAAGAAAATTCAAGCAAAAATTTCCGGTCCTACAAGGCAAATCTAGTGAAAATTTTCGGCCTTGAATCCGGCAAAAAATTTCGGCTATGAAAGGTAGTTCTAGAAAAAAATTCCGACCGCCGTGAAAGGCAGTTCCGGTGAAAAATTCCGGCCGTGAAAGACATCCGGCCAAAAAATTCTAGCAAAAAAAACTCTGAAAACCTAGTATATCTCCTAAACCGTATATCCGATGAAGGCGCTCTAAGGCTCATCAAAAAGCTAACATTGAGCTCTTTGACTTTGGACTTGTTCTTTCAAAGTCAAAATCTATCATATTTGGCCTCAAACCAGCAGCCTCAAAATTTGACCCCAAAAAAATCGAGATAAAAAACAACCCAAAAACCACAATCACAAAAATTAGCACAAAAATAACGAGCCATATTCGGGCTACTTTTTGAGGGTGTGAACAACAAAATCACGGACGACTCAGGGAAACAAAGTTGTAGTACTCCAAAAATACTATAACTCCCTCGTACAGAGTTTTTTAAAAATCCTTTTGGAACACTCTAAAAAACGTGCTACAAAATAAGGAAAAAAATCTGGGGAAAATTTTTCATCTTGAGAGAGTGATGGAAAATTTTTCATCTTGACAGAGTGATGGAAAATTGGTTTTAGGACCTTCTCTTCTGTCTGGGAAGTTCCTAGCATACGCTTTTTTGGGAAAAAATATCTTCGAGGTTCACGTGCATATAGTGCCTAAGCTAATTAGGGCAAAGGAACACCCATTTGATCCAACAAAACGAAGAGTACTCCAAGCCTCTTAAGGCTGTAAAAACGGGATGTGGGAAAGTATAAAAGAAAAAACAAACTGTGATTGCTCATTAAGGAACATTTAGGCACTCTGACATGGCCATGATAGAGGGAGTGCCAGGGATCACACAAGGACTAAACCCAATGGCTGTCATCTTCGAGCCATTAAGATCTATGCCACAAATTCACCACCCCATGCCATTGGCCATGCCTATTACAAGATCTGACTAAGGGACTTACAGGTTCGGTCAAATCAATTCAGTTAGTTAAGGCTCTTGACTACATAAGAGTAAAAATATCCTGGAGGAATCGCCCGTGCTTTTCGAGCGAGGGAAGTTTTTTCGGGTTTGGTTTTGGAAGAACCGAGGGATTAGTCTCTTGTTTGGATATCCGTGGGCGAGGCCCCGACTGAGGGACCCTGCCCCGTGCAAGAAGTGCTCCTTCTGCTGCTAGCAGCCCTAAATTCGTTGCGCGGTGGAAACAGGGATCTCACAACACTTCCACCTTTAATGGATCAACCTGATTTATACAAGGACATAACAAACTACATAAAACAAGACTGTGAGGATTCGCAAGTTTCTAAACAGCCCTCATTAAAAATTGTCAGAGGGCCAAGTGTGCCAGTGTACGCATTCGATACTCTTGAAAAAGTTGAGACCCAAACAGAGGATGAAAGTGAATGGGAATATGAAACAGAAACAGGATCTAAAGCTGAAACAATAACCAAAACACCCAGGGTTCCTTTGGAAGATTCTATCATGGTATGGTTGGATTTACCTACAAGAAATGATGTTAAGTGCAAACTCACATTGATTAGCCCTAAATCTAGTCATAACATCATGACAATAAACACTTGGGTGTCACTGGGACAACCTAAACTAATTGCTGCAAGCAATAGTATTGCAAGAGGAGCCAATGGAAAAAACATTAAAGTTCGAGGTTACTTTAGAAACACTACTCAAACAATTGATGGCGATATGGAATTTACATTCCATGTTACCCTAGATTCCCTTGAGTATGATGTCATCCTTTGTGGACCTTGGATAAGGGAATCGTTGTATTCACTAGATGAATCCATGCAATTAGTCACCTTGAACACTCCTGCAAGCAATTTACAATTGCTATTATGGGAGAAAGAAACCTTGCAGGAGCTGGAACTTCGAACATGTCTTACTGAAAAGATCCCTAGGATTTTGGTGGGATTGGAAATTGCAAATAAAATCACCACAACTCAAGCAGAGCTTTATCCAACATGAGAACACAATCTCATGACCCTCGAGCTATGAGATTTGTTAGGTCAACCAATACTCACGGCACATCCTGAAAGAATACATTGTATACACAAGACTTGAACATGCCATGTTTGGGGTACTTTCAACATACAATCTATATTGAAACTAACCCCCTCACTTGCAAGATTTTTTGTGGTTGAGTATGTTTTGGAATCATATTTAATCTTGGGGCATAAATGGACTCTTATTTCCCAAGCACCACTCTGCTTTGCTAGCGATAGAATCATCACATGATGGTCACTGAAAAGTTGACAATACCATACTGCCAAGAAGATCATTCAACTTTAATGGATATCTATGATGCTGAATGCAAAAGGATATCTATGATGCTGAATGCAAAAGGATACAAGCCTCTTCCACAAAAGCCCCTCTACACAATGACCTACCATCTATGTGAACGACCGATTCCGATAAAGCATCTACTCCTTCAACCCCATCCTCACCTCTATGAAGTTTGAATCTTGATGCCAAAACCTCGCAATCAGCACAGATATTCCTGAAGAAGTTCTTAGAGCCCAATCATCTATCTCTAACAAGGAACCAAAAGGAAAGACCCTGAAGCCTATGCTTTTTTATCGACAAACCTCAACAAAGGAGACAACAATATGCTCAAAGGCCTCGTCATCGATAGCCACTCCACAAGAGACTCTAACCTCATCATCATCAATAATGCCCATGAGTCTCAAACCCACAGCCTTAGCACCAGCCAAAGTCAAGAAAGGCCCCAAACCTTGAAACCTTGGATATCTACACATTGAAGTGTCATGATTTCCTAATTTTACACAGTGAGCACAATAGAGTAGTGGCCTTGCTCTTACCTGTGGACACCCGGTGGTGGTGTGATTTAATCTGCACATAGAGCACCATACCAATTCCCTGCAGAAGTAAAGGTGATTATGCCCATGCCCAGATGTTTCTCTTCCCTCCTTGACTTTCAATTTCTCTAATATGGCATTACTGAGCTCATCCACCATCATGTTTTGAACTTGCTTGCTTTGAGTTCCAATTTTTTGGTGGCTCGAGACACGCAAAGTCGTAGTTGTTGCTGAAGATGTTTTAACATCTTGTGGTTGTGGCAATTTTAACATATTATCTTCATATTCGATTGCGAGTTTGCAACATGCATCAAGAGTAGCAAGTCGTCGGGCTAGTATCAAGTAATCATGCATTTTATGGTCTCTAACCCCCCTCCAAAAACAAGTCAACAATTGATCATCATCAGTTAACCTTTCTCAAAGTTTGCACCTCGAATTTCCATTTGTCACCACTTCGGGCAAAACTGGGCACAAACACGTTCTTTATCCTTGTGAAGTTAACTTTATCCTCAAGCTTAAGGGTTCAGAAACACTGATGAGCTTTTCCTTTCAAGGTTTGTGAGAAGGCATGTATCATTGTCACATCACTGACCGGCCCACAGGTTTCACATGTGGAGTCAAAAATCTTTACATGTTGGATGGGATCCCCGTCTCCCAGAGAACCTTTGGACAAGTTTTGAAATGATATGGGGTTTCATCTAAGAAGTTCAACATTCTAGAGCAGCGCCTAGTTCTCTAACCATCCCCCGGCCCATCTCTGCCACCATATTTAGCAGGTCTGCTCTTGTGGCTACATTAAGGTCCATGATTGGATCTATCCTAGGCCTTTGAGGAATCCCCCCCTCCTTCTAGACCTCCTCCCCTTCCTGTATTAGCTCTTCTAAGTATTTTGGGTCCATGGGATGGTCCAACCCGCGGTACCTTGGAGTGACTCCCCATTAGTCACCTCCGTACTATTGAGATTCAAGCTCGATGTCAGCTTGTGCCAGCTATGCTATGTGCTATCATGTTAGGTAGCAGCATGTGTGAGACATAAATGACCGCATCCAGCTGGTCATAGTGTGTGGACATTAGCTAGGGTTAGCTGTGTGCGGACACAACACATAGTGTGTCTAGTGTATTATGGATTATGGCTTTATGCATTGTGTGAGAAGGGAGATGGCTTTCCTCTATAGTTAGGGTTTGTAATATACATTAGGGTTTGCTCCTATGTGTGTGTCTCCTCTCTCTCTACCTGTTTTTCAACATGGTATCAGAGCCTGGTGCTCTCTATCAGGGTTTATGAGTGAGTGAGAGAAGAGGGAGAAGAAGCTGTGAACGAAAAGCTGTGAAGCTTGGAGCACACCGATTTCTATCAGATCTGAGAGCTTGGCCTACCCGGTAAGGTCTACTAAACACTCTTGAGCAGATTGCAGGTGATTCAAGAAGAAACAAAGAAAATTAAGGTTGCCCAAAGCAAAAGAAAATTTTGTTTTTTTGCAAGCTTTCCATTGGAGCTTGGAAGCACTGATGTATGGTGAAAATAGATGCAATCTAGCAAAGAAACATGTATGTGAAAAGGATGAATGTATTGGCAACTCATGTGAAATCCCTGCACTGAATTTGGAGCAAATATGATGCATTTGTGGATTGAAAATTACTGGTTTTGAAGCTCTTACAAAACAGAGAAAAAGAGCCACTTGGTGGATGAAACTAACCCTAGTTTTTTACAAAAATCATACCATTTATGGATTTTACACTTGCCTTGGAGTGTTAGGAAACTACACATGCTTCCAATTGACACTAAAATCAACCCAAATCCCCTCAGGAGGAGGCGGCGCAGCTCATACAGAGAAAACAGGGTAGTTTTTCACCTTTTTTGATAAGTGGAGGCTCAAAATCAAGTCTTGTGACTGATAAATTCCAAAATTGGCTTAGCAAATTTGAGATTCACACTAGCGAGGAGGTTGCTACATGATTAGTTGGATCAATTATGCCTTATGGAGCTAGAAATGAGCTGATTAAACAGGCTGTCTATTGTGATTAGTGAAATAGAGTGTGATTAATCAACTAATTACTCTCTCATCTTAAACAATTGGTCTAATTCCTTTTACATGGAGTTAGTGGACATAATTGCTAAGCTAATGAATGCCTGATCTCTCAATTTGGACAAGAATTGAAGAAATTAGAGCCATTTTACTATTGGTTTTTTTGGTTTTTTTGTTTTTTCTCAAAACAGAGAAGGGGATTTGACAAAATTGATATGTACGCACCTTGGTTGGTGTTGATATGCAACATTGAGCTTGTTTAGGTGTCAATTGCAAGTTATCCACACTTGATTTAACCACTACATTACAATTTGAAGCCTTGGAAAGCGTGCCAAAATAGGGTATCTTGGACTACGTATGCCAGTTCATTTTGGATGCAATCAGTTTGATTTTCTACATCAAAAGTGAAGTTTATTGTGTACTTTGGAGTATCTAGAACACTTATTAGAGTGTGGTTGAGCTAAGGAAGGCTCGTTTACAGATTTGGACATGTGCAGAAGGTGCATTTGTATTGAACAAATATGTCGGATAACCTAGTACAGATTGTGGGTGAAAAATTGGATAGGAAGAACTTCCAGGCATGGAAGTACAGGATCAAAAGCTTTCTGAAGGGAAAAGGTTTTTGGAATCTTATTACAGGTGCGGAGACAGAGCCAGAACTACCCCGACAACCTACACAGCATGTTTAGGGTTACCAAACACAACACAACTAACTACTACTGACACAGCAAAGACCATCCCATTAGGTAACACTAACTTCAATTCCCACATCAGGCTAAACACAAACAGAGCATAGAAAACACAGATTGAGTAGAGATTTTCTAGACAAGATAGAGAATAACAGAACAGAACTGAAATACCATGTTTGATTGATCAATATGAATCATACATTGCTTTCTCCTTCTACCCTTCTTCTTGTTCTTGTAAAAGACGACTACAAAGCCCCTATAAATAGGCGACTTCAGACAGTTTAAACGGTTGTAACTAGAATGTCACAAGACACTAACAGATAATATCCGACAAACCAGATCATAACAAACTCCGACTGAGCAATAATCCGACTGAGTAGAATTCCGACTGAGCAACAATCCGACTGAGCAAAGATACATATATCCGACTAAGCAACTATTAGGTAACTATTAGTTATTCTATCTGTAGTTCAACACAGCAATAGGTTATAGCTCATAGGTAATGGTCAGAAAGAGCATACAAAGTTTTGCATTATCTGTCTATATGTATTTTGGATGCTATACTCATACACATACATGATGCTGAGAATCCCAAGGATGCATGGGATACATTGGTAAAGCTGTTTGATACAGACACTGGTGCTCGCAAGTCTCAGTTTGCGACAACAGATTCATAATGTGAAACGGAAAGGAAGGAGCATCCATGATCATGTACAAGAGATAAAGAAGCATGCAGACGCATTGGCAACAATCAATGCCCCCATGCCTGATGATGATTTGGTAGACATTATCTTGCGTGGTCTTGGCAAGGAATATAAGTCTTTTGATACATCCATCTCGGTTTGGAGTACAGGTTTACCAGATTTTGATGAGTTGATTTCACTCTTGCTTGTTGAGGAAATCAAACTCAGTGATTCTTTTCATGATGCATCTTCTAGCCATGATGATAATGGCAGAAATCAGGCTTTCTATTCACAAAGAGGATTTAGAGACAGGGAGAGATTTGCATCACGTGGCCGTGGTAATGGTCGTGGATGGTAGGATAGGTCACCACAATAGAATTTTCAACCTACATATGGTGCTAGAGGTGGTCGTGGATATACACCTCAGAGAGGCAGAGGTAACTCTCGTGGTAGAGGATGTTGGGACAAGGCCAACAAACATCTATGCAAAATGTGGAATGCCATTACTGTGGGAAATTTGGTCATATGGCACATGATTGTTTTCACAAACAAAATGATATGAGAGGGGATAGAGCACAACATGGTGGACATTATGCACAACATGGTGGTGGAAATTATGCATCAAGCAACAATGATGACAGTGCAAATCACTTGTTTGCCATGAAACATGTTGTGGGATATATGATGTCAAATGATGAAAATGATGACACTTGGTATATGGACTCTGGAGCATCAAACCGTATGACTTGTCATGGTGAATGGTTTGAGCATATGAAGCCTATGGATGTGAAAGGCTATGTGGAGACAGGAGATGATACCCAATATGCTATCACACATGTTGGAAGTGTACCATTGGTTATGCACAATGGTGAAACAAAGTCTATGGTGGCAGATGTCTTGTATGTGCCTTCTATTACAAAAAGTTGGTTTCAAATGGTGGAACAGGGGTTCGTTTCAACGAGCATGGTTGCTTCGTTAAGGATTTCAAACATGGATGTAGAGTCATTGTTGCTAAAGGCAAGAAAGAAGGCAAGTTGTTTAAGCTGGATGCTGGGATTCCTGGGTTGAAATCAGCCATGTTCTCTAAAAGCTGAAATGTGGTACATGACATTGACATGTGGCATAAGAGGATTAGACATGTGAATATACAAAGGTTAAAGAACATGCAGGCAAGAGGCATTGTTAGTGGGCTGCCTAGATTCAAGTATGATGGGAATATGGATGTTTGTGATGCCTGTTAGTTTGGAAAGCAGGCAAGGTTGCCATTTCCTAGAGAAGGAAACATGAGTAGCAGGCCACTTGAGATAGTGCATAGCGATGTATGGGGTCCTACACAAAACCCATCCATTAAAGGCAGTTTATATTATGTGACATTCATTGATGATTTCAGCAGAATGACTTGGATTTACTTTCTCAGAGAGAAAAGTGAAGTGTTGGGAAAGTTTATGGATTTCAAAGCCTTTGTAGAGAAGCAATATGGCTCTTGGATAAAATGTTTGAGGACAGATGGAGGTGGTGAATACACCTCACATGCTTTTGAGCATTTCTTGAGAAAGCATGGCATACGAAGGCAGTTAACTTGCAGGTACACACCTCAGTAAAATGGTGTTGCTGAGAGAAAGAATAGAGTCATTTGTGAAGTTTCCACGGCAATGCTCAATGAAAAGAGCATGCCAAATTATTATTGGGTAGAAGCATGTGCCACCGCAGTGTATATACTTAATAAGACACCCACAGCAGCCATACATGGAAGTATGCAAGAGATGCGGCCTACAGGTTTTAGGCCAGACATTGGACACCTCAAAGTATTTGGTTGCATAGCTTATGTACATGTGCCTAACAAGAGAAGGAGGAAGTTGGATCCTAAGGCAAAAAAGTGTGTGTTTGTTGGATATGCACAAGATCGTAAGGCATACAAATGTTACAATCCACAAACTAGGCAAGTGGTTATCTCATGAGATGTGGTGTTTGATGAGCTTGCTAGTTGGTACAAAGCAAAGGATGAGGGTGTCATTGATTCACTTGATGCTGATGTGCATGTGAACTTGCCACACAAGCAAGTTATAGTTCTATCTCTATGTCTGGGCCAACAGAAGCTGAGAGTAGAACTGTATGTCCATGGTCAGGACGCTTGAGACATGAGAGTGTGAGCACTGGTGGGAGTAGTGCTGTGGATAAAGGGAAGAAGAAAGTTGAAGTTACAGGTTATGAGTCGTCAAGTTCAAAGAGTTTGGATGAGGAACTTGGCATACCTATTATATGCACACCTGGTGCAAGGCAGGATAGATATGTGCCACCACATGCTAGAGTGACAGGTGTTAAGAGTGATCTGCATGCATTGCAGAGATCCCAAAGGGTCAGATATCCAATTGACAGGTTGACATATCGTGATTTTGCTATGCATTACGCATATATGACCTCTTTGGTAAAGCATGTGGAACCTACATGCTATACAGAAGCTATTGGAAAGCATCTATGGGAGAAGGCAATGGATGTTGAGATGGACGCATTGGTTCATAAATGAAAGATGGTATTTGGTTGCATTACCACAAGACAAAAATGTCATTGGTTGTAAATGGGTTTACAAAGTGAAATGCAAGTCAGATGGTTCCATTGAATGCCATAAAGCGATATTGGTTAGCTAAGGGTTATGCACAAACCCAAGGCTTGGACTATGATGAAACATTTTAGTCCAGTTGCAAAGATGGGAACAGTGAGAGCAGTCATTGCTATGGCTACAGCTAATGGTTGGGAAATGCATCAAATTAATGTGAAAAATGCATTTCTAAATAGTGATCTACAAGAAGAAGTTTATATAGCACAGCCAGAAGGATATGTACACCCAAGATATCCCACTCATGTATGCAGATTAAAGAAATCACTATATGGTTTGAAGCAAGAACCTCGTGCTTGGAGTGACAAGATGAGCAGATATCTTATTTCCCTTGGATTTCAGGTTTCTATAGCAAATTCTTCACTATATGTGAAGAAAACAGATCATGGGATTGTCTGACTTGTCATCTATGTGGATGACTTGATTGTCATAGGAGATCATGCTATTGATGTTATGCATGTCCAGAAGGCATTTAGTGGGCAGTTTGACATGAAAGACTTGGGTGAATTAAGATACTTTCTTGGAATTGAAGTGATCAAAGACCATGTAGATACATGGTTAGTACAACGCCAATATGCATTGGATATGTTGGGCAAAATATGGCATGACAGGGTGTAAGCCAATGAGTACACCTTTGGAGCAGAATGTGAAGTTGCAGGCTGATTTTGGTGAAGAAATGGATGATCCATCTATGTATAGAAAGATGGTTGGTAGTCTCATTTACATGACTATCACAAGCCTGGATCTCAGTTATGCTCTGGGGCTAGTAAGCCAATTAATGCAGAGCCCCAAAAAACCTCATTTGGATGTAGTGAGACGCATTATGCGATATGTAAAGACCACTGCACATTATGGTCTTCTTATGAGCATGGTAAAGGCTTGGATATACATGGCTACACAGATGCAGATTGGGTAGGTAGCTCGTATGACGACCGGAGGTCTACTAGTGGTTATGCCTTTACACTTAGAAGTGCCGTGGTGAGTTGGAGCAGCAAGAAGCAACCTACTATTGCTTTATCTAGTACAAAGGCTGAATACAGGGGTGCAACCATGCAGCGAAGTATGGTTAAAGAGTCTCTTGGCTAATTTGGGTGAGCCTATTTTGATGGCAAAGTTGTCATTCATTGTGACAACATGAGCAGCATACAGTTGGCCAAGAATCCAGTTTTTCATGCACGGACCAAACACATAGAGGTCCACTATCATTTTGTCAGAGAGAGAGTGTTGGATGGTACAGTGGATCTGCAGTATGTGAAGATTGAAGAGCAAGTGGCTGACATCTTTACAAAGCCACTTAGCAGGGAGAAGTTTGAGTACTTCCATACTATGTTGGGAGTACGTGGGATGAGCTTGAGGGGGAGTGTTGAGAGCTTTGATAGCCCAAGCTCAGCTACATCTTCATCTATGGCAGTACATCATGAGCTTGAGAGGGGCTGTTGAGATTCAAGCTTGAAGTCAGCTTGTGCCAGCTATGCTATGTGCTGGCATGTTAGGTAGCAGCATGTGTGAGACATAAATGACCGCGTCCAGCTGGTCATAGTGTGAGGACATTAACTAGGGTTAGTTGTGTGTGGACACAACACATAGTGTGTTTAGTGTATTATGGATTATGGCTTTATGCATTGTGTGAGAAGGGAGATGGCTTTCCTCTATTGTTAGGGTTTGCAATATACATTAGGGTTTGCTCCTGTGTGTGTGTCTCCTCTCCCTCTACCTGTTTTGCAACACGTACGTCTTGTGGCTACATTAAGGTCCATGGTTGGATCTATCCTAGGCCTTTGAGGAATCCCCCCCTCCTTCTAGACCTCGTCCCCTTCCTATATTAGCTCTTCTAGGTATTTTGGGTCCATGGGATGGTCCAACCCTGCGGTACCTTGGAGTGACTCCCCATTAGTCGCCTCCGTACGTCTTTGTAAAATCAAGAGTTCGATGCCTTGTAGAAACGTAGGGTTATTGATCATCTGCTTAATATGCTTTTTGGTATAGAGTTGTTCCTCTACTTCACCTGCCATGCTTGCTAGGTTAACCTCTTCTTCTAGGGTTGTAAACCCTTCCTCTGTTCTGGATTCCTCGTTTACGGGTTCCAAGTTTGGCATTTCTCTCTCACTTCTACCTATAACTATTTTGGTTCCTTCCCCCATGGACAGGAGTGGGTTAAAACATCCCCTTTCCTTTTGCTGAGCTCTAGTCCTTCGAGTATCTAGCTCTTGTTTCCTTAAGCTCAATTCCCATAGTTGTCATTCTACCTCACTCCGTTTGAGGTCTAAGTCTACTTCCTTGGTGGTGAGGAAGACTATTTGACCGATCCTAACTGCACTTTCTATATCTCGTCTTATTCGGGGGGTGCCAGTATTTGACAACCTAGAATTCAACATTTGGAATGGCACTTCTTGTTGTGGACCGAGACCCATGCCCGCGAATTGCACTTCTTCATCATGACTAGTTTAGAGAGACTAAAAAATACCCGGGTGGTGATATCAATGATACCATTGGACCTGGTTGGGGGGAGGGTGGTTTCTCCTCTTCCCCAAACCCAGCGTATCTCATCCCTTCTTCCATAGACTCTTTGCTACAAGTTTCAGCAGTGGTTAGGTTTCTTAAAACACTAAGTGTGTGCCTGCGGAATGTCTTGATCCCACACTTCTTTGATAGGAAGATCCTAGGTGATTTGATGCACTATCGTCAGGCATCTTTGAAAAGTTTTCCAGATCTTAAGTGCATGTATGTACGATTTGATAAGCTATTTGTCAACCCAATTTTGATTTTTCTTTCTGTTATATCGCTCTATTTTAGAAGCCGTGAAACTGCAAAGAATGGTTCATGGCGTGAACTGCAGGAAATGGTTCACAACAACGTGAATGGTATCTTGCACTTTCACGTGCTCAAAAATTTTACCTTTTGGGATAGATCCCTTCTTTTGAGATAGGCTACCCTCCTTAACTAACCCTCATGGCCTCGGTCTGTCTAATCGTTGGATTTGGCCAACCCGTGAATCTATAGTAGAGAATGTTTCATGTCGTGAACCAAAAAGGGTTTCACACCACCGTGAACAGCTTCAGAATGTTTCACGTCATGAATGCTTTACTGAACTTTCATGTGCTCAAAAATTTCCGGGAGACTTCATGGTCCCTTGAGGCCTCCAAGCTCACTTGTTAAGCTCCAAACTCCAAGCTCCACCTCCACATTGTCACCGTGCAGTTGCTCACACTGTTGCATAGGGAAATCACTCTCTCACACAAGAATGAATCACATAAGCATGAAAGAGGCACAATGCTAGAATGCTCTCTCTCTCTCTCAAGAAACAGAAGGAGAGCTCTCAATAGCACAAAGGGGATTGTGTCTTTACATTATGAGAAAATCCCTTATATACAATTGGCCCTTATTCACACTACTTGGGTGCCCAAAACTCACTTACTAGGCCTTGGGTGGCCAATATCACATAATGTACAACTTTTATAGTGCTGTTTCATGACACTTATTAATGTCCTCAATTGAGGATCATGTTTGCTAATCCAAAATGGGATTTACAGTGGAACTGATGGTGGTTCTTGGAACTCAACCAAAGCTTTGAGACTTACTAAATTTTCCATGTTGCCCACCACCTTCCATAGTCTACTAACGTGGAAAACAGGATGGACTCTCAAAGTTTCCGGTAACTAGAGCTTGTAAGACACATCACCAACCTTTTCAAGGATTGTGAATGGACCACAATACCTAGGAAAAAATTTTGGATACTTTTCCATCTTTAACATCTCTAATCAAGAAGGAACTTTAAGGAATACTTTTTCGCCTTTCTCAAAGGTTACGTTTCTTTAATTAGCATCAACATATGTTTTAGCACATTCTTGGGCTTGGCGAATAGTATCACACACAACTTGAAGCATAGCTTGCAAAAATTCTTTAAACGGATTATATTCGCTCTTTTTTGAGTCCAACAACAATAGGAGATTGAGGTTGGAAGCCATACATGAGCATAAAGGTACAAAACCCAGAGCTAAATACGTAGAACTATTATAAGCAAACTCCAAATGGGGTAGATATTCCTCCCAGTTAGATTTCTTTTTACTCACATACGCTCGTCGAAGTATCTCTTCCAAAACTTGATTAACTTGCTCTGTCTAACCAACAGACTCAGGATGATTTTTAGTACTCATGCTAATACTAGTGCTTAATTGCTTAAACATTGCACACGAAAAGTGATTATCAAACTTTATATCCCTACCCAAAACTATATTGATGGGTAGACTGTATAACCGATAGAGGTTAAGTGTTTTTACATATTTTCTGGTAAGAATAAATCTTACCATCTTTGTTTTAGTCAGTCTTTTGTCACTAAATTGAGTCATGTCCTCGATTTGTTCCTGGTAATCCAATTATAAAGTCCATATATATACTCTCCCACTTGGCTTGAGGAATATCGAAAGGACATAATAGTCCACTCACAACAAGGCGCTCATGCTTATTGACCTGATACTTCTTATACTTGAGTACATACTCTTTAACATCATTATAAAACAAAGCCAATAGAACTGTGTTTTAACTAATGCATAGGTTTTCTGAATTCCTAGATTCCCAACACTCAAACTATTGTGACTTTCTTGTACAATTTGGGCCCTAAAGTCACCATCATAAGGTATGCATACTCTCCCTCTATAGAGTAGGTAATCCTCATTTATGAAAAATTTTACAAAGCTCCTCCCTCTGACGGATTCATCACCTCCAGGTGGTGAAGAGCATACTACTATTGGGCATTATAGCAATGTCCCACGCTCATTGAAAACTAAATGCCTTGATTCAAAACTAGGGAGAGTCTCTGAATTGTATCCATGACTAGACTCAATAGGCAATGTGGGTGCCACCCCAGAACTAGCTAGTCTTTCCTGATTTCTAAGTACTGCTAACCAAGCTTGCCTATAACGAGAATCAAATTCACACTTGCCTTTTAATGTGTCTAAGAACATACTCCAAAACTTGATGAAACTCAACTTATTCACCATTAGCATACAACTTAGGGCATCTGCCTACGACATTAAACTTTCTTTGTTGATACCGTACTTGAATATCAAACTCTTAAATAGAGCAAATATGCCCATTGGCCTTTCCTCCCCTTCAACTTTGGTTGTGAAAAAAGCCATTTAAGACTTTCATGATCCATCATCACGAGTTTGAAGTGCACACCATACAATATAATGATGCCACTTTTTGAAGGCATCACTCTCTAAATAGAAGAAATAAAGAAAATCCTCCCCAAAAAATGAGTAAATACTCACATAAGATGAAGAGTGGACTAAGGACCAAAGGAATTAAAAAAAAATGGAATTTTGACACCTCACAATGGGGATTCCCTGCCTCATGAATGAGGCACCTATTTCACATGTGTAGTGGAGTTTTAAATCATCAAAAATTGAGATATTTCATCTCTCCTCTCTCCTAATTCAAGTCTAGCTCCAAAAAGTAAGCTAAACTGACCAAAAATTGACCAAACTGATCTGGAGAATTCTAGAATCCGTTGGCTTGGTTAGAGGCTCACTTTTTCCTATAAATGAAGCCTCCCCCTTTGTAATTGGTTAATAGTGTTTTATGCACTGTTACTCTACTCCTCCCAAGAGCCAAGAACTGTGAAATTCTTAATAATTCACTAGTTTTTTACCATTCCCTCTTCTAAAGATTTGGTGGCCACTCTTATTGTAAACAAGAGTAGAACCCTCAAACCATCAAGCCAAAGGAAAGCTCCCAGAATTCATGTAAGTTAGAAATCTTATATTTTTCTTTCTTCTTTTAATGTTTTTTTTAATTTTTATTTTGTTTGAAGGGATAAATGGATGCTATGCCTTGTGGAAAGGCTTTTCCCCTCTCTTATTCTCTAAATCAGCCCTTCTTTATCCTAGTTAAGTGATCTAAAAGTTGGAATTAATCTTTTCATATTGTTTCTCTTTTAAAAGTGAAATTTGATTTGTTTAGAGTACTTAAAACCAATTGGGGATAATTTCTAAGTAATTTTAAGTTGGGAAAAATTTAAAAATGGTCAGCCATACAAAGGAGAATATGGTAAAATTTCTTAAAAATTGGTGAAATAAGTTTTATCCTTTATTATTATCCAAAAAGAC
Organism: Cibotium barometz; assembly: GCF_041138505.1. Classification (NCBI taxonomy): domain Eukaryota; kingdom Viridiplantae; phylum Streptophyta; class Polypodiopsida; order Cyatheales; family Cibotiaceae; genus Cibotium; species Cibotium barometz. The sequence continues at coordinate 49,845,859 of NC_141082.1, forward strand.
TAATCCCCACCAATTTTGTATTTTAAAAGTGTAATTTTGATTTTATGCATAAAAAGATGCATAAAGAAATTTATTTTTATTTAAAAAGAGTTATTCTCATCAATTTTGATTTTATGCATATAGAAAGATGCATAAAGAAAGAGTTATTTTCATCAATTTTCATTTTATGCATAAATAGATGCATAAAGATTTTCTTTTTAATTCCAAAAGAGTTATTCTCATCAATTTTATGCATAAATAGACGCATAAAGAATTATTTTTATTCCAAAACAGTTATTCTCATCAATTTTGATTTTATGCATAAATAGATGCATAAAGAATTTATTTTTATTCCAAAAGAGTTATTCTCTCATCAATTTTGATTTTATGCATAGAAAGATGCATAAAGAAATTTATTTTTATTCCAAAAGAGTTATTCTCATCAATTTTGATTTTATGCATAAATAGATGCATAAAAATTTTCTTTTTAATTCCAAAAGAGTTATTCTCATCAATTTTATGCATAAATAGACGCATAAAGAATTATTTTTATTCCAAAACAGTTATTCTCATCAATTTTGATTTAATGCATAGAAAGATGCATAAAGAAAATTTTTTTTTTCCAAAAAAGTTATTCTCATCAATTTTGATTTTATGCACAAATAGATGCACAAAGAAAATTTTTTTAATTCCAAAAGAGTTATTCTCATTAATTTTGATTTTATGCATAAACAGATGCATAAAGAAATTTATTTTTATTCCAAAAGAGTTATTCTCATCAATTTTGATTTTATGCATAAATAGATGCATAAAGAAATTTTTTAATTCCAAAAGAGTTATTCTCATAAATTTTGATTTTATGCATAGAAAGATGCATAAAGAAATTTATTTTTACTCCAAAAGTGTTATTCTCATCAATTTTGATTTTATGCATAGAAAGATGCATAAAGAAATTTATTTTTATTTCAAAAGAGTTATTCTCATCAATTTTGATTTTATGCATAGTAAGATGCATAAATAAATTTATTTTTATTTCAAAAGAGTTATTTTCATCAATTTTTATTTTATGCATAAATAGATGCATAAAGAATTTATTTTTATTCCAAAAGAGTTATTCTCATCAATTTTGATTTTATGCATATAAAGATACACAATGATTTTTTTAATTCAAAATATTTATTCTCATCAATTTTGATTTTATGCATAAATAGATGCATAAAAAAACTTATTTTTATTCCAAAAGAGTTATTCTCATTAATTTGAATTTTATGCATAAATAGATGCATAAAGAAACTTATTTTTATTCCAAAAGAGTTATTCTCATCAATTTTTATTTTATGCACAAATAGATGCATAAAGAAATTTATTTTGATCCCAAAACAGGTATTCTCATCAATTTTAATTTTATGCATAAATAGATGCATAAAGAATTTAGTTTTATTCCAAAAGAGTTATTCTCATCAATTTTGATTTTATGCATAGAAAGAGGCATAAAGAAATTTATTTTTATTTCAAAAGAATTATTCTCATTAAAATTGAAGTTATGCATAGAAAGATGCATAAACGATTTATTTTTATTTTGAAAGTGTTATTCTCCTTAAAATTGAATCTATGCATACTTAGATACATAAACGGATTTTTATAAAAGTGTTAATTCCCACTGAAGTTGTTCTTATGCGTAAATAGATGTGTAAAGAATCTTTATATGAAAAATAAGAATTCTCTTACATTCTGTAAATAGATGTGATGAGAATGAGAGGTAAATAGATGTGATGAGATGGGATGCGAATCAGAAAGATGGGAATGAATGGATGTGGATGTATGTGAATAATAGAAGTGAATGTATGTGAAGAATAGAAGTATATGTATGTAAGGAATGGAAGTGGATGTATGTGAAGAACGGAAGTGGATATATGAGAAAGAATGGATGTATGTGAAGAATGGAAGTGGATATATGAGAAAGAATGGAAGTGGATATATGAGAAAGAATGGATGTGGATGTGGATGTATGTATGTTAAAGAATGGATGTGGATGTATGTTAAAGATCGGATGTGGATGTATGTGAAGAATAGAAGTGGATGTATGTGAAGAATAGAAGTGGATGTATGTGAAGAATACAAGTGAATATTTGAGAAATAATGGATGTGGATGTATGTATGTTAAATAATGGATGTGGATGTATGTTAAAGATTGGATGTGGATGTATGTGAAGGATGGAAGTGGATGTATGAGAAAGAATGGATGTGGATGTATGTGGAAGAATATATGTGGATGTGAATGTGATGGATATAAATGAGGATAGAGGCGATGAGATGAAAATTGGATAGATATGAATGAATGATATGGGATGTGATTGAATGTGTTAACATCATGCGAATCAGGATGTGAATGAATGTTAGCATCTTGCTGGTCCTCAACAACGGATGAGTCCATGTGTAAGACTCCTCCCCAGCCTCTCAAGATGTCCAGCATCTTCTCCTGTAATCAATTCCCTCTTCAGAAATATAAAAGATCTTGTTTCTACCTATTTTGGCCTAGAGAGAGAAAATATTCTAGAGAGAGAATATTCAGATTTTGGATGAAAAAATATCACTCCTTGTTAAAATAAGTTTCCCTCAAAAAGAAGTTCAAAAAGATTTTCAGAAGGTGCATTAGAAATTAAGTATATTCTGTTCAAGAGGCCTTGTCCTAGGGGTCTAGATTTTTGAAAATTTTTAAATTAAGGTTTCGAAGGGCCAATAAAATTCATCCAAATGTAATAAAGAAAATCCTCCCAAAAGTGAGTAAATACTCACATAAAGATGAAGAGTGGACTAAGGACCAAAGGAAAAACTAAAAAAATGGATTTTTGACACGTCACAATGGGGATTTCCCCCTCATGAATGAGGCGCCTACTTCACATGTGAGATGGAGTTTTAAATCATAAAAAATTGAGATATTTCATCTCTCCTCTCTCCTAATTCAAGTCTAGTTCCAAAAAGTAAGCTAAACTGACCTAAAATTTGTCAAAAATTGACCAAACTGATCTGGAAAATTCTAGAATAAGTTTGCTTGGTTAGGAGCTCACTTTTTCCTACAAATAGAAGCCTCCCCCTTTGTTGAAAAATAATAGTTTTTATGCATTGTTATTCTACTCCTCCCAAGAGCCAAGAACTGTGAATTTCTTAATAATTCACTAGTTTTTGACCTTTTCCTCTTATAAAGATTGGTGGCCACTCTTGTTGTAAACAAGAGTAGAACCCTCAAACCATCAAGCCAAAGGAAAGCTCCCAGAATTCATGTAAGTTAGAAATCTTATATTTTTCTTTTTTCTTTTTATGTTTTTCTAATTTTTGTGTTGTTTGAAGTGATAAATGGATGCTATGCCTTGTGGAAAGGCTTTCCCCCTCTCTCATTCTTAAAATTAGCCCTTCTTTATCCTAGTTAAGTAACCTAATCGTTGGAATTAAACTTTCATATTATTTCTCAGTAAAAAGTAAAAATTGTTTAGTTAGAATTGCTTAGAATCAATTGAGGTTAATTTTTAAGTAAAATAAAGAAGAAAAATTTGAAAAATGGTCAGCCATACAAAGGAGGTTATGGCAAAAATTTTTAAAAAATTGGTGAAATAAGTATTATCTTTTATTATTCTAAAACAGTAATCCCTATCGTTTCTATATTCTAAAAGTGTCATTTTCATGCATAGAAAGATGCATATTGATTATATTTCTATAAAAGAGTGATTTTCAATAGAATTAAGTTCTATGCATAAAAAGATGCACATTGATAATTTTTTATTATTATAAAAGAGTAATTTTCAATAGAATTAAGTTCTATGCATAAAAAGATGCATATTGATAACTTTTTATTATTAAAAAGGAATGCTTTTCAATAGAATTAAGTTCTATGCATAAGAAAATTTATTTTTAAAAGTGTTACTTTCATCATTATTGATTTTTATGCATAAAAGGATGCATAAAAGAAAATTGTTTATTATAAAAGTGTTACTTTCATCATTATTGATTTTTATGCATAAAAGGATATATAAAAGAAATTTTTTTATTATAAAAGTGTTACTTTTATCATTATTTATTTTTATGCATAAAAGAAATTTTTTTATTATAAAAGTATTGATTTGTATTAATAAAAGAAAATCTTTTTCATTATAAAAGTGTTACTTTCATCATTGACTTTTATGCATAAAAGGATGCATAAAAGAAATTTTTTATTATAAAAGTGTTACTTTCATCATTATTATTTTTTATGCATAAAATAATTTTTTTAATTATAAAAGTGTTACTTTCATCATTATTGATTTTTATGCATAAAAGGATGCATAAAAGAAATTTCTTATATAAAAGTGTTACTTTCATCATTATTGATTTTAATGCAAAAATATTTTTTTTAAATTATAAAAGTGTTACTTTCATCATTAATGATTTTTATACATAAAAGGATGCATAAAAGAAAATTTTTATTATAAAAGTTTTACTTTCATCATTATTGATTCTCATGCATAACAGGATGCATAAAATAATTTTTTATTATTATAAAAGTGTTACTTTCATCATTATTAATTTCTATGCATAAAAGAATTTTTTTAATTATAAAAGTTTTACTTTCATCGTATAAATTTGTTTTAATTATAACAATGTTACTTTTATCATTAATGATTTTTATGCATAAAAGGATGCATAAAAGAAAATTTTTATTATAAAAGTGTTACTTTCATCATTATTGAGTTTTATGCATAAAATGATGCATAAAAGAATTTTTTATTATAAAAAAGTTACTTTCATCATTATTGATTTTTATGCATAAAATGATGCATAAAAGAATTTTCTTATTAAAAAAGTGTTACTTTCACTAATATTGATTTTTCATGCATAAATAGATGCATAAAAGGATTTTTCTTTTATATAGAAGTGTTATTTCCGTAAAAGTTAGATTTTATGCATAAATAGATGCATACAAAAAATTAATATCAAAATAAGAGTTCTCTTTAATCCTATGAATATTGGAAAATGAATAATAAATACTTGTGAGAGGAAATTCTACCATTTCATATTCTCTAAGATGGTAATGAGAAAATCCAGAAAAACTATCGAAGTCGGAATTTTAGAAAAATGATTAATTATTCCTCATAGGAATTCATGTGAAAATACTAAATGAATGAAATTCAGTTAAGTAGTAATTCAATAGTTCGGGGAGAACCTTTTCAGACGCAAATCCTGAATCAGTCTATGACCAAGACTTAATCTCCTTTGTCAGTTTCAAGAAATGACGATGTGACTAGTTCAGTAATTAACACTCAAATCACCCACTGAATCTGAAACTAAGTTGAGACCTTTGATTTTGATCTGAGGATCAAGAATTCAGAATTCGAGGAATTCTACTTGGGAATCCAGACCCGTGATCTAGAAGTTTTTGGGATATGAAATTAAGATATACTCATTGTATTCAAAAGAAAATCAAAACTGAAAACTTGCATAGAAACCCTGTTTTCTTAAAGGACTGTCTTATGCCAGAATGCTGGAGAGAGCATTTGGTATATGTGATTTCTAAAGGAAGTTCGGTTGCAATAGCTAGCCGGGGAGTGTTCAAAGGAGAGCTCACGCGGTAAAAGCCTCGGTATGGTTAAAATGGTGCGCTTTCGGTAGTACGATGGAAGAGGGCCGACAAAGCGGTCCCTGAGTGAAGTGCTAGGAAACCTAAGTAGAATCCTAGAGGTTTCTGACCAGGCGATGCACCATGCGCATGTCGAGGAAGATATTGTATGATGGACCAATGTTTATTGTAAAATATCATGTGCTTGATGATGAAATCTTAACTTCTTCAATCCAAGGGAAGATGGAACTTAAACCTGAAGAAATCCTTGATGTTTGAGAAAAGATTCTCACGAACAGAATTCTAAGAGAATTATTGGTTAACTGGAAGTTCTATCCTTTTGAAGATGCCACCTGGGAGAAAGAAGCCGATCTATTGCGAGATTACCCCCATTTTGCGAGATGAGGACATCTCGCGTTTTTCAAGTGGGAGAGAATGTAAGATTCCTCCCCAACCTCTCAAGTTGTCCAGCATCTTCCCCTGTAATCAATTTCCTCTTCAGAAATATAAAAGATCTTGTTTCTACCTATTTTGGCCTAGAGAGAGAATATTCAGATTTTGAATATTTTTGGATGGAAGAATATCTCTTCTTATTAAAATAAGTTCCCCCGAAACAAAAGCTCAAAAAGAATTTCAAAAGGTGCATTAGAAATTAAGTATATTCTATCCAAGAGGCGATTTTTGAAAAATTTCAAATTAAGGTTTTGAAGGGCCAATCAAATTCATCCAAATGTATGAAAAAGATAAATAGAAGAAATAAAGAGAATCCTCCCTAAAGTGAGTAAATACTCACATAAGATGAAGAGTGGACTAAGGACCAAAGGAAAAACTAAAAAAATGGATTTTTAACACCTCACAATGGGGACTCCCCCCTCATGAATGAGGAGCCTCCTTCGCATGTGAGATGAAGTTTTAAATCATAAAAAATTGAGATATTTCATCTCTCCTCTCTCCTAATTCAAGTCTAGTTTCAAAAAGTAAGCTAAACTGACCTAAAATTGGTCAAAAATTGACCAAATTAATCTGAAAAATTCTAGAATCAGTTTGCTTGGTTTGGAGCTCATTTTTTCCTACAAATAGAAGCCTCCCCATAATTTGTTGAAGAATAATAGTGTTTATGCACTGTTACTCTACTCCTCCCAAGAGTCAAGAACTGTGAATTTTTGAATAATTCACTAGTTTTTGACCTTTCTGTCTTCTAAAGATTGGTGGCCACTCTTGTTGTAAACAAGAGTAGAACCCTCAAACCATCAAGCCAAAGGAAAGCTCCCAGAATTCATGTAAGTTAGAAATCTTATATTTTTTTTTATTTTTTTATGCTTTTCTAATTTTTGTGTTGTTTGAAGTGATAAATGGATGCTATGCCTTGTGGAAAGGCTTTCCCCCTCTCTCATTCTTAAATTCAGCCCTTCTTTATCATCCTAGTTAAGTGAACTATTAGTTGGAATTAAACTTTCATATTATTTCTCATTAAAAAGTGAAAACTGTTTAGTTAGAATGCTTAAAACCAATTGAGGTAAATTTTTAAGTAAAATAAAGAAGGAAAAATTGAAAAATGGTCAGCCATACAAAGAAGGTTATGGCAAATTTTTTAAAAAAACTGGTAAAATAAGTATTATCTTTCATTATTCTAAAAGAGTAATACCTATCGTTTCTATATTCTAAAAGTGTCATTTTCATGCATAGAAAGATGCATATTGATTATATTTTTATAAAAGAGTGATTTTCAATAGAATTAAGTTCCATGCATAAAAAGATACATATTGATAATTTTCTATTATTATAAAAGAGTGATTTTCAATAGAATTAAGTTCTATGCAAAAAGGTGAATATTAATAATTTTTTATTATTATAAAAGAGTGATTTTAAATAGAATTAAGTTCTATGCATAAAAGGATGCATAAAAGAAATTATTTTTGTTATTAAAGTGTTACTTTCATCATTATTGATTTTTATACATAAAAGGATGTAGAAAAGAAAATTTTTTATTTTAAAAGTGTTTCTTTCATCATTATTGATTTTTATGCATAAAGCAAAAAAGAATTTTTTTATTATAAAAGTGTTACTTTCATCATTATTGAGTTTTATGCATAATTTTTTTTATTATAAAAGTGTTACTTTCATCATTAATGATTTTTATGCATAAAAGGATGCATAAAAGAAATTTTTTTTATATTTTTTATGGTTCCCCCATGCATATACACCGTCATTATGCCCTTACTTTGGTATTCGGCTACCTAAAACCCTCTATATTGAAGAGTCACTTTCTCTAGAGCAGTATTACCTTCTTTTTTGAGTAGAATTTTTGAGAGCATGTTACACACCTCTGTGAAGTTAGAATGTCCAAAACTGACTTAGAAAAGTAGAGTCACCTTCTCTCGAGTAGACTATTTTAACCTACTATTTCTAAATTTACGTCACAAATAGAGCCTAGATAGTCCAACACCAAAGTGTTGGTTATATTGTTCCCTAATCAAAAGCCCTACAAATTAGAGTCAGCTTCTCAAACTTAGCCATCTTAGATCTATACCCAAAGGTGCTTTTGAGGATGTGTGAAATTGAGAAAATTGAACCCTAGCTCACAATGCAATAGGGATGGACTAGGCCCACAATTGTGTACCTATACCTACAAAAGATAGACCAATATATCAACAAGCATACCAAGCATACCAAGCGTGCGGCACACAACCATGCACATAATCTCTACCTAACCTACTCCTAATAAAACAAAAGCAAATATAGAGAGGATGCAAGAGTAATTCGACCTCATTAATGATATTGTGGAATGAGTAATCCACATACCATTAACTGCTCAATCCCCATCCACCTATTTTAACCTATTTAGACTATGTGTAGTGGTCCTAATGGAGAATGTCTAGTCCCCTACCTTGTAATAAAGTTGAGTACAAGCTATTGACATTCACCCATAGTATGTGTGCTACACAAGTGTCAACCAAGGAACTCAACCTAGCTAGTGCACGAAAACTTGTGTAGTGGTCCTAATGGAGAATGGCTAGTCCCCTACCTCGTAATAAAGTTGAGTACAAGCTATTGACATTCACCCATAGTATGTGTGCTACACAAGTGTCAACCAAGGAACTAAACCTAGCTAGTGCACAGAAACTTATCCTTAATAAGATACCACTCTAACCTTACCCAATCCAACCCCACTCAACTCATAAGCTCTACACACCTCTACTCAATGCATAAGCTCTACACACCACTACTCAATGTGTAAGCTCTAAACACCTCTACTCTTCTCAAGTGAGAAAATAATGACAATTGAGGATATAATCATAGAATAGTTACAACTCTTAATTCTATCATGGCTCACTCAATAATTCTTAAACTCATACATTGAATTTGTATCCATTGACTCAACCCCTTCATTGCTACACTCCAATATACTCAATGGCTAAGATAATGAGCCCGTAGTGATCCACACACTCTTGCTACTCTTATATTCACAAAGAGGATAAGTCTATACATGCTACACAAAACAAGGAAAAAAGCAATCAATCATTGGGCAAGCATTTTAAGCATACATACTCTAGTATACTCAAACCCACATATTTTTTCCCCGTGCATATGTACACCCTCTTATCTACTCATTTTGGGGTGTGTACTTATCTTTTGTATCTACTCATTTTGGGGTGTGTACTTATCTTTTGTATCTAGCCCACATTTGATCATTCTAATCAAGTGAGTTTGTGTGCTCTCAAGCTTCTCTATCTTGTGTGTGTGCATTGTTGCAACCCTAACCCTAATTTGAACAATTGGTATCATAGCTAGCTCCCTTGATACTTGATCTAGTAGTTTGCCTCACTCCTCACATGACCCTGTTTTTCTATCTCCGATTGAGATACCCTCTTAGGAGAAGAAGGTATACATTGTAGTGTGTTGTATACAAAGTATATAGATTTTTCAGGGTTTGTGTGGCGTGATTCAGGCACGTTTTGGGCACCGCAAGGTTTCTGAAGACATTATAGAGAGGCATCATTTTGGATTGATTCTGCTCAATTTTGGGTGTTTGGGCTGTGCAGCGGAAAAGATTTGGTGTGCATAATAGCATCTACAGTGTCTTTAACAACATCGACCATCATACTTTCGCCACCAGTAACACTCTCTTCTCTACTTTGTGTTATTTTTCATACACTTTATAGCAGTCATCCGAGGTTGCATTTAGTGAATACTGAGTACTTGCCCACTGTGTTGAAATATTTTGCATCTAGTAGATAGTCATGGCTGGCAGTAGTGATGTATTCAACATGTTATATGCTGAGGACAAACTTGATAGGACTAACTACCCATTGTGTTCCTATATGATAAGGCATGTACTGGTTGCTAAAGGCCTTTGGAATGTGGTCAATGGTAGTGAAACTTGTCCTATTTCACAACCACTAGTGCAATGAGGTACTGTAGGTACATCTAAAGTAGAATCTGATATAAATATGGCTCCTCTACATGCATCACCAGTACCTCCCACTTTTATATGTTGAGGAGGACAAACTTGATGGGACTAACTACCCATTGTGGTCCTATATGATAAGGCATGTACTGGTTGCTAAAGGCCTTTGGAATGTGCTCAATGGTAGTGAAACTCATCCTGTTTCACAACCACCAGTGCAATGAGGTACTGTAGGTACATCTGAAGTAGAATCTGATACAGATGTGGCTCCTCCTCATGCACCACCAGTACCTCCCACTGCTACTCAAATGAGATGGGATGGAAGAGATGCACAAGAACATGCATTGCTTCCACTTTCTGTGAAACAAAGCATTATTTTTACACCATACTCAGGCTGGTCAAGACCTGGGCAGGTTTTTGCAGCATGAGCCGTCCTTTGAACAATCCCCGCCAGCTATTGCAACCAAACTTCCCTTAGAAAAACACATATACCAAATGCTCCCTGCAGCATTCTAGCGTAAGATAGTCCTTTAAGAAAACAGGGTTTCTATGCAAGTTTTCAGTTTTGATTTTCTTTTGAATACAATGAGTATATCTTAATTCCGTATCCCAAGACTTCTAAATCACAGGTCTGGATTCCCAGGCAGAATTCCTTGAATTTTGAATTCTTGATCCTCAGATCAAAATCAAAGGTCTCAACTTAGTTTCAGATTCGATGGGTGATTTGAGTGTAGATTACTAAACTGGTCATATCGTCATTTCTTGAAACTGACGAAGGAGTTATGTCTTGGTCATAGTCTGATTCAGGGTTTGAGTCTGGAAAGGTTCTCCCTGAACTATCTTTCTTGAAGGGTAATGTTTCAATTACTACTTTAGTGAATTTTATTCATTGAGTATTTTGCTTAACTGAATTCAAAACTAATCACGAATTCCTATGAGGAATAAATTAATCATTTATTTAAAATTCTGACTTCGATAGCTTCATTGAATTTTCTCATTATCATCTTAGAGAATATAAAACGGTAGAATTTTCCTTCATAGAGTATTTACTTATTCATTACCAATATTCATGGGAATTAAACATAGGATTAAAAAAAACTCTTATTTTGATATAAAAATTCTATATCCATCTATTTATTCATAAAATCCAACTTTTATGGAATTAACACTTTTATAAAAAAGAAAAATCCAACTATGCATAAAAATCAATATTGGTGAAAGTTACACTTTTATAATTTAAAAAAATTTCTTTTATGCATGATTTTATGCATAAAAATCAATATTGATAAAAGTAACACTTTTATAATAAAAAAAATCTTTTATGCATCATTTTATGCATAAAAATCAATATTGATGAAAGTAACACTTTTATAATTAAAAAAATTCTTTTATGCATTAAATTCAATAATGATGAAAGTAACACTTTTATAATTAAATAAATTCTTTTATGCATCTATTTATGCATTAAAATCAATAATGATGAAAGTAATACTTTTATATTAAAAAATTTATTTTATGCATCTATTTATGCATAAAAATCAATATTGATGAAAGTAACACTTTTATAATAAAAAAATTCTTTTTGCATCATTTTATGCATAGAAATCAATAATGATGAAAGTAACACTTTTATAATTAAAAAATAAATAAAAATTTATACATAAAAATCAATAATGATGAAAGTAACACTTTTATAATTAAAAAAAATATCCAATATGCATCTTTCTATGCATAGAATTTAAATCTTATGAAAATCACACTTTCATAATAATAAAAATATCAATATGCATCTTTCTATGCATAGAATTCAAATCTAATGAAAATCACACTTTTATAATAAAAAAAATCAATATGCATCTTTTTATGCATAGAATTTAAATCTAATGAAAACCACTCTTTTATAATTTAAAAAAAAAACCAATATGCATCCTTCTATGCATAGAATTTAAATCTAATAGAAATAACACTTTTGTAATAAAAATATTTCTACTATGCATTTTCCTATGCATAGAATGAAAATAACACTTTTAGAATACACAAACGATGGGGATTACTCTTTTTGAATAATAAAAGGTAATACTTATTTCACAAAATTTAAGAAAATTTTGCCATAACCTCCTTTGTATGGCTGACCATTTTGCAATTTTTTCTATTCTTAATTTACTTAGAAATTATCCCCAATCTATTTAAAGCATTCTAAACTAATCAAATTCCACTTTTAAAAGAGAAACAATATGAAAAGTTTAATTCAAACAATTTGATTATTTAACTAGGATAAAGAAGGGCTGAATTTAAGAATGAGAGAGGGGGAAAGCCTTTCCAGCAAGGCATAGCATCAGATTATCATTTTAAAGATAAACAATTAGAAAACCATTAAAAGAATAAGAAAAAGTAGGATTTCTAACTTACATGAATTTTTGGGAGCTTTCCTTTGGCTTGATGGTTTGAGGGTTCTACTCTTGTTTGCAATAAGAGTGGCCACCAATTCTTTAGAAGAGGGAATGGTCAAAACTAATGAATTATTAAGAAATTCACAATTTTTGGCTCTGAGGAGGAGTAGAGTAACAGTGCATAAAACACTATTAAGCTTCAACAAACGGGGAGGCTTATATTTATAGGAAAAAGTGAGCTTCTAATCAAGCAAACTCATTCTAGAGTTTTCCAGATCAGTTTGGTCAATTTTTGACCATTTTTGGATCAGTTTAGCTTACTTTTTGGAACTAGACTTGAATTAGGAGAGATGAAATATCTCAATATTTTGGGTCAGTTTAGCTTACTTTTGGAACTAGACTTGAATTAGGAGAGAGGAGAGATGAAATATCTCAATATTTAAGAATTTAAATCTCCACCACACATGTGAATTAGGTGCCTCTGTCATGAGGGGGAATCCCCACTCTTGAGGTGGTGTCAAAAAATCATTTTTTTTGAAGATTTTCATAAAGATTTGGGCTTATTGCCTTTTAGGATTGATCAAACATACCTTGTACATGTTCACATCATCACTCCAAGGGGGATTTGTAGCATTATATGGTAGTGATGTGTGTGAACACACTTAGGATTGCCGAGGCACTTTTTCCCTTTTTTCCCTCACTAGGAGGTTTTTCCCCCCGTGCATATGTACACCTTCTTATCTACTCATTTTAGGGTGTGTATTTATCTTTTGTATCTGGCACATATTTGATCATTCTAATCTAGTGAGTTTGTGTGCTCTCAAGCTTCTCTATCTTGTGTGTGTGCATTGTTGCAACCCTAACTCTAATTCCAACAATGGTTCCCCTATGCATATACACCCTCATTACGTCGCCAGCACCCACAGTAGCCAGCCTGTCCTTCGCTCTGTGCCTGTGTACTCACATGCCCCTTTAGGTGGCTCCCTCTGTATCATCACCTGTGGCTACTCCAGCCACATGAGAAGCCTCTGGCCCACACCAGCCCATGCTTCTTGTGCCTGTGGCTGTAGCTAGTTACAAAAATAAAAGGCGGCCTGCCTTACCTCGTCTCGCCTCCGTTTACAACTCCACTAGGCCTCATACACGTTTCCGCCTCAGCCTCAACACTCTTCACGTACACAGTCGGCCTCTCTTTTTGCAGTGCCTCCAAGGCGATTTTTTTTTTCCCTGGACCCCCGGCTCCTTTTCTCGAAGCAGCCACTTCATCTTCTTTCATGCCCTCGCCACCTTCTCGAACATCTGCTGTGCGGCGGCCAACCAAGCCTTCCATGTGGCTATTAACATTATTGGCCACATGTATTATATATATATATATATATATATTCCTATCTCAAAGCTTCAATTAGATGGCCACACTCTACTAAAAGGGCTCTTCCTTTTCTTGTGTTTTTCCAGAAGAAATGACGCCCATACTTTCCTTCCAAAACAATGCTGCCAGAGCTTTGAATCATCGGCATCATCATTACCAAGACGGCTATTCCAAACCTGAAAGACTCTCCAAATTCAAGCATAAAAGCAATTTATATTTTGCTGGCATCCCTTATATATTTCAATATTTACAGTCCAAATTGGGCTCTTTCCACATAATCAGCTTATCTACATCCATTTCCACCAGCGGTTCATCAAAACCCCATCATTGACATCCTCATGCTCATCCACCTCTTATTTACACACAAACAAACACTTGCCAGGGCATTCAGGGCAAAGTTTTATTGCACACCATGCATCCCATATGTACATGGACTCAAAACATCTTTATAGAAAAACGCCTGACATACTTTGCCCAACCCCCAGCAATAAAAAGCATTTCAAGACCTAAATCCATATTCAAAAATTGCCCTTCATCTGAAATTACATCTTCAGACACTGCATCCTGTACAATCACCAGTTTGTATCCATTTACCCTGGAAGCATAATACTTCTTCAGTTTGTATCCATTTACCCTGGAAGCATGTAAAGTCCCATCTAAATCTGCCAATTGATAGGTACCATTTGCAAATCCTTGCATCACCAAGAAGGGTCCTTCCCACTTAATTTGGAACTTCTTATGAAAGGAATTATCCAGTCTACTATTATAACATAATACCAAATCATCCTTCATAATTCCCTTGCTTTTTATTTTCTTGTTGAATTTCTCCACCAACGTCCTTGCTTGCATATCTTCATAATGCTTCAAAGCATTATCCCTGTTCTTGTAAATATAACAACCGCTCTTTAAAGGCATCTTTAGGCTCTTCCAAAAGCTTTTCCAACATTTTAACAGCTGGTATCTCCATCTCAATAGGCAATAAGGCTTCTTTCCCATAAACAAGATGAAATGGAGTGAAACCCATACCAGTCTTAATTGCTGTCCTGTATGCCCACAAGGCAGCAGGCAACTCCAGATCCCAATTCTTGCCTTGTTGCTCTGTCACCTTAGATAAAATCTTGATCAATTCACCATTGAAACGCTCATTCAAGCCATTACACTGTGGATAGTAAGGTGTGGTAAAACTGTGACTGATCTTCATCTTTGTACATAAATAGTCCATAAGCTCTGCTCTGAAACCTGGATCCTGATCAGAAAGCAATTCCAGTGGCACACCAAATTTACAACAGATATCCTGATATATAAACTTTGCCACTTCCTTAGCAGTAATTTGTTTCACTGCTCTTGCTTCTGCCCATCTAGAAAGGTAATCAACTGCAGTCAAGATGTAATAGGCAATGGTCCCACAGCATCAATTTCCCATTTTTCAAAAACATCATAAGCAAGAATTGTCTTCCTCATTTCAGGCCTTAATATCCGTCTACTATGAGCTTGGCATTGTTTGCATGACCTGCACCAATGATTAACATCCTTATGTACACTTGGCCATACATAACCTTCCTGCAATACCTTATGCAATGTAATCTTTGAGGCAAAATGTCCACCGCATGCTCCTTCTTGGTTTTCCTTAAGAATTTTGTAGATTTCTTCCTTCCAAGGTACCCATCGCATTATCAAGTCAATTCCCTTCAGATAGAAAGCATCACCAACCATCACATACCTTGCAGCTTTCCTGATGAAACCATATTTTTTTGATTTTTCAATACCATTAGGAATCATCCCTGTTAACAAAAACTCCTCAACATCCTGTAAATTCTCCCTGCCACAATAAAATGATGCATGAGCTTTAAGAACAAAAACTTCACCAATCATTCCCTGGGTTGCTTCATGAGCCTCCTCATTATGGCCTCGATCCACATGCTTAAGACTCCAAGCTTCAAATTCCTTCAGCAAACCTTTAATCTTGAAACACATCTCTTTGAGTAACATATTCTTTGACTTCCAAACTCCCAATACCTGTTTTACCAACAAGCAATGCATCTCCTCCGAATGCAAATCCTGTGTACACCATGCTTCATCCACCTTATCACCCTTCTTAAAAACAAGGCAACCTTGTGGATCATAAAACACCAAACCTCCTGAGGCTGCATCATGGCTTTTCCTGTAAGAACCATCAAAATATAATAAGTGTGCATTCACCAACTCGGCTGCATTCTCAACTGGCTTCTTGATGGTTTCCTCCTTTATAAGAAGAGGACTCTCCTTATATGTCAGTAGATCAGCTAAGGTAGCCCTGGTACTCTCCTCCACCAAGAATGAAAAAGTAAATTCCTGCAACTCAATCACCCACTTCATCATAGCCTTAGATAAATTTATGCCATTTATCAACTGAGGCAAAAAAGTGTAGCTCGTAAAAAACACAGGGGCGAGGCAACAAGAAATGGCGGAACTGCCTACATGCATACAGTACACTAACCATAACAAGTTCCACCTCTGATAATAACCTTTCTCTAGCAAGTTTCACCCTGCTAGCACAGTAGACTGGTTGCATATAATGTGATTCTTTTCCCTTCTGTAACAACATAGCTCCAATTGCATCTTCACCCACTGAAGGGTTGACATAAAATACATGTTCCCAGTTAGGTGCCTGCATTGTAGGAATAGCTCCCAACACCTCTTTCACTTTCTGAAAAACTACCTCACACTCCTTCGTCCAATGCAAAGGGTCATGCTTTGCTGCTTGCTGCAAAGGATATAACAACTGTGAAGATAGAGAGATGAATCGAGCCATATACTTCACCTTTTGCACAAAAGTAGCCAGTTGCCTTGTATTCTTTGGTGTAGGAAGAAGAAGAAGAGACTTGACTTTATCAGGATCTGGATCAATAACATTCTCTGAAACAATATGGCCCAAGAGCTTCACCCTCGGTTGAGCCAAAAAACACTTTTTTGGACCACCACACTCATCATAACGCTGAAAAACTGTAGCCAGCCTATCACAATGCTCTTGCTTGGAGCTGTATCATTAGGACCTCAATGGAAGGCTTCTTGGGCCCTTTTATTTGGCAGTTTAAGGGAGTCAAACCTTTTCTCTTAAGAAGAAACGTTTTCTAATTAGAAGCTTCAAAACGGCTACTTTATTCGAATTTGAATTTTGGGGAAAAATGGAATTTAAAATCTAGCGGATAAAACCATATCATGTAACATATCTATGGAAAGCTCTTGATGTGTAGATCACGGATCTATAATCTCCGCTCAAATCGGAGCTTGTATGTAGAAGTTATGGAGGTCCGAAAATTGTAAAATTGCCCCCCCCCCCCCTTTTTGGGAGAAAAAGTGCACCCTTTGACCACTCTTACACCTCTCTTAAAAACCCAACATTTCAGTCCCCATGGCAACCCCCCATTTGGCTATTCCTTAATCACCTTGATTAGGCTTGGGAAAATTAAAGGGCCCAAGAAGACCCCATTCACTTCCTAATGATACAAAAATCATCAATAAAATCCTTCACAAACTTGTTCAAAAAAGGAGATAATACCCAATTTGCCCTTTTCTGATAGTAGGCTAGCCCATTCATCAATCCAAAAGGAAGAACTTTGTAGGAGAAACACCCCCACGGTGTAATGAAAGTTGTCTTGCGCTGATCTTCTTCTGCAATCTTTACCTAGAAATAACCTGAAAACCCATCACAAACACTATACCTTTCATATCCAGCTACAGTATCCAAGATCTCATCCAAAAAAGGTAGGGGGTAAGAATCCTTCTTTGTAGCAGCATTCAAAGGCTTGAAATCCACACATATACGCCATCTGCCATCCTTCTTTGGACTCACCACCGTAGGACTTACCCACTCAGCTGTGTCCACTTGTGTAATGAAACCTACACTCAACAGCTTATCAACTTCCTCTCTCAGAGCCTGCATTTGTTCTCGTCCCATCCTGCGAAGCTTCTGCCTAACTGTTTTTACACCTTCTTTCAATTCAATTCTCAAATCTGGCCCTTTAAATCCTCTAATCTCCTTATAAGAAGTGATGAACAATTCTGGAAAATGATACAACATATTAACATATCTAACCTTTTCTCCACTCGAGAGATCCGAACTCAGCATTCCTTCAATCAGCTCCTGCTTCTTCTCCACTTCTATCTTTGGTTGCAGTAATTCCTCGATCACTTCATACGACCCCAAGGTATCTTCTCCCTCAGCACTCATTTCTTGCACTTCTTTATCTTCATTGCCTTGTTGCTCTGATATTAGGAAAGCCACATCTGCCTCTTCTCCACTAGAAGCAGTAGTCGATGAATCCATTTCCGATTCAGAAGTACTGGTGGTAGTTTCCTCTTCACTTGAATCCTGTGGCCTCTCCCACACATCATTCAAAGATCTCCTACTATGCATCTCAAAAGATTTTTAATTACCGTTCTTATTATGCAAAGAAATGGTCCCATACCTCCAGTCTTGTACTGCACCCACCACTTGCAACCACCCAGGGTCGTCCAAGAATAATTGGAAAAGCACCAAGGCCTGCAGGCATCACATGAAAATCTACAGTAGCTTTGACATTAAAAGCTTCAATTTCCAACTCCTTTACCATACCAAGACATTTTACCTTTTGATGATTAGCCATCTTGATTCGAAAACCAGAAACCCCAGACACCCTCAAGCCTGACTGCTCCACACATGATTGGGTAATCACACAGATTTGGGCTCCTCCATCTATATAGGCCTGGCCAAGGTTCCTACCTTTACTCCACACCTCCACAATAGGGCAAATATCTGAAAGCTCTCTAAAGATAGTACTTTGACTGACCTCTTCTCTGACTCCTTTTCCATTGGATTCACAAGTCCCTTCCATTGCCTTCTCAATTTTGGCACCATCTCCACCAACTACCCAAAGGTGATGTTTGCCTTCCTGTTCACCAAATCAGATTTCAAGTCATAGCTGGTTTGCCCATCCCCCATGTTGAAATATACAAGTGAATAGGGTGTGTGTGGGAACAAGCTCTTGGATAGAGGCTGTAAAAGAGAAGATGTAATTGTGAATAGGGTGTGTGTGGGAACAAGCTCTTGGATAGAGGCTGTAAAAGAGAAGATGTAATTGTGAAAGAACCTGTGAAAAGGTGAGAAGAATCTATTGGGAGAGAATAAAGGGTAGCATGAGAGAACTTAGGAGTGTGGAGTTATTCTGGGAGATATTCAGGGAAAAGAGAAGAGAATCAGGCAAAATGTGGAGATATTCTGGGAGTGAATCATGGAGGAATCAATGGGATTTGATGCTTGATGTAAACTCTATAAATTGAGGCATAGCCCTAATGAGAATTTGCTGGTTTTTGAGTATCCATGCCTACATTAATCTATGTGCTAATTATTCACTAATTACATCTTAATCATTTGCTAATCACTTTGTTAATGATGTTGATTCTAGTGTTTGATCCACCATAGCTCACCATTTTGCTCAAATTTCAACATGGTATTAGAGCCATGCCTAGAATCAATTAGGTTTATGAGCCCATTAGTTAATTAATTAGGATTAGTAGATGATTAGCAAAAAATCAAATTTTTAGTGAGTTTTCACTTCTCCCCTTCACCCCCAGCCAGTGGAGGACTCCATTCTTCTTGCACAGTCAACATTAGGTCTTGAGATTTTAACACAAGCTAGCTAACACCTTTAGCTTCATGCTCAGCAAGACGGCGCAGCAAACCACGTAGAAACGAAGGAGATTTTGCGTTTTCTGTCGGTGCCTTTTTTCTCTGCAGATTTTGCCATTGCTACTTCATCAAGTCAAATTGCTTCAATTCCTCCTAGCACAAGGGGTAATCAAGCATGCTCTACAAGCTGGTGAAGACAAAAATCAATTTCATCAAGTCTACATTGAGATCAAAGCTCTTCATCAAATCTGTAGGTGACTTTGGTAAAACAGAGATTAAGCTTTTATTATTTGGTCAAATATTGTGTTTCTTGGCTTAATCCTCTACTAGACTCATTGCTATTTATGCCTTTGAAAGCGTTTGAGCTCATTTGAAGTGGAAGGCACCAGATCTGGACTCCTTGCATACTCTGTTTTTTGCACACAAAACAGAGCATTAATTTACTAATCAGTGATTAATCAGTGCTAATCACTGTATTTTGGTGCAATTGAGGGTTCAAATTAACCATTAGGTATCTGATACAGATCCCTATAACTTCAGATTGCAATTCGGAGTTGGTTTGATACTCCAACCATCTCGTACAAATTGGTTACCCTTAATTTAATGTAATTTCTAGGAAAATTGTGCTGATAAAAATTGTGAAAATCATCATTTTGCATTTAACCCTTGGTTAATGCCTGTAAATCTCACTCAAATTCAAGATTATTCACAGCCAGAGTTGCATTTGGAATGTGCATGAGAATGAATGCTATACGCATTATGTATTGGGCACATTGCATCAGTGTAAAAATGGGAACAGACACTGCCCTTGTCCAGAATAAGGCAAGAGGTACGACCTCCCGCATAGATTTGGGTTTGCATTGCATAATGATACAAGATAAACATAAAAATCCCAAAGGAACTATCAGCAAAACATTGAAACATGTTGCTCACATGGAGCAAAATGACCTGACGGACGAGCTCATGGCCCCAGCCACCATGAAAGAAGAAGAATATCTCTTCCCAAGAAGAGGATCCACACCGAGAAGAAGATCTGAAGGAAGACATGGACACGAGAAGAGAAGCTGCCACGAGAAGAGAAGCTGCCACGAGAAGAGAAGTTGCCCCGAGAAGACTGAAAGAAGAGACAGACGAGTGGAGAGAAGCTTCCACGACAAGAAGACTGAAGAGAAGAGAAGATGTGAGGCTCCAAAGAGTGAGGAGCCATGTGAAAATCTCTGTGAGAGAGAGACCTGTTGAAATATACAAGTGAATAGGGTGTGTGTGGGAACAAGCTCTTGGATAGAGGCTGTAAAAGAGGAGATATAATTGTGAAAGAACCTGTGAAAAGGTTAGAAGAATCTACTGGGAGAGAATAATGGGTAGCATGAGGGAATTTAGGAGTGTGGAGATATTCTGGGAGATATTCAGGGAAAAGAGAAGAGGTGGAGAGAATCACGCAAGAGGTGGAGATATTTTGGGAGTGAATCATGGAGAAATCAATGGGATTTGATGCTTGATGTAAACTCTATAAATTGAGGCATAGCCCTAATGAGAATTTGCTGGTTTTGGAGTATCCATGCCTACATTAATCTATGTGCTAATTATTCACTAATTACGTCTTAATCACTTGCTAATCACTTTGTTAATTATGTTGATTCTAGTGTTTGATCCACCATAGCTCATCATTTAGCTCAAATTTCAACATGGTATCAGAGCCATGCCTAGAATCAACCAGATTATGAGCCCATTAGTGAATTAATCAGGATTAGTAAGTAATTAGCAAAAAAAATCAGTTTTTAGTGAGTTTTCACTCTTCCCCTTCACCCCCAGCCAGTGGAGGACTCTATTCTTCATGCACAGTCAACATTAGGCCTTGCCCTCTTTACACAAGCTAGCCAACACATCTAGCTACAAGCACATCAAACGGCGCAGCAAAACGCGAAAGCGTTGAGGAGAAATAGGCGTTTCTTTCAACGCTGTTTTTTCTGAGTAAAATACAGATCTACACTCCATCAGTTCAAATTGCTTCAATTCCTCTTAGCCCAAGGGGTAATCAAGCATGCTCTACAAGCTGGTGAAGACAGAAATCAATTTCATCAAGTCTACAGAGAGATCCAAGCTCTTCATCAAATCTGCAGGTGACTTTGGTAAAACAGAGATTAAGCTTTCATTATTTGGTCAAATCTTGTGTTTCTTGGCTTAATCCTCTACTAGACTCATTGCTATTAATGCCTTTGAAAGCATTTGAGCTCATTTGAAGTGGAAGGCACCAGATCTGGGCTCCCCGCATACTCTATTTTTTGCACACAAACCAGAGCATTAATTTGCTAATCAGTGATTAATCAGGGCTAATCACTGTATTTTGGTGCAATTGAGGGTTCAAATTAACCATTAGGTATCTGATACAGATCCCTAAAGCTTCAGATTGCAAATCGGAGTTGGTTTGATACTCCAACCATCCCGTACAAATTGGTTACTCTCAATTTAATGTAATTTCTGGTGATTTTATGCTGATAAAATTGTTGTAATCATCTATTAAACACCAGATTGAGTTGTAAAAGGGTAGACACTGCCCTTGAATCTTGAATTTGGATCAAGAGGTAAGACCCCCTTCACATCACCATGAATTCAGCACAGGAAATAGCCAAATTTAATGGAGAACAGTTTTATACATGGCAAACAAAAACCATGTATTTGCTGATGAGGAAAAATCTGTGGGGATTAGTTGAAGGGAGAGATGAATGTCCAGAGAGAGGGGAAAATGAGTGGAAGAGTAGGAATGAAAAAGCATTGGGGCTTATTGCACTCAGTTTAAATGATGAGATCATTCATCATATCACAGGGATACAGTAGGCAAAAGATGCATGGGATGAACTCAATAAATTATTTGGTACACAAGCAAAAAATTCCAAGATAAATCTATTAATGCAATTCTACAAACTGGACATGAAGGAAAGTGAACCTTTAATCACACACTTGAACAAATATAAAAGCATTAAGCAATAGCTGGCAGCTATTGGCAAAAAGTTAGAAGATGATGAAGCATTAGGTGTACTTTTGAAGAGTGTGGACAAAGGAGATTATGAAAACATTGTAGCAACACTAAAGAATGTACCTGAACTGAAGATACATGAGATAGAAGTAGCTCTACTAGAGCAAGAGAGCAGAGGCAAAGAGAAGAAAGAGCTCGACTCAACAGCAGGAGAGGAAAAAGCATTCTTCACCCGAGGAGGATTCTCTCGAGGACGAGGACGAGGAAGAGGCAGAGTAGGAGGGAGGACCTTCACTTGCCACAAATGTGGAAAGCCAGGACACATGGCGAGAGACTGCTACAGCAAACCCCAGTGAAGAAGGAACGACATCGGCAAACTTCATGGAGGCTCCAAGAGAAGTGGAGTCGGATCATCTTTTCTGAAAGAGAGAGAGAGAGAGAACCCACAACCCAATGTAACCTGCCCCAATAAAGTAAAACCACCTCTGAGCCACCGATGATGTAGGCCAAGTGGTAGATGTATGTGTGAGCACTTTAGTCAAGGTCGCAGGCACTTATAGTAGCCTTGGACACATAGAGAGAGAGAGTGTCAAGGACTATGGAGTTTAGGGACTTGAGGCACTGGTCGCGGGCTATCAAGTAAGAGGGAAACTTGATACAGGGTCCAGGTGTGTTAGGATTATTCACTTGAGGGGAGGTGTTGAAATATACAAGTGAATAGGGTGTGTGTGGGAACAAGCTCTTGGATAGAGGCTGTAAAAGAGGAGATGTAATTGTGAAAGAACCTGTGAAAAGGTTAGAAGAATCTACTGGGAGAGAATAATGGGTAGCATGAGGGAATTTAGGAGTGTGGAGATATTCTGGGAGATATTCAGGGAAAAGAGAAGAGGTGGAGAGAATCAGGCAAGAGGTGGAGATATTCTGGGAGTGAATCATGGAGAAATCAATGGGATTTGATGCTTGATGTAAACTCTATAAATTGAGGCATAGCCCTAATGAGAATTTGCTGGTTTTTGAGTATCCATGCCTACATTAATCTATGTGCTAATTATTCACTATTTACATCTTAATCACTTGCTAATCACTTTGTTAATTATGTTGATTATAGTGTTTGATCCACCATAGCTCATCATTTAGCTCAAATTTCAACAAGACCCCACAACCCAATGTAACCTGCCCCAATAAAGTAAAACCACCTCTGAGCCACCAATGATGTAGGCCACGTGGTAGATGTATGTGTGAGCACTTTAGTCAAGGTCGCGCGGGCACTTATAGTAGCCTTGGACACATAGAGAGAGAGAGTGGACTATGGAGTTTAGGGACTTGAGGCACTGGTCACGGACTGTCAAGTAAGAAAGAAACTTGATACAGGGTCCAGGTGTGCTGAGATAACTTGAGGGGAGGAATAGACACTGGTCACGGACTACCAACAAGTAAAGGGAGGCAAACTTGGTATAGGGTCAAGGTGTACTAGGAGTATTCACTTGAGGGGAGGTGTTGAAATATACAAGTGAATAGGGTGTGTGTGGGAACAAGCTCTTGGATAGAGGCTGTAAAAGAGAAGATGTAATTGTGAAAGAACCTGTGAAAAGGTGAGAAGAATCTACTAGGAGAGAATAAAGGGTAGCATGAGAGAATTTAGGAGTGTGGAGTTATTCTGGGAGATATTCAGGGAAAAGAGAAAAGGTGGAGAGAATCAGGCAAAAGGTGGAGATATTCTGGGAGTGAATCATGGAGAAATCAATGGGATTTGATGCTTGATGTAAACTCTAAAAATTGAGGCATAGCCCTAATGAGAATTTGCTGGTTTTTGAGTATCCATGCCTACATTAATCTATGTGCTAATTATTCTCACTAATTACATCTTAAACATTTGCTAATCACTTTGTTAATGATGTTGATTCTAGTGTTTGATCCACCATAGCTCACCATTTTGCTCAAATTTCAACACCCCAGTGGGAAGTCTGACACCTGGAACCTTCTACGAGGCTCCCGTTTCCTTTTAGCTTTCACATCTTCTCCTTCCTCATGCTTCCCCTTCTTACGGCTGGGTCCAGCCACCCTTTTTCCTTCTCTTTCATCACATCCCCTTCTTCTCTCACCTGAACATTCTCCAGAGTAACAACATTCATGACCTTTGCCTTCCCCTTCTCTTCAACTGTGATTCCACTGGGGCCTGCTTGATCCCTGATATCAATACCATAGTCATTTGATCTGTCAGGTAACTGTGAAGGTAATGGGTAAATATCACCACCCATTCACTGAGGCTTATCACCATATGTACTCAGATGACCAAGCTCACCACAGTTCCAACATGTAGGGATGAAACGACGGCCCCTACCGCGACCACGTCCATACCCTGCTTGTCCATCTCCCCCTTCATGATTATTGCCTCGGCCTCTACCACGTCCACCACCTATACTTCCCATTAAATTCAAGCTCAAATTCTTCATAAGATCAACCATCTGTTTCATATCCTGTCGCAATCCCTCATCAAAACCTGCAGGAACTATAGGTACTCCTTGACTAGCTTGTGGCACCATCTGCATAGCTTGGGCTTCAGTGGGCTTCATCCTCTCAA
The DNA here is from genome assembly GCF_041138505.1 of Cibotium barometz. Taxonomy (NCBI): domain Eukaryota; kingdom Viridiplantae; phylum Streptophyta; class Polypodiopsida; order Cyatheales; family Cibotiaceae; genus Cibotium; species Cibotium barometz. The sequence continues at coordinate 49,870,794 of NC_141082.1, forward strand.
TCACTGCATTCATGGGTGTAGCCTCCACTCTACGAATCTCCGGCTGTGCTACAACTGGAATCATCCCCAGCTGATTCATCCGTTGTGCAACTTCCAATCTTTTGATTTAGCAATTTCCACCTCATCCTCATAAGACTTGGGCTTCTTCAATTCCACTTTCCAGTGAATACTCCTCTTAAGCCCAGCTATAAACTTGTTTTTCTTCATCATGTCAGGAGGTACCTGGTCTTCCCCTAAAGCCCTGCATAAAGTTCCCCACAGCAAAGAGAATTTCTTGACATAATCATCAATTGATTCCAACTCACCTTGTGTCAGAGCTTGCACCTCATGCCAAACCTTGTCGGGGTCTTCTACCTTCTTGAACCTGTTGCTAAGTGCTGTCTTTAATCCATTTTCAGTCATATTAAGATGTGGAACAACAACCCTCAATGACTCCTCATAAGCTCTATACCAGGTCCTTGCATCCCCTTTCAAACAAATGCTCAGTAGCCGCAACACCTGTATACCGACTCATTGATATGGTTGCTTATGCATGCAACCTCCATTCTTTCCAAGAAATCTGCCACATCCTTATTAGGGCTACCATAAAACTCTGGATAAGACATCATTTTAACCCCCAAACTTCACCTCAAATCCCAAGAAAGCACCTTCCCTAAAACTCTCAACTCCTAGGGCCTACACCCTGGTAAACTGAAGAAAATAGCAGAGCTATCCTCAGTCAAACAATGCCAGAGCAACTCCTCAGTGGGGGCACCAGAAAGATGTGAGGCAGCTCAGGAACACAAGAAGGCCGCTATAGCTCGCCGCCTCACCACCTTCGGAACACTCACAAGCACAAGGGGCACCACCAGCTTCTCTAGCTGGAAAGCAAAATCTCTCTCTCTCTCTCTCTACCACCCACCAGAGATACCCAAAGAGAGGCAGTTTCAACAGCTCACATATCTCATTATCAAAGCCTTTTATCTGTCAGCAAGGCTAAGCCACTCACATATCATCAACACAAACTCTATTATCCATTTACAAGGGGTGATCCATCACACATAATTTTTATCAATTGGCTTCAACCCACTCTTCCTCGCACTCTCCTTTATCACACACTCACAGCAAACAACTCACACACACACTGCCCACAGCTTCTCTTGGTCTCACACCAGAGGCCTTGAAACAAGACGGCCAGCTCATCTCTTTCTCTGCTCCCAATCTCGGTGTCGTCCAGCTTCTAACGACTGCCAGTCTCATCTGCACCACCAGCTCGTCTTTCTCCCACTGTCCAAGCGACCTTGCTTACTCACTAGCCTGTCTGCTCTGCAGCATTCCAGTGCTAAGTTCTCCACGATCACCTAGAGGCCTGCAGCCAGCCTTCTTTGCTTGCAATCATGTGGCTGCGCTTCATCCCTTCACACCAAACTGTTCTACGCTGGTTGCACCAAACTGTTCTACGCTGGTTGCACCAGCCCAAGCCAACAGCAAGGCGGCCTTCTTCTTTACACCCCTTCGCTCCAGGCTTCCGAAGCGGCCACTTCTTCCAGTACTGCTCTCGACAGCTCCCTTTGTCTCTTTTGTACAGCGCCTCACACACCAGGCAGCTACCAGGCTCAATGACCGAGGCGCCTCCAGCTAGCGCCTACACCTCTGGTCTCCAGTACCCGTCACCAGCACCCACAGTAGCCAACCTGTCTGTCCTTCGCTCTGCGCCTGTGTACTCACACGCCCCTTTAGGCGGCTCCCTCTATATCATCACCTGCGGGCTGCTCCAGTCACACGAGAAGCCTCTGGCCCACACCAGCCCACGCTTCTTGCGCATGTGGCTACAGCTAGTTACAAAAACAAAAGGCGGCCTGCCTTACCTCATCTCGCCTCCGTCTGCAACTCCACTAGGCCTCATACATGTCTCCTCCTCAGCCTCAACACTCTTCACGTACACAGTCAGCCTCTCTTTTTGCAGTGCCTCCAAGGCGATTTTTTTTCCCTAGACCCCCGGCTCCTTTTCTCGAAGTGGCCATTTCATCTTCTTTCATGCCCTCGCCACCTTCTCGAACATCTGCTCTGTTGCTGGTGGCCAACCAAGCCTTCCATGTGGCTATTAACATTATGCCACATGTATTATATATATATATATATATATATTTTCCTATCTCAAAGCTTCAATTAGATGGCCACACTCTACTAAAAGGGCTCTTCCTTTTCTTGTGTTTTTCAAGAAGAAACGGCGCCCATACTTTCCTTCCAAAACAATGCTGCCAAAGCTTTGAATCATCGGCATCATCATTACCAAGACGGCCATTCCAAACCTGAAAGACTCTCCAAACTCAAGCATAAAAGCAATTTATATTTTGCTGGCGTCCCTTGTAAATTTCAATATTTACAGTCCAAATTGGGCTCTTTCCACATAATCAGCTTATCTACATCCATTTCCACAGCGGTTCATCAAAACCCCATCATTGACATCCTCATGCTCATCCACCTCTTATTCACACACAAACAAAAGCTCATACAAATATAAAACTTCATCCAGTAGGTGCTCCAAAGGAAAATGCATGCACTAACTCACTCCAAAGCCATTCCATCTGTACACTTGCTAGGGCATTCAGCGCAAAGTTTTATTGCACACCATGCATCCCATATGTACACGGACTCAAAACATCTTTACAGAAAAATGCCTGACAACGTATGGCACAAGTTCCTTTTTGTTGGACTCTGTAAGATTCCTCCCCCAACCCCTTTTTGATGTCTAGTATCTTCCCCTGTAATCAATCCCTCTTCAGAAATATAAAGGCCTTGTTCTAACTGTTTTAGCCTAGAGAGAGAAAAATATGCTAGAGAGAGAATATTCAGATTATGAATATTTTTGGATAGAAAATTAACTCATCTTATTAAAATAAGTTCCCCTGAAATAGAAATTCAAAAAGAATTTTCCAATGTGCAATTGGAATTAATTGAAAATAAGTATAAAGAACCTTAGTCTAAGGGTCTAGATTTTCATAAATCTTTAGACTATGGTCCAATTAAGGTTCCTATGGGCCAATAGCATCAATCCATGTGTAGGGAGGAGATAAATCCAACTTGTAAAAGAAGATACCCAAAAATGAGTAAATGCTCACATAAGATGAAGAGTTGAAAATGTACAAGATTTATTAGTAAAAAAAAACTATGAGCAATATTAAAAATATGAGATATTTTGGGTATCCAAAAATGAGTAAATGCTCACATAAGATGAAGAGTTGAAAATGTACAAGGTTTATTAGTAAATAAACACATATGTAAGGAAGGGGAGTTCTTTAAAGGAGGTGCATATTTCACATAAGATGAAGAGTTGAAAATGTACAAGGTTTATTAGTAAATAAACACATATGTAAGGAAGGGGAGTTCTTTAAAGGAGGTGCATATTTCACATAAGATGAAGAGTTGAAAATGTACAAGGTTTATTAGTAAAAAAACTATGACACATATGTAAGGAAGAGGAGTTCTTTAAAGGAGGTGCACATTTCACATAAGATGAAGAGTTGAAAATGTACAAGGTTTATTAGTAAAAAAACTATGAGCAATAAAATTTTGACACATATGTAAGGAAGGGGAATTCTTTAAAGGAGGTGCATATTTCACATGCTTGAATGAGTTTTAAACTCAAAAATAATGTGATATTTTTATCTCTCATCTCTCTTGAACCAAACCAAATCAAAATGGAACCAAACCGAATCAAAAAGTAACCAAACTAGGTCCAAATCTAGTCCAAATTCAACCAAACTGACTTGGAAAATTCTAGAATCAGTTTGTTTGGTTAGGAGCTCAAATTTTCCTATAAATAGAAGCCTCCCCTTGTTGAAAAAAATATAATGTCTTATGCATTGTTACTCTACTCCACCTAAGCCAAATTAGATAGAGTCTTATGCTTGTTACTCTACTCCACCTAAGCCAAAATATAGAGTGTCTTATGCATTGTTACTCTACTCTACCTAAGCCAAGAGTTGTGAATTCTTTAATAATTCACTAGTTTTTGATACTTCTCTCTTTCTTCAATCCCCATTGGTGGCTCCATCAACATACTAAACCAATTGATTGGTTGGGGGCCTCTACCGTGAATAAAGAATCAAGCAAATTATAAGGTAAGTATATTGAATTTTGATCTTTCTATAATTTCTCAATGATTCTCTCTTCTCAACCCCTCTCAAGCTTGAGAAGTTTAATTGGTATGGTTTTTTAAATGCTATTGAAGTTAATTGGTGAATAGTAGTGAAGAGTTACATAATTTAATAAATGCTATAGAAGTTAATTTCCATTTATGTTTAAATTCTAATGGTTTTTATGTAATTTCTCTCTCTCACTCAAGAAATGGTCATACTCATGAACCATTCTCAATCCAAATGAAGCTTTTCATAAAGCCTTTCCTTAATCCAAGATTAAGCTATGCTTGAGGCCAAATTAATGGCTTTTTGCTATGCTTTTAGTTTATGCACATTGATGATTCAATCCATTATGGATTGATGACCCAATTAGAGACCATTCTAATTGTTTTCTTAATGATCCAATTAGAGACCATTATGGATTGATGATCCAATTAGAGACCATTCTAATTATTTCTTTAATAATGAGCTTTATCCCTTAGAAAACAATTGAGATTTATCAGTCATAGTAGCGGAGCTATGGCAAAATTTTTATAGAAATTAAGCATAAAATAAATTCATTCAAAGCATAAAAAGAGGACTTCCTACCATATTCTAGGAACTATCATCCTAGATTAATTAAAAGAATATTATTATGCATGGAGATATGGATGTTTGCATGTAGATGTAGAGGTATGGATGTGAGTGTGAATGTGGAGGTGGATGTATGCATGTAGATGTAGATGTATAGATGTAGATGTGGATGTGAAGGTGGGTGGATGCATGTAGATGTAGATGTATAGATGTAGGTGAGAATGGAGATGTGGATGTATACATGTAGATGTAGATGTATAGAGATGTGGATGTGGATGTATAGATGTAGATGTGAATAGAGATGTAGATGTGAATAGAGATGTGGATGTATACATGTAGATGTAGATGTATAGATGTAGATGTGGATGTGGAGGTGGGTGGATGCATGAAGATGTAGATGAGAATGGAGATGTGGATGTATATATGTAGATGTAGATGTATAGATGTAGATGTGAATAGAGATGTGGATGTATACATGTAGATGTAGATGTATAGATGTAGATGGGAATGGAGATGTGGATGTATATATGTAGATGTAGATGTATAGATGTAGATGTGAATAGAGATGTGGATGTATACATGTAGATGTAGATGTATAGATGTAGATGGGAATGGAGATGTGGATGTATACATGTAGATGTAGATGTATAGATGTAGATGGGAATGGAGATGTGGATGTATACATGTAGATGTAGATGTATAGATGTAGATGTGAATGGAGATGTGGATGTATGCATGTAGATGTAGGTGTATAGATGTAGATGTGAATGTGGAGGTGGATGTATGCATGTAGATGTGGATGTGAATATGGAGGTGGATGTATGCATGCAGATGTAGATGTATGGAGGTGAATGTGAATGTGGATGTGGATGTATGCATAGGGATGTAGATGTATGCATGTAGATGTGAATGTACGCATATAGTTGTGGATGTATGGATGTGAATATACGATTGTGATGTGAGGGAATCTGAAGTGATGAGATAGAAATAATGTGATGGGATGAGTATACATATAAATGGAATATGGAATAAGTAATGTAGATTGAGGAGGGATAATGTGGAAAAATGAAAGTTAAAATAGAAATTGTACTGTAAACTGCTTGTAAATGCTGTTTGTAAATGCTGTTTGTAAATGATTGTTTTATGTCAAGAATGCTGGGGGGAGCATTTTGACCGTCTTGTGATTAAGGTCGTGATGAGAAAGTTGCAACTGCTGACGGGGAGTCAATGAAGGACGTCTCGCGTAGCAAGGTCGGCCGAGGTCTTGACCAGCCTCGGTGCGATTAAAATGGTGAGCTTCCGGTACGGTGGATGAGGGGCCAAGGAAGCGGCCTATGCGTGAAGCGCTAGGTTACCTGCGAAGGATCCTAGAGGGTGCTGACCATACGGTGCTCGGGCTCTGGGTTGCCTAGGATACCCACGCGTGCGTCGAGGAAGATATTGGAACAGAGTTGGAGTTGTTTTCTGAAATCGAGCATGGATCTGGTTGATTGACCTTGCTGGTCTTCAATGGATGAGTCCATGGCTCCTTATATGGATCTGTTGGTTGATCTTGCTGATCTTCAACGAGAGTCCATCATGTTAAGTGATTATATTGCCAAGTATTATGGGCTAGGAACTATCGAAACGGCTCCTGAGCGTTCTAGTTGCCAATGATGCCATAGATACTCTGATGAAGGAATGATGGGAAATTAAGAATCAATTGGATAAATTGGAAGATGGTGATCAATGATACTATGGTTTTATTAAAGGATTGTTTTAAACTGGTTGAATCTGGTTGAAAAAAGGCAATTTCATATTGGGTGTGTGAGTGGTGTGACTAGTTTTATTTTGCATGAACATCCGGCTAGGGGGCCTTGGAACTCTTTTCCTTGGTACCCGGGACAAAACCTAACCAAATTTTTAATTGGATCCCATCACTACAGTGGTTGGGCGGTTGGCTAACCCATGGGATTGGATGGGGTTAGGCTGGACTGATGGATCCGTAAATCGAGACCCAAACTTTTGTTTTTACGATAGAAAAAAAAAAATCCCGGACAGAAACTGTTCTATGGATAGGAATCAACGGCTGTGCCTCTTGAATGGGGAAAAAAGCGTTGATCCCAATGACCCAAGTGCAAGTTTCTTCCTTGAACTGACTAAGTATCTTATAGATGTAATCGGATCATCTCGATCAGAAATGATCTTGACTACGTTAGAGTAAAAAGTTATCCTGGTGGAATCGCCCGTGCTTTCTGGTAGAGGAAGTTTTTCCGGGTTCGGTTTTGGAACAACCGACGGATTAGTCTCTTATCCGGATATCCGTGGGCGAGGCCCCGAGTGTGGGACCCCTGTCCCGCGCGAGAAGCGCTACTTCCGCTGCCAGTACCCTCAATCCGTTGCTCGGTGGGAACAGGGATCTTACAGTTGGTATCAGAGCATTTGGTTAATAAAGATCAACTGAGAAAACAAATATATCAAAAATTTATCAAGAAACACAAAAAGGTTATAATTGTGTGAGATAATTTATACAATTTGATATTCAAATTGAAATTCGTAATTTGGTAATTGGGTCTTCAGATGGAAGTGCCGCAATTATATAGAATCCCTGACTTGCTTGAGGCCTAGACATGATAGTATTTACCTTATAATTCCAAGGGCCGTGACTACCCGTATATACCGAGAGTATACTGCAGCTCTTTACTGACAGTATATACGAGTAAATCTAAGACTTGAAATTATAAGCGTTAATGCTATCTAGATGATGATTTCGAATGTGATTGATATGATTTTTAATTCTGTTTGAGAATTGATGAATTGATTTGGATTCTGATTGAAAATGCTGATTGAAAAATGTTGATTTTTAAAAATTAGTTGAAATATAATGAAACCACAATGAGGGGGAATGGGACGAGTCCTTGTGATGATATTCATAACTAGAATGATGATAATGAATTCAGCAAATCACTATGAGGTTAGTGGGTTGTGCTGTTAGATTGCTATTGTTAATACTTGACCGGTAGATCAAGTTAAGGGAGGTCAAATTGAGAACTTGCTTGACTGAAATTTCCGTGGAGGAATGTTCCAAAGGAAACTTTTCGGTCTAATGGACCATTATCATGTTAAAGATATGAATGACATGATCTGAATGAATTGTTATTTAATGATGAGTTCTATATAAGGGATATTTATCCCAGTGTTCTATTGGGTTGACCAGAATATAAGGAACCCCAGAATAAAATTGGATCTTAAGAAAAAGAGATGTCCTCTACCTTGCGAGATGAGGACATCTCGCACTTTTTAAGTGGGGTAGAATGTAAGATTCCTCCCCAGCCTTCGAGGTATACAGGAGTAAGAATCTCCCTTTCTGATCTTATAATTATTCCCTCTCTAAAATAAAAGAAAGTTTCTGTTTAAAAAAAAGGAAGACCCTTTCCCTAGAATACTCTCAGGAGTCCCACCTGTTTTAAGGATTTAGAACAATGAGTTTAGAAGTGAGAATCGGTGTTTTGGATACCAAGGTTTTGGTTTTCATTCGAGTACGGCCCAAAAGAAGTTCTTTATCTCTTGGGGAGTATAAGAAGTTATCCCCCAGATATTGTGACCCTTATATCTGAATTCAATGAAAGTAGGTGACTTAGCCTACAAGTTTCTTTTATTCCCTCATCTCAAAATTCTTAATGCCTTCTATAGAAAAATGTGTCAAACTCAAATCATGGAAAGACGGTAAAACTTCAGTGGCAAGTTACCGTTGGCTTCTAGGTTACGCTAGCTCCTTCCTTTATATAAGTCGTAATTTTTACTTGTCGCTCACAGTAATCTTACTCCCATCAATCTCCTTTCTTTCTTAATCTCCTTCATGGCTTGGCAACAGGAATTAGTTTTATCCCTGATGATTTCTCACCTTCAAGACGCAAGAGAGTCTGTGAAGAAAGACTTTATAGAACAGTATGAGCGCTCACTTTTTCCTCACCTAGGAACTTCTGTAGCGCAGACCAAATGGCGGACCTATCAAAACATAACTAGGGTAACACCCTGGGGTCAGCAGCACTTTCGTAACAATGTCCGCTTGGCCATGGTTATTGAAGCTTTGGGTTTGGGTCCCCGATACTACTGCGTCATGAGATCAAGGCATCTTGGGTTTTCTGAGCGGGTCTTCTTATTGGCGTGTTTTCTTCCTCATGAGAAGATATGCCTTTATCCCGTTTTTGGCTTGCCTCTCAGAGGTCCTTTTGTCAGATCACCTCATACCACTGAGATAGGTGCGGCAATAACCAGCAGAATCATTCCCATAGATGAGTTACCCTATACTTGTGCAGCTTGTGAGGACTGCTTTTGTGACCATATGATGGACGGGCTTATGGAAGTGTAAAGAGTTCTTCTATTTTTACTGTATAAGTTCCGAGAATGAATAAAGTTTCAATCTTGTTCTTATTTTGAATCTTGCTCTCTTTAAGACTTTTCTTGGTGGTTAATCTTGATTAAAATTTTCCTCTAAGTCTCATATTCGTTCACCTTGCGAAATTATCCCAAGTTGCGAGATGAGGACATCTCGCGTTTTTTAAGTGGGGTAGAATGTAAGATTCCTCCCCCAACCCCTTTTTGATGTCTAGTATCTTCCCCTGTAATCAATCCCTCTTCAGAAATATAAAGGCCTTGTTCTAACTGTTTTAGCCTAGAGAGAGAAAAATATGCTAGAGAGAGAATATTCAGATTATGAATATTTTTGGATAGAAAATTAACTCATCTTATTAAAATAAGTTCCCCTGAAATAGAAATTCAAAAAGAATTTTCCAATGTGCAATTGGAATTAATTGGAAATAAGTATAAAGAACCTTAGTCTAAGGGTCTAGATTTTCATAAATCTTTAGACTATGGTCCAATTAAGGTTCCTATGGGCCAATAGCATCAATCCATGTGTAGGGAGGAGATAAATCCAACTTGTAAAAGAAGATACCCAAAAATGAGTAAATGCTCACATAAGATGAAGAGTTGAAAATGTACAAGATTTATTAGTAAAAAAAAACTATGAGCAATATTAAAAATATGAGATATTTTGGGTATCCAAAAATGAGTAAATGCTCACATAAGATGAAGAGTTGAAAATGTACAAGGTTTATTAGTAAATAAACACATATGTAAGGAAGGGGAGTTCTTTAAAGGAGGTGCATATTTCACATAAGATGAAGAGTTGAAAATGTACAAGGTTTATTAGTAAATAAACACATATGTAAGGAAGGGGAGTTCTTTAAAGGAGGTGCATATTTCACATAAGATGAAGAGTTGAAAATGTACAAGGTTTATTAGTAAAAAAACTATGACACATATGTAAGGAAGAGGAGTTCTTTAAAGGAGGTGCACATTTCACATAAGATGAAGAGTTGAAAATGTACAAGGTTTATTAGTAAAAAAACTATGAGCAATAAAATTTTGACACATATGTAAGGAAGGGGAATTCTTTAAAGGAGGTGCATATTTCACATGCTTGAATGAGTTTTAAACTCAAAAATAATGTGATATTTTTATCTCTCATCTCTCTTGAACCAAACCAAATCAAAATGGAACCAAACCGAATCAAAAAGTAACCAAACTAGGTCCAAATCTAGTCCAAATTCAACCAAACTGACTTGGAAAATTCTAGAATCAGTTTGTTTGGTTAGGAGCTCAAATTTTCCTATAAATAGAAGCCTCCCCTTGTTGAAAAAAATATAATGTCTTATGCATTGTTACTCTACTCCACCTAAGCCAAATTAGATAGAGTCTTATGCTTGTTACTCTACTCCACCTAAGCCAAAATATAGAGTGTCTTATGCATTGTTACTCTACTCTACCTAAGCCAAGAGTTGTGAATTCTTTAATAATTCACTAGTTTTTGATACTTCTCTCTTTCTTCAATCCCCATTGGTGGCTCCATCAACATACTAAACCAATTGATTGGTTGGGGGCCTCTACCGTGAATAAAGAATCAAGCAAATTATAAGGTAAGTATATTGAATTTTGATCTTTCTATAATTTCTCAATGATTCTCTCTTCTCAACCCCTCTCAAGCTTGAGAAGTTTAATTGGTATGGTTTTTTAAATGCTATTGAAGTTAATTGGTGAATAGTAGTGAAGAGTTACATAATTTAATAAATGCTATAGAAGTTAATTTCCATTTATGTTTAAATTCTAATGGTTTTTATGTAATTTCTCTCTCTCACTCAAGAAATGGTCATACTCATGAACCATTCTCAATCCAAATGAAGCTTTTCATAAAGCCTTTCCTTAATCCAAGATTAAGCTATGCTTGAGGCCAAATTAATGGCTTTTTGCTATGCTTTTAGTTTATGCACATTGATGATTCAATCCATTATGGATTGATGACCCAATTAGAGACCATTCTAATTGTTTTCTTAATGATCCAATTAGAGACCATTATGGATTGATGATCCAATTAGAGACCATTCTAATTATTTCTTTAATAATGAGCTTTATCCCTTAGAAAACAATTGAGATTTATCAGTCATAGTAGCGGAGCTATGGCAAAATTTTTATAGAAATTAAGCATAAAATAAATTCATTCAAAGCATAAAAAGAGGACTTCCTACCATATTCTAGGAACTATCATCCTAGATTAATTAAAAGAATATTATTATGCATGGAGATATGGATGTTTGCATGTAGATGTAGAGGTATGGATGTGAGTGTGAATGTGGAGGTGGATGTATGCATGTAGATGTAGATGTATAGATGTAGATGTGGATGTGAAGGTGGGTGGATGCATGTAGATGTAGATGTATAGATGTAGGTGAGAATGGAGATGTGGATGTATACATGTAGATGTAGATGTATAGAGATGTGGATGTGGATGTATAGATGTAGATGTGAATAGAGATGTAGATGTGAATAGAGATGTGGATGTATACATGTAGATGTAGATGTATAGATGTAGATGTGGATGTGGAGGTGGGTGGATGCATGAAGATGTAGATGAGAATGGAGATGTGGATGTATATATGTAGATGTAGATGTATAGATGTAGATGTGAATAGAGATGTGGATGTATACATGTAGATGTAGATGTATAGATGTAGATGGGAATGGAGATGTGGATGTATATATGTAGATGTAGATGTATAGATGTAGATGTGAATAGAGATGTGGATGTATACATGTAGATGTAGATGTATAGATGTAGATGGGAATGGAGATGTGGATGTATACATGTAGATGTAGATGTATAGATGTAGATGGGAATGGAGATGTGGATGTATACATGTAGATGTAGATGTATAGATGTAGATGTGAATGGAGATGTGGATGTATGCATGTAGATGTAGGTGTATAGATGTAGATGTGAATGTGGAGGTGGATGTATGCATGTAGATGTGGATGTGAATATGGAGGTGGATGTATGCATGCAGATGTAGATGTATGGAGGTGAATGTGAATGTGGATGTGGATGTATGCATAGGGATGTAGATGTATGCATGTAGATGTGAATGTACGCATATAGTTGTGGATGTATGGATGTGAATATACGATTGTGATGTGAGGGAATCTGAAGTGATGAGATAGAAATAATGTGATGGGATGAGTATACATATAAATGGAATATGGAATAAGTAATGTAGATTGAGGAGGGATAATGTGGAAAAATGAAAGTTAAAATAGAAATTGTACTGTAAACTGCTTGTAAATGCTGTTTGTAAATGCTGTTTGTAAATGATTGTTTTATGTCAAGAATGCTGGGGGGAGCATTTTGACCGTCTTGTGATTAAGGTCGTGATGAGAAAGTTGCAACTGCTGACGGGGAGTCAATGAAGGACGTCTCGCGTAGCAAGGTCGGCCGAGGTCTTGACCAGCCTCGGTGCGATTAAAATGGTGAGCTTCCGGTACGGTGGATGAGGGGCCAAGGAAGCGGCCTATGCGTGAAGCGCTAGGTTACCTGCGAAGGATCCTAGAGGGTGCTGACCATACGGTGCTCGGGCTCTGGGTTGCCTAGGATACCCACGCGTGCGTCGAGGAAGATATTGGAACAGAGTTGGAGTTGTTTTCTGAAATCGAGCATGGATCTGGTTGATTGACCTTGCTGGTCTTCAATGGATGAGTCCATGGCTCCTTATATGGATCTGTTGGTTGATCTTGCTGATCTTCAACGAGAGTCCATCATGTTAAGTGATTATATTGCCAAGTATTATGGGCTAGGAACTATCGAAACGGCTCCTGAGCGTTCTAGTTGCCAATGATGCCATAGATACTCTGATGAAGGAATGATGGGAAATTAAGAATCAATTGGATAAATTGGAAGATGGTGATCAATGATACTATGGTTTTATTAAAGGATTGTTTTAAACTGGTTGAATCTGGTTGAAAAAAGGCAATTTCATATTGGGTGTGTGAGTGGTGTGACTAGTTTTATTTTGCATGAACATCCGGCTAGGGGGCCTTGGAACTCTTTTCCTTGGTACCCGGGACAAAACCTAACCAAATTTTTAATTGGATCCCATCACTACAGTGGTTGGGCGGTTGGCTAACCCATGGGATTGGATGGGGTTAGGCTGGACTGATGGATCCGTAAATCGAGACCCAAACTTTTGTTTTTACGATAGAAAAAAAAAAATCCCGGACAGAAACTGTTCTATGGATAGGAATCAACGGCTGTGCCTCTTGAATGGGGAAAAAAGCGTTGATCCCAATGATCCAAGTGCAAGTTTCTTCCTTGAACTGACTAAGTATCTTATAGATGTAATCGGATCATCTCGATCAGAAATGATCTTGACTACGTTAGAGTAAAAAGTTATCCTGGTGGAATCGCCCGTGCTTTCTGGTAGAGGAAGTTTTTCCGGGTTCGGTTTTGGAACAACCGACGGATTAGTCTCTTATCCGGATATCCGTGGGCGAGGCCCCGAGTGTGGGACCCCTGTCCCGCGCGAGAAGCGCTACTTCCGCTGCCAGTACCCTCAATCCGTTGCTCGGTGGGAACAGGGATCTTACAGACTCTTTTTGGTACACATTTCAGAGTACGTGCAAGAGATTGAAGTTTAGTCAGAGGTGAGATTTTAGTGATAGGCATGGGAAATGCATTGGGACAAATAGGAGGAGGTGTGAATGGAGATGTTTGAACACTTCTGAGCTTTGGCAACCATATGGTAGCTGTGTTCTTGCCATCCCATTGGGCTTTCAAAATTTTCTTGGGTCTTCAGAGTACCCAACTCTAACACCTATGCTTGTAGACTTATGGCTGGTAATGTAATTTGATTAGGGAAAGAGTAGAATACTGACGACATTCCAAATAGTTGGAGTTGTAGGAAGAACGCTCTTTCCTTGATAGTCAGGGAGTCTACTTGTGTAGGAGCCTGATTGAAAGTTGTCGGCTTTGTAAGACAAACTTTGACATTGCTTGTGCTTTGAGGAATAGACTCTGATTTTGATTCGGTTGCAATATCCTCCTTCTGATGTGTTGCCTTTGAGATAGAAGTGAGTAATGGTACCCAATTGCCTTTTTCTTCCCATGTCAGTTTGGAGTATCCCTTCTTGTTCGAGACCTTTTGATAATGTCCGATTGACGCGTCAGCTTGTGTTTCCACCTGAACTCTTTCAAGCTTGGTAAGGCTTAGTTTCCAGTATTGATTTGGTTTCTGTAAGTGGGGTTGTATTGATTGCTTTTATTCTTGAGTAGATTCAGGAACATAATTATGTTTTGCTACAGTAGTCCCTGTATTCTTCTTTGGTAGCCACAAGGTAGTAGCACCCTCGTAGTAGCCTTGTGCTTGCAGAACCTTCTTTGGGATCCACCTTTGTTGAGTGGTCTTGTTGGAGGTGGAACTGTTGGCTCTGGTGAACCTCCTCTGTAGCTTTGTATTCCTTGGATGTTCCTTGGCAGCATTGGGTCTTGGCTTGCGAGCTGCTTTAGGTAACTAGATTCGAGTTCTAAGTGCTTCCCCCCTTCCGTAGCCTTGTGCATATAGGAGAGATGTTGGCACATGCCATCCTTGTGTATTGTCATTGTCATTATTCACCCAAATCATTGTATCTTTTGAGGATGTCTCTATCACAGTAGGGATGGTTTCCACCTTTTGAAAAGATGGGAGTGCCGAAGCACTTGATCCTGTAAGGTGAGTAGAATTTACCGACAAGGTGTATTGTCGTTCGTGAGTTCCAGTCTATACCGCAACTGGTGGTTCTAATCCATGATCTACCTAGAACAACATCCACCACTGCTTGACTCTTGTTAGCAACATAAAAAATCACGTGCATAGATTGATCGTGAATGGACATATTAATACAGCATTTGCCTAGGGTTGGGGTTTCATCACCAGAGAAACTCTTAAAGTTCAATGATGCATTGGTGAGCAAAGGTTGCCCTAATGATGTCCACGCTTCATAAGACAAAACATTGTAGTCGGCTCCCGAATCTATAAGTGCAGACGCTGCAAAGATTGCTATTTGAATAGGGATCCTTACTTCAATATGAAAGGGATCTACAAAGTCTTCATCATCATTCAAGTGGATGGCCATGATAGCTGCCTTGCGGCGCTCTCGTGCTAGTGCTAATCTAGCCTTAGCTTCTTCTTTTGCTTGACTTTGTAACAAAGCTTGAGCTTTTTTACGTGTCTGACTAGCATGTATGCGTATCAGCATATCATCTGTTAGAAGTTCTTCATAGCGCTTCAAGCGGCTACCATTGATGAAGTTAGTCATTGGCTCTCCATCTAAGGTTTCCAACCTTACTGCACCACTCGCACTAAGCTCGTTGATCACAAATGGACCAAGTCCTCGCATTTTCAGCTTGCGTTTTTATTTCTTCAATGTGTAAAGCAACACTAGATCACCTCTCCTGAAGCGACCTTTCTTTACATGCGTATCATGCCAATGCTTTTGGCGTCGTTTTTCAGCATACATGCCAATGACTGCCAATAGCCTGTCTTCATCTAGCCTCTCCAATTCATCGATCCGTGTAGAGAATTCATGATCTGTCCATTCAAGTTGTTTTGCAACTCAAAGTGTAGGTACAATAAATTCTATCGGAAGGATAGCGTCCAATACAAAAACTAGATTGAAAGGTGTCGTGCCTATGGACGTTTTGTAAGCAATTCGGTAAGCCCATAGAACTGAGTGAAATTTCTGTTCCCAATCTATTCTATGTCCCTCAACAATCTTTGTAAGCGCAGTGCAAAGAGTCTTGTTAGTGCTCTCAGCTTGACTTTGCTTGCGGCGGGTGATAAGGCGCTGACCTCTTATGGATGACCATAAAGTCTTCCAAAAGAAAGGTAATGACTTCATTGATAAAATGCACACCTTGGTCACTCACAATCTCAATAGGTAAACCGTAGCGTGTAAACACATGTTCGTATAAAAACTTTGCAGTGGTCCTAGCATCGTTTTTTACTGTGGCTTTTGCTTCTACCCACTTTGTAAGATAATCTGTGGCTACAATGATATACTCAGCATGTGTATGGCATGCTGGTGGATTAATCGGCCCCACAAAATCAATTCCCCATTTGGCAAAAGCTCTAACCCCCATAATTGCTCTCAATGGCATGTCCTCATACTTGGTAGGAGGTTTGGCTCTTTGACATTGATCGCATCGTTTGACATACTTTGTTGCATCATGAAAAAGCATAGGCCACCATAGTCCTGACCAAAGTATAAGTTTGGTAGTTGTTTCTCCACAGAAATGTCCACCCCCAGCTCCTGAATGTGCATGAGTCAATACACTAAGGTAGTCACTCTCACAAACACAAGTCCGTAGGTTTCCATCTTTGCCCCTTTTGTACAGTTGGCCTTCAATAATCTGAAAACTTGCTGCTTCTACCTCTATGGCTCTCTTTCTATGCCTAGGCATCTTATCGTCCGTATGACCCTGCGTCAAATACTTCACAATGTACGAACTCCAATTGGGTGTTGTTGAAATATAAAATAGAGTCACATGAGGAATGGGTTTCCTTTGTTAACAAATTTTACAATTCCGTACGTACTCTTCTGTATCAGCATGAAGTGTTGGCCACCAATATCCTTCCCACAAAACTCTTTTAATCGTATCCTTTCCAGAGACATGTCTGCCTCCTAAGCTCACGTGGACATATGAGATAATCTCATCATATTGATCCGGATCAAGGCATAGACGAAGTATTCCATCTTTTCCTAATTTATACAATCGTCCAGAAAGAAGCTTATAAGGAGCACAATGCTCTAAGGTCATTATCTTTTCATTGGTGAGACTAATGGGGTTAACAAATCCTATCGTTAAAACTTGAATGATGGGTTCTGCCCATCTTGGTGCTGTCTCAACCAAGAATAGAGTAGCATCAGGAATATCATCATCTATACCAATGGGTGCTTCTCCTCAAGTTATCCTGGAAAGATGATCAGCCCTCTAATGCATTTTTCCCTTCTTTACCGCTACTTCAAATTCAAATTCAAGTAGAATAACAAACCAGCGTACAATCCTTCCGGTTGCACATGGCTTGTTCACAAGGTAAAGCAAAGCTTGATGATCTACGAAGAATGTAAATTTGTTGGTGATGCCGAAACTTCTTCACAGCATAGATCATAGCTAAGCCTTCTCTTTCCGTGGTGGTGTAATTCTTTTCAGCACTATTCAACTGGCAGCTAGCATATGAGATTGGAAAGTCCATTTTGTTCTCGCCTGGTTGAGCTAAAATACAGCCAATTGCAAAAGCCGAAGCATCTATATGTACGTGGAATAAATTATCCCAATCCGGCGACCTGAGAATAGGTGCCGTCACTAATGCTTTCTTTAGCTTCTCAAAGGCTTCTTCACACTCCTCTGTCCATTCAAATACAACAAGGAGTGCGTACAATGGCCGTGCTATTTCAGCGTACATGTAGATAAATCTACGATAGTAGCCGCAATGACCCATGAAAACTTGTACCCCTTTTGCATTGTAAGGTCTAGGTAGCTCAACAATAACAACTATCTTTTTCGCATCCATGCATATACCATTCCTAGACACAATGTGGCCTAGAATCTTCCCTTCCCTAACCATAAACTTGCATTTATCAGGGTTAAGGCATATGCGATACACTCTGCATTTCTCAAAGATTTTTTTGAGATGCTCTATGTTTTCTTCTCTATTTATGTAATGCACGCACAAGTCATCCATGAATATTTCAAGGAATAATCGCAGGTATTCTTTGAACGCATGGCTCATCAGCCTCTGAAAGGTGGCTGGAGCGTTAGTCAAACTAAAAGGCATGACTCTATATGCAAACACTCCCCATTCTGTAGCAAATGCGATTTTGTGTTGATCCTTGGGATCAATAGATACCTGGTTGTAGCCTGAAAATCCATCAAGAAAACTGTATGCCTTCTTACCAGCTACCCTCTCCAATACATGATTAGTGAGTGGAAGTGGATAGTGGTCCCGGATAGTAGCAGCATTTACTTTCTTTATATTGACACATACTCGTAGTTTTCCATTCTTCTTAGGTACTACCACAATCGGTGAAACCCATTCTGTATGTTCAATCTCATAAATAAATTCAACCCCGCTAACAGCTTGTCAATCTCTTCTTTGATCTTCTTGGCAAAATTATCGTTATACGTATAAGGACGCTGCTTGGATGGCTTGGCATCCTCTCGCATGGGAATTGTATGTTGGCAGATCTTTGGATCAACCCCCTTAAGGTCTTTGTAACTCCAAGCAAATATGTCTCGATACTCTCTCAGAGTAGAGATTAGCAATTCTTCCTCCGTTTGGGTTAAGTCTGTGGCAATCCACATGTTACGTGGCTCTTCGCTTGGTTCTGCTAGGTCTATTTTCTTGGCGTCCTCAGGGCCATCATAGAAAACTCCTAGTTCCTCAGGTTTCTGTCAAATAGGTTGTTGCAAGACTATTTTCCGATCTTGTATGGTGAATTTCTTGAAGTTTGAGGGGATATTTGTGGTATCCTCTTCTTCCTTTGAGTCATCACTCATGGAAGACCATGCTGCTTTTAGCATTCTCTTCCTTTCTTGCACTAGAGCTTTACGCTCCACTCTCGTCATGGTGCTTTGTTCAGTCTTGACTGAATGCTCTAAAACCTTAGATTTAAGCTTCGGTTTTTGTTTCCTCTTCTTTGGGTTGTCACTCTCCTTCTCGTTTAGCTTTTGCATTAATTGAAAGCCGTATCTCCATTTCATCTCGTCTTTGATGCAATCATCAGCTCCCAAGTAGTACAAGTACTTGTTCTTACCTACAAAGGTTGGAGGTGGAATAAATTCCTCTTTATCCACATCTTCTCTTTCTTTTTGTTGTTGTTGTCTCTTTTCCTTGACTTTCTGTTTGCGAAACTTCCGGTGACTCTTGCAAAACTTATGTTTCGGTTTGTCACTAGGAATACTTAGCAAGACCTCTCTACCCTTTAACAACAGTCTTATCTTCTCTAACTCTGATTTAGGGACTATGGCATCGTCATCAGAATCCTTCCCACATCAAAGGATTCTAAGCATCTATCCTCATCTCTTTCGTCAGCTGAGCTGTACTCAAGAGGGGATACTTCCTCTACTACAGATACCATATCTCCTAGCAATAATGATTTGTTTACTTCATACCTAGGGGGTTCTTGAGGTTCCTCTGCATAGATCGGTCTTAGCATTCTTACGGGAATAATGTCATACCCTTCTCGATCACAAAATTGTGTTTGCCTTGGCAATGCACAAGTGTCTATGGTAGCTAAAACATGGTTCCATTCTAAGGGATCTATCAAGCTCTTAGGAAAACGTATAGGGATATATGCCTCATCCGTCACACTTTTGTCTATGGTAACATTTCCAGGTTGCAAGTCTTGACAAGATGCTCCACAGATCCATAGACCAGCTCTTTCTTCAAACATAGTTGCTCCCAATGCTTCTGAAGAAGCGGAATCAAACTCATTCACATGTGAGTGCGTCACATCTCGATAAGCGTGGTTTTTCAGATTCACCCTCGTGGTTACATTCTCATGTCTGAGGTACAAGTAATTGTAACCCCAGTCTTGAATCATTTTGAATTGGCGCATGAATGGCCTTCCTAGGATCACTTCGTAATTTGTGTTCTTGCCAAAGTCCACAATAGCAAAGGTATGTCCGTACTCAATGCCACATGACTTGACTATAATGTTCTCAAGCAATCCTATGGGACTCTCTAGATTTTTGTCTGCCAATTGCAAACTCATCCTTGTACTTCTAATTGCAGGTTTTTCCCACATTTCCCATACAGTTTTTGTTGCTATACTCACCCCTGCTCCACTATATAGAATAGATATAGATTCAATCTTGTTGATCTCCACAGGAAGCGTAGTATTTCCTTCATCTTCTTTACAATGCTTGCCAACTTTGTTCACAGGAACCGGAATTGTTTGCTTAAGCATTAGCTCAGAAGCCTTTGTCTTCAAGAACTCCTTAACCTAGATGTTCTGGTTCCACAATCCTTGCTCAGTTAATTGTGTAGCCACTTCTCCCCACAATCTTGGCCTAAGTTTTAAGAACTCTGCGAGTGGAATGGTACACGTAACTGGTGCCGACATTAAAGCTTGCAAACTCCATATGTCTCGTTCCTGATGAGGTTGTCGTGTCATTGATGGTACTCGCATGATTTGGCTATGTGCTTCGTACAGTCCTAAATATGAGGGTAGTGTCTTGCATGTGAGCTTGTTGCTCCGAGCTGAGACAACAGTCTGAGCATCATCTGGTAGAGATAAAGCATCTAATTCTTGAACCCTTTGATTCGAGAATTCTACTATAGATAACGGTGGTGACTTGTCAGAAGATGCTAGATCCTCAACTTGTTTTTGCACCGCTTCCCACATCTCCCTTGCTACTGCTTCCTCTATTTCAGGAATTTCATCTCCAAAATCCACGGTGGTCAATGGTTTTGACTCGTCTGCATTGGTATGAGGTAAATCATCTCCTTTAGGCATTTCTAGGAAATGTAGAGATACAACTTCACTTCCCTTTTCCATGCTTGGCATGGCTTCTGGTATCATCTCTAGGTTAGGCTTCAAAGAAGCAGGTCCTCTTGCGTATATAGGTGGTGGGCCGTCTATTAGAGTCTGAGTATCCCTAATCAACTGCTTATGGATAGCCAAGTTGATTGTCTCTTCACGAGGGTTGGGATATTCTTGCAGCTTCTTAGGCAGCTCAGTCAGAGCTATGATCCTACCATTATACGCTTGAAGCGCTACATCTAAAGGCTCGTACACCTTGTCCACAAGGACTGATCCTCCTGAGCTTTCCTCAGACTCGAATGCTTTTCCCTTTTGCTCAGTTTGAGTTTTTTCTCCTATTTGTTTCGTTTTCAACATTCCTTCGAGCTCTTTTGGGATAGAGTTTCCTCCATCAGAGCTCTTCTGCTCCTTCGACTTCTTACTTCCCTTGCTGCGTGGTTTAGGTCGAGTTGATTTCTTTCTCTCTTTTCCATCTTTAGATAAAACCTTAATCTCAGAGGGTTTCTCAACAACCTCTTTGACATTCTTTTGTGCTTGGGCGCTAGTTACTACTCTTAGCGACACTAGTTTGTTCTCCTCCTCAGATGTCGTGGGTGATGGAATCACTTCAACATAGTTGAGGGGCGCTTTAGCTTTTTGTGGTGCCGGATCCGCCGGTTTCAACAAGCAATCCTTTGGTAGATGGTGAATGCTACACCCTTGGCAAAACCTCTCTATAGGTGGAAACGTAGATGTTGTGCCTATGTTAGCTAAGAGGGGTCGTTTCTTGTTTGGACATTCTCTCGCCCAATGTGGTCCACCACATTCGTAGCATGGTCTTGTTTGTTGAGTGGGGTATAGTCTCTTTGTAGGATATGGTCCTGGATAACCTTGAGTCCTGGTTGGCTGAGATCCTATAAGCATCAAAGAGCTTGGGTCTCCATTAAAGTCATGAACTAGGCTTGGTCCAGTTGGGTTCTCAAAGTAGGGTTCGACGAGAGGATGCTCCACTTCGATGTAGCATGGTTGAGAGCTAACCATCTCCATACCTAATTCAGGATTCTCATATTCCACATATCTCAATGAAGCTGTGCCAGGTGGAGGAGGTTGAGCTCCTAGCACCGGCCGTGCTGCTTGCTCTTGAGCAACTAAGGTTCTCTCATGGTTCACAACTTGCTGTCTAGGTGCAGAGTTATTTGCTTGTTCCCTTTGTATCCTTGCAATGTGATTGCACTCCGAAGTCACGTGTGTAGTTCTATTTACAAAGCTGGCACCACTTCTTTGTTGGTTGATTGCCAACCAATGGTGAGAAGGTTGGGCACTGCTCGGTTTTATGGCTACCTCCACATTCTCCACAGACGTAAGGGCTTGTAGGTACAGTATGCATGTATGATGGTTGGGGTCAGTAGGAAGGTCTGTAGTATTGCCCCATCTTTTTCAATACTATCTCGGTAATCTGATCTGGATTAACTAATGGCACCCTAGAGTCAGAGCCCTTCCCAGAGCTACATTTATCATCCGGATGACTATCTTGGTTTCCCATGCCAGTCATGTCAAAGTTGTCATCGTAATCCATGGCATCCATGCAACACTCATTGAAGATGACATGCTTCTTTGTGTACAAATGAGCGTGAAGTGTCTTGTTTCGTAAGCCTTCCAGGAAGATAGAAATTAATCTTCCTTGGCTTGGCTTCTCATCGTCAGGGCATCGATTGATGTACTGCTTTAGCCTATTTATGCAATCTCGCATAGAGTCTTGATCTTTTTGCTTAAAAGCGTAAATTTGAGCTACCGCATTGTGCTTTATAAAGCTCTTTTCTAGCCCATCGAAAGATCTCTTTGCCTCAGGCTCTAAAGTCTGAAACCGTGATAAAGACTTACTCTCTAGCGTCAAGCCAAATCCTTCGATTTGCGTATCCGTGACTTGCTCCGCATGTATAGCTTGCTTAAAAGCTGATATATGGTCATATGGGTCTCCAGATCCGTCATACTTCTTGACAAGCTTTTGCAGTGTAGATGGTCTCACTTTTCTAGAATATTCATCGTCATGTCTCCTATATGAGTCTCGGCCTCTAAATCTAGGCTCTTAAAATGTTAGTTCACTTGGTCTATGGGGTTCTCTTGGAGGTACATATCCACTTGCTCGTGGTTTTTCTTCTCCCCTAGATTCTCTAATAGCACCGATTCTCCTCGTGGGATCAATCGTTGGAAAGACTGGTCCTTTAGCAGTTATTCACATGGAAGGTGCTCGTCAAGCCACACTTGGGGTTCTAGCCCATGGTGGAAAGACTTGTCCTTTAGCAGTTATTCGCATGGAAGGTGCTGGTCAAGCCACACTTGGGGTTCTAGCCCATGGTGGTGCTAGTGTTTCTCCATGAAAGGCAGATTCATCTGGACGTGCTGTGTCTAAGGTAGACACCTCAGTGAAAAGGGGCCTTCCTTTCCATGTCATTTCCCTAACCTCTGGCCATTCAAGGGTTCTAAAGTCGTTCCCCCATCTATCATGAACATGCTTAGTGAAACCATCTAGATGCTCTACACTTACTGTATGCGTGACTGGAAGCTCTAAGCTTGGGTGCTTAGTGGTTGCATAGTAGGTTTCTTCCACATCCCTATACACCTCTTTAATTGGGTCGTCCTGATAGATTTTAACTACTGGAATTTCTTTTACTATGTCCCATGGGTTTTTCTTGGTCTCCTTTTCTTTTCCCGTTCTTTCTCTATCCTCCCAATTTCGGTCAGAAAACAATTCTTCAAGTAAAGAAATGGGCGTACTAGGTCTGCGCGATGTTCCTGGCACATTTGGGTCCGATGGAACCTCCTTTTTCTGCTTTGCTTGTGCGCTAGGTTGAAGTACACCCAAAGCATCCACCTGTTTAGGATTTTTGGTGACCTCGTAGCGTACTCCATTTCTACCCATGTACATAACATCTTGGTAGTTTACCCATGGTGTTGGTTCAAATGTAGAATGAATGTCTGCAATTTTAATAACAACAAACCGGCTCATTGGATCTTTGTAGATCTCACCGCCATGCACGTTTGTATACAAGAAATGGAGTCTCATGTTGTCAATCACCTCCCCATCTGGGATTTCAAATGGATTAGCAGAATCTGCCATACCAATGGGTGTGGATGGTCTATTCATGCCAAATGACTCGTTTATGTCCATTGAAATTTCACTCTCAGTTCTTGAGAGGCTCTCTGTTTGAGACTCTGAAGATGTCTCGAGAATGCTCTCCAAGTTGCCAGGTGTCGCTCCCTTGAGTGGTTACCCTAGATGGTGCACTAGTGTTACGTCCCCCAAGTGTTGTTCCCGAGCGTAGGTTCATATGCTATTCTTAGCATGTTGCAGTGTCCAATTTTGATATTTAAACCCTACCTAACCACTAAATGCAACTAACATGAATATGTGTGTAACTATCTATTTTTTTAATTTTTAATTTTTTAATTTATTATTATTTTTTTTTATTTTAATAATTACATAAAAATACAAATTATGCAAAAATTTACAAAAATTTTAAAAAAAATGCAAAATATGCAAAAAATATGGACTCAAAATAAAACACATAATTTATAGATTTTCTTTTCTTTTCCTTTTTTTTCTTTTTATTTATTTTTATTGTTTTATTGTTTTTTCCCTTTTTAAATTTTTATTTTTTATTTTTTTTAAAAAATGCAAAGAACATGGAAACTAACAAAAAATTAAAAATTAAAAAAAATACCAACCTTATCAGCCTTATCGCCTCCGAATTCTTCTCCTTCGCCTTTGCTAACCTTATCCTCACCTCCTCTGCACCTCAGCTCCAACCGCCTCACGTTCTCTGCAGCGCCTTATCTTCCTCCTCCGCTGCATCTACCTCCGCTGGCCACCTCTGCTTCGCCGGCCACTTCACCACCGCCTTTGCTGCCAGCAGAGCAGCTGAGGCTCAGCCACCTCTGCTTCGCTTCCATCGGCTCTCTTCCTTCGCCTTCTTGCCTTCTAGCCCCGCCGTCGGCTTCCACCTTTCCTTCGCACCGGGCCTCTGCAGCCCTCTCTTCCTGCTGGCAGTCACCTTCGCACCGGGCCTCTACAGCCCTCTCTTCCTACTGCAGTCACCTTCGCACCGGGCCTCTTCGCGGCCCTTCACAACCGCCGGCCAGTCAGCGCTACCACTTCACCTTCTCGTCTGCTGTGCGGATGGCCCTTCGCCTTCACCTGTATAGCCAGTCAACTTCTTGCTGCCAGCCTTCGATTCCTTCTTTCGGCCACTTCACCTTCACGTCTCCTTCATGCCTCCTCGCCTTCTTTGCTGCGGGTGAGGTAGAGACGGCCAAGTACTACAAGCAAGGTCGCAGCTGCCTCTCACCGCCTTCGTAGATAGCTGCCGGCCTCTTCACCACCGCCAGGCACTTCCTTCTTGCGGCCGCCTTCGTCTACTTCACGGCCTTTGCTCTCTGCTGACGCCGACTCTCTGCTGCCTTCAGCCACACGGCCTCCTCTTCTTCGGGTGAGGCAGACCTTCGCCTCCTCTTCCTATTTTGTCCCGCAGCCTCGAAAGCGCAGATGCTACCACCTCCCTTGCAGACCCTTCATTGAACCCTCCCAAGTTTGTGGGCCCTAGTCTTGCTGCTTTTGGTGAGGAGGACGTGGATCTGTCGGCCAAGAAATCGAACACTCACAAGGTGGCTGAGCTCTCCGGAAACAACATATTCAAAGAGGATGCTCCTCCATCCTTGGCAGAGAAGATGAGTGTCGCCAAGCGCAAAGAGATGACCGGCAGCGATATTTTTGCTGATGAAAAGCCTGTCATTAGAGAGCATCTAGGTGGCACTAGAAAGCCTCCTGGTGCTGGAAGTAGCGTTACACTAGTGTAGGTAGGTAGAGAGAGAGAGAGAGAGAGAGAGGATCCTAGTTGTGCCCCCTGTAGATGTACTAACCTCACTGATTTGGATTGCCACAAAAAATGGTGTATGGTGGGTGGCTATATGGAATTTCACATCGCATGAAATCATGTTCTTTGTTTTGTGAAAAAAATATATATATATATATATATATCACAAAATAAAAAATAAAATTTGCGACCTTATCCAGCCCCTCCTTTGTCTTTGTAATCTACCTTTTTTCTCTTCTAATCACTAGCTCCGAGATTCCACACTCGTGCTAACCCTAAACCTAAAAACAAACAGAAATAGTGGTAGTAATGCAAGCTTCTCAACCGGTTTTGAGTCTTCTCCCCGGCAGTGGCGCCAATGGAGAGACGGAAGACTCTCTCACTTGTAGCATGAGTAGTATGATCCGTGTGTAGCTCAATCCAATGGGATTTGCATCCCTTTCGGAGCTAGGGATTCAACCTGTACCGGTGCACAAAAGCTTATCCATGAATGGAGAAAATGCTATGAACACCACTACCTTGACATGGACTTTACACACACAAGCTCAATCTTGCCATAATTCATTCACTCATCATCCCACTCATTCATGCATCCAATACAAGAAGAAAGCTAAGCTAATGCATACACAAGCTCAAAGCATACTTCATTCTCAAGCTCTTACTTCCCTAGCATGCACACAAACCTTGAAGCTTAATGGAACTTGAAATAAACATGCATTCTCAATCACTACTCAAGCAATGCCTTGCCCATGGATAAGCTACAAGCTATGGAGAAGCTTAAGCTTGAATCCACTACCACACAAAGCCTAATAGAGAATCCACAAGCATCAACAAAGAAGCATGCACACTAGAGAATAGAGATTAGAAGAGAGAAAAACATCATCTCATTGCATTGAATAGAAGAGCATTGCTCATACAATAGTGTAGATGGGGAGAGAGAAGAGCTTGCACCTCTATAAACAAGAGGGAGAGCTAGTCTCAAGAGAGCTCAAGCATAAGCTTAGCCCAATGTGTCCATAAGCTCTCAAATGAGCCACTTTTTATACTAAAACTCCTAAAACTCCCAAAACTTCCCATGTGGGATTATTCTCAAGCCCACTCCCACACTCACCTACAACTTGGAATGTAAGATTCCTCCTCCACCCCCTTTTTGATGTCTTGTATCTTCCCCTGTAATCAATCCCTCTTCAGAAATATAAAGACCTTGTTTCTAACTATTTTAACCTAGAGAGAGAAAATATCCTAGAGAGAGAATATTCAGATTTTGAATATTTTTGGATAGAAAAATATCTCTTATAATTAAGATAAATTCCCCTGAAATAGAAATTCAAAAAGAATTTTCCAATGTGCAATTGGAATTAATTGGAAATGGGTATAAAGGACCTTAGCCTAAGGGTCTAGATTTTCAGAAATTTTTGGATTATGGTCCAATTAAGGTTCCTATGGGCCAATAGCATCAATCCATGTGTAGGGAGGAGATAAATCCAATTTGTAAAAGAAGATACCCAAAAATGAGTAAATGCTCACATAAGATGAAGAGTTGAAAATGTACAAGGTTTATTAGTAAAAAACTATGAGCAATATTAAAAATATGAGATATTTTGGGTATCCAAAAATGAGTAAATGCTCACATAAGATGAAGAGTTGAAAATGTACAAGGTTTATTAGTAAAAAACTATGAGCAATATTAAAATGATTCCATTATGACACATATGTAAGGAAGGGGAGTTCTTTAAAGGAGGTGCATATTTCACATAAGATGAAGAGTTGAAAATGTATAAGGTTTATTAGTAAAAAACTATGAGCAATATTAAAAATATGAGATATTTTGGGTATAATAATTCCATTTTGACACATATGTAAGGAAGGGGAGTTCTTTAAAGGAGGTGCATATTCACATGCTTGAATGAGTTTTAAACTCATAAAAATTGAGATATTTCATCTCTCCTCTCTCCTCATTCAAGTCTAGTTCCAAAAAGTTAGCTTAACTGACCTAAAAATGGTCAAAAATTGACCAAACTGATTTGGAAAATTCTAGAATCAGTTTGTTTGGTTAGGAGCTCAATTTTTCCTATAAATAGAAGCCTCCCCCTTGTTGAAAAATAGATAGTGTTTATGCATCGTTACTCTACTCCACCTAATCCAAGAACTGTGAATTCATTAATAATTCACTAGTTTTTGTAGCTTCCCTCACTACAAGACAATGCTGCCATACACGCGTTTCATACACGCGATAAATTACGAACGCGTGTATGGTCGCGCTTGTATTTGAATAAAATCGGGCGCGTGTATTTTAGCATTTAACCTCGCGTGTATAATTGCATTTATCAACGCGTGTATAAACGCGTTTATATACACGCAGTAATACACGCATAAATACACGATAATATTCACGGGGTAATACTCGCTATTATACACGGAAAAATACACGATAATATTCACGGGGTAATACTCGCTATCATACACGGAAAAATACACGCCACTGTACACGGATTAATACACGCATGGCAGAGAAAAACTGAAAAAAAACTGAATTCCTTAACAAAATTAAAAACTATTTTCCTTAAACCATCTCATAGTACATTACAGTATACATCATTACACAATCCCACTACATGCATTTACAACAATGAAATATATTCAAAAATAAATCATGCATATGAGATGATAGAAATGTCATCAATTTAGAACATACAGTGACGGATTGGTTAGGGTTCGATCTCATCTTCAATAAGATCCATCCTTGTCAAACGATCAACATCAATATCCATTTGATCAATTGGTAAGGCTACGATTAAATTTATTCCACTATCGATATTCTGTACTCCATTGATAATGGTATCGATGTCCTGATCATCCTCATCATCATCACCATCATCCTCAATGGTAGGGTCATTCTCATGATCATGAGAAATGGCATGCTCATCCTCATTATCACGATCATCTCTTATTTCTTGATCATCGATCACAACATCTTCAATGGCATGTTCGACGTCATCTTCATTGCGGCTTGTTACATCCTCCATATGCTCCATATCAGTGAATGTATTATACATCACTTTGGAACGTGGTGCAATAGGGATGACGTACCACCATTTGATGTCATGCACCATTGGTAGATAGATAACCTACTCAAATACACACAGTACAGTAATTAATTAGCATATCAAAAGTCAAGGGGTACGCGAGCTTAGATATATATGTACATGAAACACATTAGTAAAAAAATGCATACCTGCTCACATTGTTGTGGCAATACGAGCCTATCTTTCTTTGTTTGCCAGAACTTTGTAGAGTCAATAGTTACATATCCACTTGCATGGCGTTTTATCGTTGCATCAGGCCCTTTTTCCACCACGTTCATTTGCCATTTGACATCCAAAACATACACAAAGAAGCGACGAAAGTCAAGCCTAAATATGTCTTGGATTATGCCACAATAATCATCCATTTTTCCATTAGCTCCCTCAAAGCTACTAATGACACCGCAATCTTGTGTATTTCTCTTTTCATCAATTCTTTGTGTTCGAAAATGCTTGCCTTCACACCATATAGCATTGAACATAGTGCACTGGACCAAAATAGAAGCAATATTTGTGTAAGCAATGTGAATAAATATTAAAAGAAAATCATTTACAACTAATGCAAAACATTAGTTCTATGTACCTTTGACATGCATCCTCGTGCATACTCCCATTCTTCCGCCGTGATATGCAGCCCCTCGTCACTCTCTGCTCTCTCCATTTCCTCATGCAACCAATCAACATGGATATCATTCGGAAGTGTTGCTAGATGCTTAGGGTACGCCTTCCGAGAGCCATGTTGCCTCCGAAAGAGAGCTCTTTCTGCTTGCCTTTTTGTCTTTGCATCCTCATATCTTGTAACCCATCTGCTCATCACATCACTATTAAGGATACAAGTGAAATTGAGATCATCAATCAATGTTCTGTCAATTACTTTACTCTGTCCTTTTCCTTGAGGCACAATAGAGGTCATCCTCAAGTCCTCTTCATTGCTCCATAGTCGTGGCAAAGAGCTGTCCACCTGACCAAGAAATTCTGAAATATATACAAGAGACTCTTGTATCAACCAACCCTCGGCCATGCTTCCTTCAGGCCTTGCACTTTGCCTCACAAAGTCTTTTAAGGTCTTCATGAAGCGCTCTAGGAAGAACATCCAACGTGCATGCACAGTACCACATAAAGCAATTTCGTCCACTAAATGCACAATGAGATGTAGTTGACTTGTGAGAATGGTTCGCGGAAAAGTCTCCTCTACCAAACAAACCACCTCCACTGCCATAACACGCGCATCATCCAACGTGGCTGGATCAATTGCTTTGGAACTAACATATCTGAAAAATAAATAAATAGTACGTTATACCTCATGCACGTTCATTTTGCAAGGTATAATGAAGGGTGATCTGAGCATGGGTTTTACATACCTCACAAGCTTGCCCATCTTATAAATACATTTTTTCAAACTCTTATTCGCACAATGGTCGATGCTAGTAGGTAGTATGAACTGCGCACATAAGAGCACATTTATGGTTTATGGCATTACAAAATTTAATTTCAACGTACGTACAAGACTTGGAAAACACTTACTTGAAGCATCTTGTGCCAATCGTGGGACTTCAACCCATATAGTTGCTCAACGCCTCTTTTCTTAGTGGTTGTAAAGGCTCCCTTCAATGATCTCATGCATCCAGTGGGAGTACGCAAAGTGGTGATGGCCTGCTTTACCTGCTTCTCCTCTTTCTTTGATATAATCCATGGTGCAGGCGGAAGACGAACGTGCCCACCCACCTCTCGTGGCCAAGCTTGACGCATACGTCCTGCGACCCGCAAGTCCTCACGTACGCTAACATTGTCTCGTTTACCAGTAATATGTTCCCAAATACCAGATCCCACATTCTTGAAGATGTGCATGGGATCAAGAAGATGGTTGATCTTAAGATGGGTCCAATATGGCAGCCGGAAAAAAATGGAGTACCTGCACAAGGGATTGCTCTATGTGACCTTTAATCCAATTAGAGACTACACAAAACAAGATTGAAAAAACATCACTATACCTGTTCATGCCATCTGGAGGAAGAATAGTTGTAGACTCCCAAATACGCTTCCAATCTTTTGCACGAAGTGTTTGTGGAGGAATGTTACTCTTACTAGCAACATATTTAGGATGATCTGAGGGGAGAAATCGATGATGATTATCGAATATAGTCTTACACAAACCATCAGCATACTCATGTACTAACGAAGGGCCACAAACAGGACATGCATGTTTACCCGATGTTTTCAAACCTGTTAAAATATAAATAAAAGTTAGAATAATAAAGTCAAACCGTCTAATTAATATATATAGCCAATAGTAATAGAGTAGGGAGGTAATTAGAATTCTTACCAGAACAATCGCTGTATCCTGGAAAGTCATGCATTGTCCACATCAACACTGCTTTTAAGTCGAAGTGTCGAGAGGAGGGAGGCCTAGTAATGTCCACCACCGCAACACCTCTCCATAGTTCCTCCAACTCATCAATCAGTGGTTCAAGATAAACATCCATATGCTTGACTTTATGTTTCCCTGGAATTAGAAGGGATAACATAAGATGTCCCTTCTTGATCGCCATTGATGGTGGAAGGTTATAATTCACCAGCACAACTGGCCACACGCTGTACGCGGTGCTTTTGAAACCAAATGGATTCACTCCATCCATACCCAGGCCAAGTCTCAAGTTTCTGGGCTCTGTTTTAAAGCTGGGCCACTCATCTTCAATATGCTTCCAAGCAGGAGTGTCTGCGGGAATTCTCCACATGCCATCATCCGATCGATGTGAGGAATGCCATGACATGAGCTCTGCTATGGATTTGCACTTGAACATGTGTTTGATGCGAGGAATTATAGGAAAGTGTCGCAAGACTTTACGAGGTACATCAAAACTCTTCATATCTGTTCTGTACCTTGCTTCACCACAAGTGGGACATGTCAGAGCCTCCTTATGCGTCCCACGAAAGAGAATGCAATCATTGACGCATGCATGTATTTTATCATAATCGAGTCCTCCAAGAGATGTCACATAGCGCCTCGCTATGTCTCTTGAGGTGGGCAGTCTATTTTCCTTTGGAAGCATGTTTGACAATAGCCTGCATCCAATATCATCAATTATAATTAGTCTTAAATCCTAAACCTTAAACCACTAATTCAAATTTATAAGTTAGAATGCTTACTTCAACAATGCGTCAAGACTTGCATTGCTCCATCCATAAACTGTTTGTATATTAAGTAGTTCAAGGGAAGCACGTAAAACTGAGAATGTGCACCCTTCAAACACCGGTGTCGATGAAGCTTTATAAAGATGCTCTTGTTCCATATCATCGTCGTCCATACCTTTGGGATCATCCTTAAAAAGATTCCGCACCATATCATCAAGCACCTCCTCTTCCACAACTTCGTGGGGTGCAGGGCTATTGTCGTCCCTTTCCCACTCATCTCTGACATTAGATCCCGAAGCTCCAGCATCATCTCGTCGACGCTTTACGTGCTCTCGTCGCGCGTAGGGTACCATGTTAGGGTGTGGTACTGCATCCTGCTTCAATTTATCAAATTATATGTTACAACTCTATTAATTTAATTTGGATACCATGAGTCATTTGAATACCATCAATTTACATCTACTCACCTCTAAACCTGTTTGATTCCATTCTCCATACATGGAGATGTGATTCAAGGTAATTCGACGTGCTCGTACAATGCATCCTTGACATCGATTACACATACATTTGATCCGTTGTCCCAACCACACATCGCGATTACGATGACGCATTGTCTCATCTTCCCCAGAACTGCTTGAAGAGGTTGATGACATCTTGTGTACAAACCAGAAAACACAAACTCATTATATATTTTTAATGAAAGCACAAAAACGCGTGTATTCACGCGGCTATCTCCTAAAACTTGCGTGTATAAACGCGGCTACTTCCTAAAAAACGCGTGTATTCACGCGGCTAATTTCTGCAAAACGCGTGTATAAACGCAGCTAGAATCATGTACACGCGAAAATACCTGCGTTGATAAACGCGAACATAAACGCGCCCATAAACGCGGCGGCATATTTAAACTAAAAATAGCCCGCCTTCCCCAAATATAGATTTTGAACTTAGAAATCAACAGTGCATGCGTTTTCGCCTGTTTTCGCCTCTTCCAACAGCAAGGAGGGAGCAGAGAAAGGAGCACACACACGGGAGAAGGAGGGAGCAGAGAAGGAGCAGAGAGGACTCACTTTTTCAGAGGTGAGTCACTTTGTCCTGTGCCTTGTCTCTTTTGTCAGATTTGTTTACTTTGCTCTTTGCTCTTTGGGTTTGTCTTTTTGCACACGATTGGGTTGCTGCATCCTGACAGGGGCGACAATGGCTGGTCCTTTTATAAGGACATTCTGTTTTTGTCGGGGGGTCGGTCTTTTCGAGAAATTTTTTTCGCAGGTCGCGTGTACGAACGCGTGTAGGAGCGCGTGTAACCTGTCTGCAGAGTTTTTCCACGCGCATATACACGCGTTTTTTGCCGGGTATATACACGCGTTTTTTAACGGGTGTATACACGCGTTTCTGCAGACAGAAAACTGCGGCGTTTTAGATTTCATGGTTTGCAGGCATTTGACTTGTGTAATGACAATGTGTGAGTCAATGATGTACATGATGATGTTTGCTGCAGGTTCTTTATGGATATTCCAGGTTCTTCATCCGATCCATTTGCGTATAGCAATTGGTTGATGGAGATGATGAATCACTTTGGGCGCCAACCTGGTCCGGTTGAGCTTACAGAGTATATGTATGCCCATCCCCCTCCTTCCCTGCCTGGTGTCTATACCCCTACCGCGAGTATCCAGGGCACTCCAGTGCCGTCTATTCCTCCGAGTCCGACGAGACGGCATGCAGCTTCTCCTCTTCCACGTCCACCGAGGAGACATACCTCGTCCCAGACACACTCACGTACACCCTCACAGCCACCATCACGTGCTCCCTCAGAGCCACCGTCACGTCAGGGCTCACAGCCACCGTCACGTAGACAATCCCCCAGTCGTGACTCCACCCGCAGCAGTAGGAAGAGTGGGAGTGGAGGATGCGGCGGGTGCTTTGGTGGGGGAGGTGGGGGAGGTGGGGGAGGTAGTAGGGCACGGGATGAGAGAGGAGATAGAGGGAGAAGAGTTAGAGGAGACAGTTCGGAAGAGGAGGAGATGAGAGAGATGGAGAGAGTGGTTTGCTATGATGTGACGGATAGGGGCGGGATAGTGATGGATGCGAGGGGGAGGGAGGTAATGGAGTACATGCGTGGGGTAGTATCAAACTCATATAGAAATTGTTTTATTAAATTTAAAGATCAAAATAGCCGATTAGTTGGGGAGGTGATAGAGGCTGTACACAGTCGGTACCCCAATCCCCCACATGCTACATTCTCGGATGTATGGGGAAGGACACGAATAAGGGAGATCTTAAGTAATAAAAGATCTCACCTTAAAAAACTCGCGTACGATGATCGGCTAAATGTAGCTGCGGGTGGCTATCCTGCCGAGAAACCTGCCACTGCGCACAAACGCGAGTGGAAGGAGGCAAAGAAACGAGCAGAGGGTGGCGTGAAGAGCAGGCAGCATGTGGAGGCACGACGGATCCAGATGGAGACCGTTGGATCTTCGCATTTCGGATCTGGCGGCGTCGAGTCATGGGAGGCAGAGTTCGTAAGTATCCTGTCACTTTATTTGATTGTTTACTTAATTCATTGATTCTATGAATTGTTTTAATCTTACAAATTGTGTTGATTATGATACAGCGACGGGTTACGGGGAGGAAGCCCACAACCCACGATACTGCGTATGCTCGCCGGCATAGCAGACGTGACACGTGGGCCATCTTCAGAGCCGAGGGACGTATTACGGACGAGCAGTTTGAGTTGGCCATGAGACCATACGGTCGACAGGTACTTGAAAATTCGTAACGAATGGTTTTGGTTTATTGAATTGCATATATATATATATATATACTTATATACTATATATTACTTGAACAGGCACAAGCTGCTGATGATCCACCGGCCGCCGCTGCAGAGGGTGGACGTGAGCACTACTCCTCGGACATTCCGACCGATGCGAGCTCATCTGAGCATGAGGGGAGCACCGAGTCATCATCTGGGTCTGAGTAGTACTCAGATTTGTAGTATCACATTCCATATTTAGGATGTGATTGTATATATTTTTTTGTAAACTCAAGCCATGGGCTACTTCGAGATATGGACTCCCTTGTATACATGTATGAAATTTTGATAGTAATATTGAATTGATTGATCGATAGTATTACATTCATGGCTGTCTTGAATCGTGTAATGACAATGTATGCATTCATGTCGTTCTTGTCTTAATCTCCCTCGTGCATATGTTCTTCGTGGATGGTCTAATGGGATGGTCTAATGCACCAAAAACCCTAAACCAGAGAGTGCTATTGGGTGCTGGAATGCTGGAACAGTATTCAGGCACCAAATAGCACTCTCTGGATTTTTTTTTTTGCTCTCTGTTCGCGTGTATAAACGCGTCAAAACTGCTAAAAATTGCGTGTATCTACGCGGATACACTGGAAATTACGCGTGTATAAACGCGTATAAACTGGCAATAACGCGTGTATAAGCGCATCTAAATAAAAGAAACGCGTGTATAGACGCAAGTAAAAACGCGTCTGGGACATTGGAACTGAACAGGATGCGGCTATACACCCGTGTATAACCGCGTCTAATAGAATAAGAAGCGTGTATACTGGCGTGTATTAACGCGTCTGCGAAAAAAAACGCGGCTACACACCCGTGTATACGCGCGTCTGAGAGGTATTTTACACGCATTTTTACACGCATGTCTCTGGCCGCAATTATACACGCGCTGATACACGGGCCCGCTACTTTTTTTCACAAGTCATTTTTAGTGGCTAAGAGCGCGGGTATGAGCCCAATCCCTTGTAGTGCCTCTTTCTTCAATCCCCATTAGTGGCTCCATCAACATACTTAACCAATTGATTGGTTGGGGGCCTCTACCGTGAACAAAGAATCAAGCAATTTGTAAGGTAATTAGTGAATATTGATCTTTTCTATAATTTCTCAATGTTTCTCTCTTCTCAACCCCTCTCAAGCTTGAGAAGCTTAATTGGTATGGTTTTTTAAATGCTATTGAAGTTAATTGGTGAATAGTAGTGAAGAGTTACATAATTTAATAAATGCTATTGAAGTTAATTTCCATTTATGTTTAAATTCTAATGGTTTTTATGTAATTTCTCTCTCTCACTCAAGAAATGGTCATACTCATGACCCATTCTCAATCCAAATCAAGCTTTTCATAAAGCTTTTCCTGAACCCAAGATTAAGCTATGCTTGAAGCCAAATTAATGACTTTTTTCTATGCTTTTAGTTTATGTATATTGATGATTCAATCCATTATGGATTAATGATCCAATTAGAGATCATTTTAATTAATTCCTTAATGATAAGCTTTATCCCTTAGAAAAATTGAGATTTATCAGTCATAGCAGCGGAGCTATGACAAAATTTTTATAAAAATTATGCATAAAATAATTTTCATTCAAAATATAAGAATAGGACTTCCTACCATATTCTAGGAATTATCATCCTAGATTAATTGAAAGAATTTCATTATAATCCTGGAGAAATTAAATTTTAATATCATGCATAAAGGATAAGTTTTTATATCAAAAGTGTTATTTTTACCATTTTTATTTTCATGCATAGAAGTATGCATAATGGATAAATTTTTATATCAAAAGTATTATTTTTACCATTTTTATTTTCATGCATAGAAGTATGCATAATGGATAAAATTTTATATCAAAAGTGTTATTTTTATCAATTTTATTTTCATGCATAGAAGTATGCATAATGGATAAATTTTTATATCAAAAGTGTTATTTTTATCAATTTTATTTTCATGCATAGAAGTATGCATAAAGGATAAATTTTTATATCAAAAGTGTTATTTTTACCATTTTTATTTTCATGCATAGAAGTATGCATAATGGATAAATTTTTATATCAAAAGTGTTATTTTTACCATTTTTATTTTCATGCATAGAAGTATATATAATGGATAAATTTTTATATCAAAAGTGTTACTTTTATCATATTTGAATTTCATGCATAAAGGTATGTATAAAAGTTGATTATTTTATTATAAAAGTGTGTCTTTTATTAAATTGGATTTCATGTTTTGGCTTTGGGATGCCCGACTCTTGACTCATATGCCATCCAACACTTTTTCATTGGTGGCGAATTGAACTCTTTGGATGATTATTTTATTATAAAAGTGTTATTTTTATCATAATTGGATTTCATGCATAGAGGAATGCATAAAAGTAGATTATTTTATTATAAAAGTGTTACTTTTATCACAATTGAATTCCATGCATAGAAGTATGCATAAGAGTTGATTATTTTATTATAAAAGTGTTACTTTTATCACAATTGAATTTCATGCATAGAAGTATACATAAGAGTTGATTATTTTATTATAAAAGTGTTACTTTTATCATATTTGGATTTCATGCATAGAGGTATGCATAAAAGTTGATTATTTTATTATAAAAGTGTTACTTTTATCACAATTGAATTTCATGCATAGAAGTATGCATAAGAGGTGATTATTTTATGATAAAAGTGTTACTTTTATCATATTTGGATTTCATGCATAGAAGTATGCATAAAAGATATTCTTTTTATACTAAAAGTGTGATTTTCATCATAAATGGATTTTATGCATAACTTAGATGCATAAGAGAAATTCTTTTATTCTAAAAGTGTAATTCCTATTAAATTGAATTTATGCATAGGAAGATGCATAAAAGATTGATTCAAAAGTGTCATTTTCATCTAAATTGAAATTATACATAGGAAGATGCATAAAAGATTGAAATTCTAATTCAAAAATGTCATAAATTTATGTATAGGAAGATGCATAAAAGATTGATTTTTACTTCAAAAGTATTAATCTCCTTAAAAAGAATTTATGCATAAATAAATGTGTAAAGAAATCTTATATCAAATATAAGAATTCTCTTGTATTCTATACACAGATATGAGATGTGATGGGATGTGATAAGAGGTGTATAAGATGTGATAAGAGGTGATAAGATGCTTATGAAATAAGTTAGCAGGTGATAAGATGCTTATGAAATAAGTTAGCAGGTGATAAGATGAATTAAGATGTGATAAGATGTGTATGAGATGAGGTAAGAAGTGTATGTGATAGGATAAGATGTATATGGGTTGTGATAGGACAAGAATGGATGTGATGTAAAAGATTAGATGTGAAGGCATATGGGGTTATATGAATGGGAATGTGAAAATGGATGTATGTATGTGGATGTGTGGATGTGGAGTTGGGAGTGTGGATGTATGAATGTGAAAATGGATGTATGCATGAAGATGTATATGCATAGATGTGAATGTGGATGTAGATGTGAATGTGGAATGTGGATGTGGATGTATGTATATATGTGGATGTAGATGTGGAAGTATAGATGTGAATGGGAAGGTGGATGTGGATGTATGTGAATGTGGACGTAGATGTGATGTATAGATGTGAATGTGGAATGTGGATGTATATATGTATGTGGATGTAGATGTGGGTGTATAGATGTGAATGGGAATGTGGATGTGGATGTATGTGAATGTGGATGTAGATATGGATATGAAATGTGAATGTGGATGTATGTATGTATGTGGATGTAGATGTGGATGTATAGATATGAATGGAAATGTGGATGTGGATGTATGTGTGTGGATGTGGATGTATGAATGAGGACGTGATAGTGGATGTATGCATGTGGATGTGGATGTATGGATGGGAAAATGGATGTGTATGTATGAATGTGGATATGGGATGTGGATGTATAAATGAGGATGTGAAAATGGAGGTAAACATGTAGATGTGGATGTGGATGTGGATGTGGATGTATGGATGTGGATATGGATGTGTATGTATGAATGTGAATATGGGATGTGGATGTATAAATGAGGATGTAAAAATGGATGTATGCATGTAGATGTGGATGTAGGGATATGAATGTGAATGTGTATGTGAATTAATGTGTCGCCGATATGAGGAAATGGATGAGAATGAGTACACATTAAATGGAATGTGGAATAAGTAATGTGGAGTAAGGAGGGATAATGTGGAAAGATGAGAGTTCGATTTAGAAACTGTATTTTGTGACTGTTTGTAAATGACTGTTTTATGTCATGAATGCTGGGGAAGCATTTTGACCGTCTTGTGGATTAAGGTCATGAAGACCTAACTGTTAAAGTTGCAACTGCTGACGGAGAGTCAATGGAGGACGTCTCGCGTAGCAAGGTTGACCGAGGTCTTGACCAGCCTCGGTTCGATTTAAATGGTGAGTTTTCGGTACGGTGGATGAGGGACCAAGGAAGCGGCCTATGAGTGAAGCGCTAGGTCACCTGCGAAGGATCCTAGAGGGTGCTGACCATACGGTGCTCGGGCTCTGGGTCACCGAAGATACCCACACGTGCGTCGTGGAAGATATTGGAACAAGGAGTAAGAGTTGTTTTGTGAAACCGGGCATGGATCTGGTTGATTGACCTTGCTGGTCTTCAATGGATGAGTCCATGGCTCTTTTTATGGATCTGTTGGTTGATCTTGCTGATCTTCAACGAGAGTCCATCTTGATTTTTATAAGTGATTATATTGCCGAGTATTATGGGCTAGGAACTATTGAAAAGGCCCCTGTGTGGATAGGTGGTGAGCGTTCTAGTTGCCAATGATGCCATAGATACTCTGATGAAGGAATGATGGGAAATTATAAATCAACCGGATAAATTGGAAGATTGTGATCAGTGGTACTATGGTTTCATTAAAGGATTGTTTTAAAGTTAGCTGATGCTAAGAAAAGGCAATTTCATATTGGGTGTGTAAGTGGTGTGGCTAGTTTTATGTTTGCATGAACTTCCGGCTAGGGGGCCTTGGAACTCTTTTCCTTGGTACCCGGGACAAAACCTAACCAAATTCCAAATTGGATCCCATCACTACAGTGGTTGGGCGGTTGGCTAACCCATGGGATTGTGGATGGGGTTAGGCTGGACTGATGGATCCGTAAATCGAGACTCAATTTCCGTTATTACGATAGATGAAGTAAGTCCCGGATAGTAATTTTTCTATGGATAGGAATCAACGGCTGTGCCTCTTGATGAGGAAAAAAGCGTTGATCCCAATGATCCAAGTGTAATTTCTTCCTTGATCTGACCGAGTATCTTTATAGGTGCAGTCGGATCAGTTTGATCTATTAATGGTCTTAACTACGTTAGAGTAAAAAGTTATCCTGGAGGAATCGCCCGTGCTTTCCGGATAAGGGAAGTTTTTTCGGGTTCGGTTTTTGAAAAATCGACGGATTAGTCTTTTGTCTGGATATCCGTGTGGACGAGGCTCCGAGTGTGGGACCCTGCCTCACGCAAGAAGTGCTACTTCCGCTGCTAGTACCCCGAATCCGTTGCGCGGTGGGAACAGGGATCTCACAGTTGGTATCAGAGCATTTGGTTAATGAGGATCAACCGAGAAGCCAAATATGTCAAAAATTTATCAAGAATCACAAAAAGGTTGTAATTGTGTGATATAATTCATACAATTTGATATTCAAATTGAAATTCGTAATTTGGTAATTGGGTCTTCAGATGGAAGTACTGCAGTTATACAGAATCCCTGACTTGCTTGAGGCCTAGACATGATGGTATTTACCTTATAATTCCAAGGGCCGTGACTACCCGTATATACCGAGAGTATACTGCAGTTCTTTACTGACAGTATATATGAGTAAATCTAAGACTTGAAATTATAAGCGTTAATGCTATCCAGAGGATGATTTCGAATGTGGTTGATATGATTTTTAATTCTGTTTGAGAATTGATGAATTGATTTGGATTCTGATTGAAAAATGATGATCCCTGAAATTTGGTTGAAATGTAATAAGCTAAGCGAAACATCAATGAGGATGAATGGGACGAGTCCCTATGATGATATTCATAACTGGAATGATGATAATGATTTTAGCAAATCACTATGAGATTAGTGGATTGTGCTATCGAATTACTACGGTTAACACTTGACTCGGTAGATCAATTTAAGGGATGACAAATTGAGAACTTGCTTAACTGAAATTTCCGTGGTGGAGGAATGTTCAGCAGGGAATTTTTCGGTCTAATGGACCATTATCGTGTTAAAGATATGAATGATATGAATGAATTATGAGTTCTATTTAAGGAATAATTATTCCCGTATTCTGTTGGGTTGACCAAAATATAAGGAACCCCAGAATAACTTGGATCTTAAGAAAAAGAGTTGTCCTCTACTTTACGAGATGAGGACATCTCGTAAAGTACGAGATGAGGACATCTCGCACTTTTTAAGTGGGGTAGAATGTAAGATTCCTCCCCAACCTTCGAGGTATGCACGAGTAAGAACCTCCCTTTCTGATCTTATAATTATTCTCTCTAAAATAAAAGAAAGATTCTGTTTAAAAAAGGAAGAACCTTTTCCCTGGATACTTCTCAAGAGTCCCACCTGTTTTAAGGATTCAGAACAATGAGTTCAAAAGTGAGAATCGATGTTTTGGATATCAAGGTTTTGGTCTTCATTCGAGTACGGCCCAAAAGAAGTTCTTTATCTCTTGGGAAGTATAAGAAGTTATCGCCCAGATATTGTGGACCAAAGAAGGTAGGTAACTTAGCCTACGAACCTCTTTTATCTCCTCATCTCAAGGTTCTTAATGCTTTCTATAGAGTTATGTGCCAAACCCAAATCATAGAATGACGGGAAAACTTTAGTGGCAAGATACCGTTGGCTTCTAAGTTACGCTAGCTCCTTCCTTTATATAAGTCGTAACTTTTACTTGTTGCGCTCACAGTAATCTTACTTCTATCGATCTCCTTTCTTTCTTAATCTCCTTCATGGCTTGGCAACAAGAACTAGTTTTATCCATAATGATTCCTCACCCTTAAGACGCAAGTGAGTCTGTGAAGAAGAATTTTATAGAACAGTATGAGCGCTCACTTTTCCCTCACTTGGGAACTTCTGTAGCACAAACCAAATGGCGGACCTATCGAGACATAACTAGG
Source organism: Cibotium barometz (assembly GCF_041138505.1). Lineage (NCBI taxonomy): Eukaryota > Viridiplantae > Streptophyta > Polypodiopsida > Cyatheales > Cibotiaceae > Cibotium > Cibotium barometz. The sequence continues at coordinate 49,912,393 of NC_141082.1, forward strand.
GTAACACCCTGGGGTCAGCAACATTTTCGTAACAATGTCCGCTTAGCCATGGTTATTGAAGCTTTGGGTTTGGGTCCCCGATACTACTGCGTTATGAGATCAAGACATCTTGGGTTTTCCGAGCGGGTCTTCTTACTGGCGTGTTTTCTTCCTCATCAGAAGATATGCCTTTACCCCGTTTTTGGCTTGCCTCTCAGAGGTCCTTTTGTTAGATCACCTCATACCACTGAGATAGGTGCGGCAATAACCAACAGAATTATTCCCATAGATGAGTTACCTTATACTTGTGCAGCTTGTGAGTGCTGCTTTTGTGACCATATGATGGACGGGCTTATGGAAGTGTAAAGAGTTCTTCTATCTTTACTGTATAAGTTCCGAGAATGAATAAAGTTTAAATCTTGTTCTTATCTTGCTCTCTTTGAGACTTTTCTTGGTGGTTAATCTTAATTAAAATTTTTCTCTAAGTCTCATATTCGTGCATCTTGCGAAATTACCCTAGTTCGCGAGATGAGGACATCTCGCGTTTTTTAAGTAGGGTAGAATGTAAGATTCCTCCCCCACCCCCTTTTTGATGTCTAGTATCTTCCCCTGTAATCAATCCCTCTTCAGAAATATAAAGACCTTGTTTTTAACTATTTTAACCTAGAGAGAGAAAATATCCTAGAGAGAGAATATTTAGATTTTGAATATTTTTGGATAGAAAAATATCTCTTATAATTAAGATAAATTCCCCTGAAACAGAAATTCAAAAAGAATTTTCCAATGTGCAATTGGAATTAATTGGAAATGGGTATAAAGGACCTTAGCCTAAGGGTCTAGATTTTCAGAAATTTTTGGATTATGATCCAATTAAGGTTCCTATGGGCCAATAGCATCAATCCATGTGTAGGGAGGAGATAAATCCAATTTGTAAAAGAAGATACCCAAAAATGAGTAAATGCTCACATAAGATGAAGAGTTGAAAATGTACAAGGTTTATTAGTAAAAAACTATGAGCAATATTAAAAATATGAGATATTTTGGGTATCCAAAAATGAGTAAATGCTCACATAAGATGAAGAGTTGAAAATGTACAAGGTTTATTAGTAAAAAACTATGAGCAATATTAAAAATATGAGATATTTTGGGTATAATGATTCTATTTTGACACATATGTAAGGAAGGGGAGTTCTTGAAAGGAGGTGCATATTCACATTCTTGAATGAGTTTTAAACTCATAAAAATTGAGATATTTCATCTCTCCTCTCTCCTCATTCAAGTCTAGTTCCAAAAAGTTAGCTTAACTGACCTAAAAATGGTCAAAAATTGACCAAACTGATTTGGAAAATTCTAGAATCAGTTTGTTTGGTTAGGAGCTCAATTTTTCCTATAAAGAGAAGCCTCCCCCTTGTTGAAAAATAGATAGTGTTCATGCGTCGTTACTCTACTCCACCTAATCCAAGAACTGTGAATTCATTAATAATTCACTAGTTATTGGAGCTTCCCTCTTTCTTCAATCCCCATTAGTGGCTCCATCAACATACTTAACCAATTGATTGGTTGGGGGCCTCTACCGTGAACAAAGAATCAAGCAATTTGTAAGGTAATTAGTGAATATTGATCTTTTCTATAATTTCTCAATGTTTCTCTCTTCTCAACCCCTCTCAAGCTTGAGAAGCTTAATTGGTATGGTTTTTTAAATGCTATTGAAGTTAATTGGTGAATAGTAGTGAAGAGTTACATAATTTAATAAATGCTATTGAAGTTAATTTCCATTTATGTTTAAATTCTAATGGTTTTTATGTAATTTCTCTCTCTCACTCAAGAAATGGTCATACTCATGACCCATTCTCAATCCAAATCAAGCTTTTCATAAAGCTTTTCCTGAACCCAAGATTAAGCTATGCTTGAAGCCAAATTAATGACTTTTTTCTATGCTTTTAGTTTATGTATATTGATGATTCAATCCATTATGGATTAATGATCCAATTAGAGATCATTTTAATTAATTCCTTAATGATAAGCTTTATCCCTTAGAAAAATTGAGATTTATCACGCATAGCAACGGAGATATGGCAAAATGTTTATAAAATTATGCATAAAATAATTTCATTCAAAGCATAAAAAGAGGACTTCCTACCATATTCTAGGAATTATCATCCTAGATTAATTGAAAGAATTTTATTATAATCCTGGAGAAATTGAATTTTAATATCATGCATAAAGGATAAGTTTTTATATCAAAAGTGTTATTTTTACCATTTTTATTTTCATGCATAGAAGTATGCATAATGGATAAATTTTTATATCAAAAGTGTTATTTTTACCATTTTTTTTCATGCATAGAAGTATGCATAATGGATAAAATTTTAAATCAAAAGTGTTATTTTTACCATTTTTTTTTTCATGCATAGAAGTATGCATAATGGATAAATTTTTATATCAAAAGTGTTATTTTTACCATTTTTATTTTCATGCATAGAAGTATGCATAATGGATAAATTTTTATATCAAAAGTGTTATTTTTATCAATTTTATTTTCATGCATAGAAGTATGCATAAAGGATAAATTTTTATATCAAAAGTGTTATTTTTACCATTTTTATTTTCATGCATAGAAGTATGCATAATGGATAAATTTTTATATCAAAAGTGTTATTTTTACCATTTTTATTTTCATGCATAGAAGTATGCATAATGGATAAATTTTTATATCAAAAGTGTTACTTTTATCATATTTGAATTTCATGCATAAAGGTATGTATAAAAGTTGATTATTTTATTATAAAAGTGTGTCTTTTATTATATTGGATTTCATGCATAGAAGTATGCATAAGAGATGATTATTTTATTATAAAAGTGTTATTTTTATCATAATTGGATTTCATGCATAGAGGTATGCATAAAAGTTGATTATTTTATTATAAAAGTGTTACTTTTATCACAATTGAATTCCATGCATAGAAGTATGCATAAGAGTTGATTATTTTATTATAAAAGTGTTACTTTTATCACAATTGAATTTCATGCATAGAAGTATGCATAAGAGTTGATTATTTTATTATAATAGTGTTACTTTTATCATATTTGGATTTCATGCATAGAGGTATGCATAAAAGTTGATTACTTTATTATAAAAGTGTTACTTTTATCACAATTGAATTTCATGCATAGAAGTATGCATAAGAGGTGATTATTTTATTATAAAAGTGTTACTTTTATCATATTTGGATTTCATGCATAGAAGTATGCATAAAAGATATTCTTTTTATACTAAAAGTGTGATTTTCATCATAAATGGATTTTATGCATAACTTAGATGCATAAGAGAAATTCTTTTTTTCTAAAAGTGTAATTCCTATTAAATTGAATTTATGCATAGGAAGATGCATAAAAGATTGATTCAAAAGTGTCATTTTCATCTAAATTGAAATTATGCATAGGAAGATGCATAAAAGATTGAAATTCTAATTCAAAAATATCATAAATTTATGTATAAGAAGATGCATAAAAGATTGATTTTTACTTCAAAAGTATTAATCTTCTTCAATGGAATTTATGCATAAATAAATGTGTAAAGAAATCTTATATCAAATATAAGAATTCTCTTGTATTCTATACACAGATATGAGATGTGATGGGATGTGATAAGAGGTGTGTAAGATGTGATAAGAGGTGATAAGATGCCTATGAAATAAGTTAGCAACAGGTGATAAGATGCTTATGAAATAAGTTAGCATGTGATAAGATGAATTAAGATGTGATAAGATGTGTATGAGATGAGGTAAGAAGTGTATGTGATAGGATAAGATGTATATGGGTTGTGATAGGACAAGAATGGATGTGATGTAAAAGATTAGATGTGAAGGCATATGGAGTTATATGAATGGGAATGTGAAAATGGATGTATGTATGTGGATGTGTGGATGTGGAGTTGGGAGTGTGGATGTATGAATGTGAAAATGGATATATGCATGAAGATATATATGCATAGATGTAAATGTGGATGTAGATGTGAATGTGGAATATGGATGTGGATGTATGTATATATGTGGATGTAGATGTGGATGTATAGATGTGAATGGGAAGGTGGATGTGGATGTATGCGAATGTGGACGTAGATGTGATGTATAGATGTGAATGTGGAATGTGGATGTATATATGTATGTGGATGTAGATGTGGGTGTATAGATGTGAATGGGAATGTGGATGTGGATGTATAGATGTGAATGGGAATGTGGATGTGGATGTGGATGTATGTGAATGTGGATGTAGATAAGGATATGGAATGTGAATGTGGATGTATGTATGTATGTGGATGTAGATGTGGATGTATAGATATGAATGGGAACGTGGATGTGGATGTATGTGTGTGGATGTGGATGTATGAATGAGGACGTGATAGTGGATGTATGCATGTGGATGTGGATGTATGGATGTGAAAATGGATGTGTATGTATGAATGTGGATATGGTATGTGGATGTATAAATGAGGATGTGAAAATGGAGGTAAACATGTAGATGTGGATGTATGGATGTGGATGTGGATGTGGATGTGGATGTATGGATGTGGATATGGATGTGTATGTATGAATGTGGATATGGGATGTGGATGTATAAATGAGGATGTAAAAATGGATGTATGCATGTAGATGTGGATGCAGGGATGTGAATGTGAATGTGTATGTGAATTAATGTGTCGCCGATATGAGGAAATGGATGAGAATGAGCACACATTAAATGGAATGTGGAATAAGTAATGTGGACTAAGGAGGGATAATGTGGAAAGATGAGAGTTTGATTTAGAAACTATATTTTGTGACTGTTTGTGAATGACTGTTTTATGTCATGAATGCTGGGGAAGCATATTCGACCATCTTGTGGACTAAGGTCATGAAGACCTAACTGTTAAAGTTGCAACTGCTGCTGACGGAGAGTCAATGGAGGACGTCTCGCGTAGCAAGGTCGACCGAGGTCTTGACCAGCCTCGGTTCGATTTAAATGGTGAGCTTCCGGTAGTACGGTGGATGAGGGACCAAGGAAGCGGCCTATGAGTGAAGCACTAGGTCACCTGCGAAGGATCCTAGAGGGTGCTGACCATACAGTGCTTGGGCTCTGGGTCGGGGCTCTGGGTCGCCGAAGATACCCACACGTGCGTCGTGGAAGATATTGGAACAAGGAGTAAGAGTTGTTTTGTGAAACCGGGCATGGATCTGGTTGATTGACCTTGCTGGTCTTCAATGGATGAGTCCATGGCTCTTTTTATGGATCTGTTGGTTGATCTTGCTGATCTTCAACGAGAGTCCATCTTGATTTTTATAAGTGATTATATTGCCGAGTATTATGGGCTAGGAACTATTGAAAAGGCCCCTGTGTGGACAGGTGGTGAGCGTTCTAGTTGCCAATGATGCCATAGATACTCTGATGAAGGAATGATGGGAAATTATAAATCAACCGGATAAATTGGAAGATTGTGATCAGTGGTACTATGGTTTCATTAAAGGATTGTTTTAAAGTTAGCTGATGCTAAGAAAAGGCAATTTCATATTGGGTGTGTAAGTGGTGTGGCTAGTTTTATGTTTGCATGAACTTCCGGCTAGGGAGCAACTCTTTTCCTTGGTACCCGGGGCAAAACCTAACCAAATTCCAAATTGGATCCCATCACTACAGTGGTTGGGCGGTTGGCTAACCCATGGGATCGGATGGGGTTAGTCTGGACTGATGGATCCGTAAATCGAGACTCAATTTCCGTTATTACGATAGATGAAGTAAGTCCCGGATAGTAATTGTTCTATGGATAGGAATCAACGGCTGTGCCTCTTGATGGGGAAAAAAGCGTTGATCCCAATGATCCAAGTGCAATTTCTTCCTTGATTTGACCCAGTATCTTTATAGGTGCAGTCGGATCAGTTTGATCTATTAATGGTCTTGACTACGTTAGAGTAAAAAGTTATCCTGGAGGAATCGCCCGTGCTTTTCGAATAAGGGAAGTTTTTTCGGGTTCGGTTTTTGAAAAACCGATGGATTAGTCTTTTGTCTGGATATCCGTGGACGAGGCTCCGAGTGTGGGACCCTGCCTCACGCAAGAAGTGCTACTTCCGCTGCTAGTACCCCGAATCCGTTGCGCGGTGGGAACAGGGATCTTACATGGAACTTTTTACAAGAGCCCTAAATAAGAATGTCAAGTCTCTTGTTTTCCTACTTGCATCTTTGTGTTGCATCCTTGCATTGATCACCACTCATCACGCAACACACCTACTCCTAGACTACATTTTTCTCAACCAATATATTCTCATTGCAATAGAAAGGGCCAATATATAGCCATATTAGAAGTGATTGACATCCATGCTTACCTAATCTAAGTGATGCCATGACATCTATGAAAGAAATACCTAGTTTTACACACTTGTATTCCTTTAACTTTGAGATAAATCCCAACAACAAGCTCACCATAATTGTGCTCTAACTACGAGGATCTCTTAATATCTGCACCCAATGGTAGCAGTGTGAAAAAGCCACTTAGATTAAGTGCTTTGAAGATGTAGTTAGTGTGATAGGCATACTAGCGGTAGCCCCAACATTCCTCTATTAAGGTCATGGTCCACATATTTTTGTTTGTAAAGAGATATCAAAATGGCTTTTCTAGACCCATATATCATTGATTTTCATGATGTTCTCATTTAAGAAACATGAACGCACATATTCTTATTGAAAAATCTCAAACAACTCTTAGTGTTTAGATGGTGGTATCTCCACTTGACCACGCATCATATTATCTGGCTCAAACCTTTTGCTCTAAATGGAATAAATAATACAAAAAACAAATTAAGAACCTTTTGTGCTATCCTCAAGCTACACTTGCTTGCTAATACAATATGTGTATGTGTGGCATCCCTTATTACTTTAGATCATTCCATGCACTTAATCAATGCATAGGGGAATTCACAAGCTTGATAGAAATTTGGCAGCATAGATGTACTATGAGTAGAGGTCCAATGCAAGCATACATCTATAAAAATTATGGTAGCATATCACTATAGGAGATGTCTTAAGGCCCACAACATGCATGGCATACCCAACAGAATGTAAATGATAAAGTTTATAAAATTGGAGAAAATGGATGCTTGTGACGCATGGTTGTTCTATAGGCATGGGAGATGGTGAAAGAAGGTGCTCCTCAAAGTTTGCAAGAGACATAATGACATAAGAAAAGGGTAAAAAGTACCTAAAATGTTGTTTGGTCACACAAGATTACATCAACACAATGTTATAACTATGGATCACATCTGTCCCCTTAAAAACTCATCATTTCTGCACCATAGTTTGAACACAACTTTCCCACATGCTTGCAAGGTATCCTATCATGTTTGTTTGAAAAAATGGCCTTCCTATGCTTTGATAATAATGGATCATTTTTGTCTAATGAAAGTGATGATCTTGCAATTTTGATTTGATAGATGTAGTGTAGACCCTTCCCCGAGCTAGCCTATAGGTCTCTAATTTAGTTCTATAATTCTTGGATTGCATCAGTCTAACATTTCTTTGTTTTGATGTTTACCACATAGAGTTGTTGAGTTATTGTTTAGGCGTTGGGTAGCATGCCTATCATGTTGGTTTTGCATATCCTTCATTTCCTTTCCTAAAACAACATACCATATGAGTTTTGTGAGAGTGATGAGATGAAGATAGGACTATGCTTTTGCGCATACATAAGTGTTTAGGTGAGTGTGTGGGTATGTGTGATACATGCTATGCTTTCTTAATTCTTTAATGAATGTGTATGCTAAGAGAGTGTAGACTAGGATAGTGTAGCCTAGAAGGAGTCTAAACTCTTGCTCCTTCATTAGAAGTATAGGCATCTCCTTCACTAGCCATAGCTAATAGTGTTGTCTTGCTCTCCGATTCTTGACACTTATGGGATGTCATCATTCCCTAGCCAGATTACTTGTTACCTAGCATAAAAGATAGGATATGGAAATATTCTTGTGTTGTCTTCTTGTGCATGTAGATATGATGGCCCATAGGAAAGGGCATTTTTGGATACTTAATTACTACCTTGGTATGTATCTTCTTCTCAAAGTCTATGTGTGGGTAGCAGTAATGCATTTGATTACTTTTTAGTGTCCTTCTGAATTTGGACATTAACTCCATGTAGTCCAATTTCTGATAGCACCTTCTCCAATGCACTTATGGCTTCTTTCCTCTCTGCCACATTCTTGATCTTCCAAGCAAAGCTAATGTGGAGATATACCATTTTCTCTGTGATACGACACAAATCATGAAGCGTGCATATATGCACATTGGAAAGAGGAATCTCGAACATTGGTTAAAAGTTCTCATCCAAAATTTGTCTGTTGTTCGGTGGTCATCTCCACCACTCACCCTTATGGAGTCCATGCAGTAAAGGCATGGAGACTTTGCATTGGCCCCTTTGCTGCAATTAAATAAGCACTTGAGAGTCTTTAAATCACCCGCAAGATGCCATTAGACTTGAAATTCCCCCCTTTTCTCTACATGGAGCATCCTGTTTGCATTCATCTATTCTTTGATGAGATTGGGGATATGTGTTTGATGAAATACCCAAAACAAGGATTCATGGTCCTCTTTCTTGATCTCAAATGAACCTAGCCACCAGATGTTCATCTCGTATTGCACACTAAAATACTTTGGATCATCCCTACTGCAATTACAAAGAGCCTTATTCATAAGTGTTATTGTGACGCTTTCCATCTTTTTCTCCTTTGATAATCTCACACTCATCAAGCTTGATGACAAATTGAAGTACACCTCCTACCTCCTCAAATGTAATATCATAGAACTCCACCATTCTCTTTTGCAAGAGATCCATGTCCATGAATATATTGTTGTGTTCGTTGTAGAATATGCTGCCACCTTCTCCCTTAAACTCTCCTATAATGTGGTATAAGTGACCAACATAGTGAAGCTATTCTGTGTTTAATTCCTCCCTATGTCTCCAAAATTTTGTAGGTGTTGGAAGTAGATTTGCTTTAATACCTTTGGCCTCAAGGAGGGATGACACTGACTTCTTGATGGGGTTGTTGCAAGATTAGGGTGTCCAGTTTTTTCCAGTTTATGTTGGACTAGGACAATGGACTAAGATAATGCTTGGAGAGAAAATTTTGGGGGGGCAAGGTACTTCAAATGAGATCAAGCAACTAAAACGAAATCACACATGCACTCAAATTAACCCAATCTAACTTCAATTAGTATAAATTAGTCTAATTAATCAAAATTAATCACAAATATGATAAAATTATTACAAAATGATCTTTATATACTTAGAGTGATCCAAATTTTTTTCCATAGATGCACCATTACAAGTACACTAGTCTCTATAGGTTTTAGATGATTTACATCAAAAATGTAATTTTACAATTAGATTATTAATATTTGTAGGCCTTCTGATAGCTTGGAAGAATTTTGGAAAAGATATCAATAAAAACCCAATCATTGGATTTGCAATTTTAACTAACCACACATTCTACTAGTGTCTCACTATCTACCACTCTTTTGATCTACAAGATTGAGAATTTTAAGTGGTAGTTATTGTGGGTACAAAAAGTGGCATATATTATAACACTTTAAAGACCTTGAAATATTTAAAGAAAATAGACAATATCTTAAAAGTTTCTTAAAAAATCAAGTTAAGGTCTATATTATGTAAAGATATAAGGTCCAAAGTGCGAATCTCATATGAGTTTATGTGTAAAAGATATTAGCATTTTATGGAATTAGTCCAAATTTGGGACATAGTGTATACATTGACTTTGTACCCAAGGAAATGAGGACTTTTTCCTATCAAATGCTTAATTAGATTATGCAATTATATTCCCAACTTTGCATGTGATGTTCCAACAAAAGAACCTGAAAGGAAATTCCTTCATTAATTACGAGAGATTAGCCAACTAAAGCTAAACAAATGCCTATTTTTTTTACTGTTTACAAGGTGCCTGAGTGGACAAAACTGGGTAACTTGATCTTGTAACCACCCGATGGCACTATAACCCTTACGGTGGCTGACTCCACTTGAATCCATGTGGATTGAATATTAGCTGAAACTCTATTGTTGGTTACAAAATCATCCACTGTATCCCATTGAACCACCTTGAACTCCTTCTCTTTTATCATTTCTCTTGCAATTCTTGATGTCACGAATGGTTTTAGTTACTTTGCTGGATTGAGATTCAATTTGGGATCAATATTCTCTTTGTTAGGATGTATGACAATCCTACAAATACAACACTACTCATTACTAACGTAGAGAACATGTAAATCTCAAAGAAGCCCAGCAAATAAAATAATATTAACTGCTAACACAAAAGACATGTTAATGGGATTGCATTCAGTGCAATCTTACCTTATGGCTTGGATTATCTCCTTCAAGCCTCCAGAACCAAGCCTCAATTTCTTGATGTTTTTTAGCTTTCTTTTCCGTATGCGTTGTCCAATGATTGTGTCTTTTTCTCTATATTTGCGGAGGTCACTTCTTAGTTTATTGATTTGACATTCTTGTTCTTCCAATCTAACTTTCTGTGTCTTGCATTCACCAGACAAGCCTAGAAGCTCATTTACTAAGTGTTGTGAATAATGCCTTTCTCTTTCTTGTATGTAACCACTTGACTTGCAATATCCTAGTAACCAATTGACTTGCGATATCCTAGTAAGCCTGTGCAGCCATCACCTGCAAAACGTTAGAGAGTTGTGGGATTTGAAAAGGGAGGATGTGAAGCAGTACAGGGGTTGATAGGATAGATGGAGCCGTCACACCAAAGGTCTATGTGTTGCTTCCCCGAAAACCTCATATGACCTTTAACATCTGATGAGAGCAATAATTGTCCACTTCTGCGTTTTTCAATGGGCGCATATGCACTGTCTAGATCAATGTGCAGATGGTATTTTATCTTAATGCTTTCATGATTGGACTCTTCAATAATAGAATGAGTGTGTACATGGCTATTCTCCATTAGAGTGTTTTAGGAATGAGTGAGTATACTATATGATGCAGAGTGAAAGAATAGGATTGGCTATGGTGAGAGAAGGCTTGTATTTGTCTTTTGAAATTGGAGATGAAGGTTCTAATTCCCTCCAAGCTGTCTTCCGTGCAATAATATCCTCCTAAACTAACCTTATTCTTGCAGTTTCAAATGTATCATTTCAAAGAAGGTTCCAACGAACTTTAAGATGGTTGCCTGGGAGAAAATTTACCTCTCTAGCTCAGAGACTACACTTTTATGACTTTTACATTCTCTTTATTTTAATATTTCAAAATTTTTCCTAGAGAGAGAAAATAAGAATCGACCATTTTCTTACAAGGCCCTACGAATGACCTCCAAAATGTCTTAATGGCTAGCGGTCTACCCACCTCGAGCAGCCCACTCACAATAATCATTGTGAGTAAGCCATTTGAGAAATGGGGCATCAACTTCATTGGGCTAGTAAGTCCTGCGGCTCGAGGAACACAAGCATGCTATATTGTAGCTGGTACATATTATTGCACTAAATGGGAAAATGTAAGGGAATTTAGAAATGCATATGCTAGATCTACAACAAAGTTTATCTATGAAAATATCATCACTCGCTTTGGCTGTCCACTGGAATTAGTTTCTGACAGGGTGACACATTTTCTCAATGAGAATCAGAGAATTGCTAAAAGGATTCATGGTGGTTCACCAAAAATCCACTCCCTATTACCCTTAGGTAAATGGGCAAGCTTAGAGCACAAAAAAAACTTTAATCCACACTCTTATTAAAATAGTAGTAGAGTCTTGGAATGATTGGGAGAATAAATTGACTACAGTATTATGGGCCTACAAGACATCATATAAGGTAGCAACATGGTGAACTCCATTTTGGTTAATCATGCCAAGGGAATTTATGGTGCCCAGTCTTTGTATCACAATCAAGGAGCATTATGGGTCTAGAAGAAATCATGCCAAGGGAGTTTCTGGTGCCCAGTCTTTGTATCACAATCAAGGAGTAGTGGAAGGAGTCTCAATAGGGGTGGACTGCTTATAACAGAGCTGGGGAAGTTGGATGAAACTTGGTTCCTTGCTCTCAAGGCAATGATAGTGGATAAATGCTGCGCAAATAATGGTTTGACAACCAACTAGTCTTAAAAGGAGATAAATTACAGGTGTTAGATTTGGTGCTACTCTATGATGTCAAGATCCACAAGCAGAAACTTAAATTTAGCACTATGGGTCCTTTTAGAGTAATAGAGATTATGCACGGTGCAGTTGGAAACCTTAGAATGTGTGGAGTTCAAAACATTCATTAATGGGAGCAGGGTACGTAAGTATTATGGTCCAATCACGTACGAAGCCCTTCAAGCCAAGCATGCTAAGGCAACAACAAAAAAAACCCACGAACAAATTAAGTAGAAAGTCCAGCAGGAAGCAAAGGACATAGCTACTAAAGCTAAGCAATGACGGGGTCAAGTGATTGTAAACCTGATGGATATCTATGCTATATTCAGGAATCGTAAGTCACAGATGAATCCTTGTGAACTTTCATTCAATTACACTAAATGAAACCCCATATCATTTCAAAACTTGTCCAAAGGTTCTCTGGGGATGGGGATTCGATCCAACATGTAAAGATTTTTGACTCCACATGTGAAACCTGCGGACCGGTCAGTGATGTGACAATGATACAAGCCTTCTCACTAACCTTGGAAGGAAAAGCTCATCAGTGGTTCTGAACCCTTAAGCCTGAGGATAAAGTTAACTTCACAACGCTAAAGAATGTTTTTGTGCCCAGTTTTGTCCAAAGTGGTGACAAATGGAGCTCTGTGGCATAATTACATAATTACATAATATCAAACAAAAGGAAGATGAGTCGATGAGAGACTATGTTTCTAATCTAAAGCACTTAAATTCAAGGTGCAAACTTCGAGAAAGGTTAACTGATGATCAATTGTTGTTGCCTTGTTTCCAGAGGGGGGTTAGAGACCACAAAATGCATGATTACCTGGTACTAGCCCGACTTGCTACTCTTGATGCATGTTGAAAACTGGCAATCGAATATGAAGATAATATGTTAGAATTGCCACAACCAGAAGATGTTAAAACATCTTCAGCAACTACGACTTCGCGTGTCTCGAGCCACTAAGAAATTGGAACACTCAAAGCAAGCAAGTCAAAAACATGATGGTGGATGAACTCAGTAATGCCATGTTAGAGAAATTGAAAGTCAAGGAGGGAAGAGAAACATCTAGGCATGGGCATAATCACCTTTACCCCCACAGAGCACAGAATTGGTATGGTGCTCTATGTGCAGATTAAATCACACCACCACCAAGTGTCCACAAGTAAGAGCAAGGCCACTACTCTATTGTGCTCACTGTGTACAATTAGGAAATCATGCACTTCATTGTGTAGACATCCAAGGTTTCAAAATGTTGCACAACTACCAGCACTTAGAGCCCCATTGGCTTTATTGGTGCCACCTATACAGATCACCGCTACTGCTGGACAACCCAACTTCTCTTACTTACCTAGGGGGATGTTTCGGGTATAAGATGCTTCACCTTTGCCGCTACCAATTCTACCACCACAACCACCATAGGCTAAGATCAATCAAGTATTGATCGAAGAGCCGTTAGAAGATGTCGACATGGTGTAGGAAATAGAACTTAGCAGAGAGTACTACAAGGAAACGACTGAGGTTATGCCAGAATACTACGTCCTGCAGAATAACACGCCAGTACCTGTGTTTCAAACCATGATGGTACAATGGAAGGGCAAGGACATGAACACAAATCTGAGAAGAGGACCATTATAATGCTTTGAAGACCGTATTAGGTAAAGTGGGAAAAATCCCATTATTCCCACATTGAAAAATTTAATGCATTTAATCTAGAATCTACCTTTTTCAACCTATAAAAAAATTAAAAATGGTTTGCTTTATCAAGTGATGCTAGATCGAACCTAGCTTGATCTTAGAAATAGAAAGGTTTCAAGACTTTTTAGATCCACCACTTGTAAATTTTACAATTGAAGAGGATTTTTAGATCCACCACTTGGCCATTCTACAGTCCATAAGAACCCAAGATCAGATTCTACCATTTGGTCAATCTAGACTCCCAATTAAAAACAATGGTACAAGAGATTGTATATTGTCAATGAGAGTCCCCTTAGAGTAGGATGCACTCTTCAATTTAAGACTTCATTGTAATGAACAAGACTAAATGACTCCAAGAATTTTAAAAATTGACATGGTGAAGGTATCCTTATATACACAACCACTACAAATTAACATTATTAAGGATAGAAAGAGTCTCCTTGGAGTAGGATGCACTTTGTCAAAATTACGATTATAAGATTTCATTTTGATGAAGCTTATTCTACTAAAGAAATAATAAAACTTTTGCATTAACAACCAAAAGATAAAAGGATAAAAGGAGTCCCCTTAAGTAGGATGCACCTTGTGGATGCATAAGAGGAGTCCCCTTAAAGTAGGATGCACCTTTGTGGATGCATAAGAGGAGTCTCCTTAGACTAGGATGCACTCCATCTATGAATTTATTTATTATGTTTCGGATTCTCGAAAAAGATGCACGAGCGTGGTAAATGGCAGAAATTTCCAATAGTGGCCCAAACGGCGCCGAAGAGGCATGAAATTCAAATCATGCATGGACAAATGTGTGGCAAAGCAACCCGGATCTTTCTTGTAGTGTTCAGATGTGATTCGGACTCATTTCGGACCCGAAACTCTGTTTTGGCGATTTTGCACTATCTTCGCCCAAGACCCAACTTTGACACGCTAGGAGAGCTGATCGCGATGCCCAAATCCATGCACAGAGTGATGTGGACATAGAGAAACTTCCCTACCACAAGTCTGTGTGGTCCATTGTCTGATGGGGTCCCAGATCCTCAACTTCTAACTATCCGAATCCGGGTTCTCGAAAAAGATGCACGAGCATGCCAAATGGCAAAAATTTCCAATCGTGGCCCAAACGGCGCCGAAGAGTCATGAAAATCGAATCATGCATGGGCAAGCAACCCGGATCTTTCTTGTTGTGTTCAGATGCGATTTGGACTCATTTCGGATCCGAAACTCTGTTATGGCAATTTTGCACTATCTTCGCCCCGGGACCCAACTTTGACGCGCTAGGAGAAGTGATTGCGATGCTCAAATCCATGCACGGAGTAATGTGGACATAGAGCAACTTCCCTAGCACAAGTCCGTGTGGTCCGTTCTCTGATGGGGTCCTGGATCCTCAACTTCTAACTGTCCGAATCCGGGTTCTCGAAAAAGATGCACGAGCATGGTAAATGGCGGAAATTTCCAACAGTGGTCCAAACGACGCCGAAGAGGCATGAAATTCGAATCATGCATGGAAAAATGTGTGGTAAGAAACCCGGATCTTTCTTGTTGTGTTCAGATGCAATTTGGACTCATTTCGGATCCAAAACCTTGTTATGGCGATTTTGCACTATCTTTGTCGAGAAGTGATTGCGATGCCCAAATCCATGCACGGAGTGATGTGGACATAGAGAAACTTCCCTAGCACAAGTCCGTGTGGTCCGTTCTCTGATGGGGTCCTGGATTCTCAACTTCTAACTCTTCGAATCCGAGTTCTTGAAAAAGATGCACGAGCGTGCCAAATGGTGAAAATTTTCAACTGGGCCCAAATGGCACTGAAGAGGCATGAAATTTGAATCATGCATGGACAAATGTGTGGCAAGCAACCCAGTCTAGCTGTGTACCATGCAGATCAATAAAACCAATTACTCTAAGAAGAGACCTACTTCACATGAGGAGAACCAAGGAACTACAATTGCATTCGATCTAGCTCTACCATGTGGTGGAGCTAGAATGCATCGATCTAGCTGTGTACCATGCAGATCAACAAAATCAATTACTCCAAGAAGAGATCTACTTCACATGACAAGAACCAAGAAGCTCGAATTGCATTTGATCTAGCTCTACCACATGGTAGAGTTGTATCCAACCTAAAACACATCGTAGAGCTAGACTGCTTTGAGGTTTAGCTCTGCCATGTGGTGGATCTAGAATTGCATTTGACGTCTAGCTCTACCATGTGGTAGAGCTAGACTGCTTTGAGGCTCTACCATGTGGTGGAGCTAGAAATTTCCAACAATGGCACAAACGGCACCGAAGAGGCATGAAATTCGAATCATGCAAGGAAAAATGTGTGGCAAGAAACCCGGTTCTTTCTTGTTGTATTTAGATGCGATTCAGACTCATTTCGGATCCGAAACTCTATTATGACGATTTTGCACTATCTTCGCCGTGGGACCCAACTTTGACGCGCTGGGAGAAGTGATTGTGATGCCCAAATCCATGCACGGAGTGATGTGGACATAGAGCAACTTCCCAAGCACAAGTCCGTGTGGTTCGTTTCTCTCATGGGGTCTCGGATCCTCAACTTCTAACTGTCCGAATCCGGGTTCTCCAAAAAGATGCACGAGCGTGGCAAATGGCAAAAATTTCCAACAGTGGCCCAAACGGTGCCGAAGAGGAATGAAATTCAAATCATGCATGGACAAATGTGTGGCAAGAAACCCGGATCTTTCTTGTTCTGTTCAAATGTGATTTAGACTCATTTCGGATCCGAAACTCTGTTATGGCGATTTTGCACTATCTTCACCAGGACCCAACTTTGACGCGCTGGGAGAACTGATTGCGATGCCCAAATCCATGCACAGAGTGGTGTGGACATATAGCAACTACTCTAGCATAAGTTCGTGTGGTCCATTCTCTGATGGGGTCCCAGATCCTCAACTTCTAACTATCCAAATCCGGGTTCTCGAAAAAGATGCACGAGCATGGTAAATGGCGAAAATTTTCAACCGTGGCCCAAACCGTGCTGAAGAGGCTTGAAATTCAAATCATGCATGGACAAATGTGTGCAATCAACCCGGACCTTTCTTGTTGTGTTCAGATGCGATTCGGACTCATTTGGGATCCGAAACTCTGTTTTGGCGATTTTGCACTATCTTCGCTCTGGGACCCAACTTTGACGCGCTGGGAGAAGTGATTGCAATGCCCAAATCCATGCACGGAGTGATGTGCACATAGAGAAACTTCCCTAGCAAAAGTCCATGTGGTCCGTTCTCTGATGGGGTCCTGGATCCTCAACTTCTAACTGTCCAAATCCGGGTTCTCGAAAAAGATGCACGAGCGTGGTAAATAGCAGAAATTCCAACAGTGGCCCAAACGGTGTCGCGAAGAGGCATGAAATTCGAATCATACATGGACAAATGTGTGGCAAGAAACCCAGATCTTTCTTGTTGTGTTAAGATGCGATTCGGACTCATTTTGGATCCAAAACTCTGTTATGGCGATTTTGCACTATCTTCGCCGCCAGGACCCAAGTTTGACGCATTGGGAGAATTGATTGTGATGCCCAAATCCATGCACGGAGTGATGTGGACATAGAGCAACTTCCCTAGCATAAGTCGGTGTGGTCTGTTCTCTGATGGGGTCCCGGATCCTCAACTTCTAACTGTCCGAATCCGGATTCTCGAAAAAGATGCACGAGCGTGGTAAATGACGAAAATTTCCAACCGTGGCCCAAACGGCACCGAAGAGACATGAAATTTGAATCAAGCATGGAAAAATGTGTGGCAAGAAACCCGGATCTTTCTTGTAGTGTTCAGATGCGATTCGGACTCATTTCGGACCCGAAACTCTATTATGGCGATTTTGCACTATCTTTGTCGGGACTCAACTTTGACGTGCTGGGAGAACTGATTGCGATGCCCAAATCCATGCACGGAGTGATGTGGACATAGAGAAACTTCCCTAGCACAAGTCCATGTGGTTCGTTCTCTGATGGGGTCCTGGATCCTCAACTTCTAACTGTCCGAATCCGAGCTCTCGAAAAAGATGCCGAGCGTGCTAAATGGTGGAAATTTTCAACCGTGGCACAAATGGCGCCAAAGAGGCATGAAAATCAAATCATGCATGGATAAATGTGTGGCAAGCAACCCGGATCTTTCTTGTTGTGTTCAGATACGATTCGGACTCATTTCGGATCCGAAACTCTGTTATGGCGATTTTGCACTATCAACGTCGGGACCCAAGTTTGACGCGCTAGGAGAAGTGATTGCGATGCCCAAATCAATGCACGGAGTGATGTGGACATAGAGCAACTTCCCTAGCACAAGTCCATGTGGTCCGTTCTCTGATGGGATCCCGGATCCTCAACTTCTAACTTTCCGAATTTGGGTTCTCGAAAAAGATGCACGAGCGTGATAAATGGCAGAAATTTTCCACAGTGGCCAAAACGGCACCGAAGAGGCATGAAATTTGAATCATGCATGGACAAATGTGTGGCAAGCAACACGGATCTTTCTTGTTGTGTTCACATGCGATTTGGACTCATTTCGGATCCGAAACTTTGTTATCGGCAATTTTGCACTATCAACACCGGGACCCAACTTTGATGCGCTGGGAGAAGTGATTGCGATGCCCAAATCCATGAACAGAGGGATGTGGACATAGAGCAACTTCCCTAGCATAAACTTTTACCATTTAAATATTTTTCATAGATAAAATAAATTTATCTAAAATTCATCCTTGAATTTAAATAAAATACCCATTATGCTAGAAATTACACTTTCCTCAAATTCCAATATGGTGTGAATTCGTCTTTCATCATTTAAACTTATCTATGCAAAAAGATAAATTTAACTAAAATCCTTCTTTAATTTTTAAATAAAATATACATTATTTTAGCATTCCAATTTTTCTCTTACTTCATTGGAATACATGGATTTCCATTGTCATGGGGGATTACTCTTTTAACATAAAAATGAATTACTAGAAATTTCTCTTTTTCCTAATTAACTATTTATGCATAAACATAAAAATTAAATTCTCCATGATTGTAATGAGAATCATTCAATTAATCTATGATGATTAATCCTAGAATATGGTAGGAAGTCCTCTTTTCATATTATGAATGAAAATGATTTATATTTTAATTTTTCAGAAATTTTACCATAGCTTTGTTGCTATTACTGATAATTCTTAATAATTTTGAAAACATAAAGTTTAGTAATATCATATGATAGAATAACCATTAATTGGATCAATATCCAATTATGGACTTGATTCCTAATTTTTCCATGAATTAAATAGCATAAAAGCATTAAAAAGCCACTTATTTGGCCTCAATTTGACAAGCATAGAAATTACTTTTAGATTAGAGAATTGCTTCATGAGAAGCTTCATTTGAATATAGAATGGGTCATAGGAATGACCATTCTTTGGGGGAGAGAGAAACATGCTTTAAAAAAATAATTTAATTTAATAAATGAAAATTTATGTGTTTTATTACTACAATTTATTAAAGAACTTCAATTGTATTAAAAAGCCATTCAATTGAATGCTTCTCAAGCTTGAGAGGGGTTAAGAGAGAACATTTGGAGATTAAAAAAAAGACCATAAACCACACTTCAGCTCTTAGATTGCTTGATTCTTTGATCAATGTAGAGGCCAACCAATCAATTGGTTTGGTATTTTGATGAAGAGTCCAAGGAAGATTGAAGAGAGAGAGAGACTCCAATCTCTCCAATTTGTAGAGGATTTTTAGAGGATAATAGAAAATATCAATATTTAAGTATAATACTGGCATGGTATAGTTCTCATATTTTTTTACAAAGGGCTAAGGATCTATTTATAGGTGAGGGAGGCCTCTAACCAAGTCCAACTAGTTTCTAGGATTTTCTAAGTTCAGTTTGGTTGAATTTGGATAAGATTTGGCTTCCTTTTCCTAGAATATGGTAGGAAGTCCTCTTTTCATATTATGAATGAAAATGATTTATGTGTTAATTTTTCAGAAATTTTGCCATAGCTTCATTGCTATCATGCATGATTCGAATTTCATGCCTCTTTGGCGCCGTTTGGGCCACTGTTGGAAATTTCTGCCATTTACCACGCTCGTGCATCTTTTTCGAGAACCAAGATTCGGATAGTTAGAAGTTGATGATCCGGGACCCCATCAGAGAACCGACCACATGGACTTGTGTTAGGGAAGTTGCTCTATGTCCACATCACTACGTGCATGGATTTGGGCATCGCAATCACTTCTACTAACGCGTCAAAGTTAGGTCCCGGCGAAGACAGTGCAAAATCACCATAACAGAGTTTCGGATCCGAAATGAGTCCGAATCGCATCTGAACACACCAAGAAAGATCCGGGTTGCTTGCCACACATTTGTCCATGCATGATTCGATTTTCATGCCTCTTCGGCGCCATTTGGGAAACGGTTGGAAATTTCTGCCATTTGGCACGCTCGTGCATCTTTTTCGAGAAACGCGGATTCGGACAGTTAGAAGTTGAGGATCTGGGATCCCATCAGAGAACGGACCACACGGACTTGTGCTAGGGAAGTTTCTCTATGTCCACATCACTCCGTGCATGGATTTGGGCATCGCAATCAGTTTTCCCAGTGCGTCAAAGTTGGGTCTCGGGCGGCGAAGATAGTGCAAAATCGCCATAACAAAGTTTCGGGTCCGAAATGAGTCCGAATCGCATCTAAACACAACAAGAAAGATCCGGGTTGCTTGCCACACATTTTTCCATGCATGATTCGAATTTCATGCCTCTTCGGCGCTGTTTGGGTCACTGTTGGAAATTTCTGCCATTTACCACGCTCGTGCATCTTTTTCGAGAACCCGCATTCGGACAGTTAGAAGTTAAGGATCCGGGACCCCATCAGAGAACAGACCACATGGACTTGTGCTAGGGAAGTTGCTCTATGTCCACATCACTCCGTTCATGGATTTGGACATCGCAATCACTTCTCCCAGTGCGTCAAAGTTGGGTCCCGGCATTGATAGTGCAAAATCGCCATAACAGAGCTTCGGATCCGAAATGAGTCTGAATCGCATCTGAACACAACAAGAAAGAGCCGGGTTTCTTGCCACACATTTGTCCATGCATGATTTGAATTTCATTGAATTTCATGCCTCTTCAGTGCCGTTTGCACCACTGTGGAAAATTTTTGCCATTTACCACGCTCGTGCATCTTTTTCGAGAACTCGGATTCGGAAAGTTAGAAGTTGAGGATCCCGGACCCCATCAGAGAATGGACCACACGGACTTGTGCTTGGGAAGTTCCTCTATGTCCACATCACTCCGTGCATCGATTTGGGCATCGCAATCACTTCTCCCAGCACGTCAAAGTTGGGTCCTGGTGTTGATAGTGCAAAATCGCCATAACAGAGTTTCGGATCTGAAATGAGTCCGAATCATATCTGAACACAACAAGAAAGATCCGAGTTGCTTGCCACATATTTTTCCATGCATGATTTGATTTTCATGCCTCTTCAGCGCCGTTTACGCCACGGTTGGAAATTTATGCGATTTAGCACGCTCGTGCATCTTTTTCGAGAACTCGGATTTGGACAGTTGGAAGTTGAGGATCGGGACCCCATCAGAGAACAGACCACTCGGACTTGTGCTAGGGAAGTTGCTCTATGTCCACATCACTCCGTGCATGGATTTGGGCATCGCAATCAGTTCTCCCAGCACGTCAAAGCTGGGTCCCGGACGAAGATAGTGCAAAATTGCCATAACAGAGTTTCGGGTCCGAAATGAGTCCGAATCGCATCTGAACACTACAAGAAAGATCGGAGTTGCTTGCCACACATTTGTCCATGCATGATTCAAATTTCATGCCTCTTCGGCGCGCCGTTTGGGCCACTGTGGGAAATTTCTGTCATTTACCACACTCGTGCATCTTTTTCGAGAATCCAGATTCGGACAGTTAGAAGTTAAGGATATGGGACCCCATCAGAGAACAGACCACACGGACTTATGCTAGGGAAGTTGCTCTATGTCCATATCACTGCGTGCATGGATTTGGGCATCGCAATCAGTTCTCCCAGCGCGTCAAAGTTGGGTCTCGATGAAGATAGTGCAAAATTGCCATAACAGAGTTTCGGGTCCGAACTGAGCCCGAATCGCATCTGAACACAACAAGAAAGATCCGGGTTGCTTGCCACACATTTTTCCATGCATGATTCAAATTTCATGCCTCTTCGGCGCCGTTTGGGCCACTGTTGGAAATTTCTGCCATTTACCATGCTCGTGCATCTTTTTCAAGAACCCGCATTCGGACACTTAGAAGTTAAGGATCCGGGACCCCATCAGAGAACGGACCACACGGACATTTGGAATTCCATCATTTAGATGGGAAAGAGAAACTCCTAGCATATTGAAATTAATGGGTATTTTATTTAAATTCAAAGATAAATTTTAGATAAATTTTTTAAATCTATTATAAATATTTAAATGGTAAAAGAGGAATTCCTATGACATTTGTAATTCCATCATTTAGATGGGAAAAGAGAAATTCCTAGCATATTAAAATTAATGGGTATTTTATTTAAATTCAAAGATGAATTTTAGATAAATTTATTTTATCTATGAGAAATATTTAAATGGTAAAACAGGAATTCCTATGACATTTGGAATTCCATCATTTAGATGGGAAAAGAGAAATTCCTAGCATATTAAATTAATGGGTATTTTATTATGAGAAATATTGATGATAAAAGAGAAATTCCCATGACATTGGAATGCAAATAATTAAATGCAAAAAAGAGGAATTCCCATGGTATTTGAGATCCAAGAAATTAAATGGAAAGAAGAGAAATTTTTAGTATAATTCAATTTATGATTATTTATCAAAAGTGGAAATATATGTAGAATTGATTTCTATAAATCCCATGAATTCTTTTATTTAAAAGAGGAATATTGAATATACTTCAATTGAGGAATTGAGAAGGAATATAGAAATAGTCATTCGAGAAAAGGAACCTTTAATTAGGCCAAGCAATTGGTAGAAATTTAGAAAAAGTCCCATTATCGGAATCAAACTAGAAAAAGCTACTAAATGGGAATAGCATGTGAAATGGATGTGATAAGATGAAAATAGAATGTGATAAGATGTAAATGAGATGCGATAAGATGTGTATGAGATGTGATAGGATGTGAATGGATGTGGATGTGTATGTGGAAGAATGAATGTGGATGTGTATGTGGAAGAATGGATGTGGATGTGTATGTGGAAGAATAGATGTGGATGTGTGTGTGAAAGAATGGATGTGGATGTGTATGTGAAAGAATGGATGTGGATGTGGGGTTTGATTTTTTTGCAAGCTTTATTTGGCGAGCTTTTTGGAGATAAGATACTTTTATGCGAGCTTGTAAGAAAAATGATACATTTTGGTGAGCTTTTATATAGTAAGTATTTATGAAAGAGAAAAAAATACATTCACATACATACATACATACATACATACATGCATATTCTCAAACATACCTACCTACCTACCTACCCACCTACCTACCTACCTACCTACCTTCCTACATATATACACACATGTGTATAATACATACATACATGCATGCATGCATACTCCCAAACATATAAATGCATGCATACATACATACCTACATACCTACCTACCTACCTTCCTACATATAAACACACATTTTATGTCAAAGAAACTTAAATATAGGCACAAACATACCTATCTATGTACCTTTCTTCCAATACATACAATTTATGACAAGGATTAATAAACTTTTCTTGCATACTCAAAGACCAATATTTATTTCAACACAAGTAAAAACAAGTATACCCGGTTCATATTTTCTTACAAAAAGATTGAGTTCACATTTCCTTATAAGAAGATATATGGTTGGTACAACTCCTTTACCATAGCATCGCAAGCTACCTACAATAAGACTTCAGAGTACGTGACAGTATACTCCATCCCAAAGCAAGACAAAAATATTGGATTCAAATTTTCTTACAAAAAGATTGACTTCACATTTCCTTTACAAGCTTAAGTAGCCACAAACATGAGAGGCTTGATTAAAGCTTAAGTATAGGCACAAACATCCTTACTTCGAGGACGTGATAGTATATTGCCCACATCCTCTCGTGATAGTGTCGGTTGATGCATTACCATATCCTCATTCTTATGTAATCCCAAAACTCGCAACAAGAAGACAAAATAGATATACTTACATGCAATGTAAGACTTTCCTCTAGATTGTCTTTGCATGAAATATGGACATGTACACCAAGGTTGTACCTTGATGTGTATAAAATAGTCCTCTCCACTCTCACATGCCAAATGAAAAATAGAGTAGGGAGATGGCTACATTGCACTCTCATTAAGGACTGTCGGTCACTGTCATGGCCTCGGCACTACCAATCCTCTTTTCTGCTTCTTTGGGAATCCAATGCTGCCACTTGGTTGATCTCTTTGTATTCTGTGTAGCATCATGTGGCCTCTTGTCACTTTCTTTGTTGCCAGCTGCTTGTGTGGACGTTTCTCCCACCCCTGACACAAAAGGTTCTTCATGAGTAACATCTAACTTGAACCCTGCCTTTACTAATTTCTCTACCTCTTGGCTGGTTATGTTGGTCCCAACATCCACTTTCCACATATCTGGGTATGATGGCTTGTATATTATGTTGGTCCCAACATACACTTTCCACATATCTGGGTATGATGGCTTGTATATTATGTTTGGATCTACATGCCATGTGTGCGAAACATCTGAAGGACAAAACCACATCATTTGAGCCTTTGGCCCTCCCGGACCAGGATGTCGTCGCTCTGAGTAGAAGCTAGGGGCAACAACTCTAATAGAGCTTCCCTGTATGTATGAATTTCACTTAAGTCCTCCATTAATACCTCCCAAACATTTGACTTTTGAGTTCAATGGGGTTAGTCTAATGTCCCACATTGTGCGTCCACCAATGGCCTCTTCCTTTACATGCATTTGTCCTCTGCTCATTGTGCCATAATGTTGTTTAGGCTCTTCATGTCCTACATCTTTGTTTCCTTTAGTCATTGGACTTTTTGGTCCTCCCCTTGAAGCGTGACTTGCTTCACTGTTCGTTCTAGATCTATCTTATTAAGAGACTAAGGTTGAGTAGAAGGGTGAGAGAAGGGTGTGAGTGTGAATGGACTTGAGGTCCACTTGCTCACCTATTTAAAGGTGAGGCCATGAGGCATTTTGTATGAGAGTAAGGCCTAGTTGTATGTATAAGCAACTTAAGCAAGATATTATTCTTGTATTTTGTGAGTCTCTCCACTCCACACACGATCTAGCATGAGCACCACGTTTTCTCATCATGGTATCTAGAGCCTAGGTGATTTGAACCACTTGTGGTGTAGATTAGGTCAAAAATATCCACTTTTCTCTTATCTTTCTTGTGTGGAGCTCAACCCTTTCATGGTGGAGGAGCTACAGCAGCTGGTAGAGACAACTTCTCATGGAGATCTTAACTAAGGAAATGAAGAGAAACTTTGGGGGGATGATTTTGTACAGTCAATTGCTTCGATTAATCCAGCGCTGCTGCAACATTTGCGTCTGAGTGCGCCGTCTGCTATTTACTGCTTCGCCCTAGTCGTACAGCCATAGCCCGCCCATAAGCCACCATTAGGCAAGGGGCCTTAGGGCTATGGTAGCCCATGGAGTGGACACCCTACAACTCTGACTAGAGCTCCAAACGTCCACGATAGCGCCGGCAATCAGCAAAAGTTCAGGCGCCATTCTTCTCTTTCACTCTCAAGCTTTCCATTAAAGCTTGTTTTTGGGTTTTTCTTGCTCAATCATCACTCCCTTGCTTTAATCACTAAAATGGTGGTGTGAATGCTTAGTTCCTAAGTTCCTCTCTTGTTTTTGAAGAGTTCTCATTCATATGAGGCAGCCATAAACCTCATGCCTGTCAAGCTTCAACATCAACATCAATTTTTAAGCTTTCAAAGTGATTCAAAGTGTGCTTTTAAGCACTAATTGTGTTATTTAACACTAATTACTCTATTAATCCAGCAAAGGGAAAGTGTTCTTAAAGAAAGATAAAGTGAAAGAGAAAGACAGGAGGATGAGCAGGATGAGGGAGTGAAAGAGAAGGAGAAGTATGAGTAGGATGAAGAGAAAAAGAAAGAGAAGGATTTGGAGGAGAAGAATCAAGATGAGAAAGAGAAGGATCTAGAGGAGGAGAAGAATCAAGATGAGAAAGAGAAGGATGAGGAGCTAACAAATATTTTAGAGGAAGAGCAAGAGAAGGATGAGGTAGCGAAGAACGAGGAGAAAGAGAAGAATCAGGAGGAGGAGAATCAAGATGAGAAAGAGAAGGATGTGGAGGAGGAGAAGGATGAAGAGCAAGAGAAAGATGAGGTAGGGAAGAATGAGGAGAAAGAGAAGGGGATAGATATTGAAATGCAGGATGGGGAGGAGATTAAAGATACAAATATGTAGGATGATGTAGATTAAAGATACAAATATGTAGGATGTAAATGAGGGGATCAAGGGCTCCTCCCCAGCCAATATTAATGCTAACAAAACTAATGTAAGCCTACTGTGACCCCACATAATAGATTTTTGAATGACTAAAGCCCATGCACTCTTTTTGAGTTAGTAAAACATCTCTACTATTTTTGAAAGTAAACAATTGTGATCTTTTTGATAACACTAATTACTAAAGGCTGGTTTTTACATCATATGGATGTAAAAAATGTGTTCTTGCATGGGTGACTTGCAAGAAGAGATGTATATGGATCAACCACCAGGTTTTGAGGATACAGTCACCTAGAGTATGTATGTAAGCTTCATAAGGCCTTGTATGGGCTGAAGCTAGCTCCACGAGCATGGCATTACAAGATTGCTGAGTATCTTATCACTATTGGTTTTCATATGGTAGATGCAGATCACTCTTTGTATGTACGCAAGAGTGATAAGGGCATCTTAACAATTAGATCTGGTTTTTCTAGATAAGGCTTTTCCCAATTTTCCCAACAACATTTTGTGATGATACTAACCCTTGTCCCACCATCCAGGATAGTGAGTGCCTGGTACCCATTATGATGAATCGGGATTGTAGCATTTGTGTCGTTGCTTTCGTAGTAGTGTCCATGACTCGAATTTTCCTTGTATGCCTCAAGGTCTAGTCTGCCAAAGGTGGCAAAGCCTCATCTATAGTATTGGCTGGCTTCAGTCTGCATCTACCCATTCCTTTACATCTGTCCATAGGGTTGGTGAATTGCGTAACAGTTGGACAGCACAGCCACCCCGCGAGACTCCCTATGTCCTTGGGTTCTTTGGAGATAGAAGGTTCCTCCCATGTATGTGTCTCGTATTCCTCCATAGGGGGGAAGGAATGCATGGACTCCCCATTTTCCTCATACATTGTGGTCAATGTGTTTGCTTGGGAATCCTCTTCTGTTTCTTTCAAAATTGGGGTGGGGACGTCCAATTCCATATCCCCCAGGTTGGCTCGTTTCATGCATAAATTGTATCCCTGACGTGGCTGGCTCTCAGCTTGGGCTCTCAGCTAGCTTCATGAAGCCATTGGCACTCTTCCACTAAGGCCCTAGCGTCTTTGAGCTTCTTTATTTCCTCCTCGGCATTGGGCTATTCACTGACCCACTTAGGAGTTGTTGGTTGCTCCCTTTGCTTTCCTGGTGGTTTGAACCTTTGTGAGATTGATCCCTTTATCCCCCTCTTCAATTAGATTGGGTGGATCCGGTGTCTATTGTATCTTATTTGGATCCATCTTGGATTGTTGATCTTGTGTCACCCTTACCCACTTTTTTCACTCTCCTCCCCCTACGCGGCGGCGGCCAGTTTTGGAATTAATATGGTTAAAATTATGATTTAAATTCATAATTTGATTTTAAGAATAAAAGAGGAACTACGATCATATTTCCATTACAAGTTTTTATTCTTTAGAAAAATTTGAGAATTATCACTAATAGCAGCGAATCTATGAGAAAATGTTTAAAAAATAATATATGTCTTTTTTTATGGATAATGCTAAAAGAGGAACTCCTACCATATTCTAGGATTGGACAGCTTATGCAAAAAGAATGATTTTCATCGTATTCATGAGATATAATTTTTTAATAATTATGCTTAATTAATTGATTAAGAGAAAAGAGTAATTTTTGGTAAATTTATTTTATGCAAAAAGAGGAATTCCCATGATAATTGAGATCCAAGAAATTAAATGGTAAAAGAGAAATTTCTGGCATATTTCAAATTATGAGTATTTATCAAAGAAAGTGAAATTTTGAGCATTATTAATTTTATTGGGAAATATGGGTCGAATTGATTTTTGTATCCCATGAATCTTTTACTCAAAAAGAAGAATATTGAATATATTTCACTTGAGAAATTTGAGAAAGAATATGAAAATATCCATCGAGAAAAAGTACCTTTAGCTAGGCCAAGCAATTGGCAATCCCATCGGTATCGAAGTAGAAAACCGTACTAAAAGTGGATGTGATAAGATGTGAATGTGATGTGATAAAATGTGAATGTGGTGTGAGGAGATGTGAGTGATGTGAGTGGATGTGATGTGATGTAAATGGATGTGGATGTGAATGTGAATGTGATGTGAGTGGATGTGATGTGATGTAAATGGATGTGGATGTGAATGTGAATCTGAATGTGATAAGATGTGAATGTGATGTAAATGGATGTGGATGTGATAAGATGTGAATGTGATGTAAATGGATGTGGATGTGATAAGATGTGAATGTGATGTAAATGGATGTGGATGTGAATGTGATGTGATAAGATGTGAATGTGACGTGAGGAGATGTGAGTGGATGTGATGAGATGTGATACGATGTAAATGGATGTGGATGTGATGAGACGCGAGTGGATGTGATGAGATGTGATACGATGTAAATGGATGTGGATGTGATGAGATGTGAGTGGATGTGATGAGATGTGATACGATGTAAATGGATGTGGATGTGAATGTGAGAATGAGATGTAAAGTGATAGATGTGCATGTGAATGAATGGATGGATGTGGATAGATGTGCATGTGAATGGATGGATGAATGTGGATAGATGTGCATGTGAATGGATGGATGGATGTGGATAGATGTGAATGTGAATAAATGGATGGATGTGGATGGATGTGAATGTGAATAAATGGATGGATGTGGATGGATGTGATGAGATGTGAATGGATGTGATGAGATATGGATAGATGTGGATGTGATGTAATGTGGATGGAATGAATGTGATGTGATATGGATGGAATGAATGAATGTGATGTGATAAGAATAGATGTGGATGGAATGTATATGATGTGATGTGGATGCAATGAATGTGATGGATGTGAATGGGTGTGATGGATGTGAATGGATGTGATGAGATGTGAATGGATGTGAATGTGATATGATGATATCTGAATGGATGTGATGTAATGTGATGTGAATAGATGTGAATAGGATCTAGGTAGATGTGAATGGATGAGATGTGATGTGGATGGATATGATGTGATGTGATGTGGGGATCGGGGTAGATGTGAGTGGATGAGATGTGATGTGATGTGATGTGGATATGGGTAGATGTGAATGGATGAGATGTGATGAGGATGGATGTGATGTGAGTGGATGAGATGTGATGTGATGTGATGTGGATATGGGTAGATGTGAATGGATGAGATGTGATGTGATGTGATGAGGATGGATGTGACGTGATTTGATGAGGATCTTAATAGATGTAATTGGATGTGATGTGATGAGATGTAGTATAATATGATTGGATGAGAATGGATGAAGGATGGGAATAGATATGACTGGATGTGGAATAACCAAAGTGAATTGATGTAGAAGAATGTAGAATAACCAAAGTGAATTGATGTAGAAGAATGTGGAATAACGAGAAATGATGTGGAACAATGTGGAAAGATGAGAGTTCGTTAGAAACTATAATTATAAAACCTGTTTTTTAATTGACTGTTTTATGTCAAGAATGCTAGGGAAATATTTTGATCATCTTGTGAATGAGATTGTGAAGACCTATGTGATAAAGTTACAACAGCTGACGGAGAGTCAATGGAGGACATCTCACGTAGCAAGGTCAACCAAGGTCTTGCGAGCCTCGGTTCGATTTAAATGGTGAGAGCTTTCGGTACGGTGGATGAGGGACCAAGGAAGCGGCCTATGAGTGAAGCGTCAGGTGACTTGTGAAGGAGCATAGAGCGTGCTAACCATACGATGCTCGGGCTCTAGGTCACCGCGAAGATACCCACGCATGTGTCGAGGAAGAAAAATGGAACAAGTTGTTACAGTTGTTTTCTGAACTCGGGCATGGATCTGGTTGATTGTCCTTTGCTAGTCCTCAACGGATGAGTCCATGGTTTTTTTATATGGATCTGTTGGTTGATCTTGCTGATCTTCAACGGAGAGTCCATCTGGAGTTTCTTATGTGATTATATTGCCGGGTACTATGAGCTAGGAACTAATGAAAAGGCCTGTGAGTGAACAGGTGGTAAGCGTTCTAGTTGCCAATTATGCCATAGGTACATTGATGAAGGGATGATTGGAAATTAGAATTCAAGCTGGATATTTTGGAGGATTATGATCAGTGTGATACTTTGGTTTCATTAAAAGATCCTTTTAAAGACAACTGAATCTGTGACAACTATGGTTTCATTAAAAGATTTTTTTAAAGACAACTGAATCTGTGAAACAGGCAATTTCATATTGGGTGTCTAAGTGGTGTGACTGTCTTGACGTTTGCTTGAAGCGCCGGCTAGGGGGCCTGGGAACTCTTTTCCCTGGTACTCGGGACAAAACATTACCAAATTTCTAAATGGATCCTATCTCTACAGTGGTTGGGCGATTGGCTAACCCATGGGAGATGGGATTAGACTGGACTGATGGATCCCTAAAATGAGACTCAATTCTGTTAAGTTACGATAGTTGAAGTAAATCCCGGCGGATAACCCTTGTTCTATGGAAAAGAATCAACAATTGTGCCATGAGGAAAAAAGCGTTGGACTCTATTATCCAAGTGCAAGTATTTTCCTTGATTTGACCATGTGACTTACGAGCTCAGTCGGATCAGTTTGGTTAGTTAAGGCTCTTGACTACATTAGAATAAAAATATCATGGAGTAATTGCCTATGTTTGTTTGCTGGGCGAGGGAAGTTTTTCCAGGTTCAGTTTTGGAAGAACCAAGGGATTAGTCTCTTGTTGGGATATCCATGGGCGAGGCCTCGAGTGAGAGGTTCTGCCCTACGGAGCAAGAAGTAATACTTCCATTGCTAGCACCCCCAGGAATTCATTGCGTGGAGGGGACAGGGATCTTTCAGCTCCTATCAGAGTGAATTGGCTAAAGTGGATCAACCGAGAAGCAAGAAATGTCAAAAATTTATGAAGTATCCATAAAATATTGTAATTGTGTGATGAAATTCATACAAATTGATATTAAGAATGAAGATTCATCAATTGGAAATTGGGTCTTCAAATGGAAGTACCCCAATTGTGTGGAATCCCTGACTTGATGGAGGCCTAGATATGATGGTATTTACCTTATAGCTCCAAGGACTATGACTACCCGTATATACCGTGGGTATATCTGCAGCTCTTTAAGCAGCAAAAATGCTATCTAGAGGATGAATTCGAATGTTGGTTGATATGATTTTAGAATTCTGGTTGAGAATTGATGAGCTCGTTTGGATTCTGATTGAAAGATGTGAATGTGATGTGATCTAAGACCTTGAAGTTATAAGCAAAAATGCTATCCAGAGGATGAATTCGAATGCTGGTTGATATGATTTTAGAATTCTGGTTGAGAATTGATGAGCTCATTTGGATTCTGATTGAAAGATGTGAATGTGATGTGATAAAATGTGAATGTGGTGTGAGGAGATGTGAATGTGATGTGATAAAATGTGAATGTGGTGTGAGGAGATGTGAGTGGATGTGATGAGATGTGAGTGGATGTGATAAAATGTGAATGTGGTGTGAGGAGATGTGAGTGGATGTGATGAGATGTGATGTGATGTAAATGGATGTGGATGTGAACTTGATAAGATGTGAATGTGATGTGATAAAATGTGAGTGGATGTGATGAGATGTGGTGTGAGGAGATGTGAGTGGATGTGATGAGATGTGAAGATGAGATGTAAATGGATGTGGATGTGGATGTGGATGTGAATGTAATAAGATGTAAATGTGATGTGGATGTGGATGTGGATGTGGATGTGGATGTGGATGTGAATGTAATAAGATGTAAATGTGATGTGATGTGAGGAGATGTGAGTGGATGTGATGAGATGTAAAGCGATGTAAATGGATGTGGATGTGAATGTGATGTGCATCTGAATGAATGAGTTGATGTTGATAGATGCTAATGTGAATGAATGGATGGATGTGGATAGATGTGCATGTGAATGGATGGATGAATGTGGATAGATGTGCATGTGAATTAATGGATGGATGTGGATAGATATGAATGTGAATGAATGGATGGATGTGGATGAATGTGATGAGATATGAATGGATGTGAAGAGATATATGGAGATGTGAATGAATGGATGGATGTGGATGAATGTGATGAGATGTGAATAAATGCATGGATGTGGATGAATGTGATGAGATGTGAATAAATGGATGGATGTGGATGAATGTGATGAGACGTGAATGGATGTGATGAGATATATGGAGATGTGGATGTGATGTAATGTGTATGGAATGAATGTGACGTGATATGGATGGAATGAATGTGATGTGATAAGGATAGATGTGGATGGAATGCATGTGATGTGGATGCAATGAATGTGATGGATGTGAATGGGTGTGATGGATGTGAATGGGTGTGATGGATTGTTCCACGGGAACACTCACGGGAACACGGATTATGGAAGGAGGCCGGAAGCAATTAATGCGAGAGAGCGGGATTGTAGCCATGGGAACATAAAGACGCACATAATTTTTCCATATTTTTGTGCCGAAGTGCAATGTAAATCGTTTTAGGCCAATGTGGGTTCTAAATGAGAGTTCTAAGTGTATTAAGCAAACCTCACTTATGGGGTTGTCTGCCCATGTGTGAAAGAGGCCTAGGGTTAGGGTTAGTGACATCTCTATAAAAGAGATGTTAGCTAGAGAAAGGATACGTTTTTGGCCATTCTCATAAGCTATTGAGTGAAGCTCTTGAGCTCTCAAGCTATGGCAACTCTCTAACTCTCTCTCTATTGTACTCTAATGAGCATCAAGCTCCAATGAGTATAGCTCCACTTCTTTCTCTTAATCTGTTTTAGCATCATTGAAGTAGATTAATCTATGTTTAGTTGAATGCTTCTTTCTTTCTCTTGTGTATGCATGCTTGTAGTGTGTGTGTGTGTGTAGTCTCCATTGATGCAAGCTCTTGCCCACTTCATTGGCAATGTGTTATTCATGGATAGACTCTCTCTATGAGCTTGTGGGTTTGTGAATGTTACATTCTATGCTTGCTTAAGCTTGTGGGTTAGTAGATGCATGCTTATGGGTTTGCTGGCATTAGGGAAAGCTAAGATTTAATCAATGATTGAATGGGATTAAGAGATTGCCATGCATTGCTTGTTCTCTTGATTAGTGTAGTGGATTTAAGGGATTAAGAGATTGATTGAGGTGATGAATGGTTGAATCGTCATTTGGTGGTTCGTGTATGTGAGCTCTCCCTCATGGGATAAGCCTTCATGCACTAATTGGGTCGAGTCCTCGGATTGACATTATGTTTCTTAACACATTTGTTGATCGGTAGTACTCTATGAGCACTATATTGCACGGTAGAGAGAACCCCTCTACAATGGCACTGCTGCCGGGGAGCGAGTGCCTACATTAGTTGAGCACCATACACACACTACCACTCCTTGTTAAGCTCCAATCGATTGCAAAACTGTTGGATAGGAGAGTAGGCTTTGGGACTAATTTTGGTACTTATTTAGGACTAATCTGTTGTTAAATTCTCTTTATTTGTCTTGCAATTTGAGTGCGATTGGCTAGCTACGCTTCTCCCTTGAGGTAAGGACAAGGATTCAACACACGGGAAGGATTGGAGGTAGGCGCTAAACCTGCCAATTTCAATTTGTGTGCGAAAGATGTGTCTGCCATTATTTCTAGCTGGCTAGGGATCCAGTGGCCCTGTGCTTGCTTGAGTGGTTGATGGGTTCTCGTGGGCTTCAGACTCCCAGGCCGATATATTTGTATCAGGCACATAAGATCAGTCGAATGATTGGTGGGGTTGATATCATTCTCTTTTTCTTTTTCTTTTTTGTAAGTAAGTTAGTGGGAATAGGTTAGTATGGTTGAAGAGAGTGTTAGTATATGTACAATCCATTGGTCTTTTATTAGTCAGTTCATGGCATAGTAGGAGTTAGTACGTGAATATGCAAGGCGTGAAAAGCTGATGCCTTGAAAATGTAGGAAGAGTTTCCGTGATGAAAGGCTCAGGCGATGTGAAAGTGTCAGTCATGAAAGTGTGTTTCGTGAAAGGCTAAGGCGTGAAAGGCTCTAGCCGTGAAAGTGTAGGAATGTGTGCTCTGGTGTGGTGAAAGGCTCAGGCATGAAAGTGTTAATAATCAAATTCTAGGATTAACAAGAGCTACCGCCATTATCTTACATCAAGGAGTCATGGTAGATACACCGAAGGGTCATCATACATTCAAGATATGAAGCAATAGTGTCCAAAGCTACAACTTGGACGGACGCCCGTAATGGTGTGTTGGAGTATTTTGGTGATTCTTGCTTTCAAGAGCATGTGGTAGCAAGTTAGGATGAAGTCCTAAGTGATGTACTCCATGGATATATTATGAGAATAATCATTATAATAGGATTAGGCCTCTTATGAGCCTAAAGTGCCCGGCCGACCACAGTTTAAGTGAGTGTGAACACTTTTGGCCATGTATATAAGTGAATTTCTCGCATAATACAAGAGACTCTCCCATTATGAAATTGAGTCTTTCTCTTGCTAATCCTCTTTCTAATCTCTCTCCCTAATGCATGGTAGTGAGTGTGTGTGAGTGAAGTGAGGTGAGAGGAGGGACGAGGACCCGTGTAGTGCAACGTGGCGGTGTGACAATGCTCATGGGGAGACGTGGTGGAATTACTTCTCAAGGAAGCTTGGAGACATCAAGGGTTACGAGCTTGGCCATTGGAAAGATCCTCACGATAGTTGTGGTTCACCAGGTAATCTTTTTTTGGATGTGTTTCAAGGAGGGTTAGAGTGAGCCATAATATTTTTAGCACTGTTGCCAGGGAGCCATCCCTTGGCTTTTTCCATTGTTTTGCCTCTAATCTACGCATAACTTGTTGCCCATTATCTTGATTAATGGTTTTCTATGAAAAAGATGTGGATTTGATGCTGATTTGTGTGAGATTTAGTGTAGAATAGCTCTCTTTTTTGTTTTTGAAAAGAATTCTTTTTGCTTAAATTTTAGATTAATTTGTTGTTGTTTTTGTGGTTTTTCATGTTCTTAGGACTTGCACATAGTTTGTAATAGGCTTAGTTTGCATCCATTGCATCAAACAATGCAAGAGAATGCATTTCTTAGTGAATGTTAGCTCTCTTTAGTTTAAACATAGATATAAGATCATTAATTTTAGTTTAATTGTGCGTTTTTTGTTAAAATTGTTTGGATTAGAGTGTTATTAAGCATTAGGAGTAGCTTAATCTTTTAAAAAATTTCTTAAAACCATAAAAAATCCTTGAATTTGACTAATTTCTCTTAATGGATTGGTTTTTGTGATTAAGGGTGATTAATCTTGTTCAAGAGACCAAAAACTTAGAAAATGTGTTAATTGGGGTCTAAATTGAACATATGAGTAGTTGAAATTGGGATTTTTGAGTGTTTTGAGAGCATCTAGATGCATCAAAACACCTAATCACATCAATTTTTCATCAATTGGAGAAATTTGACTCTCTTTGCTTAATTTTGCCTTAAAAGAGAAGACTATAATTAAGAGTATAATTAATCTCCTATTTTAGATTAATTTACACCATTGTTGATGCACAAAGATTAGCATTCCCTTACTCTATTTAATGATGTGCTCAATTGTGTGAATTAATTAGGGACTAGTGGTTAATTAGAGTCCTTGATTAGTGTAAAAGAGGGAAAGATTAGTGAAAGGATTATTTTTACATTAATCCTTAATCACTTTTTTACATAACTCATTGAGGCTAATGAGCATTCAATGAGTAGATGCTCATGAGTTGACAATTTATCCATTTTGGGGGTCATTTATGAAGGATGTAAGGGGTGTCATTAAAGGTTGACTTTTTTGATTCCCACTTACCTTTTTGGAAAAATGCCCATATCCCTTTCATTTTAAAATCAAAAGATATTCCCCCCCGAAAAGGGAAATTTGTATTTCCTACTAGACTCAAAAAAAAAGAAAATCCGATTGTGAAAGATAATTTTGGCCAAAAATTTCCGATCGTGAAAGATATTTTTGGCCAAAATTTTTGGCGATGAAAGACAGTTCCGACCGAGAAAGACAAATCCGGCCAAAAATTCCGGTTGTGAAAGGCAGTTCTGGCTCAAAATTTTGGCCATGAAAGGCAGTTCCGGCCCAAAATTCTGGCCGTGAAAGGCAAATCCGTGCAAAATATTCGACCGTGAAAGATAAATCCGGTGAAAATTTTCAGCCGTGAAAGGCAAATTTGACGAAAATTCTGGCCGTGAAAGGCAAATTTGGCAAAAAATTCCACATGTGGAAAGACAATTTTGATGAAAAATTTTGGTCGAAAGGTAAATTTATCAAAAATTCCGATCGTGAAAGGAAATTCCAACAAAAAATTCAAACCGTGAGGCAAATCCGGCCAAAAAATCCAGTCGTGAAAGGCAAATCCGGCCAAAAATTTTGGTCGTGAACGGCAATTCCGGTGAAAATTCTACCCGGGGAAGGGAAATCTGGCAAAAAATTCGAGCCGTGAAAGACAATTCGAGCAAAACATTCCGACTGTGAAAGACAATTTGAGCAAAACATTCCGGCTGTGAAAGGCAAATCCGGCATAATATTCTGGCCGTGATTGCAGTGAAAATTTTTGACCATAAAAGGCAAATTCGGCTATGAAAGGTAGTTCTAGAAAAAAATTCCGATCGCCGTGAAAGGCAGTTCCGGTGAAAAATTCCGGCCGTGAAAGACATCCGGCCAAAAAATTCTAGCAAAAAAAACTCTGAAAACCTAGTATATCTCCTAAACCGTATATCCGATGAAGGCGCTCTAAGGCTCATCAAAAAGCTAACATTGAGCTCTTTGACTTTGGACTTGTTCTTTCAAAGTCAAAATCTATCATATTTGGCCTCAAACCAACAGCCTCAAAATTTGACCCCAAAAAAATCGAGATAAAAAACAACCCAAAAACCACAATCACAAAAATTAGCACAAAAATAACGAGCCATATTCGGGCTACTTTTTGAGGGTCTGAACAACAAAATCACGGACGACTCAGGGAAACAAAGTTGTAGTACTCCAAAAATACTATAACTCCCTCGTACAGAGTTTTTTAAAAATCCTTTTGGAACACTCTAAAAAACGTACTACAAAATAAGGAAAAAAATCTGGGGAAAATTTTTCATCTTGAGAGAGTGATGGAAAATTTTTCATCTTGACAGAGTGATGGAAAATTGGTTTTAGGACCTTCTCTTCTGTCTGGGAAGTTCCTAGCATACGCTTTTTTGGGAAAAAATATCTTCGAGGTTCACGTGCATATAGTGCCTAAGCTAATTAGGGCAAAGGAACACCCATTTGATCCAACAAAACGAAGAGTACTCCAAGCCTCTTAAGGCTGTAAAAACGGGCTGTGGGAAAGAATAAAAGAAAAAACAAACTGTGATTGCTCATTAAGGAACATTTAGGCACTCTGACATGGCCATGATAGAGGGAGTGCCAGGGATCACACAAGGACTAAACCCAATGGCTGTCATCTTCGAGCCATTAAGATCTATGCCACAAATTCACCACCCCATGCCATTGGCCATGCCTATTACAAGATCTGACTAAGGGACTTATAGGTTTGGTCAAATCAATTCAGTTAGTTAAGGCTCTTGACTACATAAGAGTAAAAATATCCTGGAGGAATCGCCCGTGCTTTTCGAGCGAGGGAAGTTTTTTCGGGTTTGGTTTTGGAAGAACCGAGGGATTAGTCTCTTGTCTGGATATCCGTGGGCGAGGCCCCGACTGAGGGACCCTGCCCCGTGCAAGAAGTGCTCCTTCTGCTGCTAGCAGCCCTAAATTCGTTGCGCGGTGGAAACAGGGATCTCACAACACTTCCACCTTTAATGGATCAACCTGATTTATACAAGGACATAACAAACTACATAAAACAAGACTGTGAGGATTCGCAAGTTTCTAAACAGCCCTCATTAAAAATTGTCAGAGGACCAAGTGTGCCAGTGTACGCATTCGATACTCTTGAAAAAGTTGAGACCCAAACAGAGGATGAAAGTGAATGGGAATATGAAACAGAAACAGGATCTAAAGCTGAAACAATAACCAAAACACCCAGGGTTCCTTTGGAAGATTCTATCATGGTATGGTTGGATTTACCTACAAGAAATGATGTTAAGTGCAAACTCACATTGATTAGCCCTAAATCTAGTCATAACATCATGACAATAAACACTTGGGTGTCACTGGGACAACCTAAACTAATTGCTGCAAGCAATAGTATTGCAAGAGGAGCCAATGGAAAAAACATTAAAGTTCGAGGTTACTTTAGAAACACTACTCAAACAATTGATGGCGATATGGAATTTACATTCCATGTTACCCTAGATTCCCTTGAGTATGATGTCATCCTTTGTGGACCTTGGATAAGGGAATCATTGTATTCACTAGATGAATCCATGCAATTAGTCACCTTGAACACTCCTGCAAGCAATTTACAATTGCTATTATGGGAGAAAGAAACCTTGCAGGAGCTGGAACTTCGAACATGTCTTACTGAAAAGATCCCTAGGATTTTGGTGGGATTGGAAATTGCAAATAAAATCACCACAACTCAAGCACAGCTTTATCCAACATGAGAACACAATCTCATGACCCTCGAGCTATGAGATTTGTTAGGTCAACCAATACTCACGGCACATCCTGAAAGAATACATTGTATACACAAGACTTGAACATGCCATGTTTGGGGTACTTTCAACATACAATCTATATTGAAACTAACCCCCTCACTTGCAAGATTTTTTGTGGTTGAGTATGTTTTGGAATCATATTTAATCTTGGGGCATAAATGGACTCTTATTTCCCAAGCACCACTCTGCTTTTCTAGCGATAGAATCATCACATGATGGTCACTGAAAAGTTGACAATACCATACTGCCAAGAAGATCATTCAACTTTAATGGATATCTATGATGCTGAATGCAAAAGGATATCTATGATGCTGAATGCAAAAGGATACAAGCCTCTTCCACAAAAGCCCCTCTACACAATGACCTACCATCTATGTGAACGACCGATTCCGATAAAGCATCTACTCCTTCAACCCCATCCTCACCTCTATGAAGTTTGAATCTTGATGCCAAAACCTCGCAATCAGCACAGCTATTCCTGAAGAAGTTCTTAGAGCCCAACCATCTATCTCTAACAAGGAACCAAAAGGAAAGACCCTGAAGCCTATGCTTTTTTATCGACAAACCTCAACAAAGGAGACAACAATATGCTCAAAGGCCTCGTCATCGATAGCCACTCCACAAGAGACTCTAACCTCATCATCATCAACAATGCCCATGAGTCTCAAACCCACAGCCTTAGCACCAGCCAAAGTCAAGAAAGGCCCCAAACCTTCCACATCAACCCTAAAGAAAACTCCACTAAGACTCCCACAATCACGATATCTTAATAGTATCAAAATGTGGGTGGAGAAGCAACTACTTATAGCTCAAGGCTACTTTGAAGGTGCGAATGAAATTTGGGTGCCTTGACAGTCAAAACCTCTTCCTCAAGGAAGCACTTGAGAGCCAAGGAAGAAGAAGAGTACTCCACAACACTGTCCACAAAAGCTTATGTGAGATCCTCAAAGAACTCCACCAATGCAACAATTGTGGGTACCAAAAACACTACCAACAAGCACAAGGGTACTACCAAAGAAATACCAAATCTTGGGTCCCCAAGCGCATCACAAAGTCCCCTAAGCTTACATAAACAAGAAAGCCTAAACACCAAGCACATCGGCAACCAAATTACAGTGTTCATCAAAGATGGATGCCTGTGCATGTACTTCAACAACAAGGATACTATGATGGTAATTCCATCATATGGTTGCCAGAATCAAATAACGTGAAGAAAATCTCACCACCGACTTCAACCCCAATAACATCATATGGTGGCAGAGTCTCATCTTTAGTATCGGGTCCTTTCTCTATCCATTCCTTTATGTATGTCCATAGGGATAACAGTTTCCCTATTGGCATTTGGACAGGCGTCGATAGCATAGCCACGAGACTTTTTATGTTCTTGGGTTCTTTGGATATAGAGGGTTCTTCCCATGTAGGTGTCTCGTATTCCTCCATAGGGAAGGAATGGATGGACTCCCCTAACCCATTTTCCTCAAACATTCTGGACATTGTGTTTGCTTGGGATGACTCCTCTGTTCCTTTCGGAAATGGGGTTGGCATGTCTAATTCCCTATCCTGGGTTGGCTTGTTTCATGGATAAACTATATCCCTTACCTGGCTTTGGATATAGAGGTATCTTCCCATGTAGGCTCATATTCTTCCATAGGGAAGGAATGGATGGACTCCCCTAACCCATTTTCCTCAAACATTTTGGACATTGTGTTTGCTTGGGACTCCTCCTTTGTTCCTTCTAGAATTGGGGTTGGCACGTCCAATTCCCTATCCCGGGTTAGCTCGTTTCGTGGATAAACTGTATCCCTTACCTGCCTGGCTCTCAGCTTGGCTTCATGAAGCCGTTGGTACTCTTCGACTAAGGCCTTGGCCTCTTCAAGCTTCCTTATCTTCTCATTGACATTGGGATACTCACCGACTCCCTTAGGTGTTGTTGGTTGCTCTCCTTGCTTTTTTTGTTCTCATCCTCTATGATTGATCCCTTGACACCCCTCTTCCTTTGATTGGGTGGATCCGGTATCAATTGTATCTTCTTCAGATCCATCTTGGATTGTGACCCTTGTGTAACCCTTACTACCCACTTTTTTCACTCTCCTCCTGCGGCCAGTTATGGAAATGGTCGCATCTGCTCGATTTCCTCCTTTGTCTCCTAGTTGAGCTTAAGCTCTTGTTAGGACATTGAGCAATGTCATCTTCCCAGATTGTACACTAATGGTTCAAATGGTGGCCTGATTGGTAATAGAAGTGGAGCCACTTGCTTGGTATGGAAAATCCTTGATCAAATGATCAATTCCACATTTAGGTGAGCACTGGCATGTCATTGGGCAAGGCCGCCACTTGTTGTGGTTGATGTGTATGACCCAAATTCTTGTTTGGGCACTCAATGACTCAATGCAGCCCTCCATAACCAAAGCATTGTAGTGGTCCTCTTCTCATATTCGAGTTCATGTCCTTGCCCTTCCATTGTACCATGGTTTGAAACACAGGTACTGGCATGTTATTTTGCAGGATGTAGTATTCCGACGTAACCTTAGTCAATTCCTCGCAGTACTCTCTGCTAAGTTCTATTTCCCATACCATGTCGACATCTTCTAACGGCTATTCGATCAATACTTGATTGATCTTAGCTATTTTGGTGGTTGTGGTGGTACAACTGGTGGTGGCAAAGGTGAAGCATCTTATACCCGGAACATCCCCCTAGGTAAGTAAGAAAAGTTGGGTTGTCCAGAAGTAGCGGTGATCTGTACAGGTGGCACCGGTAAAGCCAATGGGGCTCTCAGTGCTGGTAGTTGTGCAACATTTTGAAACCTTGGATATCTACACATTGAAGTGTCATGATTTCCTAATTTTACACAGTGAGCACAATAGAGTAGTGGCCTTGCTCTTACCTGTGGACACCCGGTGGTGGTGTGATTTGATCTGCACATAGAGCACCATACCAATTCCCTGCAGAAGTAAAGGTGATTATGCCCATGCCCAAATGTTTCTCTTCCCTCCTTGACTTTCAATTTCTCTAATATGGCATTACTGAGCTCATCCACCATCATGTTTTGAACTTGCTTGCTTTGAGTTCCAATTTTTTGGTGGCTCGAGACACGCAAAGTCGTAGTTGTTGCTGAAGATGTTTTAACATCTTGTGGTTGTGGCAATTTTAACATATTATCTTCATATTCGATTGCGAGTTTGCAACATGCATCAAGAGTAGCAAGTCGTCGGGCTAGTATCAGGTAATCATGCATTTTATGGTCTCTAACCCCCCTCCAAAAACAAGTCAACAATTGATCATCATCAGTTAACCTTTCTCGAAGTTTGCACCTCGAATTTCCATTTGTCACCACTTCGGGCAAAACTGGGCACAAACACATTCTTTATCCTTGTGAAGTTAACTTTATCCTCAAGCTTAAGGGTTCAGAAACACTGATGAGCTTTTCCTTTCAAGGTTTGTGAGAAGGCATGTATCATTGTCACATCACTGACCGGCCCACAGGTTTCACATGTGGAGTCAAAAATCTTTACATGTTGGATGGGATCCCCGTCTCCCAGAGAACCTTTGGACAAGTTTTGAAATGATATGGGGTTTCATCTAGGAAGTTCAACATTCTAGAGCAGTGCCTAGTTCTCTAACCATCCCCCGGCCCATCTCTGCCACCATATTTAGCAGGTTTGCTCTTGTGGCTACATTAAGGTCCATGATTGGATCTATCCTAGGCCTTTGAGGAATCCCCCCCTCCTTCTAGACCTCCTCCCCTTCCTGTATTAGCTCTTCTAAGTATTTTGGGTCCATGGGATGGTCCAACCCGCGGTACCTTGGAGTGACTCCCCATTAGTCACCTCCGTACTATTGAGATTCAAGCTCGATGTCAGCTTGTGCCAGCTATGCTATGTGCTATCATGTTAGGTAGCAGCATGTGTGAGACATAAATGACCGCATCCAGCTGGTCATAGTGTGTGGACATTAGCTAGGGTTAGCTGTGTGCGGACACAACACATAGTGTGTCTAGTGTATTATGGATTATGGCTTTATGCATTGTGTGAGAAGGGAGATGGCTTTCCTCTATAGTTAGGGTTTGTAATATACATTAGGGTTTGCTCCTATGTGTGTGTCTCCTCTCTCTCTACCTGTTTTTCAACATGGTATCAGAGCCTGGTGCTCTCTATCAGGGTTTATGAGTGAGTGAGAGAAGAGGGAGAAGAAGCTGTGAACGAAAAGCTGTGAAGCTTGGAGCACACCGATTTCTATCAGATCTGAGAGCTTGGCCTACCCGGTAAGGTCTACTAAACACTCTTGAGCAGATTGCAGGTGATTCAAGAAGAAACAAAGAAAATTAAGGTTGCCCAAAGCAAAAGAAAATTTTGTTTTTTTGCAAGCTTTCCATTGGAGCTTGGAAGCACTGATGTATGGTGAAAATAGATGCAATCTAGCAAAGAAACATGTATGTGAAAAGGATGAATGTATTGGCAACTCATGTGAAATCCCTGCACTGAATTTGGAGCAAATATGATGCATTTGTGGATTGAAAATTACTGGTTTTGAAGCTCTTACAAAACAGAGAAAAAGAGCCACTTGGTGGATGAAACTAACCCTAGTTTTTTGCAAAAATCATACCATTTATGGATTTTACACTTGCCTTGGAGTGTTAGGAAACTACACATGCTTCCAATTGACACTAAAATCAACC
The DNA here is from genome assembly GCF_041138505.1 of Cibotium barometz. Lineage (NCBI taxonomy): Eukaryota > Viridiplantae > Streptophyta > Polypodiopsida > Cyatheales > Cibotiaceae > Cibotium > Cibotium barometz. The sequence continues at coordinate 49,955,947 of NC_141082.1, forward strand.
CAAATCCCCTCAGGAGGAGGCGGCGCAGCTCATACAGAGAAAACAGGGTAGTTTTTCACCTTTTTTGATAAGTGGAGGCTCAAAATCAAGTCTTGTGACTGATAAATTCCAAAATTGGCTTAACAAATTTGAGATTCACACTAGCGAGGAGGTTGCTACATGATTAGTTGGATCAATTATGCCTTATGGAGCTAGAAATGAGCTGATTAAACAGGCTGTCTATTGTGATTAGTGAAATAGAGTGTGATTAATCAACTAATTACTCTCTCATCTTAAACAATTGGTCTAATTCCTTTTACATGGAGTTAGTGGACATAATTGCTAAGCTAATGAATGCCTGATCTCTCAATTTGGACAAGAATTGAAGAAATTAGAGCCATTTTACTATTGGTTTTTTTGGTTTTTTTGTTTTTTCTCAAAACAGAGAAGGGGATTTGACAAAATTGATATGTACGCACCTTGGTTGGTGTTGATATGCAACATTGAGCTTGTTTAGGTGTCAATTGCAAGTTATCCACACTTGATTTAACCACTACATTACAATTTGAAGCCTTGGAAAGCGTGCCAAAATAGGGTATCTTGGACTACGTATGCCAGTTCATTTTGGATGCAATCAGTTTGATTTTCTACATCAAAAGTGAAGTTTATTGTGTACTTTGGAGTATCTAGAACACTTATTAGAGTGTGGTTGAGCTAAGGAAGGCTCGTTTACAGATTTGGACATGTGCAGAAGGTGCATTTGTATTGAACAAATATGTCGGATAACCTAGTACAGATTGTGGGTGAAAAATTGGATAGGAAGAACTTCCAGGCATGGAAGTACAGGATCAAAAGCTTTCTGAAGGGAAAAGGTTTTTGGAATCTTATTACAGGTGCGGAGACAGAGCCAGAACTACCCCGACAACCTACACAGCAATAGGTTATAGCTCATAGGTAATGGTCAGAAAGAGCATACAAAGTTTTGCATTATCTGTCTATATGTATTTTGGATGCTATACTCATACACATACATGATGCTGAGAATCCCAAGGATGCATGGGATACATTGGTAAAGCTGTTTGATACAGACACTGGTGCTCGCAAGTCTCAGTTTGCGACAACAGATTCATAATGTGAAACGGAAAGGAAGGAGCATCCATGATCATGTACAAGAGATAAAGAAGCATGCAGACGCATTGGCAACAATCAATGCCCCCATGCCTGATGATGATTTGGTAGACATTATCTTGCGTGGTATTGGCAAGGAATATAAGTCTTTTGATACATCCATCTCGGTTTGGAGTACAGGTTTACCAGATTTTGATGAGTTGATTTCACTCTTGCTTGTTGAGGAAATCAAACTCAGTGATTCTTTTCATGATGCATCTTCTAGCCATGATGATAATGGCAGAAATCAGGCTTTCTATTCACAAAGAGGATTTAGAGACAGGGAGAGATTTGCATCACGTGGCCGTGGTAATGGTCGTGGATGGTAGGATAGGTCACCACAATAGAATTTTCAACCTACATATGGTGCTAGAGGTGGTCGTGGATATACACCTCAGAGAGGCAGAGGTAACTCTCGTGGTAGAGGATGTTGGGACAAGGCCAACAAACATCTATGCAAAATGTGGAATGCCATTACTGTGGGAAATTTGGTCATATGGCACATGATTGTTTTCACAAACAAAATGATATGAGAGGGGATAGAGCACAACATGGTGGACATTATGCACAACATGGTGGTGGAAATTATGCATCAAGCAACAATGATGACAGTGCAAATCACTTGTTTGCCATGAAACATGTTGTGGGATATATGATGTCAAATGATGAAAATGATGACACTTGGTATATGGACTCTGGAGCATCAAACCGTATGACTTGTCATGGTGAATGGTTTGAGCATATGAAGCCTATGGATGTGAAAGGCTATGTGGGGACAGGAGATGATACCCAATATGCTATCACACATGTTGGAAGTGTACCATTGGTTATGCACAATGGTGAAACAAAGTCTATGGTGGCAGATGTCTTGTATGTGCCTTCTATTACAAAAAGTTGGTTTCAAATGGTGGAACAGGGGTTCGTTTCAACGAGCATGGTTTCTTCGTTAAGGATTTCAAACATGGATGTAGAGTCATTGTTGCTAAAGGCAAGAAAGAAGGCAAGTTGCTTAAGCTGGATGCTGGGATTCCTGGGTTGAAATCAGCCATGTTCTCTAAAAGCTGAAATGTGGTACATGACATTGACATGTGGCATAAGAGGATTAGACATGTGAATATACAAAGGTTAAAGAACATGCAGGCAAGAGGCATTGTTAGTGGGCTGCCTAGATTCAAGTATGATGGGAATATGGATGTTTGTGATGCCTGTTAGTTTGGAAAGCAGGCAAGGTTGCCATTTCCTAGAGAAGGAAACATGAGTAGCAGGCCACTTGAGATAGTGCATAGCGATGTATGGGGTCCTACACAAAACCCATCCATTAAAGGCAGTTTATATTATGTGACATTCATTGATGATTTCAGCAGAATGACTTGGATTTACTTTCTCAGAGAGAAAAGTGAAGTGTTGGGAAAGTTTATGGATTTCAAAGCCTTTGTAGAGAAGCAATATGGCTCTTGGATAAAATGTTTGAGGACAGATGGAGGTGGTGAATACACCTCACATGCTTTTGAGCATTTCTTGAGAAAGCATGGCATACGAAGGCAGTTAACTTGCAGGTACACACCTCAGTAAAATGGTGTTGCTGAGAGAAAGAATAGAGTCATTTGTGAAGTTTCCACGGCAATGCTCAATGAAAAGAGCATGCCAAATTATTATTGGGTAGAAGCATGTGCCACCGCAGTGTATATACTTAATAAGACACCCACAGCAGCCATACATGGAAGTATGCAAGAGATGCAGCCTACAGGTTTTAGGCCAGACATTGGACACCTCAAAGTATTTGGTTGCATAGCTTATGTACATGTGCCTAACAAGAGAAGGAGGAAGTTGGATCCTAAGGCAAAAAAGTGTGTGTTTGTTGGATATGCACAAGATCGTAAGGCATACAAATGTTACAATCCACAAACTAGGCAAGTGGTTATCTCATGAGATGTGGTGTTTGATGAGCTTGCTAGTTGGTACAAAGCAAAGGATGAGGGTGTCATTGATTCACTTGATGCTGATGTGCATGTGAACTTGCCACACAAGCAAGTTATAGTTCTATCTCTATGTCTGGGCCAACAGAAGCTGAGAGTAGAACTGTATGTCCATGGTCAGGACGCTTGAGACATGAGAGTGTGAGCACTGGTCTGTGGATAAAGGGAAGAAGAAAGTTGAAGTTACAGGTTATGAGTCGTCAAGTTCAAAGAGTTTGGATGAGGAACTTGACATACCTATTATATGCACACCTGGTGCAAGGCAGGATAGATATGTGCCACCACATGCTAGAGTGATAGGTGTTAAGAGTGATCTGCATGCATTGCGGAGATCCCAAAGGGTCAGATATCCAATTGACAGGTTGACATATCGTGATTTTGCTATGCATTACGCATATATGACCTCTTTGGTAAAGCATGTGGAACCTACATGCTATACAGAAGCTATTGGAAAGCATCTATGGGAGAAGGCAATGGATGTTGAGATGGACGCATTGGTTCATAAATGAAAGATGGTATTTGGTTGCATTACCACAAGACAAAAATGTCATTGGTTGTAAATGGGTTTACAAAGTGAAATGCAAGTCAGATGGTTCCATTGAATGCCATAAAGCGAGAAAAGTTTTCCAGATCTTAAGTGCATGTATGTACGATTTGATAAGCTATTTGTCAACCCAATTTTGATTTTTCTTTCTATTATATCGCTCTGTTTCAGAAGCCGTGAAACTGCAAAGAATGGTTCATGGCGTGAACTGCAGGAAATGGTTCACAACAACGTGAATGGTATCTTGCACTTTCACGTGCTCAAAAATTTTACCTTTTGGGATAGATCCCTTCTTTTGAGATAGGCTACCCTCCTTAACTGACCCTCATGGCCTCGGTCTGTCTAATCGTTGGATTTGGCCAACCCGTGAATCTATAGTAGAGAATGTTTCATGTCGTGAACCAAAAAGGGTTTCACACCACCCTGAACAGCTTCAGAATGTTTCACGTCATGAATGCTTTACTGAACTTTCATGTGCTCAAAAATTTCCGGGAGACTTCATGGTCCCTTGAGGCCTCCAAGCTCACTTGTTAAGCTCCAAACTCCAAGCTCCACCTCCACATTGTCACCGTGCAGTTGCTCACACTGTTGCATAGGGAAATCACTCTCTCAATCACTCTCTCACACAAGAATGAATCACATAAGCATGAAAGAGGCACAATGCTAGAATGCTCTCTCTCTCTCTCAAGAAACAGAAGGAGAGCTCTCAATAGCACAAAGGGGATTGTGTCTTTACATTATGAGAAAATCCCTTATATACAATTGGCCCTTATTCACACTACTTGGGTGCCCAAAACTCACTTACTAGGCCTTGGGTGGCCAATATCACATAATGTACAACTTTTATAGTGCTGTTTCATGACACTTATTAATGTCCTCAATTGAGGATCATGTTTGCTAATCCAAAATGGGATTTACAGTGGAACTGATGGTGGTTCTTGGAACTCAACCAAAGCTTTGAGACTTACTAAATTTTCCATGTTGCCCACCACCTTCCATAGTCTACTAACGTGGAAAACAGGATGGACTCTCAAAGTTTCCGGTAACTAGAGCTTGTAAGACACATCACCAACCTTTTCAAGGATTGTGAATGGACCACAATACCCAGGAAAAAATTTTGGACACTTTTCCATCTTTAACATCTCTAATCAAGAAGGAACTTTAAGGAATACTTTTTCGCCTTTCTCAAAGGTTACGTTTCTTTAATTAGCATCAACATATGTTTTAGCACATTCTTGGGCTTGGCGAATAGTATCACACACAACTTGAAGCATAGCTTGCAAAAATTCTTTAAACGGATTATATTCGCTCTTTTTTGAGTCCAACAACAATAGGAGATTGAGGTTGGAAGCCATACATGAGCATAAAGGTACAAAACCCAGAGCTAAATACGTAGAACTATTATAAGCAAACTCCAAATGGGGTAGATATTCCTCCCAGTTAGATTTCTTTTTACTCACATACGCTCGTCGAAGTATGTCTTCCAAAACTTGATTAACTTGCTCTGTCTAACCAACAGACTCAGGATGATTTTTAGTACTCATGCTAATACTAGTGCTTAATTGCTTAAACATTGCACACGAAAAGTGATTATCAAACTTTATATCCCTACCCAAAACTATATTGATGGGTAGACTGTATAATCGATAGAGGTTAAGTGTTTTTACATATTTTCTGGTAAGAATAAATCTTACCATCTTTGTTTTAGTCAGTCTTTTGTCACTAAATTGAGTCATGTCCTCGATTTGTTCCTGGTAATCCAATTATAAAGTCCATATATATACTCTCCCACTTGGCTTGAGGAATATCTAAAGGACATAATAGTCCACTCACAACAAGGCGCTCATGCTTATTGACCTGATACTTCTTATACTTGAGTACATACTCTTTAACATCATTATAAAACAAAGCCAATAGAACTGTGTTTTAACTAATGCATAGGTTTTCTGAATTCCTAGATTCCCAACACTCAAACTATTGTGACTTTCTTGTACAATTTGGGCCCTAAAGTCACCATCATAAGGTATGCATACTCTCCCTCTATAGAGTAGGTAATCCTCATTTATGAAAAATTTTACAAAGCTCCTCCCTCTGACGGATTCATCACCTCCAGGTGGTGAAGAGCATACTACTATTGGGCATTATAGCAATGTCCCACGCTCATTGAAAACTAAATGCCTTGATTCAAAACTAGGGAGAGTCTCTGAATTGTATCCATGACTAGACTCAATAGGCAATGTGGGTGCCACCCCAGAACTAGCTAGTCTTTCCTGATTTCTAAGTACTGCTAACCAAGCTTGCCTATAACGAGAATCAAATTCACACTTGCCTTTTAATGTGTCTAAGAACATACTCCGAAACTTGATGAAACTCAACTTATTCACCATTAGCATACAACTTAGGGCATCTGCCTACGACATTAAACTTTCTTTGTTGATACCGTACTTGAATATCAAACTCTTAAATAGAGCAAATATGCCCATTGGCCTTTCCTCCCCTTCAACTTTGGTTGTGAAAAAAGCCATTTAAGACTTTCATGATCCATCATCACGAGTTTGAAGTGCACACCATACAATATAATGATGCCACTTTTTGAAGGCATCACTCTCTAAATAGAAGAAATAAAGAAAATCCTCCCCAAAAAATGAGTAAATACTCACATAAGATGAAGAGTGGACTAAGGACCAAAGGAATTAAAAAAAATGGAATTTTGACACCTCACAATGGGGATTCCGTGCCTCATGAATGAGGCACCTATTTCACATGTGTAGTGGAGTTTTAAATCATCAAAAATTGAGATATTTCATCTCTCCTCTCTCCTAATTCAAGTCTAGTTCCAAAAAGTAAGCTAAACTGACCAAAAATTGACCAAACTGATCTGGAGAATTCTAGAATCCGTTGGCTTGGTTAGAGGCTCACTTTTTCCTATAAATGAAGCCTCCCCCTTTGTAATTGGTTAATAGTGTTTTATGCACTGTTACTCTACTCCTCCCAAGAGCCAAGAACTGTGAAATTCTTAATAATTCACTAGTTTTTTACCATTCCCTCTTCTAAAGATTTGGTGGCCACTCTTATTGTAAACAAGAGTAGAACCCTCAAACCATCAAGCCAAAGGAAAGCTCCCAGAATTCATGTAAGTTAGAAATCTTATATTTTTCTTTCTTCTTTTAATGTTTTTTTTAATTTTTATTTTGTTTGAAGGGATAAATGGATGCTATGCCTTGTGGAAAGGCTTTTCCCCTCTCTTATTCTCTAAATCAGCCCTTCTTTATCCTAGTTAAGTGATCTAAAAGTTGGAATTAATCTTTTCATATTGTTTCTCTTTTAAAAGTGAAATTTGATTTGTTTAGAGTACTTAAAACCAATTGGGGATAATTTCTAAGTAATTTTAAGTTGGAAAAAATTTAAAAATGGTCAGCCATACAAAGGAGAATATGGTAAAATTTCTTAAAAATTGGTGAAATAAGTTTTATCCTTTATTATTATCCAAAAAGACTAATCCCCACCAATTTTGTATTTTAAAAGTGTAATTTTGATTTTATGCATAAAAAGATGCATAAAGAAATTTATTTTTATTTAAAAAGAGTTATTCTCATCAATTTTGATTTTATGCATATAGAAAGATGCATAAAGAAAGAGTTATTTTCATCAATTTTCATTTTATGCATAAATAGATGCATAAAGATTTTCTTTTTAATTCCAAAAGAGTTATTCTCATCAATTTTATGCATAAATAGACGCATAAAGAATTATTTTTATTCCAAAACAGTTATTCTCATCAATTTTGATTTTATGCATAAATAGATGCATAAAGAATTTATTTTTATTCCAAAAGAGTTATTCTCTCATCAATTTTGATTTTATGCATAGAAAGATGCATAAAGAAATTTATTTTTATTCCAAAAGAGTTATTCTCATCAATTTTGATTTTATGCATAAATAGATGCATAAAAATTTTCTTTTTAATTCCAAAAGAGTTATTCTCATCAATTTTATGCATAAATAGACGCATAAAGAATTATTTTTATTCCAAAACAGTTATTCTCATCAATTTTGATTTAATGCATAGAAAGATGCATAAAGAAAATTATTTTTTTCCAAAAACGTTATTCTCATCAATTTTGATTTTATGCACAAATAGATGCACAAAGAAAATTTTTTTTATTCCAAAAGAGTTATTCTCATTAATTTTGATTTTATGCATAAACAGATGCATAAAGAAATTTATTTTTATTCCAAAAGAGTTATTCTCATCAATTTTGATTTTATGCATAAATAGATGCATAAAGAAATTTTTTAATTCCAAAAGAGTTATTCTCATAAATTTTGATTTTATGCATAGAAAGATGCATAAAGAAATTTATTTTTACTCCAAAAGTGTTATTCTCATCAATTTTGATTTTATGCATAGAAAGATGCATAAAGAAATTTATTTTTATTTCAAAAGAGTTATTCTCATCAATTTTGATTTTATGCATAGTAAGATACATAAATAAATTTATTTTTATTTCAAAAGAGTTATTTTCATCAATTTTTATTTTATGCATAAATAGATGCATAAAGAATTTATTTTTATTCCAAAAGAGTTATTCTCATCAATTTTGATTTTATGCATATAAAGATACACAATGATTTTTTTTAATTCAAAATATTTATTCTCATCAATTTTGATTTTATGCATAAATAGATGCATAAAAAAACTTATTTTTATTCCAAAAGAGTTATTCTCATTAATTTGAATTTTATGCATAAATAGATGCATAAAGAAACTTATTTTTATTCCAAAAGAGTTATTCTCATCAATTTTCATTTTATGCACAAATAGATGCATAAAGAAATTTATTTTGATCCCAAAACAGGTATTCTCATCAATTTTAATTTTATGCATAAATAGATGCATAAAGAATTTATTTTTATTCCAAAAGAGTTATTCTCATCAATTTTGATTTTATGCATAGAAAGAGGCATAAAGAAATTTATTTTTATTTCAAAAGAATTATTCTCATTAAAATTGAAGTTATGCATAGAAAGATGCATAAACGATTTATTTTTATTTTGAAAGTGTTATTCTCCTTAAAATTGAATCTATGCATAATTAGATACATAAACGGATTTTTATAAAAGTGTTAATTCCCACTGAAGTTGTTCTTATGCGTAAATAGATGTGTAAAGAATCTTTATATGAAAAATAAGAATTCTCTTACATTCTGTAAATAGATGTGATGAGAATGAGAGGTAAATAGATGTGATGAGATGGGATGCGAATCAGAAAGATGGGAATGAATGGATGTGGATGTATGTGAATAATAGAAGTGAATGTATGTGAAGAATAGAAGTGTATGTATGTAAGGAATGGAAGTGGATGTATGTGAAGAACGGAAGTGGATATATGAGAAAGAATGGATGTATGTGAAGAATGGAAGTGGATATATGAGAAAGAATGGAAGTGGATATATGAGAAAGAATGGATGTGGATGTGGATGTATGTATGTTAAAGAATGGATGTGGATGTATGTTAAAGATCGGATGTGGATGTATGTGAAGAATAGAAGTGGATGTATGTGAAGAATAGAAGTGGATGTATGTGAAGAATACAAGTGAATATTTGAGAAATAATGGATGTGGATGTATGTATGTTAAATAATGGATGTGGATGTATGTTAAAGATTGGATGTGGATGTATGTGAAGGATGGAAGTGGATGTATGAGAAAGAATGGATGTGGATGTATGTGGAAGAATATATGTGGATGTGAATGTAATGGATATAAATGAGGATAGAGGCGATGAGATGGAAGTAAATTGGATAGATATGAATGAATGATATGGGATGTGATTGAATGTGTTAACATCATGCGAATCAGGATGTGAATGAATGTTAGCATCTTGCTGGTCCTCAACAACGGATGAGTCCATGTGTAAGACTCCTCCCCAGCCTCTCAAGATGTCCAGCATCTTCTCCTGTAATCAATTCCCTCTTCAGAAATATAAAAGATCTTGTTTCTACCTATTTTGGCCTAGAGAGAGAAAATATTCTAGAGAGAGAATATTCAGATTTTGGATGAAAAAATATCACTCCTTGTTAAAATAAGTTTCCCTCAAAAAGAAGTTCAAAAAGATTTTCAGAAGGTGCATTAGAAATTAAGTATATTCTGTTCAAGAGGCCTTGTCCTAGGGGTCTAGATTTTTGAAAATTTTTAAATTAAGGTTTCGAAGGGCCAATAAAATTCATCCAAATGTAATAAAGAAAATCCTCCCAAAAGTGAGTAAATACTCACATAAAGATGAAGAGTGGACTAAGGACCAAAGGAAAAACTAAAAAAATGGATTTTTGACACCTCACAATGGGGATTTCCCCCTCATGAATGAGGCGCCTACTTCACATGTGAGATGGAGTTTTAAATCATAAAAAATTGAGATATTTCATCTCTCCTCTCTCCTAATTCAAGTCTAGTTCCAAAAAGTAAGCTAAACTGACCTAAAATTTGTCAAAAATTGACCAAAATGATCTGGAAAATTCTAGAATAAGTTTGCTTGGTTAGGAGCTCACTTTTTCCTACAAATAGAAGCCTCCCCCTTTGTTGAAAAATAATAGTTTTTATGCATTGTTATTCTACTCCTCCCAAGAGCCAAGAACTATGAATTTCTTAATAATTCACTAGTTTTTGACCTTTTCCTCTTATAAAGATTGGTGGCCACTCTTGTTGTAAACAAGAGTAGAACCCTCAAACCATCAAGCCAAAGGAAAGCTCCCAGAATTCATGTAAGTTAGAAATCTTATATTTTTCTTTTTTCTTTTTATGCTTTTCTAATTTTTGTGTTGTTTGAAGTGATAAATGGATGCTATGCCTTGTGGAAAGGCTTTCCCCCTCTCTCATTCTTAAAATTAGCCCTTCTTTATCCTAGTTAAGTAACCTAATAGTTGGAATTAAACTTTCATATTATTTCTCAGTAAAAAGTAAAAATTGTTTAGTTAGAATTGCTTAGAATCAATTGAGGTTAATTTTTAAGTAAAATAAAGAAGGAAAATTTGAAAAATGGTCAGCCATACAAAGGAGGTTATGGCAAAAATTTTTAAAAAATTGGTGAAATAAGTATTATCTTTTATTATTCTAAAACAGTAATCCCTATCGTTTCTATATTCTAAAAGTGTCATTTTCATGCATAGAAAGATGCATATTGATTATATTTCTATAAAAGAGTGATTTTCAATAGAACTAAGTTCTATGCATAAAAAGATGCATATTGATAATTTTTTATTATTATAAAAGAGTAATTTTCAATAGAATTAAGTTCTATGCATAAAAAGATGCATATTGATAACTTTTTATTATTAAAAAGGAATGCTTTTCAATAGAATTAAGTTCTATGCATAAGAAAATTTATTTTTAAAAGTGTTACTTTCATCATTATTGATTTTTATGCATAAAAGGATGCATAAAAGAAATTTGTTTATTATAAAAGTGTTACTTTCATCATTATTGATTTTTATGCATAAAAGGATATATAAAAGAAATTTTTTTATTATAAAAGTGTTACTTTTATCATTATTTATTTTTATGCATAAAAGAAATTTTTTTATTATAAAAGTATTGATTTGTATTAATAAAAGAAAATCTTTTTCATTATAAAAGTGTTACTTTCATCATTGACTTTTATGCATAAAAGGATGCATAAAAGAAATTTTTTATTATAAAAGTGTTACTTTCATCATTATTAATTTTTATGCATAAAATAATTTTTTTAATTATAAAAGTGTTACTTTCATCATTATTGATGTAAGAAAGCATTATGGGCCCAAGGCCATGGACAACTAGTAAGTAGGTGTGAACTCTTGGGTGGAGTATAAATACCAATGTAAATGGGATTATGGCTCATTCATGATAATGTTATTTGTTCCAAGAATCAATGGTGAGCTTCTCCCGTGAGATGCTAAGTGGTGACTCCTTCATGAGCCACTCCCTTGGTGAGGGACTAACCCACCCCTGTTACTTTCTTGCATTGGTATCAGAGCCTTGCTTAGATCCATGATGTGAGTAATTTTTTTTTCTTTCTTCTCTTCAATTTCTGAAAATTCATTTCTAAGGTTTCATGGAGAAAATGGAAGAAAATGGCCAAAAATGGGGGGAAATGGCCATGGAAATAGGTTTCTGGACCAAATTTTTTGAAAAGTTTGGACCAAATTTGGGGGAAATGGCTAATCGTGATTAGGAATCTTAAGCCAAAAACGTTTTTGCTACTGTGGAGATTTCCTGCAACCCTAGCCATGGAAACCTCAACCAAACCTCAAGCAAATGAGTCATAAGCAAGGTATGAGCACTTCATATGATTGTTTTGCTTCAAAACGTGGCGATTTTCGCGATTTTCAGGCGCAGCCTAACGGCGAAACTGTGCCGTTTTCATGCTGAAAATGGAGATGGCTTGCTTGCCTACCCTTCCATGGAGCATAAGCTAAGCTTTCCTCATGTTTTGGCAACCTTTTCATGTCCCTTTCATGAGCAAATGTGACCTTCCTCATGGCTGCAAATCAGTGCTCAAGTGGCCACGTTTTTCATCAAAGTGAAGCATTCTTCAACAATTTTCAGCCATTGAAGCTCATGGGATGCCATTGGTGAGTGCTTCCATCAATTCCTTGCTATTTTGAAGCATTTGTGGTGCTTTGGGAGTTGATTGGGGTTGATTACACTCAGAAACCCTAAATTTCAGAAATGAAGCATTTGGCTTGATGGTTTACATGCCAATGATGCTTGTCTATGCATTAGTGCTTGCATTTGTGCAAAGGATTGCTTCCACATGAGCCTTGGCCAAACAATGGATCATATTTTTGGAGATTCTCTTCATTTTGGTTCATTTGGCATGCCATTCATGGAAGTATCAAGCTTACACAATGCTTTTGGGAGCCATTCATGCTTGTCTTCATGCCATATGATGCCTTGAATCATCTACATAGCCATTCAATGCTATGATTTGCATTTTGGCATAAGGAAGCATAGCTCTTGGATCAATTTTGGGGGATTGAAATCATATTTCACAAGTGGCAATGTGTTGTTGGATGTGTTGTTGGATGTTGTTGATGATGGAATTGTAATGGAGCTATAAAAGAGCATGGTGATGAGGCCATTATGATATGTAAAATGATAAAAGCATGAGTCATGCTTACACATGTAAGTGATCTCATCCATGACATTCATTTCATTTTGAGATTCAAGTTACATACACCTCACGATTGCTTTCACTCACATCAAATTCTAGTGAACTAGCAATGTGTGAGGGTACCTTGGCAATGGGTGGAGAGGCCAAGGGGAGAATGTTTTGAATCTACCGTGCCGTGATTGCCTTGGGAAAGCGGTACGGTGGAGGATTAGGTACATTGGTGGTGAAGACATGGCCTCAACCTTCACCTTGGAGGAAAACTTGGTGAAGGGGTGAGAAGTGCTTGGCCGGGAGATTGGCAAGCATCAACGCGCTTCATCGACATCAAAGTCATACTTGAGCCAAAGCAAAGCAAAGCAAAGCAACAAACCTCTACATCGACTCAAGTTGCATCATGACAAAGGGGTGATGCCATATGGATTTGCATGCAAAAATGCTTTGTGGTTGATGCCTTGCAATGGTCAAAATGCTTTGTGGATTGATGCCTTGCAATGGTCAAGTGGTTAATGATGAATGCATGGGTAGATTGAGATTTGCAAGCAAAAGCGGGGAAGTTATGGCAAAATTTTTGCAAAAACTTGCCTAGTTGCAATCAGGGCAGAACCCTAAATTTTAGGGTTTACAGAGATTATTCCAAATCTATCCTTGATGATTCTTAATCTACACATCAAGAGCTTTCTAACAAGCCGAAGATCTCTGAAATCGGAGAAGTTTGGAGCGGTCAAAGTCAAAGTTTGACTTTCAGCCGGGACAGTTGACTGGTCAAAGGCAGTTGACTTTTTCAAATCTGTTTTTGGGGATCCTTAATAGTCTCATCGAGAGCTTTCCAACGATATAAAGATCATCAAAATCCGATATCGTTTGGATAGTGAACTAAAAGTTGGGCCTCAATCGCAAACCCTAAAACAGAGAGTACTAGCACACCAGATTTTTCTAGCCCCAGGCATTCAGCTCCAAGATCTTATCATTACGGATCTATCGAGCTAAAGAGAAGCAAAATCGGACTTGTCTCCAAAGAATTTTGGCAAATTTGGTGATTTGGTCACATTTTGGAGCAAAACAGTGAGCTAGTTTGCAAGTGGGACCAAATTCCATGCATGGAAATGACTAGAGGGGGACAAAACAAAGGAGTTCGGAGTGAGCAAGATGCTAAGCAACCCGAACCATTCATGGCTAGTGGATCTTCTACAAGAGTTGGGGAGAATTCGACTACAAATGACACTAGTGATTCACAGCCATTGGAGACTTCTCAACCCATGGTGGGGACTACTCCGGTCACAATGGACATGATGCTTAAAGCCATGGAGAGTATGTTCCAACGGGTTGAAGGTAACCTAGCTAGTCGGCAACAACAGTTTGGTGAGCAACTCATGGAACGCTTTGACAAGCGCCAACACTATCTTGGTGATATGATGCAGACGGGATTAGAGACTTGGGTAATGCTATCAGTGGGTTGGCTTCTTCCAAGTCTAATCAAGAAGTGGATGACAATGTAATGGATAGTGCACACCATGAGTTCTGACATGAAAGATTGCCGCCTATGCATGAGGTAAACCATGGGAGACAGATGATGTCACACTCTTCTCAAGTGGATAAAGGAAAAAGGCCTATGGGTGATGCTTATCATGAGAAGCCAAATGCCAATGTTCCAAAAGCTACGTCCTTTATGCAGGATGCCAGAAGAAGTTATGAGCACAGAGGGCTAAAGGATGCATGTGATTGGGATTGGGAAGATGAGCAAATGCAAAGACACTTGGGTGAAGGAAGAGGATTTGATGATCCTAGAACACGGCAAAGAGGGCCAAGAATGCAGAATGACATGGATAAGACCGTGAAGGACAAAATCACATTCACAAAGTTCAAGGGAGAGTCAAACTCTATCGAAGACTTTGAAGAATGGGCAAACAAAATGGACCTCTACTTCGAGATCAGCCCGAGAAGTGAAATGTCAAAGGTTTACTTTGCTTCATTGCATTTGGAAGGCTTTGCTCATACTTGGTGGAGAAGGAAGCAATCACATGGTTATGTTATTTCTACTTGGGAATCATTCAAGAATGACATGGCAGAGGAGTTTACTTCTCGAATGCAAAGGGATAACCACATTGTAGAATGGGACAAGATTGAACAAGTCACAACGGTGAAGGCCTATTCTCAAAAGTTTCTAAAACTTCTATTATACTTGGATGATTTTGATGAGCATTATCTAGTCGTCAAGTATATAAGGGGTTTGAAGACTCCTATTGGTGGTGATGTCAAAGCTCAAGAGCCCGCAACTTTGAAGAAAGCAATGATGCTTGCAGAAATTCATGAGGAAAAATATATGTCAAAGTGGGCTAACAAAGGCAACACCAAGGGAGAAGTGGTTACAAGAACGGATTTGAGTTCTCATGCAAATGCAAATGCAAGGCCTAACCTTCCAAGGTTTCCTACCGTGTATGGTAGAGGGTCTAATAGACTTCCATTTAAACCACCATTTATGTCCAACAAAGCTACATACAATGAGTCCAAGCCAGCAAATGGGGGTTCAAAAAGCAAGGTTATCAAGGAGGACCGTTTGCATGAAATGAGGCTCAAAGGTCTATGTTTCAAATGTGGAGAAAAATGGAACAAGGATCACTTCAAAGTATGCAAATCCAAGGATATGTCCATAAGCTACATTATCACTGAGGACAATGCTAATCATGAGGAGGAGGAATTCCTTGAATGCAATGATGCCTTAGGATGGGGAGATCCTCATGAGGGTGGAGGTTCTCATGATGATGGTTTTGATGAAGAAAATCCCAAGTTTCCTTTTGATCCGGGTGGGAAACTAAAGTTTGCTCATGACAAAATGGATGATGGGATGCCTCTATGCGTGTGGGATGAAGACAATAGTGCACATACTACCTTGTGTACAATCTCTCATGATGCTTATGCGGGAAGTAAGGGTGCCAACACATTGAGATTGAAGATCAAGGTGAATGGGAGAACAACATATGCACTCATTGATACTGGAAGCACGCATAGTTTTGTCAATAAAAGGTCTTTGAACACTCTCAAAATGCAACCAACTTCTTTACCAAACAAGCACATGGTGCAAGTGGCCAATGGTGATTCAATGAGTTGCAATATGAAGTGTCAAAGTACAGAATTGGAGTTGTCCAAGAACTACTCTTGCAAAGTTGATCTTTTGGTGATTGAGTTGGGACCAATTGACATAGTACTTGGATGTGATTGGCTGTCCACTTTGAACTCTTTTACCATGAACTTACAGAAAAGTTTCATGAGTTTTGTGCATCATGGAAGGGTTATTACATTGAATGGAATGCAAGGGTCCAAGCTCATCATGATCAATGCTACTCAAATGAAGAAAGAGTTCAAGAAAGAGGGCTATGTTTATGTACTACAGCTTTGCAAAGAGGAAGATAATAGCAAAAAGGATTGCATCGAAAATGTGGACATGGTTAAGCTACTCAAGGATTATGAAGATGTGTTTACCATGCCAAAATCAATGCCGCCAAAGAGGAGTGTTGATCATGCTATTGATTTGGAACCAAATGCCAAACCAATCAACAAGCCTCCCTATCGTTTGTCAAAGGTTGAAAAGGAAGAGGTGGCAAAGCAAGTCAAAGAACTCATTGACATGGGATGGGTTGAACCAAGTCAATCTCCTTTTGCTTCTCCGGTGCTACTTGTGAAGAAAAAGGATGGTACTTTTCGCATGTGCATTGATTACCGTGATTTGAATAAGATCACCATCAAAAATTGATTTCCAATACCAAGGGTGGATGATCTTTTGGATGAGTTGAAGGGTGCCACATGCTTTTCAAAGATTGATTTACGTTCCGGATACCATCAAATAAGGATGAAAAGTGGTGATGAGTTCAAAACAGCATTTCGTACAGAAAGGGGTCTTTACCAATTCATGGTTATGCCGTTTGGATTATGCAATGCACCGGCAACTTTTCAAGCATTGATGAACAAAGTGCTTCAACCTTTCCTCTACAAGTTTGTATTGGTCTTTTTCGACGACATACTTATCTATAGCAAAGATGAGGAAGTGCATTTGAAGCATGTGAAAGAGGTTTTGGAGGTCTTGAGGCAAAACAAGTTGTATGTTAAGGAGACAAAATGTACCTTCATGGCACATGAGGTGGAATATTTGGGTCACATTGTGAGCAAGGATGGCATTTGTGTGGATCCAAAGAAAGTGGAATGTATTAGGAATTGGCCGGTTCCTTCAAACACTACTCAATTGAGGGGATTTTTGGGGTTATCTTCATTCTATAGGCGCTTTATTGCCCACTATGCAGAAATTGCAGCCCCAATATGACGGATAAATTGAAGAAGGAAACCTTCTTTTGGGATGCCATTGCCAACAAAAGCTTTGAAGATATGAAGAAGATGCTCACATCAGCACCTATTTTGGTATGTCCAGACTTCACCAAACCTTTCACAATAAGGGCGGATGCAAGTGGAAGAGGGATTGGTGCGGTACTTTACCAAGACCATGGAGTCATTGCTTATGAAAGTAGAAAGCTGAATGACAAAGAAAGAGAACTCCATGTGTATGAGCAAGAGATGATTGCTATACTCCATGCTATCAAGAAATGGCACCATTACTTATATGGGAGTCATTTTTATGTGAGAAGTGATCATAGGGTGCTGAAGTATTTCCTCACACAACCCAATTTGTCTCCTAAGCAAAGAAGGTGGGTAGCAACACTACAAAACTATGATTTTGAAATCACGTACACAAAGGGCAAAGAAAATGTGGTTGCCGATTCCTTGTCTCATATGTGGGCCTGCTCATTGTATGCTATTTCTGAGGTGCATAAAGATTGGATCATGGAGATACAAGAAGAGTACTTGTTTGATGAAGAAACCTCACAAATAGTGCAGAAATTACAGCAAGGTGTATGTGAAGAGTTACCCCATTATGAGCTGAAAAATGGTCTCCTCTACTACAAAGGAAAAGTCTACTTGGTTCCTACTTCATCATTTATCAAGAAGATCATGGAAGAGATGCATTGTACTCCTATGGCTGGTCATTTGGGTGTCTACAAAACCTTTGATGCAATAAGGAAAAGTTTCTTTTGGAAGGGGATGTGGAAGAGCATTCATGCTTATGTAAGTGGGTGTCGGTCATGTCAATTGAACAAGGATCCTACACATAAACCGGGAGGTTTGCTTCAGCCATTGCCCATTCCCGAAGGCAAATGGAGTCATATATCAATGGATTTCATTACTAACCTTCCGCGCACAAAGAAAGGGTGGGACAGCTTGTATGTTGTGGTGGATAGATTGACCAAAGTGGCCCATTTCATTCCTTCCAAGGTCACATATTCAGCCCAAAATGTTGCCAAGCAATTTGTTGATGGGGTTTTCAAGTTGCATGGTATGCCGTCACAAATTGTGAGTGATCGCGATGTCAAATTCATGAGCACCTTTTGGAGAACATTGTTTGAATATATGGGAACCAAGCTTACTCCAAGCACCGCCTATCATCCCGAAACCGATGGTCAAACAGAAAGAGTAAACAAATGGGTGGAAACATATCTACGCCACTATTGTCATGATACTCAAAGAACATGGGATGATTGGTTACCTTTGGCTGAGTTTGCTTACAACTCAACATATCATGTGAGCATTGGCATGTCACCCTTTGAGGCTTTATATGGTTACAAGGTCAATTTGCCTATGTTGGTGGGTACATATGAGACTTCTAACCATAATGCCAAGGAGGAAGCTGAAAGGATGCAAGCTTTGTTGCAACAATGCAAAAGTAATTTGAAGGTTGCACAAGAGAAAATGAGACAATATGCCAATGTTCATCGAAGACCATTGGAATTCAAACTAGGAGATTGGGTTCTTTTGAGAATACCAAAGTCAAGATATGCGTCTTTGAAGGGAAGCACAAACACCAAACTAGCTCATCGCTATTATGGTCCTTATCAAGTGATACGAAGAGTTGGGGAGGTTGCATATCAACTCTTACTTCCATCTACAACAAAGATTCATGATGTGTTTCATGTCTCTCACTTGAAAGGATATGTGGGTATGATCGATCAAATGGTTGATGAGTTACCTCCAATGAATGAAGAGGGAATGATTGAATACATTCCAGAAGCTATCTTGGGTACAAGGAAAAAGGTACTTCGCACTCGTACCTTGGTGGAATATCTTGTTCAATGGAAGGGTTTACCTAAGGAAGAAGCTTCATGGCAACCTATTTCAGCATTGGAGGGATATGAAGCATTGATAGAGCAATATGGGTTGGTGTAAATTCAGCCACATGGAACATTCTTCTCCGAATTTGGGGTATTCATTTGAGGTTTCGAGGACGAAACCATTGGGGAAGGGATGGTTTGTAAGAAAGCATTATGGGCCCAAGGCCATGGACAACTAGTAAGTAGGTGTGAACTCTTGGGTGGAGTATAAATACCAATGTAAATGGGATTATGGCTCATTCATGATAATGTTATTTGTTCCAAGAATCAATGGTGAGCTTCTCCCGTGAGATGCTAAGTGGTGACTCCTTCATGAGCCACTCCCTTGGTGAGGGACTAACCCACCCCTGTTACTTTCTTGCAATTGATTTTTATGCATAAAAGGATGCATAAAAGAAATTTCTTATATAAAAGTGTTACTTTCATCATTATTGATTTTTATGCAAAAATATTTTTTTTAAATTATAAAAGTGTTACTTTCATCATTAATGATTTTTATACATAAAAGGATGCATAAAAGAAAATTTTTATTATAAAAGTTTTACTTTCATCATTATTGATTCTCATGCATAACAGGATGCATAAAATAATTTTTTATTATTATAAAAGTGTTACTTTCATCATTATTAATTTCTATGCATAAAAGAATTTTTCATAAAATCAAAATTTATGAAAATAACTCTTTTGAAATAAAAACAATTCTTTATGCATCTATTTGTGCATAAAATAAAAAATGATAAGAATAACTCTTTTGAAATAAAATAATTTTTTTTTATGCATCTTATATCCATAAAATCAAAATTGATGAGAATAACTCTTTTGGAATAAAAATAAATTTCTTTATGCATCTTTCTATGCATAAAACCAAAATTGATGAGAATACCTCTTTTGGAATAAAAATAAATTCTTTATGCATCTTTTTATGCATAAGATCAAAATTGATAAGAATGACTCTTTTGGAATAAAAATAATTTCTTTATGCATCTATTTATGTATAAAATAAAAATTAATGAAAGTAACTCTTTTGAAAAAAAAAAATTTTATGCATCTTCCTATGCAAAAAAAACAAAATTGATGAGAATAACTCTTTTGAAATAAAATTAAATTTCTTTATGCATCTTACTATGCATAAAATCAAAATTGATGAGAATAACTCTTTTGGAATAAAAATAAATTTCTTTATGCATCTATTTAAGCATGAAATCAAAATTGATAAGATAAACTTTGTTGGAATAAAAATAAAAATTGATAAGAATAACTCTTTTGGAATAAAAATATTTCTTTTTGCATCTATTTATGCATAAAATCAAAATTGATGAGAATAACTCTTTTGGAAATAAAATTAATTCTTTATGCATCTATTTATGCATAAAATTAAAATTGATGAGAATAACTCTTTTGAAATAAAAATAAATTTCTTTATGCATCTTTCTATGCATAAAATCAAAATAAATGAGAATAACTCTTTTGGAATAAAAATAACTTTTTTTATGTATCTTTCTATGCATAAAATCAAACGTGATGAAGATAACTCTTTTGGAAAAAAAATTAATTCTTTATGCATTTATTTTTGCATAAAATCAAAAGTGATGAGGATAATTCTTTTGGAATAAAAATTAATTATTTATGCATCTTATATGCATAAAATCAAAATTGATGAGAATAACTCTTTTGGAATAAAAATAAATTTCTTTATGCATCTTTCTATGCATAAAAATCAAAATAAATGAGAATAACTCTTTTGGAATAAAAATAAATTTCTTTATGTATCTTTCTATGCATAAAATCAAAATTGATGAGAATAACTCTTTTGGAAAAAAATTTATTCTTTATGCATCTATTTTTGCATAAAATCGAAATTGATGAGAATAACTCTTTTGGAATAAAAACTAATTCTTTATGCATCTTATATGCATAAAATCGAAATTGATGAGAATAACTCTTTTGGAATAAAAATAAATTTCTTTATGCATTTTTCTATGCATAAAATCAAAATTGATGAGAATAACTCTTTTGGAATTAAAAAAAATTCTTTATGCATCTTTGTATGCATAAAATTAAAATTTATGAGAATAACTCTTTTGAAATAAAAATAAATTTCTTTTTGCATCTATTTAATCATGAAATCAAAATTGATAAGATAAACTCTGTTGGAATACAAATAAATTTCTTTATGCATCTATTTGTGCATAAAATAAAAATTAATAAGAATAACTCTTTTGGAATAAAAATAATTTCTTTTTGCATCTTTTTATGCATAAAATCAAATGTAAGAAAGCATTATGGGCCCAAGGCCATGGACAACTAGTAAGTAGGTGTGAACTCTTGGGTGGAGTATAAATACCAATGTAAATGGGATTATGGGTCATTCATGATAATGTTATCTGTTCCAAGAATCAATGGTGAGCTTCTCCCGTGAGATGCTAAGTGGTGACTCCTTCATGAGCCACTCCCTTGGTGAGGGACTAACCCACCCCTGTTACTTTCTTTCATTGGTATCAGAGCCTGGCTTTTGATCCATGATTTTTAATTTTTCTTTTCTTCTTCTCACTTCGTGAAATTTCTGCTTCATTTGATTCATGGGGGAAGGGGATATGGCTAAGGTAGAGTTTGTGGTTCAAATCTGAGCACATGGACCTATTTTTTTTTTAATGAGTGGACCAAATTGGGGAAAATTTCTAATCTTGATTAGCAGTTGTTAATCAAAAATGTTTTTTTGTTTGGGAGCTTTCTTGCAAACCCTAGCCATGGAATCTCAACATGAGCAAAGGGCATTGAGTCTCTCATGTATCTAGCAATGTTTTATGAAGTATTTCACCTATTTTCCATGAGCAATGGGGCTCCCAATGTGGCTGAAAATCACTACCAAAGCTGTCCACGTTTTTCACCAAAGTGACCCTAATCTTCATCTCCTTCAACAAATTCAAGCATTAAGGCTTCTCGGGTGACATTGGTGAGTTGCTCCATCACTTCCTTACAATTTTGAAGCATTCTTTCAAGCTATGGAGTGAATTAGGGTTTTATTACACATAAAACCCTAATTTTTAGAAATTGGACTTTAATCATGGCCATTCATGCTGCTCTTTATGCATTATGAATGCTTGAATGCTACACATAGCCATTCAATGCTATGCCTTGCATATTGGCATATTTGGGGGATTGAATAAAATGTTTTGGGTTGGAAGCCCACTTTTTGGTGACACCGTTTTCCATTGCCGGTTGCACGTTTTTGGTCATAACTCTCTCATACGAACTCCGTTTTTGGAGTTCTAGTACTCAAAACGACCAGCTCGTCGTCCTCTTCAAGAAGAGCTATAGGTCTTGAGGTGCAGGATTCAGCAAGTGCTCTCTGTTTTCACTTTTGTACTGGATTTTCTAGTCCCGAGCAAGAACTCGCGCCCAGAACACGACCTAAGATCACCGCTCCGTGACACTTGGATGTTGTTGATGTATGTGGAAATGTATTGACATTGCCATGAGTGGATGTGATGAAGGAAGCACTATGAACCATGTATTATGATATGAATGAGCATGAGTCATGCTATAAATCAATTGTAAGTCAACTCTACTCATTCATTTGAGCTTGTAACTCACGATTTTATTCCTAGAATCTAGAATGAAGTAAGGGTACCTTGGCATTTGGAGGAGAGGCCAAGGGGAGAATGTCTTGAATCTTCCTTGCGGTTAGTGCCAGGTAACGCGGTAAGGAAGAGGATTAGGTACTTGGTGGTAAAGAAATGGCCTCAACCTTCACCTTTGGTGAAGGGGTGAGAAGTGCTTGGCCGGGAGATCGGCAAGCATCGACGCGCTTCATCGACCACTTCATTCGACTTGAGCAAACAAGCAAATCCTCTACATCGACTTCTTATGCAAAAGGACAAAATTGATGCCATAAGGTCACATGCTCAGATGGAAAAATGATTGAGGATTGATCTGCTTACAGTGGTCAAATGCATAAGGATTTTAATAGTTGATTGAGATGCTTTGATTTGATTGAGATTTGGTGCAAAAAGAGGGGAGACCATGGCAAAATTTTTGCAAAATTTGCCTACTTGCAGCCAAGACAAATCCTTGAATTTCTAGGGTTTTTCAAAAGCTTTTCAAATCTGTCCTGAAAGCTCTTCAATCTACCCGAAAACCTCTTTCAAACAAGCTAAAGATCACTCAAATCGGAGTAGTATTGAGCGGTTAAAGTTAAGAGTTGACTTTCAGCTAGAATAGTTGAGTGGTCAAAGGCTGTTGACTTTTTCAAATCTATTTTCGGGGATCCTTACTCGTCTCATCAAGAGCTTCGCATCGATATAAAGATCACCCAAATCGGATAAGAATTGAGCGGTTAACATCAAGAGTTGACTTTCAGTCGGTACAATTGACTGGTCAAAGGCTGTTGACTTTTTCAAATCTGTTTTTGGGGATTCTTATTCGTCTCGTCAAGAGCTTCGCATCGATATAAAGATCACCCAAATCGGATATCATTTGAATAGAGAAAAAAAAATCAAGTAAGTGGTCTTTACAAGGAGGGATCAATTACGCGCATGGAAATGACTAGAGGAGGTCAAAACAAGGGAGCCCGGAATGAAAATGATCAAAGACAACCGGAAGCAATGATGGCAACGAGTTCATCAACGAGGAATGAAGAAAGTTCAACCATAAAAGCACCATCTCCAAATGAATCTCAGCCAGTGGAAATGCCTCAATCTTTGGGAACTACTCCGCTAACAGTGGACATGATGTTAATGGCTATGGAGAGTATGTTTCAAAGGATTGAAAATAACCAAACAAATCGGCAACAACAATTTGGTGAACACCTCATGGAACGGTTCGACAAGCGACACCACTACCTGGATGACGTGATGCAAAGAGGGTTAAAAGACTTGGAGAAAGCCATTAGTGCATTGGCTCCTCTCAAGCTCAACCAAGAAGCCGATATGAATGCAATGGATGGTGTACATTATGATGCCAAACATGATGGAAAGCCTTCTATGCCAGAAGAGAACAAAGTAAGACAAATGATGCCACCTCAAATGATGCCACATTCTTCTTACATGGACAAGGGCAAGAGACCTATGGGTGATGCTTCTTATGAGAGATACAATGCCAGTATTCCAAGAACTTCATCCTTTATGCAAGATGCAAGAAGAGGGTATGAACAGAAGGGATTTAAAGATGCAGGTGATTGGCAATTGGAAGATGAGCAAATGCATAGACACTTGGGTGAAGGAAGAGGATTTGATGATCCAAGAGCACAGCAGAGGGGTTCAAGAATGCATGGTGATTTTGACAATGCTGTGAAGGACAAAATCATATTTAATAAGTTCAAAGGAGAATCAAATTCTATCAAAGACTTTGAAGAGTGGGCAAACAAGATGGATCTCTACTTCGAAATCAGCCCAAGGAGCGAGATTGCCAAAGTCTACTTCGCCTCACTTCATCTTGAAGGTTTTGCTCACACTTGGTGGAGGAGGAAGCAATCTCATGGTTATGTCATCACTACTTGGGAAGAATTCAAGAATGACATGGCAGAAGAGTTTATTTCTCGCATGCAAAGGGACAATCACATTGTGGAATGGGACAAGCTAGAGCAAATCACTACCGTGAAGGAATATTCTCATAAGTTTCTAAAGCTTCTATTATACTTGGACGACTTTGATGAGCATTATCTTGTTGTCAAGTATATAAGGGGCTTGAAAGCTCCTATTGGTGGTGATGTCAAGTCTCATGAACCCGCCACTTTGAAGAAGGCAATGATGCTTGCAGAAATTCATGAAGAGAAGTACTTGACAAAGTGGGCTAGCAAAGGGAATATCAAAGGGGAAGTGATCACAAGGACTGACATGGGTTCTCATGCAAACACAAGACCTAATCTTCCAAGATTTCCTACCGTGTATGGTAGAGGGTCTAATAGACTTCCATTTAAACCACCATTTATGTCCAACAAAGCTACATACAATGAGTCCAAGCCAGCAAATGGGGGTTCAAAAAGCAAGGTTATCAAGGAGGACCGTTTGCATGAAATGAGGCTCAAAGGTCTATGTTTCAAATGTGGAGAAAAATGGAACAAGGATCACTTCAAAGTATGCAAATCCAAGGATATTTCCATAAGCTACATTATCACTGAGGACAATGCTAACCATGAGGAGGAGGAATTCCTTGAATGCAATGATGCCTTAGGATGGGGAGATCCTCATGAGGGTGGAGGTTCTCATGATGATGGTTTTGATGAAGAAAATCCCGAGTTTCCTTTTGATCCGGGTGGGAAACTAAAGTTTGCTCATGACAAAATGGATGATGGGATGCCTCTATGCGTGTGGAATGAAAACAATAGTGCACATACTACCTTGTGTACAATCTCTCATGATGCTTATGCGGGAAGTAAGGGTGCCAACACATTGAGATTGAAGATCAAGGTGAATGGGAGAACAGCATATGCACTCATTGATACTGGAAGCACGCATAGTTTTGTCAATAAAAGGTCTTTGAACACTCTCAAAATGCAACCAACTTCTTTACCAAACAAGCACATGGTGCAAGTGGCCAATGGTGATTCAATGGGTTGCAATATGAAGTGTCAAAGTACAGAATTGGAGTTGTCCAAGAGCTACTCTTGCAAAGTTGATCTTTTGGTGATTGAGTTGGGACCAATTGACATAGTACTTGGATGTGATTGGCTGTCCACTTTGAACTCTTTTACCATGAACTTACAGAAAAGTTTCATGAGTTTTGTGCATCATGGAGGGGTTATTACATTGAATGGAATGCAAGGGTCCAAGCTCTTCATGATCAATGCTACTCAAATGAAGAAAGAGTTCAAGAAAGAGGGCTATGTTTATGTACTACAGCTTTGCAAAGAGGAAGATAATAGCAAAAAGGATTGCATCGAAAATGTGAACATGGTTAAGCTACTCAAGGATTATGAAGATGTGTTTACCATGCCAAAATCAATGCCGCCAAAGAGGAGTGTTGATCACGCTATTGATTTGAAACCAAATGCCAAACCAATCAAAAAAGCCTCCCTATCGTTTGTCAAAGGTTGAAAAGGAAGAGGTGGCAAAGCAAGTCAAAGAACTCATTGACATGGGATGGGTTGAACCAAGTCAATCTCCTTTTGCTTCTCCGGTGCTACTTGTGAAGAAAAAGGATGGTACTTTCCGCATGTGCATTGATTACCGTGATTTGAATATGATCACCATCAAAAATCGTTTTCCAATACCAAGGGTGGATGATCTTTTGGATGAGTTGAAGGGTGCCACATGCTTTTCAAAGATTGATTTGCATTCCGGATACCATCAAATAAGGATGAAAAGTGGTGATGAGTTCAAAACAGCATTTCGTACAGAAAGGGGTCTTTACCAATTCATGGTTATGCCGTTTGGATTATGCAATGCACCGGCAACTTTTCAAGAATTGATGAACAAAGTGCTTCAACCTTTCCTCTACAAGTTTGTATTGGTCTTTTTTGACGACATACTTATCTATAGCAAACATGAGGAAGTGCATTTGAAGCATGTGAAAGAGGTTTTGGAGGTCTTGAGGCAAAACAAGTTGTATGTTAAGGAGACAAAATGTACCTTCATGGCACATGAGGTGGAATATTCATTGTGAACAAGGATGGCATTTGTGTGGATCCAAAGAAAGTGGAATGTATTAGGAATTGGCTGGTTCCTTCAAACACTACTCAATTGAGGGGATTTTTTGGGGTTATCTTCATTCTATAGGCGCTTTATTGCCCACTATGCAGAAATTGCAGCCCCAATGACGGACAAATTGAAGAAGGAAACCTTCTTTTGGGATGCCATTGCCAACAAAAGATTTGAAGATATGAAGAAGATGCTCACATCAGCACCTATTTTGGTATGTCCAGACTTCACCAAACCTTTCACAATAAGGGCGGATGCAAGTGGAAGAGGGATTGGTGCGGTACTTTACCAAGACCATGGAGTCATTGCTTATGAAAGTAGAAAGCTGAATGACAAAGAAAGAGAACTCCATATGTATGAGCAAGACATGATTGCTATACTCCATGCTATCAAGAAATGACACCATTACTTATATGGGAGTCATTTTTATGTGAGAAGTGATCATAGGGTGCTGAAGTATTTCCTCACACAACCCAATTTGTCTCCTAAGCAAAGAAGGTGGGTAGCAACACTACAAAACTATGATTTTGAAATCACATACACAAAGGGCAAAGAAAATGTGGTTGCCGATTCCTTGTCTCGTATGTGGGCCTGCTCATTGTATGCTATTTCTGAGGTGCATAAAGATTGGATCATGGAGATACAAGAAGAGTACTTGTTTGATGAAGAAACCTCACAAATAGTGCAGAAATTACAGCAAGGTGTATGTGAAGAGTTACCCCATTATGAGCTGAAAAAATGGTCTCCTCTACTACAAAGGAAAAGTCTACTTGGTTCCTACTTCATCATTTATCAAGAAGATCATGGAAGAGATGCATTGTACTCCTATGGCTGGTCATTTGGGTGTCTACAAAACCTTTGATGCAATAAGGAAAAGTTTCTTTTGGAAGGGGATGTGGAAGAGCATTCATGCTTATGTAAGTGGGTGCCGGTCATGTCAATTGAACAAGGATCCTACACATAAACCGGGAGGTTTGCTTCAGCCATTGCCCATTCCCGAAGGCAAATGGAGTCATATATCAATGGATTTCATTACTAACCTTCCGCGCACAAAGAAAGGGTGGGACAGCTTGTATGTTGTGGTGGATAGATTGACCAAAGTGGCCCATTTCATTCCTTCCAAGGTCACATATTCAGCCCAAAATGTTGCCAAGCAATTTGTTGATGGGGTTTTCAAGTTGCATGGTATGCCGTCACAAATTGTGAGTGATCGTGATGTCAAATTCATGAGCACTTTTTGGAGAACATTGTTTGAATATATGGGAACCAAGCTTACTCCAAGCACCGCCTATCATCCCGAAACCGATGGTCAAACAGAAAGAGTAAACAAATGGGTGGAAACATATCTACGCCACTGTTGTCATGATACTCAAAGCACATGGGATGATTGGTTACCTTTGGCTGAGTTTGCTTACAACTCAACATATCATGTGAGCATTGGCATGTCACCCTTTGAGGCTTTATATGGTTACAAGGTCAATTTGCCTATGTTGGTGGGTACATATGAGACTTCTAACCATAATGCCAAGGAGGAAGCTGAAAGGATGCAAGCTTTGTTGCAACAATGCAAAAGTAATTTGAAGGCTGCACAAGAGAAAATGAGACAATATGCCAATGTTCATCGAAGACCATTGGAATTCAAAGTGGGAGATTGGGTTCTTTTGAGAATACCAAAGTCAAGATATGCGTCTTTGAAGGGAAGCACCAACACCAAACTAGCTCATCGCTATTATGGTCCTTATCAAGTGATACGAAGAGTTGGGGAGGTTGCATATCAACTCTTACTTCCATCTACAACAAAGATTCATGATGTGTTTCATATCTCTCACTTGAAAGGATATGTGGGTATGATCGATCAAATGGTTGATGAGTTACCTCCAATGAATGAAGAGGGAATGATTGAATACATTCCAGAAGCTATCTTGGGTACAAGGAAAAAGGTACTTCGTACTCGTACCTTGGTGGAGTATCTTGTTCAATGGAAAGGTTTACCTAAGGAAGAAGCTTCATGGCAACCTATTTCAGCATTGGAGGGATATGAAGCATTGATAGAGCAATATGGGTTGGTGTAAATTCAGCCACATAGAACATTCTTCTCCGAATTTGGGGTATTCATTTGAGGTTTCGAGGACGAAACCATTGGGAAAGGGATGGTTTGTAAGAAAGCATTATGGGCCCAAGGCCATGGACAACTAGTAAGTAGGTGTGAACTCTTGGGTGGAGTATAAATACCAATGTAAATGGGATTATGGGTCATTCATGATAATGTTATCTATTCCAAGAATCAATGGTGAGCTTCTCCCGTGAGATGCTAAGTGGTGACTCCTTCATGAGCCACTCCCTTGGTGAGGAACTAACCCACCCCTATTACTTTCTTTCATCAAAATTGATGAGAATAACTCTTTTGGAATAAAAATAAATTTCTTTATGCATCTTTCTATGCATAAAACTAAAATTGATAAGAATAACTCTTTTGGGATAAAAAAATTTTCTTTTTGCATCTATTTATGTATAAATTCAAAATTGATGAGAATAACTCTTTTGGAATAAAATTTTTTAATATGGGGGAAGTAATTAGAGAATGCTTTAGTAATTCAAATGTTTGCTCTTAGTCCTTTTCCCATATTATCTTTGCATTCTTCTTCTTCAGCTTAGTAAGGCAAGCGATAATCTTTGTAAGCTTAGATTTGAAGACCCTATACCAACCAATGATTCCAAGGAATCCTTTAACTTCTTTGGCATTTTTGGGTTGCGGCCACTCTACTATATCCTTAAGCTTTGCAGGGTCCATTGAGATTCCTTCCCTAAGTATTAAATTTTTCTAGAAAATAAAGTACACTTACTCTTGTTAAAAGAGTTGGTGTTTCCTCAGTATTTCTAGCACTTTTCTCATGTGCTTCTCAAGTTCTTCTTCATCATTTGAGTAGACAAAAATATCATCAAAGAACACTAGAACATGTCTGTCTAGTTGATCCTTGGAGATATCTTGCATCATATGATTGAACGTGGTTGTGTGGTAATACCCCTGCCCTCTCCGTGCGGCCTCCTTCGGAGCACTGGCAGCGGAAGCAACAGCCTCTCGCGCAAGGCAAGGCTTCCCACTCAAGACCTCGCCCACAAATGTCTGGACAAGAGACTAACTCAGCGGCTCCTCCGAAACCGAGACCGGAAGAACTTCCCTCGCCCGGAAGGCACGGGCAATTCATCCAAGAAAATCATCTAACAAAAAATGTATCTAACGAGTCAAGGCTCTAACTAGCTTTTCTATTCTGATGACCAAACCAGTAGGTCACATGGTCAGATCAAGGAAGGGACTTGCACTTGGTTCATACAAATCACCGCTTTTTTCCCCTAAGCGAGGCACAGCCCGCTGATTCTTCCCCATAGAACAAGGGTCTTCCTAGGACTTATTGTAGCTAACGTAACTTGAACGTATCAAACTATATCGTAGGAATCCACTGATCCAACCGGCCCATGGGTTAGCCAATCGCCTAACCACTATATTGGTGGGACCCCTTTATATAAAAATCTGTTTGTGTTTTGTCCCGGGTACTAGGGAAAAGAGTTCCCAGGCCCCCTACCAGCACTCATGCAAAATAAAATTCAAACACACCACTTACGCACCCATATGAAATTTCCTTTTACAAATTCAACTGTCTTTAAAGTAGACTTAAAATGAGATCATAGTGTTTTGTCCCGGGTACTAGGGAAAAGAGTTCCCAGGCCCCCTACCAGCACTCATGCAAAATAAAATTCAAACACACCACTTACGCACCCATATGAAATTTCCTTTTACAAATTCAGCTGTCTTTAAAGTAGACTTGAAATGAAATCATAGTGTTTTGATCATAATCCTCCAAAATATCTAGTCCATTGTTTTACAATCAAAATACCGTCCGGATTTCAAGTTCCAGTTCACATGCATACTTCCTTTTCAATCCATCCATATCTTCCTCGACATATGCATGGGTGTCCTAGCAACTGCGAGCCTGTGCATCGCCTAGTCAGAACCCTCTAGGATCCTCCTTAGGTGTCCTCGCACACTTCACTCAGGGACCGCTTCGTCGGTCCTCGCCCATCGTACCGGAAGCGCACCATTTTAACCATACCGAGGAGGCTATTCAAGTGGCAGGCTTTGCCGCGGAGCGACCTCCTTTGACGACTCCCCGCTAGCTATTGCAACATAACTCTCCTTAGTTTAAACCACAAGCCAAATGCTTCCTACAACATTCTGGTGTAAGACAGTCTTTTTCAAAAAACAGAGTTTCTATGCAAGTAAGAATTTCCCGTTGAGTTTCATTCCACAAGACTCTTTTCCTCAAAATCTAGACTTTCTTAATGAAAATCACGAATCTCGTATCAAGGTAATCCACGCATCAATTTCAATGAATTTCTAACTTATTTCTCGTCAATTTTGGGTCTTAAGAAAACTATCCATTCTTCATATACTGAAGAATTGGGAATGGTCACAAGGTTTTACTTAATTTCTCATTCAAAAGATGGGCAAGCATCTTATTGGCCCACCATTCTCACGTGGTCATGGTCTAACCATAAATTACTCGGATTTAGTCCGAACTTTGATTCCTAAGGATTTTTCTTCTATTTATCTGATAAATTAACTGTGATTTCCATTCGTACGGGTAAAATCCAAATTAACTGTGATTTCCATTCGTACGGGTAAAATCCAAAATTATGAAAACTTATTCTTTCCTGACCACCATAGAATTATAAATAGTTCTATTCAAGAATAATGGAATTTTATAAATATAACTCTTTTTCCAATAATCCATTTGCGAATATGCATATATCATTTTATTGATTTATTCGCATAAAAATATCTTAAAATTTTCTTTTCTCCATTTTGATCCTCAACATTAATATACCATAATTTTCTACATGAAATTATGGTGAAAACTTCTCTTTTAACACCAAAATTAATTTATGCATTTTTTTACTTAAAGTATGATGAAAATTCCTCTTTAAGTAAATAAAAATACCCATATTTGAAATATGCCAAAAATTCTTCTTTCAATATTTAAAATATTTGTATCTAGAATATCGAGGGAATTCCTCTTTTTACAGCTAAATTTATGCATGAAAAACAAATATAACAAAAACTTTTATTTTCTTTATTTAAATAATTATGCATAAATATTATAAAATTATTTTCCAAAAATATGACAGCAATCATTCTTTAGCAGAAAAATATCTATGCCTAGAATATGATGGAAATTTCTCTTTTTTTATTTATCAATTTTATGCATAAAAATAAGAGTTATATTTTTTTCTTGGAAACTTTTACCATAGCTTCACTGCAATTACTGAGAATGTTCTTTAAATGAATACTTATAATTAAAAATGTGATAGGAACTCCTCTTTTTTTTTAAAAATGTATTTATGCATACAAAGCACAATTATAATCATAATTACGATTAGATCTCTTGATTATTCCAAAATAATATATCCACTTATCATTTCTTAAAAAAATACTTACAATAATGTTAGCGTAACTCTTTTTCAACTTCAAATGAATTTATTATGATTTTTCTTAATCACAATCAAGCTTAAAAAAATTAATCATCATTTTTAACTAGATTGAAATCATAAAAATACCTAATCTTTTTCTCTAGCTTGTCAAGCCTAGAGTTTTGATTAAGATAATGAGATTATCATTGAGATCCATCCTTTTAACAAGGATCTAATCATAAAGATGATTAATCTTTCCAAAAGAAGAGATTTACTTAAAGAAAAAAAAATTATAATTAAGCATAAAAATTAACATTAATCTAATTAAATGTTATGAATCATTAGAAATCTTGATTTCAAGAAAAAACCCTTGATTTAAAAGCTTCCCAAGCATTAGAGGGCTTGGGAAGAAGAAAGCCATTGAGAAAGATAGAAAAAGCCATTGGATTAAGCTTACCTTTGACTTTGGCTTGATTCTTTTGGAGAGAAGTGAAGCCCACAAAGCAAGCTTTGGCCACCAAGATGGGGAGGGTAATCTCCAAGAGAGGATGGAGATTTGAGAAGATCCCAAAGCTCCCAAAAGTAGAGGCAAAATAGAGGGATAATAGAATTACACTAAAATGAAGATAATACTAGCATGTAAATATATAAAGATGAAAATACAAAGGAATTAGGGTCTATTTATAGGTTAGGGAGGCCACTAACCAAGTCCAATTGAGTTCTAGAGGATTCCAGTTTTAGTTTGACCCAATTTGGACAATATTTGGACCAGTTTGGCTCACTTTTTGATCTAGTTTGCAGGAGGAGAGAGGAGAGATAAAAATATCTCATTTTTTTGAATTAAAAATGCCAAGTAATGATGAAAAAATGGTTCCTACTTCATGGGGCCTCTCCCTCCTTTACTGAGGTGTCAAAATTACTTTTTTTACTAATAAACCTTAATTTTGAACTAATAAACCTAGTACTCAGTCAACTCTTCATCTTATGTGAGTATTTACTCATTTTTGGGGTATTTTCTTTTATTCTTTGCATTTTTGTCATCCCAACACTTGGATCAATCCTATTGTCCCTTTAGAACCTTCTTTGGATCTTAATTAAAAATTTCTGAAAATGTGGACCCTTAGGCTAAGGTCTCTAATACACATATTCAATTAATTTCTAATGCACATTGGAAAAAAAATGATCTTCTATTTTAGGGGAATTCATCTTAGATATTAGGAAACATTTTGTATCCAAAATTATCTCAAATTTTAATTACCTCTCTCTAAAATATTTTCTCTCTCTACGCCAAAACAAGGGAAAACAATATTTTCTCTCTAGGCCAAAACAAGGTAAAACAATATTTTCTTGCATTCTGGAATAGGGGATGATTACAAGGGATTGAGGTGAGAGCTTATACATATTTTAGGGTTGAGGAGGTACCTTATATCCTCTCCCACTTGAAAAACGCGAAATGTCCTCATCTCGCAAAATGGGTCCAGCTCTTCTTCTTTCTCCCAAGTGGCGTCCTCTAAAGGGGGTAGAACTTCCACTTGACCGAAAATTCTCTGAGGACTATTCTCTGAGGACTATGCTCCTGAGAACCTTCTCCTGAACATAAAGGATTTCTTTAGGTTGGAGTACCAGCTGGCCTTGAATTGAAGAAATCAACTATTCATCCATCAAGCACGTGACTCGGGCTGGGTACATATTTTTTAAGTAAACTGACATGGAACACATTATGTACCTTGAGATGGGGAGGCATAAGAAGTTCATAAGCTAGGTCTCCTATTTTCTTTATAACTCCATACGATCCAGAGAGAGAGCTTCTTGTACTTCCCTAGAGATAAAGAACTTCTTTTGGGTCATACTCGAATGAACACCATATTTGATTCTTCAAACACTCTCTGATCTCTTCTTATCAGCATACTACTTTTGCCTATCTTGGGCAGCCTTAATATCTTTACAGATTGATTGCATTTGCTATTCCATTTCACCAAGAATCTGTCTAGACATCTCAACCTTGATCAATGGGTCGGACCAAGTTAATGGTGTGAGCTCGGGGGGATCACTATATGTAGAATACCCCTATCGCGTGCGTTCAAGGCCTATATTTTAAATCCCTTATCTGTGAATTTTTTTATCCATATAATATCCCCTTTTCTTTATGAATCTGTAATTTTTTTTGAAAAAATTTTAAATCATACCCTTGTGTAAATATATTTCTGTAAGTTTCATAAATTAAAAATATGCTTCTGTTGAACGCACGTGATATTTACATTTTTTTGTGAGTAACCCCCCCGAGGGTGTGAGGCAATCTTGTCTGTACTACAGAGCTTTGAAAGGGCTCATCCCGATACTTCAGTGATAAGTGGCATAACAAGAAAACTCAACTAGATGATGCAAATACCTTAACCACTTCTTGGGTTCCTAGCCATAGCATGACTGAAGGATATCTTCTATTACCTAATGCACTCTTTCGGTCTAACCATCTGTCTCTGGTTGATAGGCTATACTGAGATCCAAGAAAGTTCCCACTGCTTCAAAGAATGCAGTCCAAAACCTTGATGTGAATTTAGGATCTCTATCGCTTACTATCCTCCTGGGTAAGCCATGCAACCTGAAAATCTCCTTGAGGAAGACTATGGCAACATCCACTACAGTGTAGGTTTCTTTTATTGGAATCAGATGGGCAACCTTGGTTAGTCTATCAACTACGACAAAAATGGAGTTGTAACCTGATTGCACTGAAGGTAGTCTAGTAATAAAATCCATACTAATACATTCCCACTTCATTTGTGGAATGTCTAGGGGATGCAACTTTCTTGGCATCTTGACTCTCTCTACCTTGACTCTCTTACACATTAAGCACTAATACACATGATCAAGTACATCCCTTTTGAGTCCTGGCCAGAAGAACCTCTTCTTTAAAAACATGTAGGTTTTTATGAACCCTTGATGTCTAGCTATCAGGCTATCATGGGCTTCTCTCAGAATCTTTCCCTTTATTCCCTCATCATTGGGAATGCATAGCCGATTATTATAATACATGCATCCCTCATCCGATTTGTACCCAAGAACTTGACTCATTTCTTGAGGAGTCTTGCTTTCCTGCATCAGTAGGGTAGCAATAGGGGCAAAGAATTTGTCCTACATGATTTTCGCTCTTGCTTCATTGATCAATGGATTTGACACCAATGTTATTGCAAGTTAGGAGGCTTTCCTACTGAGTGCATTTGCTACCACATTTTCTTTCCCTAATCGGTACATAATCTCAAAATGTTATTGCAAGTTAGGAGGCTTTGACACCAATGTTATTGCAAGTTAGGAAGCTTTCCTACTGAGTGCATTTGCTACCACATTTTCTTTCCCTAATCAGTACATAATCTCAAAATCAAATTCCTACAGGGTCTGCATCCATCTTCTTTGATGCATGTCGAGATCCTTTTGGGTGAAGATCCACTTCAAACTTTGATGATCTATCATCAGGGTGAATCTCTATCCCAAGAGATATATTCTTCCTTGATTCTGATCTGGTAATACCCAGATTTGAGATCTATCTTTGTGAACACTTGGGTTCCACTTAACTGATCCCAAACGTTCATCAATCCTAGGGATGGGATACTTATTTTTTATTGTTACTGATTCAATCCTCTGTAATTAATACAGAGTCTTAACGTTCCATCTTTATTTTTCTGAACGAGAATGGGTGCACCCCAAGGTGAAACACTCGGTCTTACAAATCCTTGCTCTAGCAGTTGTCTACTGCTCCTTAAGCGCTTGGCTTCTGGAACTGGCATTTTGTATTGTTGATTGACCTTGCTGATCCTCAACAGATGAGTCCATGGCTCTTTTATATGGATCTGTTGGTTGATCTTGCTGATCTTCAACGGAGAGTCCATCTGGATTTTTATAAGTGAGTATATTTTCGGGTACTATGAGCTAGGAACTCTTGACCCTAAGTGGACAGATGGTTGAGCGTTCTAGTTGCCAATGATGCTATAGGTACACTAATGAAGGAATGATTGGAAATTAGAATTCAACCTGGAAATTTTGGAGGATTATGATCAAGGATACTGTGGTTTCATTAAAAGATTGTTTTAAGGACAGCTAAATCTGTGAAACATGCAATTTCATATTGGGTGTGTAAGTGGTGTGACTATCTTGAAGTTTGCTTGACGGCTAGGGGACCTGGGAACTCTTTTCCCTAGTACCCGGAACAAAACATAACCAAATTCCTAAATGGATCCTATCACTATACAGTGGTTGGGCAGTTGGCTAACCAATGGGACTAGATGGGGCTAGGCTGGACTGATGGATCCCTAAAATAGACTCAATTCTATTATGTTATGATAGATAAAGTAAATCTCAGATAGTCCTTGTTCTATCGGGTGTGCCTCTTGATGAGGAAAAAAGTGTTGGTCTCTATGATCCAAGTGCAAGTCTTATCCTTGATCTGACTATGTGACTTACTGGTTTGGTCAGATCTGTTTGGTTAGTTAAGGCTCTTGACTACATTAGAATAAAAATATCCTCAAGGAATCGCCCGTGCTTTTTGGGCGAGGGAAGTTTTTCCAGGTTCGATTTTGGAAGAACTGAGGGCTAGTCTCTTGTCCAAATATCCATGGGCGAGGCCCCGAGTAAGAGGCTCTGCCCTGCGCAAGAAGTGCTACTTCCACTGCTAGCACCCCGGAACTCATTGCACGGAGGGGACAGGGATCTTTCAGCTAGTTTCAGAGCAAATTGGCTAAAGTGGATCAACTGAGAAGCAAGAAATGTCAAGAATCTATGAAGTACCAGTAAAAGAGTGTGATGAAATTCATACAAATTGATATTCAAAATAAAAATTCATAAATTGGTAATTGGGTCTTCAGATGGAAGTACCACAATTGTATGGAATCCTTGACTTGCTTGAGGCCTAGATATGATGGTATTTACCTTATAACTCCAAGGACTGTGATTACCTGTATATACCATGAGTATATCTGCAGCTCTTTAATGACAATATATACGAGTACATCTAAGACCTTGAAATTATAAACAAAAAAGCTATCCAGATGATGAATTCGAATGCTGGTTGATATGATTTTAGAATTCTAGTTGAGAATTGATGAGTTGATTTGGATTCTGATTGAAAGATGATGATTCCTGAATTATGGTTAAAAGAAGATAAGTTGAACAAAGCCACAGTGAGGATGAATGGGACAAATCCCAGTGATGATATTGGTAACTAGAATGACGATTATGACTTTAGTAAATCACTATGAGATTACTGGATTGTGTTGAGAGATTGCTGTTGTTAATCCTTGACCTAGTGGATCTAATTAAGAGATGACAAATTGAAAACTTGCATAACTGAAATTCCCGTGAAGGAATGATCAGATGGAATTTTCCGTTTGATGGACCATTACTGTGTTAAGAATATGAATGGACCATTCTCTAATAATGAGTTCTATATGTTCTTCTATTAGAAGGGATCTTTATCCCATGATTCTGTGAATCAGTTAGATCTAAAGTTGGATTTAAATTATAAATAAAGGGACTTAACAAGAATTTTCTTATTGATAGGATCATGGATCGAGGTCGTTGTGGTAG
Organism: Cibotium barometz; assembly: GCF_041138505.1. Lineage (NCBI taxonomy): Eukaryota > Viridiplantae > Streptophyta > Polypodiopsida > Cyatheales > Cibotiaceae > Cibotium > Cibotium barometz. Next base: position 49,993,650 of record NC_141082.1, read on the forward strand.
GAATGTTAGCCCCCAACTCGATGAGGAAGAGCTCGACTTGGATGTTCAAAAAACTCTTCATAGATCGCAGCCTGGACCTTTCAAGGGTGAATGGGAAAACTTGGGCGAGGCTCTAAAGAACTAGATCAAAGCAATGGAAGAGTACTTCGATGTCACCTGGTATAATGAGAAGAGTAAAATGGCTCTTGCAAGACTGAAGATAGTAGAAACAGCTATAGTGGTATGGAGAAACCACTGTGAGACAACAAACCGTCTGGAAGAACGGAACACCCAGACATGGAATGATCTCAAAATTTACCTAAGAGATTTTGTCCTTCCAGCTTTATGGAAACCAAGATGAATAAATTCTTAGAGTTAACCCAGGGGAGCAAAACTATTGAAGTGTATCACCAAGCATTCGCTCTTCTCCTCAAGTACTCGCCACTGTTGGATGAAGAACAGCTGATGGCCAGGTTCATTTGGGGACTAAACAAACCTTTGAATATCTTAGTGAAGAATGCCAAGCCAGTTTTCATGGCCGAAGCAGTGCGGATGGCGATCGAAGGCTTTCACCAAGGCCTTTGATGTCAAGGTCCCACCGAAGCCAGCACCATCATCTTTCAAAAGATTTCTAGCTCCAGAAGGTTATTCCAACCTTCCACTGCCTAAGAAACAACAAGGTCAAGCTCAGAATATGGAAAGTTTTAGAATGGAAGAAAGGTCTTTTTCTCGGAACTCAATCCCCTGGAATTCAACTTTAGAAGTTCCACCCTTGAACAAGGAAGTGAAATACTATAACTATCAAGGATTTGGACATCGCAGTATGGATTTTCCAACTCCTTTTGGATCAAGCTTTTCACGACGACGGCGGGGAAATCAAGGACCAATATTCCAGACTCGAGCTCCCTCCTTCCAAAGTAATTAGGTTCCTTTCCATCAAAATCAAGGAAATCCCAGAGGTAGACCCTCTAACCAACCCCAGTTTCAATCCAAAGTAATGCAAGTCCTCCACCTCAGAATAGGGGAAGTCAAAGAGAGATGTTCCCAAATCGGCTATCCACACTTCCAAGGCAGTAACACTGGAAGTGATTAAAGAAGAAGAAGATAAAAAAGATTATACTGCACCTGTGAGATGAGGACATCTCGCGTTTTTTAAGTGGGGTAGGATGTAGATTCCTCCCTCCAACTTTTGAGGTGTAAAGGTGTAAGAACCTCCCCTTCTGTTCTTGTAATTATTCCCCTCTCTGAAATAGGAGAAAGATCTTGTTTTACCCTGTTTTGGCCTAGAGAGAGAAAATATATAGAGAGAGGTAATCTAAAATTGAGATATATTTGGATATAAAAATCCTCATAGTGTCTAAAATGGTTTCCCCCTGAAATAGAAGTTCAAAATGAACTTTCCAATGTGCATTAGGAATCAATTAAAAATGATATAAGGGACCTTAGCCTAAGCGTCTAGATTTTTAAAATTTTTGGGATTATGGTCCAATTAAGGTTCCTATGGACCAATAGGATTAATCCAAGTGTTGGGATGAGATAAATCCAAAAAATAAAAGAAAATACCCAAAAATGAGTAAATGCTCACATAAGATGAAGAGTTGACTGAGTACAAGGTTTATTAGTTAAAAATTAAGAGATATTACTAAAAAATGAGATATTTTAGAGAAATGATGAAGTTTTAACACCTTGGTAAGGAGGGGGACACTCTTGAGGTAGGCACCTAATTCACACATGTGGATGAGTTTTTAATTCAAAAAAATTGTGATATTTTTATCTCTCCTCTCTCCCTTGGATCAAACCAAATAAAAAAGGGAGCCAAACTAGTCCAAATCTTGTCCAAATTCAGCCAAACTCAAGCTCAAAAATTCTAGAACTTAGTTGGACTCAGTTAGTGGCCTCCCTCACTTATAAATAGACCCTCATTCTTTTGTATTCTCATCTGTGAACTGTACCATGCCATTATTATATTAAAATACTCATATTTTCTATTATCCCTTAAAAATCCTATACTTTTGGAGAAATTGGAGCTTCCTTCTCTCTTCAGCAATCCTTGGAGCTTTCTTCTCAACATACTAAACCAATTGATTGGTTGGGGGCTTCCTTCTACTAAGATAAAGAAGCAAGCCAAATCAAGAGGTAAAAAGTAAATTCATGGTTTTCATTAATGTTCTCAAAAGATTTCACTTCTCAATCCCTCTCAAGCTTGAGAAGTTTCAAATTAATTGTTTTCAATGTAAATCAAGCTTTCTATAAGAATTCTAATGATTAATCACACAAAAAATAATCATTATGCTTGGGATGCTTTTTAAGTATATCTCTCTCTCCCCAAAAGAATAGTCATTCCTATGACTAATTCTTAAGCAAATGAATGCTTCTCATAAATTCTTAATTCAAAATCAATCTCTAAGCTTGTTAAGCTAGAGATTAAGAAAATGGCTTTTTATGCTTTTATGCAAATAAAATTATGGTAAACTTATGATTTAATTCCATAAATTGGATTTGAGTCTAAGGATAGTTATTCTATCAGTCTTATTCTTTCTAGAAATATTAAAAATTAGGACTTCCTACCATATTCTAGGATTGGACATCCTATGCTAAAAGAATAATTTTCATCAAATTCATGGGAAACTAATTTTTAGTATTTATGCATAAATAATTAAATTAAGAAAAGAGAAATTTTTGGTATTTTTTATTTTTATGAAAAAAGAGAAATTTCCATGATAATGGAGATCCATGTAATTAAATGGAAAAAAGAGAAATTTTGGTATATTAAAATAATGAATATTTAACTTAAAGAGAAATTTTAGATAAATTTATTTTATGTATGAGAAAATTAAAATGATAAAAGAGTAATTCCTATGATATTTTGAATTCAATCATTTAAATGGTAAAAGTGGAACTGTTGGCATATTTGAATTAATTGATATTTTTATTTTAATTTATAGAGAAATTTTAGATAAATTTATTTTATGTATAAGAAAATTTAAATGATAAAAGAGGAACTCCCATGACATTTGGAATTCAATCATTTAAATGGTAAAAGTGGAATTATTGACATATTTAAAATAATGGATATTTTTATTAAAGAAAAGAGAAATTTTAGATGAATTTATTATATGATAAAAGAGGAATTCCCATGACATTTGGAATTCAATCAATTAAATAAAACAAGGGGAATTCCCATTATATTTAAGATCCAAGAAATTAAATAAAAAAAGAGAAATTTGTAGCATAATTCAAATTATGAGTATTATCAAAATTGGAATTTTGAGCATTATTGGGAAATATGGGTAGAATTGATTTTTGTAAATCCCATGAATCTTTTACTCAAAAGAAGAATATTGAATATATTTCACTTGAGAAATTTAAGAAAGAATATGAAAATATCCATTGAGAAAAAGTACCTTTAACTAGGCTAAGCAATTGGCAGAAATTTAGAAAAAGTCCCATCGGTATCGAAAGTAGAAAATGTTACTAAATGTGAATAGATGTGAATATGATGTGAATAAGAATACAATGTGAGAAGATGTGAATGCAATGTGATAGGATTTGAGTGGATGTGATAAGATGTGAATGTGATGTAAATGGATGTGGATGTGGAAGTGGATGTGAAGAGATGTGGATGGGATGAGATGTGATGTAAATGGATGTGGATGTGATGAGATGTGATGTAAATGGATGTGGATGTGGATGTGAAGAGATGTGGATGAGATGTAATGTGAATGGATGTGATGTGATGTGAAATAGATGTGATGTGAAGAGATGTGGATGAGATGTGATGTGAATGGATGTGATGTGGATGTGATGTGATGTGAATGGATGTGATGTGATGTGATGTGAATCAGGATAGATGTGAATGGATGAGATACAATGTGAATGGATGTGATGTGATGTGATATGGATATGGATAGATGTGAATGGATGAGATGTGATGTGAATGGATGTGATGTGAATGGATGAGATGTGATGTGAATGTGATGTGATGTGATGTGAATCAAGATAGATGTGAATGGATGTGAATGTGAATCGGGATAGATGTGAATGGATGTGAATGTGATGCGATGTAAATAGATGTGAATGGTTGTGATGTGATGTGAATCGGGATAGATGTGAATGAATGAGATGTGTTGTGATGTGAATCGGGATAGATGTGAATGGATGAGATGTAGTGTGATGTGATTTGAATCGGGATAGATGTGAATGGATGAGATGCAATGTGAATCGGGATAGATGTGAATGGATGAGATGCAATGTGACTGGATGTGATGTGATGTGATATGGATAAGGGTAGATGTGAATGGATGAGATGTGGTAAGGATAGATATAATGACGTTACAATTTCGTGGTGCTCATGCTAGATCAAAGATGTGGAGAGAGACTCATAAAATACAAGAAAATATCTTGCTTATTAAGTTGCTCAAAATACAACTAGGCTTCTTGCTCCATACAAAAATGCCTTCTAGCTCCACCTTTAAATAGGTGAGCTAGTGGACCATAAGTCCATTCTTACACACACCCTTCTCCTCCCCTTTTACAAGGCCGCCGGTGGTTAGCGACCAGAGAGAGGAAGGTGTTGTGGCTAAGGCTAGTGAGGTGGGCGACGGGCGCCAGAGGACTGTCGCCGGATGCAGGAGGGCCAGCAGGCACTGTGGGTGAGACGGGGCAGTTAGCACTGATGGTCGGGTTGGCGGCACAAGAGAGGAAGCGGCTGCTGGATGTGCAGGGTTCTTTGGTTTCATGGTTTTGGTGTGGCTAGCAGTACACAGGCGGGAGAAGCTGTCTGGCGAGGAGCCCTCTTAGCACGCCGAATGCAGCGAGGAGAGATGCGAAGGGTTTTGGTGAGTTGCGACGACTGTGAGCCGCCACCCACTGATAGGTGGGGGAGCTTCCTAGAAGGGTGCTTATGAAGGGTTTTGGTGAGCTACTGGCGACAAGCTTGACGTGGAAGCTGTTCAGAGACAGAAGGCTGGCGACAGTGTGAAGATAAAGAGTGCCTTGGGTGTGTGGATGGCACCGACTATGGGAATGAAAGGGCTGCGGGAGAAGAGAGAGAGCAAGGGGGTTGCTAGTGGGACACCCTCTGAAGAGAGTTGATGATAGAAGGGGAGTTGGTCATAAGGGGCAGCTGGTGCACTAGTGGTCGTGGCGATGACTGACGCAAGCGAAGGCAAGAGAGGTAGCCGTTTCAGAGAGTGCTGGCGACACACACAAAATTGATGGGCTGCAGAGAGAGTTGAGGGTTGCTGGTGGGGCGCCCTCTGAAGAGAGAGAGAGTGGCCGGGTTCTTTCTGGTGTGGTTGGCGCAGCCACGGACGCTACTGGTGGTGGCTGGTCGTTTCGTGTATGGTTGCCGTCAGGAGAGAGAGTGTAGTCCAGAGAAGTGTTGATGGGTCATGTGGCTGAAGAGGCTTGGTCGTCAGACGCAAGGTTGTAATTCCGGAGGCAGTGAGGCCGTGGTGGAACTCCCTTGGCAGTAAATCCAGGCCAGAGTGTTTGTATGGTTGTGTGAGTAAGGCTTCTGTGTCGGGAGAAGCTTGTATGATGTGTTGATTTGGGAATATATTGCTGGGTGTTTACTTTGATTATGGTGCCCCTGTTTTGATCTGTCTTTCTGGTGTGGGTGGTGTGGTGAGCCGTGAGAGAAGTGTTCCAGCTGGTGGTTGGTGGTGCCCCCGTTTGTGTTGGTGTTTCCAAGGCTGTTGGAGTGGACAGCTATAGACGCAGGTGATTCTGTGTCCGGATTTTCCGACAATGGATCCATCAGTCCAGCCTAACCCCATCCAGTCCCATGGGTTAGCCAACCACTCAACCATTGTAGTGATGGGATCCAATTTAGATTTTGGTTAGGTTTTGTCCCAGGTACTAGGGAAAAGAGTTCCCAGGCCCCCTAGCTGGATATTCATGCAAACATAAAACTAGTCACACCACTTACACACCAAATATGAAATTGTCTTTTTCTCAGTATCAGCTATCTTTAAAACAATCCTTTAATGAAACCATTGTGTCACTAATTACAATCCTCAAAATCTCTGGTTGAATCCTTATTTCCAATCATTCCTTCATCGGCATACTTATGGCATCATTGGCAGCCAAAACGCTCACCACCTGTTCACTCAGGGGCCTTTTCAATAGTTCCTAGCTCATAGTAACCGGCAATATATTCACATATAAAGATCAAGATGGAATCCTAGTTGAAGATCAACAAGATCAACCAACAGATCCATATAAGAGAGCTATGGACTCATCCGTTGAGGACCAGCAAGGTCAATCAACCAGATCCATGCTCGGTTTCAGAAAACAACTCTTACTCCTTGTTCCAATATCTTCCACGACGCACGTGTGGGTATCTTCCACGACGCACGTGGATATCTTCAGCGACCCAGAGCCCGAGCACCGTATGGTCAGCACCCTCTAGGATCCTTCGCAGGTTACCTAGCGCTTCACTCATAGGCCGCTTCCTTGGTCCCTCATCCACCGTACCGGAAGCTGAAGACCTCGGTTGACCTTGTTACGCGAGACGTACTCCATTGACTCTCCGTCAGCTGTTGCAACTTTATCAGGTAGGTCTCCATAACCTCACATTCTCAAGACAGTCAAAATGCTTCCCCAGCATTCTTGACATAAAACAGTCATTTACAAACAGTTCACAAATACAGTTTCTCTAATGAACTCACATCTTTCGAGATTGTTCCACATCAATCCATATTACTGAATCCAATTCCAAATCATATCTGTATCCATTCTTGACCAGATACATCATTTTCCATCCCATCACATCAGATTCATTCACTTCACATAACATCCATTCCTATCTTTCTTAATTTACATTACATCTCATCACATCCATAATTTTCTCATTATATCTCATTCGTTCAGATCTTATATTATTCATTCACATTCTGATTCACATGACATCACATCTTATCCATTTCTCATTATATCTTATTCACATTCTGATTCACATGACATCACATCTTATCCATTCGCTCATATCGACTTCATATCCATTCACATTCATAGTTGTAAGTGGATGTGAATGTGATAAGATGTAAGTGGATGTGATAAGATGTGAATGTGATGTAAATGGATGTGGATGTGGAAGTGGATGTGAAGAGATGTGGATGGGATGAGATGTGATGTAAATGGATGTGGATGTGATGAGATGTGATGTAAATGGATGTGGATGTGGATGTGAAGAGATGTGGATGAGATGTGATGTGAATGGATGTGATGTGATGTGAAATAGATGTGATGTGAAGAGATGTGGATGAGATGTGATGTGAATGGATGTGATGTGGATGAGATGTGATGTGAATGGATGTGATGTGATGTGATGTGAATCAGGATAGATGTGAATGGACGAGATACAATGTGAATGGATGTGATGTGATGTGATATGGATATGGATAGATGTGAATGGATGAGATGTGATGTGAATGGATGTGATGTGAATGGATGTGATGTGAATGGATGAGATGTGATGTGAATGTGATGTGATGTGATGTGAATCAAGATAGATGTGAATGGATGTGAATGTGAATCGGGATAGATGTGAATGGATGTGAATGTGATGCGATGTAAATAGATGTGAATGGTTGTGATGTGATGTGAATCGGGATAGATGTGAATGAATGAGATGTGTTGTGATGTGAATCGGGATAGATGTGAATGTGATAAGATGTAAGTGGATGTGATAAGATGTGAATGTGATGTAAATGGATGTGGATGTGGAAGTGGATGTGAAGAGATGTGGATGGGATGAGATGTGATATAAATGGATGTGGATGTGATGAGATGTGATGTAAATGGATGTGGATGTGGATGTGAAAAGATGTGGATGAGATGTGATGTGAATGGTTGTGATGTGATGTGAAATAGATGTGATGTGAAGAGATGTGGATGAGATGTGATGTGAATGGATGTGATGTGATGTGATGTGAATCAGGATAGATGTGAATGGATGAGATACAATGTGAATGGATGTGATGTGATGTGATATGGATATGGATAGATGTGAATGGATGAGATGTGATGTGAATGGATGTGATGTGAATGGATGAGATGTGATGTGAATGTGATGTGATGTGATGTGAATCAAGATAGATGTGAATGGATGTGAATGTGAATCGGGATAGATGTGAATGGATGTGAATGTGATGCGATGTAAATAGATGTGAATGGTTGTGATGTGATGTGAATCGGGATAGATGTGAATGAATGAGATGTGTTGTGATGTGAATCGGGATAGATGTGAATGGATGAGATGTGGTGTGATGTGATTTGAATCGGGATAGATGTGAATGGATGAGATGCAATGTGAATCGGGATAGATGTGAATGGATGAGATGCAATGTGACTGGATGTGATGTGATGTGATATGGATAAGGGTAGATGTGAATGGATGAGATGTGGTAAGGATAGATATAATGACGTTACAATTTCGTGGTGCTCATGCTAGATCAAAGATGTGGAGAGAGACTCATAAAATACAAGAAAATATCTTGCTTATTAAGTTGCTCAAAATACAACTAGGCTTCTTGCTCCATACAAAAATGCCTTCTAGCTCCACCTTTAAATAGGTGAGCTAGTGGACCATAAGTCCATTCTTACACACACCCTTCTCCTCCCCTTTTACAAGGCCGCCGGTGGTTAGCGACCAGAGAGAGGAAGGTGTTGTGGCTAAGGCTAGTGAGGTGGGCGACGGGCGCCAGAGGACTGTCGCCGGATGCAGGAGGGCCAGCAGGCACTGTGGGTGAGACGGGGCAGTTAGCACTGATGGTCGGGTTGGCGGCACAAGAGAGGAAGCGGCTGCTGGATGTGCAGGGTTCTTTGGTTTCATGGTTTTGGTGTGGCTAGCAGTACGCAGGCGGGAGAAGCTGTCTGGCGAGGAGCCCTCTTAGCACGCCGAATGCAGCGAGGAGAGATGCGAAGGGTTTTGGTGAGTTGCGACGACTGTGAGCCGCCACTGATAGGTGGGGGAGCTTCCTAGAAGGGTGCTTATGAAGGGTTTTGGTGAGCTACTGGCGACAAGCTTGACGTGGAAGCTGTTCAGAGACAGAAGGCTGGCGACAGTGTGAAGATAAAGAGTGCCTTGGGTGTGTGGATGGCGCCGACTGTGGGAATGAAAGGGCTGCGGGAGAAGAGAGAGAGCAAGGGGGTTGCTAGTGGGACACCCTCTGAAGAGAGTTGATGATAGAAGGGGAGTTGGTCATAAGGGGCGGCTGGTGCACTAGTGGTCGTGGCGATGACTGACGCAAGCGAAGGCAAGAGAGGTAGCCGTTTCAGAGAGTGCTGGCGACACACACAAAAGTGATGGGCTGCAGAGAGAGTTGAGGGTTGCTGGTGGGGCGCCCTCTGAAGAGAGAGAGAGTGGCCGGGTTCTTTCTGGTGTGGTTGGCACAGCCACGGACGCTACTGGTGGTGGCTGGTCGTTTCGTGTATGGTTGCTGTCAGGAGAGAGAGTGCAGTCCACAGAGAAGTGTTGATGGGTCATGTGGCTGAAGAGGCTTGGTCGTCAGACGCAAGGTTGTAATTCCGGAGGCAGTGAGGCCGTGGTGGAATTCCCTTGGCAGTAAATCCAAGCCAGAGTGTTTGTATGGTTGTGTGAGTAAGGCTTCTGTGTCGGGAGAAGCTTGTATGATGTGTTGATTTGGGAATATATTGCTGGGTGTTTACTTTGATTATGGTGCCCCTGTTTTGTGCTGTCTTTCTGGTGTGGGTGGTGTGGTGAGCCGTGAGAGAAGTGTTCCAGCTGGTGGTTGGTGGTGCCCCCGTTTGTGTTGGTGTTTCCAAGGCTGTTGGAGTGGACAGCTATAGACGCAAGTGATTCTGTGTCCGGATTTTCCGACAATGGATCCATCAGTCCAGCCTAACCCCATCCAGTCCCATGGGTTAGCCAACCACTCAACCATTGTAGTGATGGGATCCAATTTAGATTTTGGTTAGGTTTTGTCCCAGGTACTAGGGAAAAGAGTTCCCAGGCCCCCTAGCTGGATATTCATGCAAACATAAAACTAGTCACACCACTTACACACCAAATATGAAATTGTCTTTTTCTCAGTATCAGCTATCTTTAAAACAATCATTTAATGAAACCATTGTGTCACTAATTACAATCCTCAAAATCTCTGGTTGAATCCTTATTTCCAATCATTCCTTCATCGGCATACTTATGGCATCATTGGCAGCCAGAACGCTCACCACCTGTTCACTCAGGGGCCTTTTCAATAGTTCCTAGCTCATAGTAACCGGCAATATATTCACATATAAAGATCAAGATGGAATCCTAGTTGAAGATCAACAAGATCAACCAACAGATCCATATAAGAGAGCTATGGACTCATCCGTTGAGGACCAGCAAGGTCAATCAACCAGATCCATGCTCGGTTTCAGAAAACAACTCTTACTCCTTGTTCCAATATCTTCCACGACGCACGTGTGGGTATCTTCCACAACGCACGTGGGTATCTTCGGCGACCCAGAGCCCGAGCACCGTATGGTCAGCACCCTCTAGGATCCTTCGCAGGTTACCTAGCGCTTCACTCATAGGCCGCTTCCTTGGTCCCTCATCCACCGTACCGGAAGCTGAAGACCTCGGTTGACCTTGTTACGCGAGACGTACTCCATTGACTCTCCGTCAGCTGTTGCAACTTTATCAGGTAGGTCTCCATAACCTCACATTCTCAAGACAGTCAAAATGCTTCCCCAGCATTCTTGACATAAAACAGTCATTTACAAACAGTTCACAAATACAGTTTCTATAATGAACTCACATCTTTCGAGATTGTTCCACATCAATCCATATTACTGAATCCAATTCCAAATCATATCTGTATCCATTCTTGACTAGATACATCATTTTCCATCCCATCACATCAGATTCATTCACTTCACATAACATCCATTCCTATCTTTCTTAATTTACATTACGTCTCATCACATCCATAATTTTCTCATTATATCTCATTCGTTCAGATCTTATATTATTCATTCACATTCTGATTCACATGACATCACATCTTATCCATTTCTCATTATATCTTATTCACATTCTGATTCACATGACATCACATCTTATCCATTCGCTCATATCGACTTCATATCCATTCACATTCATAGTTGTAAGTGGATGTGAATGTGATAAGATGTAAGTGGATGTGATAAGATGTGAATGTGATGTAAATGGATGTGGATGTGGAAGTGGATGTGAAGAGATGTGGATGGGATGAGATGTGATGTAAATGGATGTGGATGTGATGAGATGTGATGTAAATGGATGTGGATGTGGATGTGAAGAGATGTGGATGAGATGTGATGTGAATGGATGTGATGTGATGTGAAATAGATGTGATGTGAAGAGATGTGGATGAGATGTGATGTGAATGGATGTGATGTGGATGAGATGTGATGTGAATGGATGTGATGTGATGTGATGTGAATCAGGATAGGATGTGAATGGATGAGATACAATGTGAATGGATGTGATGTGATGTGATATGGATATGGATAGATGTGAATGGATGAGATGTGATGTGAATGGATGTGATGTGAATGGATGAGATGTGATGTGAATGTGATGTGATGTGATGTGAATCAAGATAGATGTGAATGGATGTGAATGTGAATCGGGATAGATGTGAATGGATGTGAATGTGATGCGATGTAAATAGATGTGAATGGTTGTGATGTGATGTGAATCGGGATAGATGTGAATGAATGAGATGTGTTGTGATGTGAATCGGGATAGATGTGAATGTGATAAGATGTAAGTGGATGTGATAAGATGTGAATGTGATGTAAATGGATGTGGATGTGGAAGTGGATGTGAAGAGATGTGGATGGGATGAGATGTGATATAAATGGATGTGGATGTGATGAGATGTGATGTAAATGGATGTGGATGTGGATGTGAAGAGATGTGGATGAGATGTGATGTGAATGGATGTGATGTGATGTGAAATAGATGTGATGTGAAGAGATGTGGATGAGATGTGATGTGAATGGATGTGATGTGGATGTGATGTGATGTGAATGGATGTGATGTGATGTGATGTGAATCAGGATAGATGTGAATGGATGAGATACAATGTGAATGGATGTGATGTGATGTGATATGGATATGGATAGATGTGAATGGATGAGATGTGATGTGAATGGATGTGATGTGAATGGATGAGATGTGATGTGAATGTGATGTGATGTGATGTGAATCAAGATAGATGTGAATGGATGTGAATGTGAATCGGGATAGATGTGAATGGATGTGAATGTGATGCGATGTAAATAGATGTGAATGGTTGTGATGTGATGTGAATCGGGATAGATGTGAATGAATGAGATGTGTTGTGATGTGAATCGGGATAGATGTGAATGGATGAGATGTGGTGTGATGTGATTTGAATCGGGATAGATGTGAATGGATGAGATGCAATGTGAATCGGGATAGATGTGAATGGATGAGATGCAATGTGACTGGATGTGATGTGATGTGATATGGATAAGGGTAGATGTGAATGGATGAGATGTGGTAAGGATAGATATAATGACGTTACAATTTCGTGGTGCTCATGCTAGATCAAAGATGTGGAGAGAGACTCATAAAATACAAGAAAATATCTTGCTTATTAAGTTGCTCAAAATACAACTAGGCTTCTTGCTCCATACAAAAATGCCTTCTAGCTCCACCTTTAAATAGGTGAGCTAGTGGACCATAAGTCCATTCTTACACACACCCTTCTCCTCCCCTTTTACAAGGCCGCCGGTGGTTAGCGACCAGAGAGAGGAAGGTGTTGTGGCTAAGGCTAGTGAGGTGGGCGACGGGCGCCAGAGGACTGTCGCCGGATGCAGGAGGGCCAGCAGGCACTGTGGGTGAGACGGGGCAGTTAGCACTGATGGTCGGGTTGGCGGCACAAGAGAGGAAGCGGCTGCTGGATGTGCAGGGTTCTTTGGTTTCATGGTTTTGGTGTGGCTAGCAGTACACAGGCGGGAGAAGCTGTCTGGCGAGGAGCCCTCTTAGCACGCCGAATGCAGCGAGGAGAGATGCGAAGGGTTTTGGTGAGTTGCGACGACTGTGAGCCGCCACTGATAGGTGGGGGAGCTTCCTAGAAGGGTGCTTATGAAGGGTTTTGGTGAGCTACTGGCGACAAGCTTGACGTGGAAGCTGTTCAGAGACAGAAGGCTGGCGACAGTGTGAAGATAAAGAGTGCCTTGGGTGTGTGGATGGCGCCGACTGTGGGAATGAAAGGGCTGCGGGAGAAGAGAGAGAGCAAGGGGGTTGCTAGTGGGACACCCTCTGAAGAGAGTTGATGATAGAAGGGGAGTTGGTCATAAGGGGCGGCTGGTGCACTAGTGGTCGTGGCGATGACTGACGCAAGCGAAGGCAAGAGAGGTAGCCGTTTCAGAGAGTGCTGGCGACACACACAAAGGTGATGGGCTGCAGAGAGAGTTGAGGGTTGCTGGTGGGGCGCCCTCTGAAGAGAGAGAGAGTGGCCGGGTTCTTTCTGGTGTGGTTGGCACAGCCACGGACGCTACTGGTGGTGGCTGGTCGTTTCGTGTATGGTTGCTGTCAGGAGAGAGAGTGCAGTCCACAGAGAAGTGTTGATGGGTCATGTGGCTGAAGAGGCTTGGTCGTCAGACGCAAGGTTGTAATTCCGGAGGCAGTGAGGCCGTGGTGGAATTCCCTTGGCAGTAAATCCAAGCCAGAGTGTTTGTATGGTTGTGTGAGTAAGGCTTCTGTGTCGGGAGAAGCTTGTATGATGTGTTGATTTGGGAATATATTGCTGGGTGTTTACTTTGATTATGGTGCCCCTGTTTTGTGCTGTCTTTCTGGTGTGGGTGGTGTGGTGAGCCGTGAGAGAAGTGTTCCAGCTGGTGGTTGGTGGTGCCCCCGTTTGTGTTGGTGTTTCCAAGGCTGTTGGAGTGGACAGCTATAGACGCAAGTGATTCTGTGTCCGGATTTTCCGACAATGGATCCATCAGTCCAGCCTAACCCCATCCAGTCCCATGGGTTAGCCAACCACTCAACCATTGTAGTGATGGGATCCAATTTAGATTTTGGTTAGGTTTTGTCCCAGGTACTAGGGAAAAGAGTTCCCAGGCCCCCTAGCTGGATATTCATGCAAACATAAAACTAGTCACACCACTTACACACCAAATATGAAATTGTCTTTTTCTCAGTATCAGCTATCTTTAAAACAATCATTTAATGAAACCATTGTGTCACTAATTACAATCCTCAAAATCTCTGGTTGAATCCTTATTTCCAATCATTCCTTCATCGGCATACTTATGGCATCATTGGCAGCCAGAACGCTCACCACCTGTTCACTCAGGGGCCTTTTCAATAGTTCCTAGCTCATAGTAACCGGCAATATATTCACATATAAAGATCAAGATGGAATCCTAGTTGAAGATCAACAAGATCAACCAACAGATCCATATAAGAGAGCTATGGACTCATCCGTTGAGGACCAACAAGGTCAATCAACCAGATCCATGCTCGGTTTCAGAAAACAACTCTTACTCCTTGTTCCAATATCTTCCACGACGCACGTGTGGGTATCTTCCACAACGCACGTGGGTATCTTCGGCGACCCAGAGCCCGAGCACTTTATGGTCAGCACCCTCTAGGATCCTTCGCAGGTTACCTAGCGCTTCACTCATAGGCCGCTTCCTTGGTCCCTCATCCACCGTACCGGAAGCTGAAGACCTCGGTTGACCTTGTTACGCGAGACGTACTCCATTGACTCTCCGTCAGCTGTTGCAACTTTATCAGGTAGGTCTCCATAACCTCACATTCTCAAGACAGTCAAAATGCTTCCCCAGCATTCTTGACATAAAACAGTCATTTACAAACAGTTCACAAATACAGTTTCTATAATGAACTCACATCTTTCGAGATTGTTCCACATCAATCCATATTACTGAATCCAATTCCAAATCATATCTGTATCCATTCTTGACTAGATACATCATTTTCCATCCCATCACATCAGATTCATTCACTTCACATAACATCCATTCCTATCTTTCTTAATTTACATTACGTCTCATCACATCCATAATTTTCTCATTATATCTCATTCGTTCAGATCTTATATTATTCATTCACATTCTGATTCACATGACATCACATCTTATCCATTTCTCATTATATCTTATTCACATTCTGATTCACATGACATCACATCTTATCCATTCGCTCATATCGACTTCATATCCATTCACATTCATAGTTGTAAGTGGATGTGAATGTGATAAGATGTAAGTGGATGTGATAAGATGTGAATGTGATGTAAATGGATGTGGATGTGGAAGTGGATGTGAAGAGATGTGGATGGGATGAGATGTGATGTAAATGGATGTGGATGTGATGAGATGTGATGTAAATGGATGTGGATGTGGATGTGAAGAGATGTGGATGAGATGTGATGTGAATGGATGTGATGTGATGTGAAATAGATGTGATGTGAAGAGATGTGGATGAGATGTGATGTGAATGGATGTGATGTGGATGAGATGTGATGTGAATGGATGTGATGTGATGTGATGTGAATCAGGATAGATGTGAATGGATGAGATACAATGTGAATGGATGTGATGTGATGTGATATGGATATGGATAGATGTGAATGGATGAGATGTGATGTGAATGGATGTGATGTGAATGGATGAGATGTGATGTGAATGTGATGTGATGTGATGTGAATCAAGATAGATGTGAATGGATGTGAATGTGAATCGGGATAGATGTGAATGGATGTGAATGTGATGCGATGTAAATAGATGTGAATGGTTGTGATGTGATGTGAATCGGGATAGATGTGAATGAATGAGATGTGTTGTGATGTGAATCGGGATAGATGTGAATGTGTTAAGATGTAAGTGGATGTGATAAGATGTGAATGTGATGTAAATGGATGTGGATGTGGAAGTGGATGTGAAGAGATGTGGATGGGATGAGATGTGATGTAAATGGATGTGGATGTGATGAGATGTGATGTAAATGGATGTGGATGTGGATGTGAAGAGATGTGGATGAGATGTGATGTGAATGGATGTGATGTGATGTGAAATAGATGTGATGTGAAGAGATGTGGATGAGATGTGATGTGACTGGATGTGATGTGGATGTGATGTGATGTGAATGGATGTGATGTGATGTGATGTGAATCAGGATAGATGTGAATGGATGAGATACAATGTGAATGGATGTGATGTGATGTGATATGGATATGGATAGATGTGAATGGATGAGATGTGATGTGAATGGATGTGATGTGAATGGATGAGATGTGATGTGATGTGATGTGAATCAAGATAGATGTGAATGGATGTGAATGTGAATCGGGATAGATGTGAATGGATGTGAATGTGATGCGATGTAAATAGATGTGAATGGTTGTGATGTGATGTGAATCGGGATAGATGTGAATGAATGAGATGTGTTGTGATGTGAATCGGGATAGATGTGAATGGATGAGATGTGATGTGATGTGATTTGAATCGGGATAGATGTGAATGGATGAGATGCAATGTGAATCGGGATAGATGTGAATGGATGAGATGCAATGTGACTGGATGTGATGTGATGTGATATGGATAAGGGTAGATGTGAATGGATGAGATGTGGTAAGGATAGATATAATGACGTTACAATTTCGTGGTGCTCATGCTAGATCAAAGATGTGGAGAGAGACTCATAAAATACAAGAAAATATCTTGCTTATTAAGTTGCTCAAAATACAACTAGGCTTCTTGCTCCATACAAAAATGCCTTCTAGCTCCACCTTTAAATAGGTGAGCTAGTGGACCATAAGTCCATTCTTACACACACCCTTCTCCTCCCCTTTTACAAGGCCGCCGGTGGTTAGCGACCAGAGAGAGGAAGGTGTTGTGGCTAAGGCTAGTGAGGTGGGCGACGGGCGCCAGAGGACTGTCGCCGGATGCAGGAGGGCCAGCAGGCACTGTGGGTGAGACGGGGCAGTTAGCACTGATGGTCGGGTTGGCGGCACAAGAGAGGAAGCGGCTGCTGGATGTGCAGGGTTCTTTGGTTTCATGGTTTTGGTGTGGCTAGCAGTACGCAGGCGGGAGAAGCTGTCTGGCGAGGAGCCCTCTTAGCACGCCGAATGCAGCGAGGAGAGATGCGAAGGGTTTTGGTGAGTTGCGACGACTGTGAGCCGCCACTGATAGGTGGGGGAGCTTCCTAGAAGGGTGCTTATGAAGGGTTTTGGTGAGCTACTGGCGACAAGCTTGACGTGGAAGCTGTTCAGAGACAGAAGGCTGGCGACAGTGTGAAGATAAAGAGTGCCTTGGGTGTGTGGATGGCACCGACTGTGGGAATGAAAGGGCTGCGGGAGAAGAGAGAGAGCAAGGGGGTTGCTAGTGGGACACCCTCTGAAGAGAGTTGATGATAGAAGGGGAGTTGGTCATAAGGGGCAGCTGGTGCACTAGTGGTCGTGGCGATGACTGACGCAAGCGAAGGCAAGAGAGGTAGCCGTTTCAGAGAGTGCTGGCGACACACACAAAAGTGATGGGCTGCAGAGAGAGTTGAGGGTTGCTGGTGGGGCGCCCTCTGAAGAGAGAGAGAGTGGCCGGGTTCTTTCTGGTGTGGTTGGCGCAGCCATGGACGCTACTAGTGGTGGCTGGTCGTTTCGTGTATGGTTGCCGTCAGGAGAGAGAGTGCAGTCCAGAGAAGTGTTGATGGGTCATGTGGCTGAAGAGGCTTGGTCGTCAGACGCAAGGTTGTAATTCCGGAGGCAGTGAGGCCGTGGTGGAATTCCCTTGGCAGTAAATCCAGGCCAGAGTGTTTGTATGGTTGTGTGAGTAAGGCTTCTGTGTCGGGAGAAGCTTGTATGATGTGTTGATTTGGGAATATATTGCTGGGTGTTTACTTTGATTATGGTGCCCCTGTTTTGTGCTGTCTTTCTGGTGTGGGTGGTGTGGTGAGCCGTGAGAGAAGTGTTCCAGCTGGTGGTTGGTGGTGCCCCCGTTTGTGTTGGTGTTTCCAAGGCTGTTGGAGTGGACAGCTATAGACGCAGGTGATTCTGTGTCCGGATTTTCCGACAATGGATCCATCAGTCCAGCCTAACCCCATCCAGTCCCATGGGTTAGCCAACCACTCAACCATTGTAGTGATGGGATCCAATTTAGATTTTGGTTAGGTTTTGTCCCAGGTACTAGGGAAAAGAGTTCCCAGGCCCCCTAGCTAGATATTCATGCAAACATAAAACTAGTCACACCACTTACACACCAAATATGAAATTGTCTTTTTCTCAGTATCAGCTATCTTTAAAACAATCCTTTAATGAAACCATTGTGTCACTAATTACAATCCTCAAAATCTCTGGTTGAATCCTTATTTCCAATCATTCCTTCATCGGCATACTTATGGCATCATTGGCAGCCAGAACGCTCACCACCTGTTCACTCAGGGGCCTTTTCAATAGTTCCTAGCTCATAGTAACCGGCAATATATTCACATATAAAGATCAAGATGGAATCCTAGTTGAAGATCAACAAGATCAACCAACAGATCCATATAAGAGAGCTAGGGACTCATCTGTTGAGGACCAGCAAGGTCAATCAACCAGATCCATGCTCGGTTTCAGAAAACAACTCTTACTCCTTATTCCAATATCTTCCACGACGCACGTGTGGGTATCTTCCACGACGCACGTGGGTATCTTCGGCGACCCAGAACCCGAGCACCGTATGGTCAGCACCCTCTAGGATCCTTCGCAGGTTACCTAGCGCTTCACTCATAGGCCGCTTCCTTGGTCCCTCATCCACCGTACCGGAAGCTGAAGACCTCGGTTGACCTTGCTACGCGAGACGTACTCCATTGACTCTCCGTCAGCTGTTGCAACTTTATCAGGTAGGTCTCCATAACCTCACATTCTCAAGACAGTCAAAATGCTTCCCCAGCATTCTTGACATAAAACAGTCATTTACAAACAGTTCACAAATACAGTTTCTATAATGAACTCACATCTTTCGAGATTGTTCCACATCAATCCATATTACTGAATCCAATTCCAAATCATATCTGTATCCATTCTTGACCAGATACATCATTTTCCATCCCATCACATCAGATTCATTCACTTCACATAACATCCATTCCTATCTTTCTTAATTTACATTACGTCTCATCACATCCATAATTTTCTCATTATATCTCATTTGTTTAGATCTTATATTATTCATTCACATTCTGATTCACATGACATCACATCTTATCCATTTCTCATTATATCTTATTCACATTCTGATTCACATGACATCACATCTTATCCATTCGCTCATATCGACCTCATATCCATTCACATTCATAGTTGCATTCCTTATTCCACACACACCTCCACATTCGTACATCCACATTCACATCTACATCCATACATCCATTTTCACATCCACATTCATACATCCACATCCACATCTACATTCATACATCCACATTCACATTCACATCCATACATCCATACCCACATTCCACATTCATACATCCATATCCACATTCCAATTCATACATCCACATTCACATTCACATTCACATCCATACATCCATATCCACATTCACATTCACATCCATACATCCATATCGACATTCCACATCCTCATTCACATTCACATACATCCACATCCACATTCTATATCTACATCCATATCCCCATTCGCACATCCACATACACATTCACATACATCCACATTCACATTCACATTCACATCCATACATCCATATCCACATTCCACATTCACACATCTATATCGACATTCCACATTCATACATCCACATCCACATTCCATATCTACATCCATATCCCCTTTCGCACATCCACATACACATTCACATTCATACATCCATATCCACATTCCACATCCTCATTCACATACATCCACATCCACATTCCATATCTACATCCATATCCACATCCATATCCACTTTCACACATCCACATTGACATACATACATCTTTCCTTTCACATACATATAACTACGTCATTTCTTTCACATACATATAACTACGTCCATTCTTTCACATACATATATCTCCATCTATTCCTCGTTCATTTTCAGCTATCTGATTTGTTTCACATCCTCGTATCTATTTATAGGAGAGAATTCTTATTTTTGATATAAAATTTCTTTACGCATCTATTTATGCATAAATTCCATTTTAAGGAGAATAACACTTTCGAACTAAAATTCAATCTTTTATGCATCTTCTTATGCATAAAATTCATTTTGAATGAAAATGACACTTTTGAATTAAAATTCAATCTTTTATGCTTCTTCTTATGCATAAAATCAAAATGGATGAAAATAACTCTTTTGAACTAAAAAAAGATTTCTTTATACATCTTTTTATGCATAAAATCAAAATTGATGAGAACAATACTTTTGGATTAAAATAAATTCCTTATGCATCTTTCCATGCATACATCTATTCCACATCCTCATTCACATTCACATACATCCACATCCACATTCCATATCTACATCCATATCCCCATTCGTACATCCACATACACATTCACATACATCCACATTCACATTCACATTCACATCCATACATCCATATCCACATTCCACATTCACACATCTATATCCGCATTCCACATTCATACATCCACATCCACATTCCATATCTACATCCATATCCCCATTTGCACATCCACATACACATTTACATACATCCACATTCACATTCACGTTCACATCCATAAATCCATATCCACATTCCACATTCATACATCTATATCCACATTCCACATTCATACATCCACATCCACATTCCATATCTACATCCATACATCCATACCCACATTCCACATTCATACATCCATATCCACATTCCACATCCTCATTCACATTCACATACATCCACATCCACATTTCATATCTACATCCATATCCCCATTCGCACATCCACATACACATTCACATACATCCACATTCACATTCACATTCACATCTATACATCCATATCCACATTCCACATTCATACATCCACATCCACATTCCATATCTACATCCATATCCACATCCATATCCACTTTTACACATCCACATTCACATACATACATCTTTCCTTTCACATACATATAACTATATCATTTCTTTCACATACATATAACTATGTCCATTCTTTCACATACATATATCTCCATCTATTCCTCGTTCATTTTCATCTATCTAATTCGTTTCACATCCTCGTATCTATTTATAGGATACAAGAGAATTCTTATTTTTGATATAAAATTTCTTTACGCATCTATTTATGCATAAATTCCATTTTAAGGAGAATAACACTTTCGAAATAAAAATCAATCTTTTATGCATCTTCCTATGCATAAATTCATTTTAAATGAAAATGACACTTTTGAATTCAAATTCAATGTTTTATGCTTCTTCTTATGCATAAAATCAAAATGGATGAAAATAACTCTTTTGAACTAAAAATAGATTTCTTTATGCATCTTTTTATGCATAAAATCAAAATTAATGAGAATAACACTTTTGGATTAAAATAAATTTCTTATGCATCTTTCCATGCATAAATCTAATTTAGTAGGAATTACACTTTTAGAATAAAAGAATTTTTCTCATGCATCCTATTTATGCATAAAATCATATATGATGAAAATCACACTTTTAATATATAAAAAAATAACTTTTATGCATCCATTTATGCATAAAAATCATCTACGATAAAAGTAACACTTTTGTGCATACTTTTATGCATGAAAATCAAATATGATAAAAGTAACACTTTTATAATAATACTAATTTTATTTTATACAATTAATCAAAATGCATCTTCTATGCATGAAAATGATACTTTAGAATATAGAAACCATAAGGATTACTCTTTTAGAATAATAAAAGATAAAATTTATTTCACTAATTTTCAAAAATTTCGCAATAACCTCCTTTGTATGGTTGACCATTTTTTAATTTTTAAGTCTCAAAAATTAATTAAAAATACACCAAGAGTATTGAAATTAGTCTAAAGTAAACATATTTCTACTTATTTAAGACAAACATTATAAAAAACTTGACTTTACTCATTAATCATTTACCTAGGATAGAGAATGGTTGGATTTACTAGAGAGAGAGGGGAATGCCTTTTGCAATGAGGCATAACATCATTTAGAGAAGACAAAAATCATAAAAAACCATAAAAACCATAAAAGAATGGAAAAGAGAAGAATCTACAACTTACATTGATAAATTAAGAGCTTTCCTTTGGCTTGATGGTTTGAGGGTTCTACTCTTGTTTTGGAAGAGGGAAATGTAAAAAACTAGTGAATTATTAATAAATTCACAGTTCTTGGCTTGGGAGGAGCAAAGTAACAGTGCATAAAACACTATTGAGTTTCAACAAAAGGGAGGGCTTATATTTATAGGAAAAAGTGAGCCTCTAACCAAGCAAACTGATTCTAGAATTTTCCAGATCAGTTTGGTCAATTTTTGACCATTTTTAGGTCAGCTTTGCTCACTTTTTGGATCTACTTGAAACAAGAGAGAGGAGAGATAAAAATATCTCATTATTTGGGAGTTTAAAACTCATTCAAGCATGTGAAATAGGCGCCCTCTTCATGAGGGGAATTCCCCCATGCAGAGGTGACAAAAATGCATCATTTCACCTAAATATCTCTCTTTTTTAACTATTAACCTTGTCCTTAGTCAACTCTTCATCTTATGTGAGTATTTACATTTTTTTGAGGGATTTTTCTTTTATTTCTTCATTTATCTCCTCCCTACATTTGGATGAATCTTATTGGTCCATAGAAACCTTAATTTAAAATTTCGAAAAAATCTTCACCCCCAAGATAATGCTTCTTGAACAGATTATACTTAATTTCTAATGCACCTTCTGAAAATCTTTTTGAACTTTTGTTTCAGGGGAACTTATTTTAATAAGATGAGGTATTTTTCTATCCAAAAATATTTAAAATCTGAAAAACCACTCTCTAGAAAATTTTCTCTCTCTAGGCCAAAACTGATAGAAACAAGATCTTTTATATTTCTGAAGAGGAAATTGATTACAGGGGAAGATACTGGACATCATGAGGGGTTGGGGGAGGAATCTTCATTCTACCCCACTTAAAAAACGCAAGATCTCCTCATCTCATAGGTGGAGTATGATCTTTTTCATCTTCTTCTTCTTCTTCAGTCACTTCTAGCATTACTGCCTTGGAAGTGGACGACCGATTTGGGAACAACTCTCTTTGACTTCTGCTATTTTGATCTGGAGGTCTTGCATTACTTTGGGTTGAAATTGCAGGTTGGATAAAGGGTCTACCTCTGGGATTTCCCTGATTTTGGCGGATAGAATCGTGATTACTCTTGAAGGAAGGGGCTAGAGTCTGGAATCTTGACCCCTGATTTCCCTCCCCTGAAAACCTTGATCCAAAAGGAGTTGGGCAATCCATACTATGATGTCCAAACCCTTGACAGTTATAGCATTTCACTCTCTTGTTCAAGGATGAAACTTCTGAAGTTGAATTCCATAGGATTGAGTTTCGGGAAAAGGACATTTCTTCCATTTTGGAACTTTCCATATCCTGGGTTTGACCTTGATATCTCCTAGACGGAGGAAGGTTGGAATCACTTTCTGGGAATAAAAACCTTTTGAAAGGTGATGGTACTGGATTTGGCGGGACTTTGACATCAAAGGCTTTGGCAAAATCCTTCGCCATTCTTACTGCTTCCGCCATTGAGATAGGTTTGGCATTCTTGACTAAAGTATCCAATGGCTCGTTCATTCCCCGAATGAATCTGGCCATCAGTTGCTCTCCATCCAATTGTGGGGAATATTTAAGGAGAAGGGCAAAAGCCTGATGGTACTCTTCAATTGTCCGGCTTTCCTGCTTTAGTTCCAAGAACTTATTCATCTTAATTTCAAGAAAGCCTAGGGAACAAAACCTCTTTCTGAGATAAGCCTTGAGATCGGTCCAGGTTTGGGTATTTCGGTCAAGACGGTTTGTCTCGCAGTGGTTTCTCCATGCCACTCTAGCTGTCTCCACTATCTTTAGCCTTGGAAGACCCATTTTTCTCTTCTCATTGTACCCGGTGACATCGAAGTATTCTTCCATTGATTCAGTCCACTTCTCCACAGTCTCGCCCAAGTTTTCCCCTTCACCCTTGAAAGGTCCAGGCTGCGAACTATGAAGAGTTTTACGAACATCCAGGTCGAGCTCTTCTTCATCAAGTTGGGGGTTAACATTTCTACCATGACGACCTTGGTCCATATTCCTATCAATACAAAAATTCTTGTTAAGTCTCTTTATTTATGATTCAATCCGATTTTTGATTCAACTCATTCCGGGGTTCTCTAAATAGGTCAGCTCTCCACAAAATCAAGGGATAAGATACTCATATAGAACGCATTATCAGTTAATAATTCATTCAAAATATCTCATTCATATTTTTAACACAATAATATCCATTAGATTGAATTTTTTCATCTGAACAGTCCTCCATGGGGATTTCAAATTTTTTTTTTAGATTTTTAATTTATCAACCCTTAACTTGATTCACTGATCAAAAGTTAACAGTAATAATCTGCCAGCACAATCCACTAATCTCATAGTGATTGGCTGAAGTCATTAACGTCATTCCAGTTAAGAACACACAGGGACTCGTCCCATTCATCCTCATTCCAATTTTGTTCAGCTTATTACATTTCAACCAAATTTCAGGGATCATCATTTTTCAATCAGAATCCAAATCAATTCATCAGTTCTCAACCAGAATTTAAAAATCATATCAACCACATTCGAATTTATCATCTGGATAGCATTAATGCTTATAATTTCAAGTCTTAGATTTACTCGCATATATTGCCAATAAAGAGCTGCAGTTATACCAGCCTCGGTATATATGGGTAGTCATGGTTCTTGGAACTATAAGGTAAATACCATCATGTCTAGGCCTCAAGCAAGTCTGGGATACAATTGCGGTACTTCCATCTGAAGACCCAACTACCAATTTACGAATTTGAGCTTGAATATCAAATTGTATGAATTTTATCACAAAATTACAACCTTTTAGTGCTTCTTGATAAATTTTTGACATATTTGGCTTATCGATTGATCCTCATTAGCCAAATAGCTCTGATACCAATTGTGAGATCCCTGACCCCACTGCGCAATGAAGTCTGGTGGGTGCTAGCAGTGGAAGTAGCACTTCTTGCGCGCAGGGCAGGGTCCCACACTCGGGGCCTCAGCCACCCCCACGGATATCTGGACAAGAGACTAATTCGTCGGTTTTTCCAAAATCGAACCCGGAAAAACTTCCTTTGCCTGGAAAGCAGGGGCGATTCTGCCAGGATAACTTTTTCCCTAACGTAGTCAAAAGCCTTAACTAACTGAGCTCATCTGACCGAACCTGCAAGTCCCATAGTCAGATCAGGGAAAAAGACTGTACTTGGATCATAGAGACCAACACTTTTTTCCTCATTGAGAGGCACAGTTGTTGATTCTTTTCAATAGAACAATTTTTGTCCAAGATTTACTTCATCTACCGAATTAAACAGAAATTGAGTCTCGATTTACGAATCCATCAGTCTAGCCTAACCCCATCTAGTCCCATGGGTTAGCCAACCACGCAACCACTGTAGTGATGGGATCCAATTTAGATTTTGGTTAGGTTTTGTCCCGGGTACCAGGGAAAAGAGTTCCCAGGCTCCCTAGCCAGATATTCATGCAAACATAAAACTAGTTACACCATTTACACACCCAATATGAAATTGCCTTTTTCTCACTATCAGCTATCTTTAAAACAATCCTTTAATGAAACCATTGTGTCACTAATCACAATCCTCAAAATCTCTGGTTGAATCCTTATTTCCAATCATTCCTTCATCGTCGGCGTACTTATGGCATCATTTTGGCAACCAGAACGCTCACCACCTGTTCACTAAGGGGCCTTTTCAGTTCCTAGCTCATAGTAACCAGCAATATATTCACATCTAAAGATCAAGATAGAATCCTAGTTGAAGATCAGCAAGATCAACCAACAGATCCATATAAGAGAGCTATGGACTCATCCATTGAGGACCAGCAACGTCAATCAACCAGATCCATGCCCGGCTTCAAAAAATAACTCTTACTCCTTATTCCAATATCTTCCACGATGCACGTGTGGGTATCTTCGATGACCCAGAGCCCGAGCACCGTATGGTCAGCACCCTCTAGGATCCTTCGCAGGTTACCTAGCACTTCACTCATAGGCCGCTTCCTTGGTCCCTCATCTGCCGTACCGGAAGCTCACCATTTAAATTGAACTGAGACTGGTCAAGACCTCGGCCAACCTTGCTACGCGAGACATCCTGCATTGACTCTCCATCAGTTGTTGCAACTTTATCAGGTAGGTCTCCACGACCACATTCTCAAGATAGTCAAAATGCTTCCCCAGCATTCTTGACATAAAACAGTCATTTACAAACAGTTCACAAATACAGTTTCTATAATGAACTTACATCTTTCTTGATTGTTCCACATCAATCCATATTACTTAATCCAATTCCAAATCATATGTGTATCCATTCTTGACCAGATACATCATTTTCCATCCCATCACATCAGATTCATTCACTTCACATAACATCCATTCCTATCTTTCTTAATTTACATTACGTCTCATCACATCCATTTCTCATTATATCGCATTCGTTCAGATCTTATATTATTCATTCACATTCTGATTCACATGACATCACATCTTATCCATTCGCTCATATCGACTTCATATCCATTCACATTCATATTTGCATTCCTTATTCCACACACACCTCCACATTCGTACATCCACATTCACACTACATCCATACATCCATTTTCACATCCACATTCATACATCCACATCCACATCTACATTCATACATCCACATTCACATTCACATCCATACATCCATACCCACATTCATATATCCATATCCACATTCCAATTCATATATCCACATCCACATTCACATTCACATCCATACATCCATATCCACATTCACATTCACATCCATACATCCATATCAACATTCCACATCCACATCCTCATTCACATTCACATACATCCACATCCACATTCCATATCTACATCCATATCTGTTGAAATTTGAGCAAAATGATGAGCTATGGTGGATCAAACACTAGAATCAACATAAATAACAAAGTGATTAGCAAGAGATTAAGATATAATTAGTGAATAATTAGCACATAGATTAATGTAGGCATGGATACTCAAAAACCAGCAAATTCTCATTAGGGCTATGCCTCAATTTATAGAGTTTACATCAAGCATCAAATCCCATTGATTTCTCCATGATTCACTCCCTGAATATCTCCACCTCTTGCCTGATTCTCTCCATCTCTTCTCTTTTCCCAGATTATCTCCCAGAATATCTCCACACTCCTAAATTCCCTCATGCTACCCATTATTCTCTCCCAGTAGATTCTTCTCACCTTTTCATAGGTTCTTTCACAATTACATCTTCTCTTTTACAGCCTCTATCAAGGGCAGTGTCTACCGTTTTACAACTCAATCTGGTGTTTAATAGATGATTACAATAATTTTATCAGCATAAAATCACCAGAAATTACATTAAATTAAGGGTAACCAATTTGTACGGGATGGTTGGAGTATCAAACCAACTCCGATTTGAAATCTAAAGCTTTAGGGATCTGTATCAGATACCTAATGGTTAATTTGAACCCTCAATTGCACCAAAGTACAGTGATTAGCACTGATTAATCACTGATTAGCAAATTAATGCTTTGGTTTGTGTGCAAAAAACAGAGTATGCGGGGAGCCCAGATCTGATGCCTTCCACTTCAAATGAGCTCAAATGCTTTCGAAGGCATCAATAGCAATGAGTCTAGTAGAGGATTAAGCCAAGAAACACAAGATTTGACCAAATAATGAAACCTTAATCTCTGTTTTACCAAAGTCACCTGCAGATTTGATGAAGAGCTTGGATCTCTTTGTAGACTTGATGAAATTGATTTCTGTCTTCACCAGCTTGTAGAGCATGCTTGAAAACCCCTTGGGCTAGAAGGAATTGAAGTAATTTGATTTGAGCAAGTAGGAATCTCAATTCTCCTTCAGAAAAACGGCGCCCTTCATTCTGCGAAAATCTGCTGCTGCTGCCGTCGGCGGTTTGATGCGTGGAGTAGATGGGCTTGAAGCCAATGATGTTGGCTAGCTTGTGTTAGAAGGACAAGACCTAATTTTAACTGTGCAAGATGCTAGAGATCCTCCACTGGCTGGGGAGTAACACTTTTACAATAAAATAATAATCTTTTATGCATACCTCTATGCATGAAAATCAAATATGATAAAAGTAACACTTTTACAATAAAATAATAATCTTTTAAACATACCTCTATGCATGAAAATCAATTATGATAAAAGTAACACTTTTATAATAAAATAACAATCTTTTATGCATACCTCTATGCATGAAAATCAATTATGATAAAAGTAACACTTTTATAATTAAAAAAATCTTTTATGCATACTTTTATGCATGAAAATCAAATACGATAAAAGTAACACTTTTATAATAATACTAATTTTCTTTTATATAATTAATCAAAATGCATCTTCTATGCATGAAAATGATACTTTAGAATATAGAAACCATAAGGATTACTCTTTTAGAATAATAAAAGATAAAATTTATTTCACTAATTTTCAAAAATTTTGCCATAACCTCCTTTGTATGACTGACCATTTTATAATTTTTAAGTCTCAAAAATTAATTAAAAATACACCAAGAGTATTGAGATTATTCTAAAGTAAACATATTTCTACTTATTTAAGATAAACATTATAAAAAACTTGACTTTAATCATTAATCATTTACCTAGGATAGAGAATGGTTGGATTTACTAGAGAGAGAGGGGAATGCCTTTTGCAATGAGGCATAACATCATTTAGGGAAGATAAAAATCATAAAAAACCATAAAAACCATAAAAGAATGGAAAAGAGAAGAATCTCCAGCTTACATTGATAAATTAAGAGCTTTCCTTTGGCTTGATGGTTTGAGGGTTCTACTCTTGTTTGGAAACAAGAGTGGCCACCAATCTTCTGGAAGAGGAAAATGTCAAAAACTAGTGAATTATTAATAAACTCATAGTTCTTGGCTTGGGAGGAGCAGAGTAACAGTGCATAAAACACTATTGAGTTTCAACAAAGGGGAGGGCTTCTATTTATAGGAAAAAGTGAGCCTCTAACCAAGCAAACTGATTCTAGAATTTTCCAGATCAGTTTGGTCAATTTTTGACCATTTTTAGGTCAGTTTTGCTCACTTTTTGAATCTACTTGAAACAGGAGAGAGGAGAGATAAAAATATCTCATTATTTGGGAGTTTAAAACTCATTCAAGCATGTGAAATAGGCACCCTCTTCATGAGGGGAATTCCCCCATGCAGAGGTGACAAAAATGCATCATTTCATCTAAATATCTCTCTTTTTTAACTATTAACCTTGTCCTTAGTCAACTCTTTATCTTATGTGAGTATTTACTCATTTTTGGGGGATTTTTCTTTTATTTCTTTATTTATCTCCTCCCTACATTTGGATGAATCTTATTGGTATATAGGAACCTTAATTTAAAATTTTAAAAAAATCTTCACCCCAGGATAATGCTTCTTGAACCTTCTGAAAATCTTTTTGAACTTCTGTTTTAGGGGAACTTATTTTAATAAGATGAGGTATTTTTCTATCCAAAAATATTTAAAATTTGAATAACCACTCTCTATAAAATTTTCTCTCTCTAGGCCAAAACTGATAGAAACAAGATCTATTATATTTCTGAAGAGGAAATTGATTACAGGGGAAGATACTAGACATCATGAGTGGCTGGGGGAGGAATCTTACATTCTACCCCACTTAAAAAAACGCGAGATGTCCTCATCTCACAGGTGGAGTATGATCTTTTTCATTTTCTTCTTCTTCTTTAATCACTTCTAGCGTTACTGCCTTGGAAGTGGACGATCGATTTGGGAACAACTCTCTTTGACTTCTGCTATTCTGATTTGGAGGTCTTGCATTACTTTGGGTTGAAACTACAGGTTGGATAGAGGGTCTACCTCAGGGATTTCCCTGATTTTGGAGGATAGAACGGTGATTACTCTTGAAGGAAGGGGCTGGAGTCTGGAATCTTGACCCCCGTTTTTCCTGCCCCGAAAACCTTGATCCAAAAGGAGTTGGGCAATCCATACTGCGATGTCCAAACCCTTGACAATTATAGCATTTCACTCTCTTGTTCAAGGGTGAAACTTTTGAAGTGGAATTCCAGGGGATTGAGTTTCGGGAAAAGGACATTTCTTCCATTTTGGAACTTCCCATATCCTGGGTTTGACCTTGATATCTCTTAGGCGGAGGAAGGTTGGAATCACTTTCTGGGAATAAAAATCTTTTGAAAGGTGATGGTGCTGGCTTTGGCGGGACTTTAACATCAAAGGCTTTGGTGAAATCCTTCGCCATTGTTACTACTTCCGCCATTGAGATAGGTTTGGCATTCTTGACTAAAGTTTCCAATGGCTCGTTCATTCCCCGAATGAATCTGGCCATCAATTCCAATTGTGGGGAATATTTAAGGAGAAGGGCAAAAGCCTGATGGTACTCTTCAATTGTCCGGCTTTCCTGCTTTAGTTCCAAGAACTCATTCACCTTAATTTCAAGAAAGCCTGGGAGACAAAACCTCTTTCTGAGGTAAGCCTTGAGATCGGTCCAGGTTTGGGTATTTCGGTCAAGACCGTTTGTCTTGAAGTGGTTTCTTCATGCCACTCTAGCTGTCTCCACTATCTTTAGCCTTGCAAGAGCCATTTTGCTCTTCTCATTGTACCCGGTGATATCGAAGTATTCTTCTGTAAGATCCCTGTTCCCACCGAGCAACAGATTCGGGACACTAGCAGCGGAAGTAGCACTTCTCGCGCGGGACAGGGGTCCCACATTCGGGGCCTCACCCACGGATATCCAGATAAGAGACTAATCCGTCGGTTGTTCCAAAACTAAACCCGGAAAAACTTCCTTTACCGGAAAGCACGGGTGATTCCACGAGGATAATTTTTTACTCTAACGTAGTCAAGATCATTTCTGATCGAGCTGATCCAATTACATCTATAAGATACTTGGTCAGATCAAGGAAGAAACTTGCACTTGGATCATTGGGATCAACGCTTTTTTCCCCATTCAAGAGGCACAGCCGTTGATTCCTATCCATAGAGCAGTTACTGTCCGGGATTTATTTTATCTATCGTAAAAACAAAAGTTTGAGTCTCGATTTGCGGATCCATCAGTCCAGCCTAACCCCATCCGATCCCATGGGTTAGCCAACCGCCCAACCACTGTAGTGATGGGATCCAATTAAAAATTTGGTTAGGTTTTGTCCCGGGTACCAAGGAAAAGAGTTCCAAGGCCCCCTAGCTGGATGTTCATGCAAAAATAAAACTAGTCACACCACTCACACACCCAATATGAAGTTGCCTTTTCACAGATTCAACCAGTTTAAAACAATCCTTTAATAAAACCATAGTATCATTGATCACCATCTTCCAATTTATCCAGTTGATTCTCAATTTTCCCATCATTCCTTCATCAGAGTATCTATGGCATCATTGGCAACTAGGACGCTCACCACCTGTCCACTCTCAAGGGCCGTTTCCTAATCCCTAGCCCATAATACTCGGTAATATAATCACTTATCAAGATGGACTCTCGTTGAAGATCAGCAAGATCAACCAACAGATCCATATAAAGAGCCATGGACTCATCCATGGCCTTTCATATGTAGTGTACTCTTATCTTTGTATATGTTGTGTTGAGTGTTGTGTGAAGAAGAAGAAGATTTTCAGCCTCTCACCTTGTGTGTTCTCTTTTAGGGTTTTGTGAGTGTGTGTGTGCTTGCAAGAGCTCAAGCTCTCTTCTCCCCTGCATCTTTTCATGATGAAGGTTTGGTCAAGAAGTTGGCGGAGTTTTTCCTTTAACTCCATAGATTTCGATACTGACATTTTATAAGGGCTCTTTGCTATGGGGCTCACTCCTAGAACTAACTCTATTCCATGGTCTATATCCCGTTTAGGTGGCATTTGAGTGAGCTCCTCCGGAAAGAGGTCTTTGAATTCTTGTAGCCAAGAAGGTTCATAACCCGAGGGCCCTTCATCTACCTTGTTTAGTTTGGCTAGGTAGATTGCTTGGTGCTTCCTAAGACCTTTCAATATGTTGATAGCCTTTACTAGTGGTGTAGTTTGGGCTTTCATACGGTTCTTGAGGCTGTAACTTCCGAATTTTGAGTAGATCAGAAAGTTACTGTACTAGACTTGCACTAGAAGCTAGCCTCATGAGCTTTTAGCCAATCCATCCCAACTATACCATCATAGATCCCTAAGGGCATAACGTGAAAGCATTTGGTAGGGTTGCCATCAAAATCAAACTTGAGGTTACCGACCGCATGATGGGTGACTACTTCCTTACCACTTGCTAGCTCAATAGTCATTTTCCTAGATGAGTTTTTATTAAGGCCCAATTGACGTATGCATCTTAGAGAAAGAAATGAATGCATGCTTCCAGAATTGATTAGCAATTTTAAATGTTTACCATCATAAGATGACGGTGTCTAGATGATTGAGAATTATCAGTTTTCTCCTTGATGCTCCACAATTGCATGAATTTTGGCTCGCTCATTCTCTTCATCTTCTAGGCAGACATCCTCATCATTGAAAATTGCTGCTATTCATCCCTGGCATCCTCTAGGGATTCTTCTTCCCCTAGGGGTGGGAGCTCTCGGTTGCTAAATGAAAGAAACTCTACCACAAGGGTTGATGACGGGGACTTGATTTCTTGGTTGACCAAAGCTTGGAGCCTTGACTGGGGTCAAAACTCTTGGAGGATGAGGGCATTAGGCTTCACAATAACTGTGTTGATAGCAATTGTAGCGTAGGCCATTCTACCAAGCCACATCTCAGCTTGCAGCTTTCGGTGGTCGAGGAAGGAGCAGGGGTTTAGCGCTGGGTTGAAATCAAGGAAATGGGGTCTTTGGAGATTCTTCTTGCATGGAAGATCCTAGAAAAGCTCTCTTGCTAAAATTTTGCGACCCCTTGAGTTCCTCTTCTAAGGGTTTGGCTCAAAAAATTGCATCCTAGAGGTTAGTGGGTTACATAGACTCAACAGAGTGGTTAAGAGCGGGATTCAAACCTTGTATAAATCTACTTATGGATTGCTTGACCGTCAGGGGTGGAGCATACTTCTTTAGCTTCACAAACTCTAAGGAGTAACCATCCACCATGAGGTTTCTCTAAGTGAGCCTATAAAACCCATTCATCTTCAGGGTTTCATGATCTAGAGGTAAGTACATTTCCTTAACTGCTTCTTTGACAATTTCCTAGGTCACTGAAGCTTTGTTGACTTCTTGCTCGCACCATTCCCTTCCACCAAAGTTTTGCTTCACCGATCAACTTGTAAAAACGAGGTAACATTGATTAGATTTCTGTGGTGGTCCTCACAAGCAATAAGTAATCATCTAGTGCTTCTATCTAGGCTTCAGTATCCATCGCAACTTCTTTCCCTTCTCCATAGAAAGAAGATGGTTTCATCTGCTTAAGAAGGATCCTCCTCTCATCATCCCCATCCTAGGAAAGACGTGCTTAAACATTGAATACTTCACCAAAATACTTCCTTGCAATTCTAGCAAAAAAATAAAAAAAAAATCTTATCAATGAAAGATTTTTACAAGATTGATCACTTCCTCTTCAGGAAGGCAGATAATCCTTTCACAAAGCAAGGGGGCATTTCATACACATTTACGCTATAAATATTCCTAGGGTTAGAGACACCTGAAAACCCGAAGTGAAGACAACCTGGGTAGGAAATCCTATGCTTTGGGATAAACTCTAAGTTGCGATTATAGTAGTATTTTGACACATGCACTTCCTGCCCTTCTACTACCATCTTTTCATCAAAGACTAGTGTGCCATAAAATACAAAGTGACACACAACCCTAAGGTTTTCTAATATTTGGAGGAAGAAAAGGTTTGAGTCTAAGTTGTGGTAAATATCATTAACAAATATATACTTGCGGTAGTGGATGTTGCTATACCATCGGTAGGTAGCACCACGTGAGCAATAAAATGCCGCAAAGTGGTTAGTCCATGCTTTGTAAAAGTCGGGTTTTATGGCTAGGTGATCGAAGCTAATTCCAAGCACTAATTCTCCATCTAAGATGCATCTCTGCAGAGACACAACACATAAGCTTTTGTGAGCAAGTAGGCAATGCATCATTGTGATACCACTTGTAAGATACCACCCCATGCCCTTATCAAGTACCGAGGGAGTATCCTAATTAGTAGTTTACCCTACCTTCTCCCTCGGGGGAGGTTCGTCTTATCCTTGGCTCCTTAGGACGTGAGGATGTACAAAACTACCCCCAATCATAGGATTCTACCTAACTGAGTATCTCGTGTGTAGATAAAGGAAAGAACCCGCTTGATCAAGTCCACCCGGCCACCCGCTTTCCTTAGAGAAAGGTACGTGATGCTTGTTATCTAAAAACTACCACATGGTGGCACGGATGCATGGGTACAGCACAAAGTTCCTTCTTACCCCTTTTTTATTAGCATGGTTTTGGCCCTTAATGATAGTGTAACACCTTTAAAAAAACTTACTTTTATCGCACATCAAATAACAACAACAAAAAAAGTACTTATAATTCATCTTGAAAAATTTAAAAATGATCCCTCAACTACTCAAGCTAAGTTACCCTTGGTGCGCCAAGCTCTACGAGATCTAGACAACAATTACAACCTCGAAATCCTACTAGTTAGTTGCCAGTGACCTCACTCATAGATGCTAGTAGGTTCTTGAGCTCTTACATATACTCCGCTAGTTGGACCAAACTTCTAAGGAACCTAGTCCTCAAATCTAAAGACGAGGATTAACCCTAGTTACCCAATGTGTTACCCAGTGTTGCTTACCAGAAGGCGTGCCCCAATGAAGCATTGGTTAATTATGGAAAATAGAAACCATTACCAGTATTGTCTTGAAGGATTTGACCATCCCTGCATACATGCAATCACACATTTGTTTGTAAATAAATTGAAAATGATTCTTTTTTATCCTTATTTCATACATGCATACAAACGTTGAAGTTTTTGGGCCATATTTTAGAATTATGTGAGGGAAAATTACTAAGTTTGACTTTGGCACTTTGTTATGGCTCACCCTAACCCCCCTTGAAACACATGCAACAAGAGGATCTTTTCAATGGCCGAGCTCGTAACCCTTGAGGTCTTTAAGCTTTATAACTCCTTGAGAAGCAATTCTACCATGCCTCCCGTGAGTGTTGTCACATTGCCGTATTACACTATGGGTACTCACCTCTCCTCTCACCTCACTTCACTCACACACGCTCACTAGCATGCATTAGGGAGAGAGATTAGCAAGAGGAAGACTGAATTGCACAATGGGAGAGTATCATGCGGTGGCTTTGATGTTAATTGATTCTCAATGGTCTTTGTCCCTCCGAATGGAATAAGAAAAGCTAGCTAGTAAATGAAAAGGTTAGTGGTTTATTGGGAATTCCTAACAGGGTGGGGGGTGGTGTTTTTTACAAGTGATTGCATTTTATATTTGTGTGAGCATGTTTATTTTTTTTAAATTTTTTGCTCTTTTTTTTGCAATCATAAGCAAGGTTACATATGATTTGTGTTAGTGGGGATGCTAAGAGATGTTAATATTGGAGAGAAGAGAGGGAAGGAATTGGAGGAACATAGACATTATCATCAGAACAAGATGGTGATTCTTAGTTTCTCATTTGATTCATTCAAGCGATATTCATCATTCTCAGCTCCTCATTTGATTCATTGAAGCAACATTCATCATTTGAAGAAATTGGCCTTTGATAATGTCCCTTTGTGTGGGAGGATTCTTGTCAAATGTTGTTGAGTAGGACATGTTCTTGCATGCTTCTTCCTATGTGCTTTTTTATTTTTTATGTATATTTAAGTGCTCTTATGAAGTAGATATATATGAAGTACAAGAAGTGAGTCATATAGACTCTTATTCAATTGCTCTATGTTGAAGTAGCCACTTGTTGTGGGCGAGGATTGAAAGAATTACGTCGACTTGCGAGGCTAATATAGATATCTTCACTACGAGTTGAAGATCATTGATTTGTGAAGATGGTAGCATCGTTTGGAGAGGTTTGTAATTTGATGGAAAATTCTAGATGATGGGTTGTACCATTAACCAGGCTTTTGCCCACCATGGCCCTCCAATCCAGAGATTTACCTCAAAGTTGTCGATGCTAAGGCTTTGGTGCAAATGTCCTCCATTGCATGAGTATGGATATGTACTCATGGAGCAGCTGTTATATTATTACAGCTAAAAGAAGAGTAAGCTATAAGCTTAATATAATGGATATTTAAGATCATTAGGAGTTGTTTGATAGGCCATATGTGTGACTCCCTTGCATTTGTATGTGTGTGTTTTTTTTTGTATGTGTGTGTTTTTTTTTTGTTACCACCTTACGAGCACAACAGGTTCTTATGGCTACTCTCCTTTTTGAGAGAATAGGTTTTTATGTCTACCGCATAGCTTCTACACTTACACTTCACATCCAGAGGGGTGAAAACAGCATTGTGAGTTTGTCTTTGATGCACTCATAAGTCTTTGTTGTTGTAGACGTGGGAATTGATTCTTGAATTTTTAGCTCAAATGTTGTTGAGGTGGTAGGTAAGACTGCTAGTTGGTTACCATAATGATTGCGGTTGTTCAAACACACAAGCTCTTGTGTAGCTGGTTGAATGCACGAGAGTGGATGAGTGACTTACTTGGTGTTCCTTGGGCCTCCATTCGATATATGATGTGGATATGTTGTGACATGGATAGATGTGATGTGGACTTGGATAGATGTGAATGGATGAGATGTGATGTGGATGGATGAGATGTGATGTGGATGGATGTGACATGATGTGATCAGGATAGATGTGGATAGATGTGATGAGATGTAATATGATGTATGAAGGATGATGGGAATACCTATGACTGGATGTGGAATAATGTGAATTGATGTAGAAGAATTTGGAATAATGAGAAATGATGTGGAAAGATGAGAATTCGTTAGAAACTATATTTATGAAACCTATTTTTAAATGACTATTTTATGTCAAGAATGCTAGGGAAGTATTTTGACTATCTTTTGACTGAGGTCGTGGAGACCTAAGTGATAAAGTTGCAATAGCTGACGGAGAGTCAATGGAGTACGTCTCGTGTAGCAACGTCGACTGAGGTCTTGACCAGCCTTGGTTTGATTTAAATGGTGAGCTTCCGGTACGATGGATGAGGGACCAAGGAAGCAGCCTATGAGTGAAGTGCTAGGTGACCTGCGAAGGAGCCTAGAGGGTGTTGATGACTCAGGCTCTGGGTCGTTGAAGATACCCACACGTGCATCGGGGAAGAAAATGGAACAAGGAGTTAGAGTTGTTTTCTGAACTCCGGCATGGATCTGGTTGATTGTCCTTGCTGGTCCTCAAAATGGATGAGTCCATCTGGATTTTCTTAAGTGAATATATTTCCACGTACTATGAGCTAGGAACTATCGAAAGGCCCTCGAGTGAGCAGGTGGTGAGCGTTTTGGTTGCCAATGATGATGCCATAGGTACGTTGGGGAAGAAATGAATGTAATACTTGATAATATTTTCGGGTACTATGAGGTAGGAACTATCGAAAAGGCCCCTGAGTGAGCAGGTGGTGAGCGTTCTAGTGCCAATGATGCCATAGGTACACCGATGAAGGAATGAATGGAAATAAGAATTCAACCTAGATATTTTGGAGGATTATGATCAGTGATACTATGGTTTCATTTAAAGATTGTTTTAAAGACATCTCATTCTATGAAACACGCAATTTCATATTGGGTGTGTAAAAGGTGTGACTATCTTGAAGTTTGCTTAAAGCACTGGCTAGGGGGCCTGGGAACTCTTTTTCTTTATTGTTTTTATGCTTTTCTAATTTTTGTGTTGTTTGAAGTGATAAATGGATGCTATGCCTTGTGGAAAGGCTTTCCCCCTCTCTCATTCTTAAAATCAGCCCTTCTTTATCCTAGTTAAGTGAACTAATAGTTGAACTTAAACTTTCATATTATTTCTCATTTAAGAGTGAAAATTGTTTAGCTAGAATGCTTTAAACCAATTAAGGTTACTTAATTTTTAAGTAAAATAAAGTAGGAAAATTTAAAAAATGGTCAGCCATACAAAGGAGGTTATGGCGATTTTTTTCAAAAAATTGGTGAAATAAGTTTTATCTTTTATTATTCTAAAAGAGTAATCCCTATCGTTTCTATATTCTAAAAGTGTCATTTTCATGCATATTGATTATATTTTTATAAAAGAGTAATTTTCAATAGAATTAAACTCTATGCATAAAAAGATGCATATTGATAATTTTTTATTATTATTAAAGAGTGATTTTCAATAGAAATTAGTTCTATGCATAAAAAGATGCATATTGATATTGTTAATAATATAAAAAAGAGTGATTTTCAATAGAATTAAGTTCTATGCATAAAAGAGTTTTTTTTATATAAAAGTGTTACTTTCATCATTATTGATTTTTATGCATAAAAGAATTTTTTTAATATAAAAGTGTTACTTTCATCATTATTGATTTTTATGCATAAAAGGATGCATAAAAGATCTTTTTTAATATAAAAGTGTTACCCTCATCATTTTTTATTTTTATGCATAAAAGGATGCATAAAAGAATTTTTATTATTATAAAGTGTTACTTTCATT
Source organism: Cibotium barometz (assembly GCF_041138505.1). NCBI lineage: Eukaryota > Viridiplantae > Streptophyta > Polypodiopsida > Cyatheales > Cibotiaceae > Cibotium > Cibotium barometz. The sequence continues at coordinate 50,032,425 of NC_141082.1, forward strand.
ATTGATTTTTATGCATAAAAGGATGCATAAAAGAATTTTTTAAAATTAATGTTACTTTCATCATTATTGATTTTTATGCATAAAAGAAAACTTTTATTATAAAAGTGTTACTTTCATCATTATTAACTTTTATGCATAAAAGGATGCATAAAAGAAATTTATTTTATTATAAAATTATTACTTTCATCATTAATGATTTTTATGCATAAAAGAAAATTTTTATTATAAAAGTGTTACTTTCATCATTATTGATTTTTATGCATAAAAGGATGTATAAAAGAAATTGTTTGTATTATAAAAGTGTTACTTTCATCATTTATGATTTTTATACATAAAAGAAAATTTTTTATTATAAAAGTGTTACTTTCATCATTATTGATTTTTATGCATAAAAGGATGCATAAAAGATTTTTTTTAAAATTATAAAAGTGTTACTTTCATCATTATTGATTTTTATGCATAAAAGGATGCATAAAAGAAATCGCTTTAATTATAAAAGTGTTACTTTCATCATTATTGATTTTTATACATAAAAGGATGCATAAAAGAAAATTTTTTAATTATATGTATTTATTATTCATTTTTCAATATTCATAGGATTTAAACATAGGATTAAAGAGAACTCTTATTTTGATATAAAATTTTTGTATGCATCTATTTATGCATAAAATCTAACTTTTATGGAAATAATACTTTTATATAAAAGAAAAATCCTTTTATGCATCTATTTATGCATTAAAATCAATAAGAGTGAAAGTGACACTTTTTTAATTAAAAAATTCTTTTATGCATAAAAATCAATAATGATGAAAGTAAGTCTTTTATAATAAACAAATTCTTTTATACATCATTTTATGCATGGAAATCAATAATGTTGAAAGTAACACTTTTATAATAAAAATTTTCTTTTATGCATCCTTTTATGCATAAAAATCAGTATTGATGAAAATAACACTTTTATAAATAAAAAAACTCTTTTAAGCATCCTTTTATGCAAAAAATCAATAATGATGAAAGTAACACTTTTATAATTAAAAAAATTCTTCTATGCATAAAAATCAATAATGATGAAAGTAACACTTTTATAATTAAAAACATTTCTTTTTTGCATCATTTTATGCATAAAAAGCAATAATGGTGAAACTACTAGACGTTGATTCATATTTCGAAGTAATCACCGATGCTAGTGGCTTAGCAATCGGTGGAGTCCATAAGAAGAAGGGAAGCCCAATGGCATATACTTGCAGAAAGCTCAAGGATTGCAAGAGGAACTATGCAATCCATGATTTGGAACTTTTAGCAGTCATTCATGCTCTAAAATTATGGAGATAGTACTTATTACTATGGAGGAAATTCATGCTTAGTATAGATCATAAAAGTCTAAAGTGGATTCTCATCCAACGAGACCTCAACATGAAGCAAAGGCACTGGATGAAAACTTTGGCTGAATATGACTTTGAAGTCAAATACTTAAAGGGAAAGGATAATGTGGTAGCTGATGCCCATAGCAGGAAATATTTTCTAGCATCTATCTCTATATGTTGGGGAATCCCTTATTAGAAAAGCTAAAAGGTAACTTACTCAGGGACGAGTATTTTAGACGGATCCTAAAAATCATGTCCCAAAGGATGCAATCAGAGAAAGATAAGAGGATAATCAAGGACTACACATTGGATGATGGATGCCTCTTTCATCAATTACGGCTATGCGTACCCAACAACAAGGAGTTTAGGCATAAAATCCTTTGGGAAGTTCATGAATATCCCGTAGCTGGTCACCTCGGATATGTCAAGATGCTCAACTCCATTTAGCAAAGTTTCTTCTAGCCAAGGCTAAAATGGGATGTTCTAAAATATGTGACTTGGTGCCTAGCCTATCAATAGATCAAGGTGGAAAGAGTCAAACTTCCAAGAAAATTACATCCTCTTGACATTTTTCAGATGAAATGGGAGTGTATCAACATGGACTTTATTACTAGTCTACCATCTGTGCAAGGTGGGTATGATTCAATCATGATAGTGGTGGATAGACTAACCAAAGTGGCCCATCTTATCCTAGTGAAGAAAACCTTTTCACCGTCAGATATAGCTAAGATCTTCATCAAGGAAACATTTAGGTTGCACAGCCTTCCAAAGAGGTTTGTTAATGATAGGGATACAAAGTTTACTTCAAAGTTTTGGACACCTCTCTTCCAATGTATAGGGATACAACCTAACTTTAGCATAGCTTATCATCTAGAGACCAACGGCCAGAGACTGAGCATGTCAATCAAGTGATCAAGGATATCCTTAAGGAATATTACAACGGAGAACTTAAGTGGTGGATGCACTATCTCCCCTTGGTAATATTTTCTTACAACTCATCCTACCAAAGAAGTATCAATATGTCTCCCTTCAAAGCTTTGTATGGGCAAGAGTACATTACCCCCTACGTTGGTCCAACCCAACCATCAGAGTCAAAGCTTCTAAAGATATGTAGAGGAGATGTTAGAGGAGATGGAGAAACAAATGAGGTCTATACGTAAGGATATTGAAGTTTCTCAAGACTGGCAAAAGCATTATCTTGATGCAAAGAGGTTGGATCAAACATTCAAGGAAGGGGACATGGTCTTTCTAAGAGTGAGACCCAAGAGGAGTTATCTATCTCTGACGAAATATAAAAAGCTAAGTCCTCGATACTACATACCATATTTCATCATCCGAAAGGTCAATGATCAGGCTTATGAGCTCCTATTACCCCTTCATCTCAAAATCAATAATGTATTTCATGTAAGTATTCTTAAAGCCTATGTACCTAGCCCCGACCATAAATTAGACGATCAAAAAATTGCTATGCCATCTCAGGGGAGGAACTTAGAAATTAAACCTGAGAATATCCTTATTAATTGTGAGAGGAACTTAAGGAATATAATTTTTAGGGAAGACCTCGTACAATGGCATAACTTCCCTAGTGACGATACCACATGGGAAGATGAAAAAAATTTGTATCAAGATTTTTTGCAACTACTTTCAAGATGAGAACATCTAGATTTCTTTGAGGAGGGCAAGATGTGAGAATTCCGCTCACTAGAACCCATCATGTAGGGTGTAGTGCACTAGAAAATGAAAGGGAATTTATAAGCAAATGCTACAATTTGAAAAGTTTGTTATAGTTTTGACCAACCTTGCCATCGGAATCTACCATAATCACCTAAGCTTATCAAAATAACTATAACTATATCCACTTGAGCACGTCTCCTTTTGTAGCAGGCAAGTACACCTCACAATTCCATTGGCAAAGTAGCCTAGAAAAGCAAGTACACCTTATAACCCTTGGCCCAAAAGGGTTTGCATGAACCCCCCTCTAATTTGAGGGGGGGAACTCTTTAAAAAAAAGCAAAAGGGGAGGCCCCCTCTCCCTTCATGCAGGTGGGAAGGCACCGGCCCAAGTGGCAGCCCCCCCTTATCCATCCACCTCCCCCGAATATTTCCTCCACGCATGGATGAGTAGCCCATGAGGCTTTAATTTTTTTCTCTCTCTCTCTCTCACCCTCCCTCTCGCCTGTAGCCTACGGGCCTTCTTTCCCTCTTCTGAAGCCTCCCCACCTTCCGTGGTTGGTGGGTTGCCCCCCGCCACACACACACACTCACTCACACACATCCCCACACACACTCACTCACACACCCACACACACACACACACTCTCTCTCTCAACCCCCTCCTTCCCCTATTTAAACACCCCATCCCCTTTGGTACACAATACCTGTTCTCCCTCCCTCCAGGCTGCATAACACACACACACATACACCCTCTCTCACTCCCTCCCCTACTCTCCCTCCGTGCGAGCTACATAATACACACACATATACATTCTCTCATTCCCTCTCTTATACCATTCCTCCCGTTGGGCTGTTTATATACACAGACACTCTCTATCTCTCTCCCTCTTTATCTCTATATATCTCTCTCTATCCCTTCTCTATCCCTCTCAATCTATGACTCTCTCTCAACCTCTCTCTATCTTTATCTCTCTCTATCCCCTCTCTATCTATCTCAATTTGTCTCTATCTCTATCTCTCTCTCAACCCCCCCCCCCTCTCTCTCTCTCTCTCTCTCTCTCTCTCAATCTATCTCTATCTCTACCTCTCTATCTATCTTTGTCACCCCGTCACTTAATCCTTCTAAATCTCTCTCGCTCTCACGTCAGATAGAGTGATGTGGTCTCTTGGGATTATTCCAACGGTGTAGAAAGATCATTCTCGCTCCCACAACTCAACAAGAATTGAAAGTGATCCACCTACATACTTGGTGAGACCTAGGCCTCCTTTGCCACCTCATCACGTAACAAGGTTTGAATCCGGGTAGTCCAATGATGTCGAGAGGTGGAGCTCGCAAAAGACAATGCCGTCCACGCATAATGGAAATTGAGGAGGATGTCCGTTCGAGAAGAGGTGCCAACGGTCCTCGTAGGAGTGCCAACACTTCTGCCTTGGCTACCAGCAATGGGATGGCCATCCCTCTTTATGTAGACGCTTTATGTAGCAATGGGATGGCCATCCCTCTTTATGTAGCTGCTTTTACTATGGCTCCGCCTGCATCACGTAAGTGCCGAAATCAAACTCAGTCATTTTCCCTCACATAATTTTTAATCAAGGACCAAAAACTTCAACCTCTGCAATGCATGCATGAAATATGGATAAAAATGAATCGTTTGCAATTTATTTAGAGACCGTTGTGTGATTGCATGTATGTGTGAATGGTCAAATCCTTCAAGATGATACTGGTGATGGTTTTTATTTTTCATAATTAACTAGTGCTGGGTAGCTCGCTGGGGTATTTCGGGATAATACTTGCCCTCAAGGTAACCAACTTTATGTCCAAGGACTTACTGGGTTGGGGTAACTGCTTAGGAGTTTGGCCCAACTCCAAACAGGGTGGAGTTCTTTCAAATAGAGTAAATGTAAGAGTTCAACTCCAAACAGGGTGGAGTCCTTTCAAGTAGAGTAAATGTAAGAGTTCAAGAACCTACTAGCATCTGTGATTGAGGTAAGAGGACATTGGCACCTGGCTAGTAGGATTCCAAGGCTATGACTACATTGTGTCTGGATCGTAGAGCTCGGTGTGCTGAGGGAAACTTAGCTTGAGTAGTTGAGGCATGATGTAATTTTTCAAGCTGAATTCTAAGTACTTTTTTTGTTGTTGTTATCTGATGTGCGATAAAAGTACGCTTTTTTTAAAGGTGTTACGCTATCATTAAGGGCCAAAGGAAAATCATGCTAATAAAAAAGGTGTAAGAAGGAACCTTGTGTTGTACCCATGCATCCGTTCCACCATTTATCTAAGGAAAGCGGGTGGCCGAGTGGACCCGATCAGTTGGGTGCTTTTCTTTATCTATAACGAGAAACTCGGTTAGGTAGAATCCTACAATTGGGGGTCATTTTGTACATCCTCATGTCTTGAGGGGCCAAGGATAAGACGAATCTCCCCCAAGGGAGATCACAGGGTAAACTATCAATAGGGATACTCCCTCCGTACTACTTGATAAGGGTACAAGGTGTTATCTTACAATTGCAAATCTTTTGTTGTGTGATTCGCATACTAGTGTGCATATTTGAGATGGATCAAACAAGTATATCTTTGGAGTGCTTACTCTCAGGAAGATAAACCTGATGGTACTTATTACTCTTTGTGGAGTTTCATGTGGTGAAGAACATACTTGTTTGGAAAAGGATTGTGGGATTACATTTTAGGGATGAGATACATCCTATGAAGGTTGCTTCCACTACTCCTTCCCATGCAGAAGGGCGAGTGCACAAGTACAACCTATTGTAGCACATGTAGGATCATCAACACCTACTCCAAAATATAAAAGGTGAGATACTAAAGATGCACAAACTATGTTGGTAATTGTGTTAACCATTGAGCACTCAATTACACCACACATTAGGTCTTGTAAGAAATCCAAGCATGTATGGGAAGTCTTGAAAACTATGTATCAATCTAATATTGAAGCTAGAATTGCATATTTGAAGCAGTAGCTTCATAAGCTGGATATGGGTGAGGGAGAGAGAATAGTAGATCATCTCCAAAACATTGATGAGGTGATTCCAGATGAGGAGCTCATTTCCAAAACACCCACATCATTACCACCTTTGTAATTGAATTTCCACATGTCACTTACATTGTCTATGCAAGAAAATAAAGTACCTCTTAGGTTTGAATAAATTGTGGGATTGTTACTCCAAGAGGAGCAGTCTAAGCGAACAACTCTATGCATGTGGAGGGCAGTGGTTAGGCTCTTGTTGTACAAAATTTAGGCAAGGGAAAAGTTAGTGGTGGCTATCAACATAAAGTTGATTTTGGGAAGTCATCACACAAACAAAGTTTAGACTTGTAGAAGACAAAGAAGAAGGGTAAGTGCCATTACTGTAAGAAGACTAGTCTTCACTATCTTGCTGAGTGTCCAAAGTGGTTGGCTAAAGTGAAGAAGAAGGAGTCAAGTGTGATTGTTGCAGATTCTTCTTCTACACCTACAACAAAGGAGGATGTGTTTGCAAATCTTGTGCACAATGAATATTCTTTCTTGGTATTTAGTTATGGCCCTTCTATTTTTTCTTTCAGTGTGAATGATTCAAAAAGCATTTTGTAACTTGATAGTGGAGCTTCCAAGCATATCACGTCTAGGAGACATTTGTTTCAATCTCTTAGAGCTGCTCCACCAAGAAAGAAGGTCTCTTGTGTATGGAGTACAAGCTATTGACATTCACCCATAGTGTGTGTGCTACACAAGTGTCAACCAAGGAACTCAACCTAGCTAGTGCATGGAAACTTATCCTTAATATAGGAGACCACTCTAACCTTACCCAATCCAACCCCACTCAACCCGTAAGCTCTACACATCTCTACTCAACACATAAACTCTACACACCTCTACTCAATGTGTAAGCTCTAAACACCTCTACTCTTCTCAAGTGGGAAAATAATGGCAATGGAGTATATAATCATAGAATAGTCTTGGGGGGGAGGAGGGGGTCACTTATAAATATGTAAGCATAGCACGTGGGTTCAATAGAAGGGATTTTTAAATTACTTTTTTGAACATTTTTTACATACAAAAGGGTACCATTTAAAGGGATATTCACAGGTTGAATAGAAAAAGGGTGTGTTTTATTCATGAAAAATTCACAGATAATGGGGTTTTTAAAGTAGGCCTTGAATGCATGTGATACAGAGGGTTTATATATAGTGAAATCCCTGAGAGAATAGTTACCAGTCTCAATCATATCATGGCTCACTGAGTCATTCTAGACCTCATACATTGGATTTGAATCCATTGACTCAATCCCTTGCTACTCTCAAATATGCTCAATGCCTAGAGAATGAGCCCTTAGTGATCCACACACTCTTGCTCCTCTTATCTTCACAAAGAGGATAAGTCTATACATGCTACATAAAATACGAAACATTAGGACCTCAATGGAAGGCTTCTTGGGCCCTTTTATTTGGCAGTTTAAGGGAGTCAAACCTTTTCTCTTAAGAAGAAACGTTTTCTAATTAGAAGCTTCAAAACGGCTACTTTTTTCGAATTTAAATATTAGGGAAAAAATGGAATTTAAAATCTAGCAGATAAAACCATATCATGTAACATATCTATGGAAAGCTCTTGATGCGTAGATCACGGATCTATAATCTCCGCTCAAATCGGAGCTTGTATGTAGAAGTTATGGAGGTCCAAAAATTGTAAAATTGCCCCCCCTCCTTTTGGGGAAAAAGTGCACCCTTTGACCACTCTTACACCTCTCTTAAAAACCCAACATTTCAGTCCACATGGCAACCCCCCATTTGGCTATTCCTTAATCACCTTGATTAGGCTTGGGCAAATTAAAGGGCCCAAGAAGACCCCATTCACTTCCTAATGGCAAGCAATCAACCATTGGGCAAGCATTTCAAGCACACATACTCTAATCTACTCAAACCCACATGCTTAATCACCTACTCAAGCACAAAAAAGAGAGATTAAATGGGCTTCTTGCCCACACACACATTCAAGCATGCATAAACATAAAGATTAAGGTAATCAATCATTAAGATAAGATTAAGAAAGAGAGTGCTGCGTATAGAGAGAACCCCTCATGATTGCATTACTATGCTTCAAGCTACAATGAAAGCTTGAGCTCAAAAGAATACATAGAGTGTGGAGGAGACAAGGAGAGGGTAGCATGCATGGAGCTCTAGGCGATGCTCTTTGCAAATCTTATGCAATAGCAAGATCATACACACAGGCTAACCTAATCCCTAAACTTCATTGCCTTATAAAGAGTTTTCATATAAAATAGGGCACACTTGTCCAGTTGGATACTTGAAGCTAGAGATGGGTTAACTAAAAAAGATACAACTTTGAACTTGCACGAGCCCATAAACATTATTGTACTTTAACCACCCACAAAAAGATAATCTTTACAATGGGTTTTCATTTGATAGGATAAAATATCAAAAATTATCTCATAGGCCTTTGTAGCTCCATACAATATGCAACCTGTGAATCTCTCCAAGAACACTCTCCTATTAATCACTTTATTGGCTCTAATACCAATTGATGAAATTGATAAACCACTTTGCTACCAATTTTTAGATTTGGAAGAGGCTTGTAGAGGTCTCTTTACCATTTGGAAGAGGCTTGTAGAGGTCTCTTTACCATTTAATACAAAAATCTAGGAATATAGGCTAGTGTTAGCTATCCCATAATTAAGGAATTAGAGGACCAAGCAGAATGAGCTAAAGCACCTAAATCATGGATTAGACCATGCATATAATGGTAATTAATAGATAAAAAAAGATGAGAGTAGCATAGCTACACAATACATAAGAGAAATGGAGAGAGGGAAAGCACTAGCATGCAAAAAGACCGTATTAGGTAAAGTGGGAAAAATCCCATTCCCACATTGAAAAATTTAATGCATTTAATCTAGAATCTACCTTTTTCAGCCTATGAAAAATTTAAAAATGGTTTTCTTTATCAAGTGATGCTAGATCGAACCTAGCTTGATCTTAGAAATAGAAAGGTTTCAAGATTTTTTAGATCCACCACTTGTATATTTTACAATTGAAGAGGATTCTTAGATCCACCACTTGGCCATTCTACAGTCCATAAGAACCCAAGATCAGATTCTACCATTTGGTCAACCTAGACCCCCAATTAAAAACAATGGTACAAGAGATTGTATATTGAGAGTCCCCTTAGAGTAGGATGCACTCTTCAATTTAAGACTTCGTTGTAATGAACAAGACTAAATGAATAAGAATTTTAAAAATTGACATGGTGAAGGTATCCTTATATACACAACCACTACAAATTAACATTATTAAGGATAGAAAGAGTCTCCTTGGAGTAGGATGCACTTGTCAAAATTACGATTATAAATTTTCATTTTGATGAAGCTTATTCTACTAAAGAAATAATAAAACTTTTTCATTAACAACCAAAAGATAAAAGGATAAAAGGAGTCCCCTTAAAGTAAGATGCACTTTGTGGATGCATAAGAGGAGTCTCCTTAGACTAGGATGCACTCCATCTATGAATTTATTTATTGTGTTAAAAATTGTTCAATGCATTGCAAAGATACACAATTGAACAATCTGCTCCCAAAGTTGGCCAAATTACAAAGACCCTCTATATTTTGTTATAATAGAGACCATTTGAACAGTTTGCTCCCAAAGCTGGCCAAATTACAAAGACCCTCTATATTTTGTTATAATAGAGACCATTTACAAAGACCATTTACATTCATTTATAAAAGGGAGTAACAAAATGTGCTAGTATCATGGGGGTGTAATTTTGATTTTAAGGGGTTCTAGCTCCACCACATGGTAGAGCTAGAATTTTGAGCTAGCTCTACCATGTGGAGGTACAACACATTGAGGAGGATTTAAAGATCTTTAGATCCACCACTTGGCCATTCTATAGTCCATAAGAAACCAAGATATAACATTTGATTGATCTAGACTCCCAATTACAAACATTGATACAAGAGATTGTATATTGAGAGTCCCCTTAGAGTAGGATGCACTCTCCAATTTTAAAGCTTCATTGTAATGAACAAGATTTTATAAATTGAGGTGGTGAAGGTATACTTATATATACAATCGCTACAGATTAACATTATTAAAGATAGAAAGAGTCTCCTGGAGTAGGATGCACTTTGTCAAAATTACGGTTAAAAGATTTCATTTTGATGAAGCTTATTCTACTAAAGAGTACCCTTAAAGTATGATGCACTTTGTTAATAGATAAAAGGAGTATCCTTAGAGTAGTTTGCACTCCATCTACGACTCCATTATAATAAAACATTGTAAATGAAAATGAATTTATTTTTTTGTGTTAAAATATGTTCAATGCCTTGCAAAAGGCACACAATTGAACAGCACACTTTCGAAGATGGCCAGATTACAAGACCCTTTATATTGTATATAATAGAGACCATTTACAAAGACCATTTACATTCAATTACAAAAGGGAGTAACAAAATGTGCTCGTGTCATGGGGGTGTATTGGTTGAATGAGGTATTGAGCTTCTTTTTAAGCATGTTCATTTTGTGTACTCACAAGATCACACACGTAGATTATTCTCTCAATTATTATCTTGATTATCATCTTGATTATTGAACCCATTGTAGTAGCTATCATCAAGTTTCAATGTATTCTCGTTGTTGTACAAAACATGGAGACCCCGAAAGAAATGAACTTTTTTGAAGAAAACTCGTGTAGTTATTTGTCTGAAATGGACAATGTAGCGAAATATTTGCCTTGTTGCTCATATTGAGGTGTCTAGCATGGCTAGCAGTCCAACGTCAATCACTTTATCTCTTCACTTTAGATCTAGCACTTGTCTATTATAGAGCTGAAAAGGATTTCTTGATCCATGACTTATCCATTCTAGATCTTGTTCCACCACTTGGACATTATAGAGCTAGACTTCAGTGGATGCAAGCTCCACCAAACGGTAGATCTAGACTCAAAATTCTAGTCTTATTGTATGACTTCCAAAGGTTTAGGTCTACCACACATGGATACTAGCTCCACCATGTGGTAAGGCCAAAATTCCATGAAGACACCATGGCTGCTACCTCCACCACATGGTGGAGCTAGAGCTCAATAAGATACCGCATGGTGGAGCTAGCTAGCTCCATGAAATTATACAGCTAGACTTCAATGGATGGTAGCTCCACCACATGGTAGATATAGACATAGAATTCTAGCTCTACCATCTCATATGGTGAAGCTTGATTTTAAGGGATTCTAGCTCTACCACATGGTAGAGCTAGAATTCTGAGCTAGCTCTACCACGTGAAGCAAGAACGCATTAAAAGAACCAAGATCTACCATTTGTTCAATCTAGACCCTCAAGTAAGAACATTGATACAAGAGATTGTATATTGAGAGTCCCCTTAAAGTAGGATGCACTCTCCAATTTTAAGACTGCATTGTAATGTGAACAAAGACTAAATAAATAAGAATTTATAATTTGACATGGTGAAAGTTTCCTTATATACACAACTACTACAAATTAACATTATTAAAGATAGAAAGAGTCTCGTTGCAGTAGGATCACCTTTGTCAAAATGATAGTTAAAAGTCTTCACCTATTCTACTAAAAAAATAATAATTTGCAAAGTTTGATCAAAAGATAAAAGGATAAAAGGAGTCCCCTTAGAGAAGGATGCACTCCATTTATGACTCAATTATAATAGGACATTGTAAATGAACATGAATTTATTGCTTGTGCTAGAATTTGTTCAATGCTTTGCAAAGGCAAACATTTGAATAGTATGCTCCATAAGAGGCCTGATTACAATATCATATTTCAATATATGGACTTTTATTACATTAAAAAAAGGCCAAATTACTTGCATCCTCTACATTTTATTATATTACGGACAAACAAAATGAGCTTCATGGTGGTGTATTACTTTCATGATGCCTCCTCTTGTTTCTTTGCTTAATTTTCACTCTCTGCTTGCCTCTCTGCCTCAGCTTCAGCCTCCTCTCATTGGTTTCTTTGAATTTCAAGTTGTTCTTGCCTCTCTGCCTCAACTTCAGCCTCCTCTCATTGGTTTCTTTGAATTTCAAGTTGTTCTTGCCTCTCTGCCTAGCATCAGCCTCCTGCTATCCGCTTCAACACCTCTGCCTTTTTCCTATTATCTACTTCCAATTTCTCTTCTTCAAGCCACTTCTTCATCACATCATCTGAGAATTGGTTAGGTTTTTCTTCAAAGGCATTATCCCATGTATACTCTTGCCAATCTTCATTCTGTAGCCATAAAAACAACCAATTTCTTAAATCCTCTGTCAAAAAACTATACCTTTCCTTGAAAGGTTGATGGTACAATTCTGGGACTATTAACCAGGTTCCTCGCTCATTCTTAAACACCTTATAGTAGCTATCATCAATTATCAATGTATTTTTCTTGTTGTACAAAGGATGGAGACTCCAAAAGGTCTCAAGCTTTTAAAAGAAAACTTGTCTATTCTGCACAACCCATGTGGATTTTGAACAATGCTCTTGTGAGAGAACACCTACAAACTTGGGCTTTTGTTGTGGAAATACTGTGTCAATTATTCCAGAGAGCTTAGTTCTCCTACATGCACTCCAAATAAAAACATAAAAGAATTGAATACACCAATCTAAGAACTCATGTGCATCCTTGTGAAATAGGACATAATGATATTGGTTAATTGGGTATTCTACCAACTTGTTGCTATAAGGAGGATCCTTCTTATCATATTGGGTTTTGACAACATAACACAACAAACCATTGAGGTTTAGAATAATAGCCCTCCTATCATCCTCTTTGCATAGGGGTATGCATATTGGGTCTTACAAATACCAAGTCAGTATGATAACCCCCTCAGAGGGATGCACAAAGTGCAACCTTGCATCAATTTCCCGTAGACAGTCAAGACGGCACTGAACCAACTGTCTTCGTACACTCTGGATTTTCTTGGGCATGTTATGTACTAATGCTCTGTGACAAAGAAGTCGCCTCTGCCAATTAGAATCAATCACATGACCTGGAAAACAATGAGCATGCTTAATGATAAAGGTGGGCATGTGGGGGAAGGCATGTTACAACTACTCTTATGCAAAGATAGATTTTAAACAATTACAAAACAAATGTGACTATGCATGCTAACATTAAACTATATATTGCTCCAAAATGTTGACTTTAGTTGCATTACAAAATGACCCAAGATGCAAAGACTCTTTCGATTTGATTCTAAAAAGACGCAACAAAATGTGCTAGCAAGTATCAGAATGTGGTGAAATTAGAATGCATTGATCTAGATCAACCACGTGGTTGACTAGAATGCACTGTTCTAGCTCAACCATGTGGTAGGGCTAGAATATTTTTAAATCTAGTTCTACCATGTGATAGAGCTATATCAAAGTATTCTAGCTCGATCCCATGGTAAAATTAGAAATAATATTTGAAGTCTAGCTCTAGCACGTGGTAGAGCTGTATCAAAATATTTTAGCTAGACCCCATGGTAGAACTAGAATGGTTTGAAGTCCAACTCAACCATGTGGTGACATGGAAGAGCTAGAATGCATTGATCTAGCTCTACCATATGGTAGAGCTAGAATGCTTTCAAGTCTAGCTCTACCATGTCATGGAGCTAGAATGCTTTGAAGTCTAGCTCTACCATGAGGTGGAGCTAGAAGGCATTGATCTAGCTCTACCATAGTCCAAATATGTAGGAATTAAAATCATAAGACAAAGATCAAGCTTCCATACATTTTCAAATTAGGAGGCCCCTTATAGTAGAGCACTCCAACATTTATAAAATATCTGAAGAGTAATACATTTGCCACTACTTTAAAAACAGGACAAAATTTCTTGTCAATTCATGATTACAAAAAGATAAATTTTCTCCAAAAAAAACAATCCTTGTGACAAATGTCTTCTTTAATTGAATACTCCTTGGAACAATATCCTTGAAATAAATCTGCAAGAAACCATCATAAATTAAGTTTCTTCATTGTGTGAATACGAAATTGTTGTATAAAATCATGTATTTGGTTATAATTATCATTTATGTTGGTGGGTAGTACCTTAGTTATTTCTATCCCGTTGGAGAAGATTGTACTCATTTAACACCTTGTTTATGAAAGCCCTTACATTGGCTACCTTCAACTGCGTTATGGTAGAACCCAATTTTCTAGCTAGAGAAATCACTTGTGGTCCCCTCGTGCTAGCAATACTGACTCGTTCTTTTGCCATAATTTCTATTATCTCTTCTCTTTTTTTTTCATATTGTCTCGCTAATACCTCTTGATTGTCCACAAACTTTTGTATAATCTCTGATAGTGGTAGCCTATCAGTGTAGATTATCTTCTGTGACCAATTTAAATTGCGCTTTCTCCAAAAATCTACCACACCTCTGTATTAATTTTCATTGGATACTGGAGGTTGTCCGTAGCGATTAGAGCCAATGATCTCACGCATATCTTCACTCTCATCAAGCTGCAATAAGTAAGGGAGCAGCTCATCAATGAGAATATTATCGACCATCTTTTCTTCATCAAACTTTGCAGGATATATACAATTATTATCAGGAGAAGCACATCCCTTGTATGGAGAGTCATCAATAAGAACCGTTCTACGAGCATCACAATCAAAACATGAAGCGATTTTTGACAATGGCTTGAACATTGCCTGAATTGTTGGATTCTCAGGTCTAGCTATTTTACCACTTTTATCCTTCTCGCAAGCCTCTTGAGCCCAAACTACAAAAAAAGGCAATATCTCTCCTACTCTGTCTTGTAATATTCTCAATATTTGAAGAACATTACTCTCTGTCGCGCTGCTGTTGACCAGATCCCAACATTAATATTTTTTATTAAAATCTTCAAGAATTGGATACATCTTGGCCTTAGTACAATATATCGTTTTGAATCCATTTGAATAGTTTCATGTATTGAAGATGGTTGTTGTTGACAACGTTTCAGTAGTAGACCATTCAGGTCCAACACAATTGTCAACACTAATTTCGTGTGGAGATAGCAGTGTCGGTACTTCTTGGTACCTCTTCTTCGGGCTGGAAACTCTCACCCATTGCTTCATTTGTTGGAGATTTAGGTACCCCAATTTCATTGTCAGCATTTGTCTTTAAACCTTCTGGATGGACATCACTGTGAATGTGTGCGAGAAGCTCTCATCCATAGTTTGATTGTGGCATTCCGTAGCTACTTCACTTGGTGCTACTATCTCAATTTCGGGATCTAAAAGAAAAAAAAGTAACATTGACTCAACAATCTTTCAAACTACAAGAATTTACAACTGTAACACTCACTCTTAACACATGTTTATTGGTGTAATCTAAAAGGAAATCATGTTTGGATACCAATTACCAATTCTACTTGCTCACTCTAGAATCATGTTTGGATACCAATTACCAATTCTACTTGCTCACTCTAGAATTGGAGGGTTTAAAATGGATTTCCAAATACACCCATTATTCTAGCTCTACCATTTGTTGGTAGAGCCAGTTTGCAAGGGAGCTCTTGTTGGAAGTAGGCCTTGAGATCCACCGTTGAGCTCCAAGAGTAGTTGGAGGTGAGAAACACAAAACCACTCAACTATATGGTAAAGCTAAAATTTTAGATGTTTTAGGTTTTCCATATGGTAGAGCTAGAATTTATAAGTCTTGCTTTACCACGTGGTTGAGTTGGGGATCAAGATAGCTTCTTTATGGGTGGAGCCAGTAGACTTCCATAGGTTCTAGGTCTAGACTTCAATGGGTTCTAGCTCATCGTAAAAAGAACCAAGGAGCTAGAATTGCATTTGAACTAGCTCTACCATGTGGTGGACCTAGAAATGCATTGGCCTAGCTCTACCATATGGTAGAGCTAGAATTAAATGGATGCACTGCAAAAACTGTCTTTGGGGGGGTGCATTGGCCTAGCTCCACCAATTTGAAGAGGTATCTAGACTTTAATGGATTCTTGGTCCACCACTTTGAAGAGGTAGCTAGCTCCACCAATTTGTAGACCTATTGAAATCTAGATCTACCATAGGGTAGGATTGAAGTAAATGAGAGGATCTCTAGCTCTATCATCTTAGATTTATAAGCTAGATTTTCAGATTCACCAGCTGGCCATTGTGCGACCACTAAGTAGGCTTTCCAAATTCACCAATTGGTTATGTAAAAAGTGAATTTGTCAATGAACATGTTAGGATCCATAACTTGGTGATTCCAGATTCCAAAGCCCAATTTGGAGAGAGCTACAAAAATAATAAAAGCATTGTATAAAATCAAAAGAACTAAATACTACTAAAAAATGAACCAAGGATATAACAAGTTAAAACATCACCAAATCAAAGTATTGAAGATACAAGGAAAGCCCATTAAGAAGTTACATACTGTCTTCGAAATCCAAAAAATCTCGAGCTGAATGAACTTCACCATGTCTCGATCTTTCCATGGTATTCCTTTGATTGTTAGTAATAGGCAGAACTGGTTGCTCATTTCTTGACTTTGCAAAGTCAAGAAGCCTTGTTCCCATCTTTCTTTGATCTTCAATACTCTCGACTAGGCCAATCACTTCCTTATTTAGTGCTAGCCCTAGCTCGATGATATAGCCATTACTAAAAAGATCAACAAGCTTGCAGCCTTCTCTGCAATACTTCCGAATACATTGCTTGATCAAAAGATTCTTCTTGATTCTTAGAAACTCAATGTCTGGGATAGTTTTAACATCTTCATTATCTATATCAAGAAGTCTAGTATCCAATATTGTCGCTTGTGTACCTGGATCAAGAGCATCTGCTAGTCCTTGAAAGGCATCTCCCTTGCTGAAAAACACTAAGGATGTGAAGAACTCTATTGCACCAATGCATCGGTTGTCACGTCGAAAATGCAATGCCCCATTATATTGTTCCTTTGCTATGCCACTCAAAATTTTTAAAGCATTTTGCAAGTGAATAAAATCTGTAATATTTAGAAAGGTAAGCAACACATATTGGGATGGCAAAGATCTACCAGCAGCTGCTGTAATGATCATAATGCCGTTCAAAAGATTGCAAAATGATTCCACATCCCAATGCATATTTCTTCCCAAATCTTCAGTGTTATCCAGAACACATAACCCAATGGAAATTGGATTGTTGAGGTGGCGCTTGCTTCAAGTAGTAACTCCCGTTGAATGGAAGACTCACAGCATAAATACACCAACTTGAAGGAAGATCCAAGGACAAGGTTGAACTTTATTTGCTAAGGCTGATATTCCACTCCACATATTGCCGGAAAATCAATCTTCTTTGATCCAACCTATAGCTTTGACTTTATATACACATCACATAACTTCAAAAGAATTGAGTATACAACCTCGTTGATGCTATAGGTGATAATCAATTCTGACCAATCTTGACATTGTTTGTCCTTGTTCAGAGTGTTGAACTCTACAAGCAATGCATCTTGAATAATTTTATCTTGCTTAAGCTGCATGATACGCTCTGGCATGTAAATTACATCTACATCCTTAGTACCCTTTGAAAGAACAAATTTTCCAGACCTCATTTCTGATTGTATTTGTTTGACTTCTTGTTCATCTAGCCCAGCAAGACATCTGAAAACTGTGGCAGTTGGTTTCTTGTTTTGCTTCTCCATGATTTCAAGCCAGCCTTTGAAAACTTCATCAGAGTAAATCACCATCCATGTGAGACTGCTTTGAAATGAAGGATGCTCCCACCGTAATTCTAGCCATTCACAAAAATTTCTACAAAGAAATAAAAGAAAAAAAGATCAAAATCAAGTATTTTTTTTAAAACATATAATTATAAGAGAGCAAGGGATAACACGAGATAATGAGCCCTCTATTACTCCAAATGCTGGCCTTGACGAAGAATTATTGAAGATCCATTGACTCCTCAAGTGCTGCAAGACATCATAGTATGGTTGTTGACATATAATGATTGGGCCTCTTCATTAGCTATAGCAGATATGGCCGTCGCAACTTGTGGCTCTGGATCTACAACAATTTGAGCCTTCCTTTTTTCATACACTTAAATGTGGAATGTGGATATAGATGTGTGAATGTGGATGTATGTGAATGTGTATGTGGATGTGCGAATGGGGATATGGATGTAAATATGGAATGTGGATGTGGATGTATGTGAATGTGAATGAGGATGTGGAATGTGGATATGGATGTATGGATGTGAATGTGAATGTGGATATAGATGTATGGATGTGAATGTGAATGTGGATGTGGATGTATTAATTGGAATGTGGATATGGATGTATGAATGTGGAATGTGGGTATGGATGTATGGATGTGAATGTGAATGTGGATGTATGAATGTAGATGTGGATGTGGATGTATGAATGTGGATGTGAAAATGGATGTACGGATGTAGATGTGAATGTGGATGTACGAATGTGGAGGTGTGTGTGGAATAAGAAATGCAAATATGAATGTGAATGGATATGAGCAAATGGATAAGATGTGATGTCATGTGAATCAGAATGTGAATGAATAATATAAGATCTGAACGAATGAGATATAATGAGAAATGGATGTGATCAGACGTAATGTAAATTAAGAAAGATAGGAATGGATGTTATGTGAAGTGAATGAATCTGATGTGATAGGATGGAAAATGATGTATCTGGTCAAGAATGGATACACATATGATTTGGAATCGGATTAAGTAATATGGATTGATGTGGAACAATCTGGAAAGATGTGAGTTCATTATAGAAACTGTATTTGTGAACTGTTTGTAAATAACTGTTTTATGTCAAGAATGCTAGGGAAGCATTTTGACTGTCTTGAGAATGTGGTCATGGAGACCTACATGATAAAGTTGCAACAGCTCACGGAGAGTCAATGGAGGACGTCTCGCATAGCAAGGTCGGCCGAGGTCTTGACTAGCCTCGGTTCGATTTAAATGGTGAGCTTGCGGTACGGTGGATGAGGGACCAAGGAAGTGGCCTATGAGTGAAGTGCTAGGTAACCTGCAAAGGATCCTAGAGGGTGCTGACCATACGGTGCTCGGGCTCTGGGTCACCAAAGATACCCACACATGCATCGTGGAAGATATTGGAACAAGGAGTAAGAGTTGTTTTCTGAAATCGGGCATGGATCTGGTTGATTGACCTTGCTGGACCTCAACGGATGAGTCCATAGCTCTCTTATATGGATCTATTGGTTGATCTTGCTGATCTTCAAGTAGGATTCCATCTTGATCTTTATATGTGAATATATTGCCGGTTTACTATGAGCTAGGAACTATTGAAAAGGCCTCTGAGTGAACAGGTGGTGAGCGTTCTGGTTGCCAATGATGCCATAAGTACACCGATGAAGGAATGATTGGAAATAAGGATTCAACCAGATATTTTGAGGATTGTGATTAGTGACACAATGGTTTCATTAAAGGATTATTTTAAAGATAGCAGATACTGAGAAATAGGCAATTTCATATTGGGTGTGTAAGTGGTGTGACTAGTTTTATATTTGCATGAATATCCGGCTAGGGGGCCTGGGAACTCTTTTCCCTTGGTACCTGGGACAAAACCTAACCAAAATCTAAATTGGATCCCATCACTATAGTGGTCGGGTGGTTGGCTAACCCATGGGACTGGATGGGGTTAGGCTGGACTGATGGATCCGTAAATCGAGACTCAATTTCCATTTAATTCAATAGATGAAGTAAATCTCGGACAAAAATTGTTCTATGGAAAAGAATCAACGGTCGTACCTCTCAATGAGGAAAAAAGCGTTGGTCTCTATGATCCAAGTACAGTCTTTTTCCCTGATCTAACTATGAGACTTACGGGTTTGGTCAGATGAGCTCAGTTAGTTAAGGCTTTTGACTAAGTTAGGGAAAAGGTTATCCTAGCGGAATCGCCCGTGCTTTCCGAGCAAGGGAAGTTTTTTCAAGTTCGGTTTTGGAAAAACCAACGGATTAGTCTCTTGTCCGGATATCCGTGGGCGAGGCCCCGAGTGTGGGACCCTCCCTGTGCAAGAAGTGCTAAACAAGAGAGTGAAATGCTATAACTGTCAAGGGTTTGGACATTGCAATATGGATTTCCCAACTCCTTTTGGATAATGGTTTTCAGGGCAGGGAAATCAGGGGTCAAGATTCCAGACTCCAGCCCCTTCCTTCGAGAGTAATCACAGTTCTATCCGTCAAAATCAGGGAAATCCCAAAGGTAGACCCTCTATCCAACCTATAGTTTCAACCCAAAGTAATGTAAGACCTCCAAATCAGAATAGCGAAAGTCAAAGAGAGTTGTTCCCAAATCGATTGTCCACTTCCAAGACAGTAACGCTAGAAGTGATTGAAGAAGAAGAAGATGATGAAAAAGATCATACTCCACCTAGGAGATGAGGACATCTCGTGTTTTTTAAGTGGGGTAGAATGTAAGATTCCTCCCCCAACCCCTCATGATGTCCACTATCTTTCCCTATAATCAATTTCCTCTTCAGAAATATAAAAGATCTTGTTTTTATCAGTTTTGGCCTAGAGAGAGAAAATTTTCTAGAGAGTAGTTATTCAGATTTTAAATATTTTTGGATAGAAAAATACCTCATCTTATTAAAATAAGTTCCCCTGAAATAGAAGTTCATAAAGATTTTCAGAAGGTGCATTAGAAATTAAGTATAATCTGTTCAAGAAGCATTATCCTGGGGGTGAAGATTTTTTAGAAATTTTAAATTAAGGTTCCTATGGACCAATAAGATTCATCCAAATGTAGGGAGGAGATAAATGAAGAAATAAAAGAAAAATCCCCCAAAAATGAGTAAATACTCACATAAGATGAAGAGTTGACTAAGGATGTCAAGGTTAATAGTTAAAAAAGAGAGATATTTAAGTGAAATGATACATTTCTGTCACCTCTACATGGGGGAATTCCCCTCATGAAGTGGGCGCCTATTTCACATGCTTGAATGAGTTTTAAACTCCCAAATAATGAGATATTTTTATCTCTCCTCTCTCCTATCTCAAGTAGATCCAAAAAGTGAGCAAAACTGACCTAAAAATGGTCAAAAATTGACCAAACTGATCTGAAAAATTCTAGAATCAGTTTGCTTGGTTAGAGGCTCACTTTTTCCTATAAATAGAAGCCCTCCCCTTTATTAAAACTCAATAGTGTTCTATGCTCCTCCCAAGCCAAGAACTGTGAATTTATTAATAATTTACTAGTTTTTGACATTTTCCTCTTCTAGAAGATTGGTCCACGGCCACTCTTGTTTCCAAACAAGAGTAGAACCCTCAAACCATCAAGCCAAAGGAAAGCTCTTAATTTATCAATGTAAGTTGGAGATTCTTCTCTTTTCCATTCTTTTATGGTTATTATTGTAATAGATACGAGGATGTGAAACGAATCAGATAGATGAAAATGAACGAGGAATAGATGGAGATATATGTATATGAAAGAATGGACGTAGTTATATGTACGTGAAAGAAATGACATAGGTATATGTATTTGAAAGGAAAGATGTATGTATGTGAATGTGGATGTGTAAAAGTGGATATGGATGTAGATATGGAATGTGGATGTGGATGTATGAATGTGGAATGTGGATATAGATGTGTGTGTGGATGTATGTGAATGTGAATGAGGATGTGGAATGTGGATATGGATGTATGAATGTGGAATGTGGGTATGGATGTATGGATGTAGATATGGAATGTGGATGTGGATGTATGAATGTGGAATGTGGATATAGATGTATGAATGTGGAATGTGGATATGGATGTATGGATGTGAATGTGAATGTGAATGTGGATGTATGTGAATGTGTATGTGGATGTGCGAATGGAGATATGGATGTAGATATGGAATGTGGACGTGGATGTATGAATGTGGAATGTGGATATAGATGTGTGAATGTGGAATGTGGATATGGATGTATGGATGTGAATGTGAATGTGAATGTGGATGTATGTGAATGTGTATGTGGATGTGCGAATGGGGATATGGATGTAGATATGGAATGTGGATGTGGATGTATGTGAATGTGAATGAGGATGTGGAATGTGGATATGGATGTATGGATTGAATGTGAATGTGGATATGGATGTATGGATGTGAATGTGAATGTGGATGTGGATGTATGAATTGGAATGTGGATATGGATGTATGAATGTGGAATGAGGGTATGGATGTATGGATGTGAATGTGAATATGGATGTATGAATGTAGATGTGGATGTGGATGTGAAAATGGATGTGTGGATGTAGATGTGAATGTGGATGTACGAATGTGGAGGTGTGTGTGGAATAAGGAATGCAAATATGAATGTGAATGGATATGAAGTCGATATAAGTGAATGGATAAGTTGTGATGTCATATGAATCAGAATGTGAATGAATAATATAAGATCTGAACGAATGAGATATAATGAGAAATGGATGTGATGAGACAATGTAAATTAAGAAAGATAGGAATGGATGTTACGTGAAGTGAATGAATCTGATGTGATGGGATGGAAAATGATGTATTTGGTCAAGAATGGATACACATATGATTTGGAATTGGATTAAGTAATATGGATTTATGTGGAACAATCTGGGAAGATGTGAGTTCATTATAGAAACTATATTTGTGAACAGTTTGTAAATGAATGTTTTATGTCACGAATGCTAGGGAAGCATTTTGACTGTCTTGAGAATGTGGTCGTGGAGACCTACCTGATAAAGTTGCAACATCTGACAGAGAGTCAATGGAGGACGTCTCGCGTAGCAAGGTCGGCCGAGGTCTTGACCAGCCTCGATTCAATTTAAATGGTGAGCTTCCGGTACGGTGGATGAGGGAGCAAGGAAGCAGCCTATGAGTAAGGCACTAAGTAACCTGCAAAGGATCCTAGAGGGTGCTGACCATACGCTGCTCGAGCTCTGGGTCGCCGAAGATACCTACACGTGCATCGTGGAAGATATTGGAACAAGGAGTAAGAGTTGTTTTTCGAAACCGGGCATGGATCTGGTTGATTGACCTTGCTGGACCTCAACGGATGAGTCCATAGCTCTCTTATATGGATCTGTTGGTTGATCTTGCTGATCTTCAACTAGGATTCCATCTTGATCTTTAGATGTGAATATATTGCCGGCTACTAGGAGCTAGGAACTATTGAAAAGGCCCCTGAGTGAACAGGTGGTGAGCGTTCTAGTTGCCAATGATGCCATAAGTACGCCGATGAAGTAATGATTGGAAATAAGGATTCAACCAGAGATTTTGAGGATTGTGATTAGTGACACAATGGTTTCATTAAAGGATTGTTTTAAAGACAGCTGATACTGAGAAAAAGGCAATTTCATATTTGGTGTGTAAGTGGTGTGACTAGTTTTATGTTTGCATGAATATCTGGCTAGGGGGCCTGGGAACTCTTTTCCCTGGTACCCGGGACAAAACCTAACCAAAATCTAAATTGGATCCCATCACTACAGTGGTTGGGTGGTTGGCTAACCCATGGGTCTGGTGGATGGGGTTAGGCTGGACTGATGGATCCGTAAATCGAGACTCAATTTCTGTTTAATTCGATAGATGAAGTAAATCCCGGACAAAAATTGTTCCATGGAAAAGAATCAACGGCTGTGCCTCTCAATGAGGAAAAAAGCGTGGGTCTCCATGCTCCAAGTACAGTCCTTTTCCCTGATATGACTATGGGACTTACAGGTTCGGTCAGATGAGCTCAGTTAGTTAAGGCTTTTGACTACGTTAGGGAAAAAGTTATCCTGGCGGAATCACCTGTGCTTTCCGAGAAAAGGAAGTTTTTCTGGGTTCGGTTTTGGAAAAACCGACGGATTAGTCTCTTGTCCAGATATCCGTGGGTGAGGCCCCGAGTGTGGGACCCTGCCCCGCGCGTGGGACCCTGCCCCACGCAAGAAGTGCTACTTCCACTGCTAGCACCCACCAGACTTCATTGCGCAATGGGGTCAGGGATCTCACAGTTGGTATCAGAGCTATTTGGCTAATGAGGATCAACCGATAAGCCAAATATGTCAAAAATTTATCAAGAAGCACTAAAAGGTTGTAATTGTGTGATAAAATTCATACAATTTGATATTCAAGCTGAAATTCGTAAATTAGTAATTGGGTCTTCAGATGGAAGTACCGCAATTGTATCCCAGACTTTCTTGAGGCCTAGACATGATGGTATTTACCTTATAGTTCCAAGAACCATGACTACCCATATATACCGAGGTTGGTATAACTGCAGCTCTTTATTGGCAATATATGCGAGTAAATCTAAGACTTGAAATTATAAGCATTAATGCTATCTAGATGATGAATTCGAATGTGGTTGATATGATTTTTAAATTCTGGTTGAGAACTGATGAATTGATTTGGATTCTTATTGAAAAATGATGATTCTTGAAATTTGGTTGAAATGTAATAAGCTGAGCAAAACTGGAATGAGGATGAATGGGACGAGTCCCTGTGATGATGGTCTTAACTGGAATGACGTTAATGACTTCAGCCAATCACTATGAGATTAGTGGATTGTGCTGGTAGTCTATTACTGTTAGATTTTGATCAGTGAATCAAGTTAAGGGTTGATAAATTAAAAATCTAAAAAAAAAATTGACATCCCCATGGAGGACTGTTCAGATGGAAAAATTCACTCTAATGGACCATTATTGTGTTAAAAATATGAATGAGATATTTTGAATGAATTATTAACTGATATTTCATATCCACATTCCAATTCATACATCCACATCCACATTCACATTCACATCCATACATCCATATCCACATTCACATTCAATCCATACATCCATATCCACATTCCACATCCTCATTCACATTCACATACATCCACATCCACATTCCATATCTACATCCATATCCCCATTCGCACATCCACATACACATTCACATACATCCACATTCACATTCACATTCACATCCATACATCCATATCCACATTCCACATTCACACATCTATATCCACATTCCACATTCATACATCCACGTCCACATTCCATATCTACATCCATATCTCCATTCGCACATCCACATACACATTCACATACATCCACATTCACATTCACATTCACATCCATACATCCATATCCACATTTCACATTCATACATCTATATCCACATTCCACATTCATACATCCACATCCGACGAATTAGTCTCTTGTCCAGATATCCGTGGGGGTGGCCGAGGCCCCGAGTGTGGGACCCTGCCCCGCGCGCAAGAAGTGCTACTTCCACTGCTAGCACCCACCAGACTTCATTGCGCAGTGGGGTCAGGGATCTCACAGTTGGTATCAGAGCTATTTGGCTAATGAGGATCAATCGATAAGCCAAATATGTCAAAAATTTATCAAGAAGCACTAAAAGGTTGTAATTGTGTGATAAAATTCATACAATTTGATATTCAAGCTCAAATTCGTAAATTGGTAGTTGGGTCTTCAGATGGAAGTACCACAATTATATCCCAGACTTGCTTGAGGCCTAGACATGATGGTATTTACCTTATAGTTCCAAGAACCATGACTACCCATATATACCGAGGCTGGTATAACTGCAGCTCTTTATTGGCAATATATGCGAGTAAATCTAAGACTTGAAATTATAAGCATTAATGCTATCCAGATGATGAATTCGAATGTGGTTGATATGATTTTTAAATTCTGGTTGAGAACTGATGAATTGATTTGGATTCTTATTGAAAAATGATGATTCTTGAAATTTGGTTGAAATGTAATAAGCTGAGCAAAACTGGAATGAGGATGAATGGGACGAGTCCCTGTGATGATGGTCTTAACTGGAATGACGTTAATGACTTCAGCCAATCACTATGAGATTAGTGGATTGTGCTGGTAGACTATTACTGTTAGCTTTTGATCAGTGAATCAAGTTAAGGGTTGATAAATTAAAAATCTAAAAAAAATTTGAAATCCCCATGGAGGACTGTTCAGATGGAAAAATTCACTCTAATGGACCATTATTGTGTTAAAAATATGAATGAGATATTTTGAATGAATTATTAACTGATAATGCGTTCTTTATGAGTATCTTATCCCTTGATTCTGTGGAGAGCTGACCTATTTAGAGAACCCCGGAATCAGTTGAATCAAAAATCGGATTGAATCATAAATAAAAAGACTTAACAAGAATTTCTATATTGATAAGAACATGGACCGAGGTCGTCATGGTAGAAATGTTAACCCCCAACTCGATGAAGAAGAGCTCGACCTGGATGTTCATAAAACTCTTCATAGTTCGTAGCCTGGACCTTTCAAGGGTGAAGGGGAAAACTTGGGCGAGACTGTGGAGAAGTGGATCGAATCAATGGAAGATGTAAGATTCCTCCCCCAACCCCTTTTTGATGTCTAGTATCTTCCCCTGTAATCAATCCCTCTTCAGAAATATAAAGACCTTGTTTATAACTGTTTTAACCTAGAGAGAGAAAATATTTTAGAGAGAGAATATTCAGATTTTGAATATTTTTGGATAGAAAAATATCTCACCTTATTAAAATGAATCCCCCTGAAACAGAAATTCAGAAAGAATTTTCCAATGTGCAATTGGAATTAATTGGAAATAGGTATAAAGAACCTTAGTCTAAGGGTCTAGATTTTCAGAAATTTTTAGATTATGGTCCAATTAAGGTTCCTATGGGCCAATAGCATCAATCCATGTGTAGGGAGGAGATAAATCCAATTTGTAAAAGAAGATACCCAAAAATGAGTAAATGCTCACATAAGATAAAGAGTTGAAAATGTACAAGGTTTATTAGTAAAAAACTATGAGCAATATTAAAAATATGAGATATTTTGGGTATCCAAAAAATGAGTAAATGCTCACATAAGATGAAGAGTTGAAAATGTACAAGGTTTATTAGAAAAAAAAACTATGAGCAATATTAAAATGATTCCATTATGACACATATGTAAGGAAGGGGAGTTCTTTAAAGGAGGTGCATATTTCACATAAGATGAAGAGTTGAAAATGTACAAGGTTTATTAGTAAAAAAACTATGAGAAATATTAAAATGATTCCATTATGACACATATGTAAGGAAGGGGAGTTCTTTAAAGGAGGTGCATATTTCACATAAGATGAAGAGTTGAAAATGTACAAGGTTTATTAGTAAAAAACTATGAGCAATATTAAAATGATTCCATTATGACACATATGTAAGGAAGGGGAGTTCTTTAAAGGAGGTGCATATTTCACATGCTTGAATGAGTTTTAAACTCATAAAAATGGAGATATTTCATCTCTCCTCTCTCCTCATTCAAGTCTAGTTCCAAAAAGTTAGCTTAACTGACCTAAAAATGGTCAAATATTGACCAAACTGATTTAGAAAATTCTAGAATCAGTTTGTTTGGTTAGGAGCTCAATTTTTCCTATAAATAGAAGCCTCCCCCTTGTTGAAAAATATATAGTGTCTTATGCTTTGTTACTCTACTCCACCTAAGCCAAAATATATAGTGTCTTATGCTTTGTTACTCTACTCCACCTAAGCCAAAATATATAGTGTCTTATGCTTTGTTACTCTACTCCACCTAAGCCAAAATATATAGTGTCTTATGCATTGTTACTCTACTCTACCTAAGCCAAGAACTGTGAATTCTTTAATAATTCACTAGTTTTTGATACTTCTCTCTTTCTTCAATCCCCATTGGTGGCTCCATCAACATACTAAACCAATTGATTGGTTGGGGACCTCTACCGTGAATAAAGAATCAAGCAAATTATAAGGTAAGTATATTGAATTTTGTTTTTTTTATAATTTCTCAATGATTCTCTCTTCTCAACCCCTCTCAAGCTTGAGAAGCTTAATTGGTATGGTTTTTTAAATGCTATTGAAGTTGATTGGTGAATAGTAGTGAAGAGTTACATAATTTAATAAATGCTATTGAAGTTAATTTTCATTTATGTTTAAATTCTAATGGTTTTTATGTAATTTCTCTCTCTCACTTAAGAAATGGTCATACTCATGACCCTTTTCAATCCAAATGAAGCTTTTCATAAGGCTTTTCCTTAATCCAAGATTAAGCTATGCTTGAGGCCAAATTAATGGCTTTTTTCTATACTTTTAGTTTATGTTTATCGATGATTCAATCCATTATGGATTGATGATCCAATTAGAGACCATTCTAATTTTTTCCTTAATGATAAACCTTATCCCTTAGAAAAAATTGAGACTTATCAGTCATAGTAGCGGAGCTATGGCAAAAATTTTATAGAAATTACGCATAAAAGAATTTCATTCAAAGCATAAAAAGAGGACTTCCTACCATATTCTAGGAACTATCATCCTAGATTAATTAAAAGAATATTATTATGCATGGAGATATGGATGTTTGCATGTAGATGTAGAGGTATGGATGTGAGTGTGAATGTGGAGGTGGATGTATGCATGGAGATGTGGATGTATGCATGTAGAAATAGATGTGTAGATGAGGATGTAAATGGAGATGTGGATGGATGTATGTAGATGTAGATGTATAGATGTAGATGTGAATGGAGATGTGGATGTATACATGTAGATGTAGAAGTATAGATGTAGATGTGAATGGAGATGTGGATGTATACATGTAGATGTGGATGTGGAGGTGGATGGATGCATGTAGATGTAGATGTATAGATGTAGATGGGAATGGAGATATGGATGTATGCATGTAGATGTAGATGTATAGATGTAGATGTGGATGTGGAGGTGGATGGATGCATGTAGATGTAGATGTATAGATGTAGATGTGAATGGAGATGTGGATGTATGGATGTAGATGTAAGTGTATAGATGTAGATGTGGATGTAGAGGTGGATGTATGCATGTAGATGTAAATGTGAATGGAGATGTGGATGTATGCATGTAGATGTAGGTGTATAGATGTAGATGTGGATGTAGAGGTGGATGTATGCATGTAGATGTAGATGTATAGATGTGGATGTGAATGTGGAGGTGGATGTATGCATATAGATGTAGATGTATGGAGGTGAATGTGAATGTGGATGTGGATGTATGCATAGAGATGTAGATGTATGCATGTAGATGTGAATGTACGCATATAGATGTGGATGTATGGATGTGAATATACGATATGTGATGTGAGGGAATCTAAAGTGATGAGATGGAAATGATGTGATGGGGTGAGTATACATATAAATGGAATATGGAATAAGTAATGTAGATTGATGAGGGATAATGTGGAAAAATGAAAGTTAAAATAGAAATTGTATTGTAAACTATTTGTAAATGCTGTTTGTAAATGCTGTTTGTAAATGATTGTTTTATGTCAAGAATGCTGGGGGGAGCATTTTGACCATCTTGTGATTAAGGTCGTGATGGTAAAGTTGCAACTGCTGACGGGGAGTCAATGAAGGACGTCTCGCGTAGCAAGGTCGGCCGAGGTCTTGACCAGCCTCGGTGCGATGAAAATGGTGAGCTTCCGGTACGGTGGATGAGGGGCCAAGGAAGCGACCTATGAGTGAAGCGCTAGGTCACCTGCGAAGGATCCTAGAGGGTGCTGACCATATGGTGCTCGGGCTCTGGGTCGCCTAGGATACCCACACGTGCGTCGAGGAAGATATTGGAACAAGAGTAGGAGTTGTTTTCTGAAATCGGGCATGGATCTAGTTGATTGACCTTGCTGGTCTTCAATGGATGAGTCCATGGCTCTTTATATGGATCTGTTGGTTGATCTTGCTGATCTTCAAGGAGAGTCCATCTTGATAAGTGATTATATTACCGAGTATTATGGACTAGGGATTAGGAAACGGCCCCTGAGAGTGGAGAGGTGGTGAGCGTCCTAGTTGCCAATGATGCCATAGATACTCTGATGAAGGAATGATAGGAAAATTGAGAATCAACTGGATAAATTGGAAGATGGTGATCAGTGATACTATGGTTTTATTAAAGGATTGTTTTAAACTGGTTGAATCTGTGAAAAGGCAATTTCATATTGGGTGTGTGAGTGGTGTGACTAGTTTTATTTTTGCATGCCGGCTAGGGGGCCTTGGAACTCTTTTCCTTGGTACCCGGGACAAAACCTAACCAAATTTTTAATTGGATCCCATCACTACAGTGGTTGGGCGGTTGGCTAACCCATGGGATCGGATGGGGTTAGGCTGGACTGATGGATCCGCAAATCGAGACTCAAACTTTTGTTTTTACGATAGATAAAATAAATCCCGGACAGTAACTGTTCTATGGATAGGAATCAACGGCTGTGCCTCTTGAATGGGAAAAAAAGCGTTGATCCCAATGATCCAAGTGCAAGTTTCTTCCTTGATCTGACCAAGTATCTTATAGATGTAATTGGATCAGCTCGATCAGAAATGATCTTGACTACATTAGAGTAAAAAATTATCCTGGTGGAATCACCCGTGCTTTTCGGTAAAGGAAGTTTTTCCGGGTTCAGTTTTGGAACAACCGACGGATTAGTCTCTTATTTGGATATCCGTGGGTGAGGCCCCGAATGTGGGACCCCTGTCCCGCGCGAGAAGTGCTACTTCCGCTGCTAGTATCCCGAATCTGTTGCTCGGTGGGAACAGGGATCTTACAGTTGGTATCAGAGCGAAATTGAAGGCTAAAAAGGATAATTAAATTCTTATCTGAAATTGGTAATAAGAATTCAGAAACAGCATTTTCATAATGTATTTTCAGTCCGTAAGCTTCTTTAATGAAGAAATTTTAATCAAAGAAATTATTTTTTATAGATGGAAGTTCCCCATTTATCTGGTATTCCCGACCTCACCCAGTCTCAAGATATGATTGCATTTGCCTTCGAGCATCTCATCTCTTCCGCTTCAGCTCGAACAAGCCGAGCGAGACTCGCACGCCATTTTGAGGAATTATATTTTCCTAATCTAGTGGAGAGACAACATCATAAGTGGTTTGCAGGGCTATATATCCACGCCCCTTGCAACCAGCATGCAATGTTGAGGCAGAACCTCTCATTGGCCATGATCTTGATAACGCTGAAAATGGTGCATGGTATCATTCTATATCATTCAACGCCTCAAAATTTCAGACTTGCTTGTCGAGTTTATAGACTCTTTAGTCAATTTATCCCTAAGGAGAAAATAAGAGCTCCCTTCGCAATTAGAGAATTATGTAACAGGGCATGACTATGGCCCAGTACCGTCGTCTTATGCGTCTCCTGAGGAGATTTTGAATTTTGGAGCCGAGCCACTCTATGTACTTATTGCAACTTGTATATAAATATACAAATGTCTTCCTGTTATTTAAGTGATTGTTTACAGACGATCGAAAAAAGAAAAAAAAATCTATTTATCAGACATATGTCATAAATCTCCAATAAGATCAACTGAGGAGCCAATTATGTCTAAAATTTATCAAGACGCACAAAAGGTTGTAATTGTGTGATATAATTCATACAAATTGTTATTCAAACTGAAATTCGTAAATTAGTAATTAGGACTTCAATTAGAAAAACCGCAATTATATAGAATCCCTGACTTGCTTAAGGCCTAGACATGATAGTATTTACCTTATAATTCCAAGGGCTGTGACTACCGTATATACCGAGAGTATACTGTAGCTCTTTACTGACAGTATATACGAGTAAATCTAAGACTTGAAAATATAAGCGTTAATGCTATCCAGATAATGATTTCGAATGTGATTGATATGATTTTTAATTCTGTTTGAGAATTGATGAATTGATTTGGATTCTGATTGAAAATTCTGATTGAAAAATGATGGTTTTTAAAAATTAGTTGAAATATAATGAAACTACAATGAGGGGGAATGGGACGAGTCCCTGTGATGATATTCATAACAAAAATGATGATAATGAATTCAGCAAATCACTATGAGATTAGTGGGTTGTGCTGTCAGATTGCTACTGTTAATACTTGACCGGTAGATCAAGTTAAGGGATGTCAAATTGAGGACTAGCTTAACTGAAATTCCCGTGAAGGAATGTTCAGAAGGAAATTTTTTGGTCTAATAGACCATTATCATGTTAAAGATATGAATGATAAGATCTGAATGAATTGTTATTTAATTATGAGTTCTATATAAGGGATATTTATCCCAGTATTCTGTTGAGTTGACCAGAATATAAGGAACCCCAAAATAAAATTGGATCTTAAGAAAAAGAGCTGTCCTCTACCTTGCGAGATGAGGACATCTTGCACTTTTTAAGTGGGGTAGAATGTAAGATTCCTCCCCAACCTTCGAGGTATACAGGAGTCAGAATCTCCCTTTCTGATCTTATAATTATTTCCTCTCTAAAATAAAAGAAAGTTTCTGTTTAAAAAAGGAAGACCCTTTCCCTAGAATACTTCTCAAGAGTCCCACCTGTATTAAGGATTTAGAACAATGAGTTCAAAAGTGAGAATCGGTGTTTTGGATACCAAGGTTTTGGTTTTCATTCGAGTACGGCCCAAAAGAAGTTCTTTATCTCTTGGGGAGTATAAGAAGTTATCCCCCAGATATTGTGAGCCTTATATCTGAATTCAATGAAAGTAGGTGACTTAGCCTACAAGCTTCTTTTATCTCCTCATCTCAAAATTCTTAATGCCTTCTATAGAAAAATGTGTCAAACCCAAATCATGGAAAGACGGTAAAACTTCAGTGGCAAGTTACCGTTGGCTTCTAAGTTACGCTAGCTCCTTCCTTTATATAAGTCGTAACCTTTTGCTCACAGTAATCTTACTTCCATCGATCTCCCTTCTTCTTAATCTCCTTCATGGCTTGGCAACAGGAATTAGTTTTATCCATGATGATTTCTCACCTTCAAGATGCAAGCGAGTCTGTGAAGA
Organism: Cibotium barometz; assembly: GCF_041138505.1. Lineage (NCBI taxonomy): Eukaryota > Viridiplantae > Streptophyta > Polypodiopsida > Cyatheales > Cibotiaceae > Cibotium > Cibotium barometz. The sequence goes on from NC_141082.1 coordinate 50,065,174, forward strand.
AAGATTTTATAGAACAGTATCAGCGCTCACTTTTCCCTCACTTGGGAACTTCTGTAGCTCAGACCAAATGGCGAACCTATCAAAACATAACTAGGGTAACACCCTGGGGTCAGCAGCACTTTTGTAACAATGTCCGCTTGGCCATGGTTATTGAAGCCTTGGGTTTGGGTCCCCGATACTACTGCGTCATGAGATCAAGACATCTTGGATTTTCTGAGCGGGTCCTCTTACTGGCGTGTTTTCTTCCTCATGAGAAGATATACCTTTACCCCGTTTTTGGCTTACCTCTCAGAGGTCCTTTTGTTAGATCACCTCATACCACTGAGATAGGTGCGGCAATAACCAGCAGAATCATTCCCATAGATGAGTTACCCTATACTTGTGCAGCTTGTGAGGAATGCTTTTGTGATCATATGATGGACGGGCTTATGGAAGTGTAAAGAGTTCTTCTATCTTTACTGTATAAGTTCCGTGAATGAATAAAGTTTAAATCTTGTTCTTATTTTGAATCTTGCTCTTTAAGACTTTTCTTGGTGGTTAATCGTGATTAAAATTTTTCTCTAAGTCTCATATTCGTGCATCTTGCGAAATTATCCCAAGTTGCGAGATGAGGACATCTCGCGTTTTTTAAGTGGGGTAGAATGTAAGATTCCTCCCCCAACCCCTTTTTGATGTCTAGTATCTTCCCCTATAATCAATCCCTCTTCAGAAATATAAAGACCTTGTTTATAACTGTTTTAACCTAGAGAGAGAAAATATTTTAGAGAGAGAATATTCAGATTTTGAATATTTTTGGATAGAAAAATATCTCACCTTATTAAAATGAATCCCCCTGAAACAGAAATTCAGAAAGAATTTTCCAATGTGCAATTGGAATTAATTGGAAATAGGTATAAAGAACCTTAGTCTAAGGGTCTAGATTTTCAGAAATTTTTAGATTATGGTCCAATTAAGGTTCCTATGGGCCAATAGCATCAATCCATGTGTAGGGAGGAGATAAATCCAATTTGTAAAAGAAGATACCCAAAAATGAGTAAATGCTCACATAAGATAAAGAGTTGAAAATGTACAAGGTTTATTAGTAAAAAACTATGAGCAATATTAAAAATATGAGATATTTTGGGTATCCAAAAAATGAGTAAATGCTCACATAAGATGAAGAGTTGAAAATGTACAAGGTTTATTAGAAAAAAAAACTATGAGCAATATTAAAATGATTCCATTATGACACATATGTAAGGAAGGGGAGTTCTTTAAAGGAGGTGCATATTTCACATAAGATGAAGAGTTGAAAATGCACAAGGTTTATTAGTAAAAAAACTATGAGAAATATTAAAATGATTCCATTATGACACATATGTAAGGAAGGGGAGTTCTTTAAAGGAGATGCATATTTCACATAAGATGAAGAGTTGAAAATGTACAAGGTTTATTAGTAAAAAACTATGAGCAATATTAAAATGATTCCATTATGACACATATGTAAGGAAGGGGAGTTCTTTAAAGGAGGTGCATATTTCACATGCTTGAATGAGTTTTAAACTCATAAAAATGGAGATATTTCATCTCTCCTCTCTCCTCATTCAAGTCTAGTTCCAAAAAGTTAGCTTAACTGACCTAAAAATGGTCAAATATTGACCAAACTGATTTAGAAAATTCTAGAATCAGTTTGTTTGGTTAGGAGCTCAATTTTTCCTATAAATAGAAGCCTCCCCCTTGTTGAAAAATATATAGTGTCTTATGCTTTGTTACTCTACTCCACCTAAGCCAAAATATATAGTGTCTTATGCTTTGTTACTCTACTCCACCTAAGCCAAAATATATAGTGTCTTATGCTTTGTTACTCTACTCCACCTAAGCCAAAATATATAGTGTCTTATGCATTGTTACTCTACTCTACCTAAGCCAAGAACTGTGAATTCTTTAATAACTCACTAGTTTTTGATACTTCTCTCTTTCTTCAATCCCCATTGGTGGCTCCATCAACATACTAAACCAATTGATTGGTTGGGGACCTCTACCGTGAATAAAGAATCAAGCAAATTATAAGGTAAGTATATTGAATTTTGTTTTTTTTATAATTTCTCAATGATTCTCTCTTCTCAACCCCTCTCAAGCTTGAGAAGCTTAATTGGTATGGTTTTTTAAATGCTATTGAAGTTGATTGGTGAATAGTAGTGAAGAGTTACATAATTTAATAAATGCTATTGAAGTTAATTTTCATTTATGTTTAAATTCTAATGGTTTTTATGTAATTTCTCTCTCTCACTTAAGAAATGGTCATACTCATGACCCTTTTCAATCCAAATGAAGCTTTTCATAAGGCTTTTCCTTAATCCAAGATTAAGCTATGCTTGAGGCCAAATTAATGGCTTTTTTCTATACTTTTAGTTTATGTTTATCGATGATTCAATCCATTATGGATTGATGATCCAATTAGAGACCATTCTAATTTTTTCCTTAATGATAAACCTTATCCCTTAGAAAAAATTGAGACTTATCAGTCATAGTAGCGGAGCTATGGCAAAAATTTTATAGAAATTACGCATAAAATAATTTCATTCAAAGCATAAAAAGAGGACTTCCTACCATATTCTAGGAACTATCATCCTAGATTAATTAAAAGAATATTATTATGCATGGAGATATGGATGTTTGCATGTAGATGTAGAGGTATGGATGTGAGTGTGAATGTGGAGGTGGATGTATGCATGGAGATGTGGATGTATGCATGTAGAAATAGATGTGTAGATGAGGATGTAAATGGAGATGTGGATGGATGTATGTAGATGTAGATGTGAATGGAGATGTGGATGTATACATGTAGATGTAGAAGTATAGATGTAGATGTGAATGGAGATGTGGATGTATACATGTAGATGTAGATGTATAGATGTAGATGTGGATGTGGAGGTGGATGGATGCATGTAGATGTAGATATATAGATGTAGATGGGAATGGAGATATGGATGTATGAATGTAGATGTAGATGTATAGATGTAGATGTGGATGTGGAGGTGGATGGATGCATGTAGATGTAGATGTATAGATGTAGATGTGAATGGATATGTGGATGTATGCATATAGATGTAAGTGTATAGATGTAGATGTGGATGTAGAGGTGGATGTATGCATGTAGATGTAAATGTGAATGGAGATGTGGATGTATGCATGTAGATGTAGGTGTATAGATGTAGATGTGGATGTAGAGGTGGATGTATGCATGTAGATGTAGATGTATAGATGTGGATGTGAATGTGGAGGTGGATGTATGCATATAGATGTAGATGTATGGAGGTGAATGTGAATGTGGATGTGGATGTATGCATAGAGATGTAGATGTATGCATGTAGATGTGAATGTACGCTGATGGCACGGAAGCGGTAAAGCTGTTTACGCCCTTATAGCATGCCACACTTCCACACACGCATGCAAACACACCAGAACACCAGACCAAAGAGCATGAACAAGACTCATATTTCAAAAAGGACCTTGACCTTTACAGAGGTGGATATCCCAAGATATCCCAGACACCAGCTACACCAAGTACCCGCTCGCAATCAGCCTGCTCCAGCTCCTGGTCGCTCCAAATCCCTTCGCTCCTGCTTCTCTGCAGCAGCCCTCTTCGCTCTCTGCTTTGCAGTTGAGGTCCACTCTGCTATACCACTAGCACACTGCCAGTCCTCGAAGCAAGAACCCAATGACCCTTCTATCTTTGGCACCAATCCAACAACCAAAAACCTCTGCTGTATCACCAGCCCAACAAAACCAGCACTAACTCTCCACTCCTCTACACTTCACAAAGCGGCCCACAAAAGGCGTCACTCACATCAGCCCGTCAGCTCTCCTAGGCAATTCCCACGTGCCAGCCACCAGTCTTCACAGAAGCGCCATCTTGCTCTTCGCCTTGTTTTACAGCTTCCCTGTATCGTCACCTGCGGGCTGCTCCAGTTGCCATACAATGGCCTGTCCACTCCAGAGGTCCACCACTGCAACACTTGCAGTTTCACCTGGGCGGCTCCCTCTCTCAGCTCCCTCTCTGCTGCCACCAGCGCAGCTCTGTCAGCCTAGCTACACCTTCTTAGTTGCCAACTGGCGTATGTATCCCAGCCATCGTAGCTACCGTTGGGGCAGCCGCACCATCCTCTGCGCCACCTTCTCTGGCTCTGGTCCTGCAGCTCCTCTGTAGACCCCAAAACCAAAAACACGGTCTTTCTCTGCCCTGCGCTCCAACGAGAGCCCCTCTCTCAGCTCCCTCTCTCCCTTGCGCAGCTGCGCTCTCCAGCCCTGTAGCTGCAACCGCCCACGAACACACCGGGCTCCTCCTCTCTTGGTCCAGCTGCGCCGACCTCGCTGCTCTTACTGCAGCCCTCACACGCGGCGCTCCCCAGCTACCACTGTCTTCGCACACATGGGGCTCTTCTGTCCTCGCACTCCAACGAGACCCCCCCACTGCTGCACTGCAACCACACCCTGGCTGCACCAGCTTCTGACTCTCAAAAGAGAGGCCCCCTCACTGCTTGTCTGCCTCTCAGAGATCCCCCCACTGCTGCTATATCCTCTCCCGCCTTCCAGCTGCACACCGGCTTCCAGAAGCACCCCAGCTGACGGCCCCTTCATACCTCCACGCCAGTTTCCAAAATAAGGCCACGTCCATTCTTTTTATTCATTATAAAAATGGCCATGATGTTATTCTTTTCACACCATGTCCAAGACAAGCCCTCCATTACCTTTTTTTCATGCTCCATGTCCACATACCTCAAATGCAACCTTGAGTGCCCACTCACTTGGACGTGCCCACTCACATCAAGCGGTCGAACAGCTTATACCATCTCCAGCATAACACGCTCCGGACAAGCCTGTGCTTTCAAAATCTTAACATTGTCCCTACACATACACTCCCATCAAAACAAAAGCTTGACTGCCGCATCCACGATGCCCACACCGAGTCAATGGGTATTCCCACGACTTCACCACAACACGAACAACACTCATGTACACATGTACAAGTTGAGGTTGAGGTTTCCACAAAACATCACACATATTTAGCAACCCCCTTTCTTCTGCTGAGACATTTATGTCCAGCAGCTGCACAATCAGAAACCACTTATCCTCCTGGATCAAACAGAAACCTCGGTGCATCTATCTTCCAATTCTTCAAGCATTCCCCTCCATCAAACAACCGTTGATACACTCTGCCATGACCTGCTTTCAGCAACCCCCTGGGCTCTTCACATATGGCCTCATCACCATCCACCACTGCACTTCCTCCTTCAGACCAGCTCTCATAACCTTGTGAGGGAAACAACCATTCCTCACCTTTACTCCCCTCTGACACATCTGACTGCCACCCATAATCATGTACCGAAATAACACTCATCTCATCATCAACTCCCATCTCATGGTCGTAATCCAACTTGCCACCCACATCACTGGCTTCCAACCCTTCCTCTGGGCAATCTCCCAGACTCGAACTATAACCAAACTGCTCATCCATATGCTGAGCATCCACATGCGGTGTGTCCACCATACACTCACTTCCCTTCAGCCCATCAACATCACACACAACAACCTCGTGCACTGTAGACTCATCATTGTCGCTTTCCTGCAGTTTCTCCAGCTTCAAAACCATTGGCGATCCTGCAAGATTCTCCACATCTTGCACAGGCATCCCTACCAAGTCCAAGCTCCCCAAACTCTCAAGCAAAGCATCTTGGTCCCCCTGACCAACAACAATAGCCTCACATGCATCCTCACCATCACTGACAACCACCTCATCCTCTTGGGCATGACAAGGAACACACACCTTTTGATCAGCATCCACACCTGCGAAATCTATCGCACCATCAACCAAAGGAGCATCCAGCTCACCATCACTCACACCATCACTCCCTTCATGCACAACTGGCATGCAAGTAATCTTCCAATGGAAGCCATCTCCAACAGATCATCCAGTGCACTATCCAGTACACTGTCCAATTCACCATCCACACTCTCACCACCACAGGCTGCAATATCCAACTCATTACCTGGATCATCCACTTGGACTCCATCCACAGCATCTTCATTAGTAACACCTTGATCATCACACTCCACCTTGACTGGCTGAAGTACTGGCACCTGTTCACAATCCACAACATCATCAATACTCCCATCCTCCTCCTCCTCACCTCTTGAAAGCTCTTCAGGTATGATTCCAGAAACCTCATCCTTCTCCATTCCCAACAGGCTAACCTGTCCCATACCCTGCTCTCCAAATGTGACTTCACGGACCTCACAAACACTGGGCTGAATTGCCTCCTTCACCTGCATATTAGGGCCACTCACCCTATCACTCATTCCCATAGACAATTGATATATTCCACCATTAGCTTTGGCTGGTCTCTCACATTGTGGACTCATATGACCCCACTCACCACAATTCCGGCATTGCACATCACTCAGATACCCTTTCCCTCTTCCAATATCTACTGAATTTCCTCCAAAACCAGATGATGCATCAGGCTTCCTTCCCATAACACCCATGCCTCGTCCTCTTCCTGTGGACTCTATCCAATTCACACTTAAAGACTTCATGAGCTCCACTGCATTATGAACCTCCCTCTTCAAAGAATCCACCTGTTTAGGAACAACAGCAGATTTTCTTCCAGGATGCATACTCTCAATCTATGGCACCTTCACAAACCTCTTTGGCTCTTCCCACATTCCCATCTGCCTGAGACGCTTCACCTTCCACTCCTTCTCACGAGCAACTCTGACAGCCTCCTCAAAGCTATCCAGGTTCTTCAGTTCCACCTTCAGACGGATCGTTGGCTCCAGACCTGCCACAAACCGCTCCCTCTTTATCATCTGCGGGGGCACTTCAGGAATCAGAGCCTCACACCATAGACTCCACAGTCTACCAAACTCAAACAGATACTGATCCACATCCTGACCATCCTTCTGCTGAATGTTACACAACTCTTTCCACACTTCATTCGAACTCTTCACATGGACAAACTGTGCCAAAAAGGCAGCTCTGACTACACGGTACTCAGGATCCTGTCGATGAACATTCCTGTGTGCAGTCACAAACATCTGCAGCCATACTTTTGCATCACCCTGCAAACAATAAGCCAAAATCCGAGAAAGGATCTCCGGGGTTGCCCTGTCTTTCATCAAAGCTGTAAACTCCATCTTCTCCAGAAACCTGGTTGCATTTTCCTGTGGCAATCCCCAATACTCCGGAAAATCCTGAGCCATTTCTAAATCCTGCTTCACACAGCCCCTATCTTCTTTCACAAACCAGAGGAAATCTGCTCCTCTGTGGAGGCACCAAAAAGTGATGGCACGGAAGCGGTAAAGCTGTTTACGCCCTTATAGCATGCCACACTTCCACACACGCATACAAACACACCAGAACACCAGACCAAAGAGCATGAACAAGACTCATATTTCAAAAAGGACCTTGACCTTTACAGAGGTGGATATCCCAAGATATCCCAGACACCAGCTACACCAAGTACCCGCTTGCAATCAGCCTGCTCCAGCTCCTGGTCGCTCCAAATCCCTTCTCTCCTGCTTCTCTGCAGCAGCCCTCTTCGCTCTCTGCTTTGCAGTTGAGGTCCACTCTGCTATACCACTAGCACACTGCCAGTCCTCGAAGCAAGAACCCAATGACCCTTCTATCTTTGGCACCAATCCAACAACCAAAAACCTCTGCTGTATCACCAGCCCAACAAAACCAGCACTAACTCTCCACTCCTCTGCACTTCACAAAGCGGCCCACAAAAGGCGTCACTCACATCAGCCCGTCAGCTCTCCTAGGCAATTCCCACGTGCCAGCCACCAGTCTTCACAGAAGCGCCATCTTGCTCTTCGCCTTGTTTTACAGCTTCCCTGTATCGTCACCTGCGGGCTGCTCCAGTCGCCATACAATGGCCTGTCCACTCGAGAGGTCCACCACTGCAACACTTGCAGTTTCACCTGGGCGGCTCCCTCTCTCAGCTCCCTCTCTGCTGCCACCAGCGCAGCTCTATCAGCCTAGCTACACCTTCTTAGTTGCCAACTGGCGTATGTATCCCAGCCATCGTAGCTACCGTTGGGGCAGCCGCACCATCCTCTGCGCCACCTTCTCTGGCTCTGGTCCTGCAGCTCCTCTGTAGACCCCAAAACCAAAAACACAGTCTTTCTCTGCCCTGCGCTCCAACGAGAGCCCCTCTCTCAGCTCCCTCTCTCCCCTGCGCAGCTGCGCTCTCCAGCCCTGTAGCTGCAACCGCCCACGAACACACCGGGCTCCTCCTCTCTTGGTCCAGCTGCGCCGACCTCGCTGCTCTTACTGCAGCCCTCACATGCGGCGCTCCCCAGCTACCACTGTCTTCGCACACATGGGGCTCTTCTGTCCTCGCACTCCAACGAGACCCCCCCACTGCTGCACTGCAACCACACCCTGGCTGCACCAGCTTCTGACTCTCAAAAGAGAGGCCCCCTCACTGCTTGTCTGCCTCTCAGAGATCCCCCCACTGCTGCTATATCCTCTCCCGCCTTCCAGCTGCACACCGGCTTCCAGAAGCACCCCAGCTGACGGACCCTTCATACCTCCACGCCAGTTTCCAAAATAAGGCCACGTCCATTCTTTTTATTCATTATAAAAATGGCCATGATGTTATTCTTTTCACACCATGTCCAAGACAAGCCCTCCATTACCTTTTTTTCATGCTCCATGTCCACATACCTCAAATGCAACCTTGAGTGCCCACTCACTTGGACGTGCCCACTCACATCAAGCGGTCGAACAGCTTATACCATCTCCAGCATAACACGCTCCGGACGAGCCTGTGCTTTCAGAATCTTAACATTGTCCCTACACATACACTCCCATCAAAACAAAAGCTTGACTGCCGCATCCACGATGCCCACACCGAGTCAATGGGTATTCCCACGACTTCACCACAACACGAACAACACTCATGTACACATGTACAAGTTGAGGTTGAGGTTTCCACAAAACATCACACAACGCATATAGATGTGGATGTATGGATGTGAATATACGATATGTGATGTGAGGGAATCTAAAGTGATGAGATGGAAATGATGTGATGGGATGAGTATACATATAAATGGAATATGGAATAAGTAATGTAGATTGATGAGGGATAATGTGGAAAAATGAAAGTTAAAATAGAAATTGTATTGTAAACTGTTTGTAAATGCTGTTTGTAAATGATTGTTTTATGTCAAGAATGCTGGGGGGAGCATTTTGACCATCTTGTGATTAAGGTCATGATGGTAAAGTTGCAACTGCTGACGGGGAGTCAATGAAGGACGTCTCGCGTAGCAAGGTCGGCCGAGGTCTTGACCAGCCTCGGTGCGATTAAAATGGTGAGCTTCCGGTACGGTGGATGAGGGGCCAAGGAAGTGGCCTATGAGTGAAGTGCTAGGTCACCTGCGAAGGATCCTAGAGGGTGCTGACCATACGGTGCTCGGGCTCTGGGTCGCCTAGGATACCCACGCGTGCGTCGAGGAAGATATTGGAACAAGAGTAGGAGTTGTTTTCTGAAATCGGGCATGGATCTAGTTGATTGACCTTGCTGGTCTTCAACCTCAACCAAATACATACTATAGTTCTCTATAGTGTGAACCCAACTAAATGAGTGGGCGCTATAACTATGCCAGTCTCTAGAATGGCTGTCACACATCCTATCATACCACTGGCCGCATATCACCCATGATCTCACAAACCATGCCAGTGGTGTAAGTGTGGGGCCTATCCCCCAAGCAGGTCATCAGTGTCCACCGCCTCACTAGATGAGCTCGATATCTCAACACTCCCCTTGAGCTCAACTCAATCTCATGTACACCAAGTGAAGCCCTAAATCTGCAGAGCTTCTCTGTACCCAATGCTTTGGTGAAGATGTCAGCTACTTGATCCTGTGGTGCTGACATAAACAAGGTCAAGGTCTCTTGCCAAAACCTTCTCTCTGATAAAATGGTAGTGGACCTCTTTATGCTTTGCGAGCATGAAAAACTGGGGTCCTGGGGCCAACTGTATAATACTGCTAATGTTGTCAGAGAAAATGACAACTTGTCTATCCACTGATAGACCCAAATCTGCAAGTAGCTTTCTCAACCAAACTACCTCACATGCTGCCATAGCAGCACCTTTGTACTCAGTACTGGATAGAGCAACCATAGGCTGCTTCTTGCTGCTCCAAGTCAGAACAACACTTCCCAAATAAAACATGAAGCCACTACTAGATCTCCTATCTGAGATACTACCAGCCCAATCAGCATCATCTGTGTACCCATACACACATATCTCTATCCCAGTTTCATAAAATAGTCCACAATGCAAAGTAGACCTCACAGTATGCGTCTCAATGCATCCAAATGCGGCTTCCAAGGAACCTACATAAACTGACTCACCAACCCAACAGCATAGCTCAAATCTCGCCTGGTGATTGTTATGTAGATCAAGCTTCCTACTATGCGCCTATACATAGTAGGATCCTCCAAAATCTCTCCTGAATCTGCACTCAACTTGCCATTCTGATCCAATGGCACTGAGATAGGCTTATAGCCTGTCATACCATACTTGGACAACATGTCCAAGCCATACTATCTTTGCAGTAATCCAATATACCATGTGGTGACCTAATCACCTCAATGCCCAAGAAATATTTGAGCTCCTCTAGATCCTTCATCTCAAACTTCTGTCTCAGCAAGATCATTACATCAAAGATCTCTGCATCATGGTCCCCCGTAATGATCAAGTCATCTACATAGATGACAACAAGCACAACCCCTCTATCACTGTGTCTCACATATAGCGAGAAATCTGCATTGGCTACATGAAAGCCAATAGTGACAAGATATTCAGAAATCTTGTCAGACCATGCTCTTCGTGCTTGTTTTAAGCCATACAAGGCTTTCTTCAGCCTGCAAACATGCTCGGGGTGACTCACATCCTCATAACCAGGTGGCTACAACATATACACCTCTTCCTGCAAATCCCCATGAAATAATGCATTCTTTACATCCATCTGATGTAAAGACCATTGCTTTGACGTAGCCACTACTATCACAACTCTCACTGTTGCCATCTTGGCAACTGGGCTGAAAGTTTCCTCATAATCAATGCCATATGTCTGCGCATATCCTTTGACTACTAATCTAGCCTTGTACACCTGCTTATGCTTGCATCACCGGCCGTTATGTTTTACTTTGTAAAACCCACTTGCATCCAATGGCTTTCTTGCCTTCAGGTAATTGCACTAAATCCCAAGTCTCATTTCCATATAGTGCATCCATCTCCTCATCCATAGCTTTCTCCCAACACACATTTCCAATAGCCTCATCAATGCATGTGGGCTCTACAACCTGCACAACTTTTGCCATGCATGCATAGTGATGTGCCGCATAACCATCATAGGTAAACCTCTTCACAAGGTTCTTCACTCTCCCAGATCTTTGCAGCTTTGCATTCATGGCTTCCATAGCCTTCTTTGCACCAGGCGTTCTCATAACTGGTATCCCAAGCTCCTCATCAAGGCTCATCTCTCAGCCACTAGACTCTCCATCAACATGAGAATGCCCTGCAAAAATGTCAGGCATGCTAAGGGGCTCAACCACTTTCTCTTTGCCTTTATGTGATGTACTAATCACATTTGCAGGATTGGTATTATGACGCAGCCTACCACTCCATGGTCTATCAACTGAACCACTAGATGAGGACTCTCATGGTCCACTCAAAGACTGTGATTGCTAACTTCCATTCTGTGCAACCACATTTCCACTCACATCAGCCCCAATAGCTTCCTTTTCAGCAGCATACCAGCTCCGATCCAGCTTAGTTCTCAGCTCATCCAGCATATGCACATATGCAATGCATCAGACTTTTAGATGAGATAAATTAGGTTTTCTGCCAAACCTCTCCTCTAGAGTTACATCATGTATGGCTGCAGTTGGAGTCTTGTTCATGATGTAAACTACTGTAGAAATAGTCTCAGCCCAATAGCTATGCAGCATATTCTTCTCTCCCATCAATGCTCGCGTAATCTCAGCAATGTGCTTGTTTTTTCGCTTAGCAACTCCATTTTTCTGCAGAGTGTATCTGAAAGTAAACTATCTTCGAATACCATTCTTCTTCAAAAATTCAGAGAACTCATTGGAGAAGTACTTTCCCCCTCCATCTGACCTTAGGCACTTTACATATTTCCCTGTTTGCTATTCAACCATAACTCTGAAATTCTGAAAATGAGTGAACGCCTCACCCTTCTCCTTCATGAAGTATACCCACACTAATAAATGTCACATAATACCTGCAGCCTCCCATAGACATGGTCTTTGTAGGACCCCATACATATGAATGCACAACATGTAGTGCATTTCTGCTCACATTTTTGTAACGTGGAAATACATGCTTTGTTTGCCTTCCAAATTGGCATGCTTCACATATTTTCTACATACCTTCAACTTTAAACTTTGGCAGCCCTATCACAATTCCTTTAGTCTTCATAGACTTCATTCTCTGCACATTCACATGTCCAATTCTTTTATGCCTAATGTCTGTGTCTGCAACAATTCGTGAATCATTTGCAAACATCGCAGCACTCACTTCAGGCATATTTACATTCAATGTAAACATTCTGCCCACTCTGTTTCCTTTTGCAACCAACCTGTACTTGTCTTTAAAGTCTTCAACATAACAACCATCAAGATTAGACCGGACACCTGCTGCAAACCCTGCTCAATCATCTGGCCAACTGAAACTAGATTCTTTGTTATGTTTGGAACATGAAGTACATTTGCAAGGTACTTCACTTTGCCATCCTGCATAGACAATGGTACATCTGCAAGGTATGTCACTTTGCCATCCTGCATAGACAATAGTACATCTCCAACATGGGCAATTGGATGAGCAATGTCATCCCCTGTTTCCACAAAACCTGGTATTTCAAGGTTTTTCATCTCCTTGAACCACTCCCCCCATGACTTTTCATGTGGTTTGAAGCACCTGAATCAACATATCATACATCATCTTTATGTGCTGCTTCAACATTTTCAGACATGGCATTAATGACATGCTGCATAACAAACAACCTTTCATTATCCTCATTGTTTCTGCTCGAGGATGCATAGTTGTTTTGCTGCAATTTTCCATTTTGCATATGTCAGCCTGCTTCTTATAACAATCTGCCTGCACATGTCCAGGCTTACCACAATAAAAGCATCCACGTGTATCATTATACTACCTTTGCCAATTTCCACGACCTCTTTGACTCTCCCTGCCTCTGAATTGGCCTCTTCCACCTGCGTGTTGTTGTTGTTGTGAATTCTGGGACTGTTGTTATTGCTGCTCTGCTGGCCATAATTCTGATTACCTATTCGGCCACCTCCTTGGCCGCGTCCACGGCATCCTCTACCTTGTCCTCTTCCTAAACTTGTGTAGAAGGCCTCTTTCTCTGAACTATTTTTGTTTTGTGAAGGCTGTTGGTCTTCACCCAAACTCTTATCTTCTATAATCAACATAGACACCAAATCTGTGAAATTGGGAATGTTTTCCCGAGTCTGAATAGACGTCTTGAACGCCTTGTATTGTGGCCTGAGACCATGTAGACAGACTTCCACCTTATCATCATCATCTACTGAAACACCAATAGATGCAAGGGATTCCACAATACCCTTTATCTTCAATAATGCATAGTCATTCACAGACATACTCTTTTTCTCCACAGTATGAAGTTCATTCTTCAACTATATCTTCTATGCCTTGGTATTTGTTTCATAGAGTTTTACCAAGGTGTCCCATGCCTCCTTGGGGGACTTGGCATCCTGTATGTGCCCAATCATGGTGTCCTGTATACTGATAGAGAGCCAATACATAACTTTCCTGGCTCCTTGGTTCCAATCCTTGAACTCTTTCACATCTGCAGAGCAGTCAGATTGATCTCCGGTATCTCTGGCGCCTCTTCATGCTCACCTTCTTCTATGTAGTCCCAATAACCCTTTCCCATCAGGAAATTCGTCAACCTGAACCTCCATGTATGGAAGTTGTTCTTATCAAGCTATGTGTATATATACACCCAATGGTGACAATTGTTGACCTCCTTGCAGCACACACAATGTCTGCACAACCAATCTGTCTTCCTGCAGTTCTTAAAACAAAGTTATGCAGAGAATCGATGACTTACCCGCAGTGCTCGAAATTGCCTGCTTTCTGAAAAACGGAGGTCCTAACGCGCCCGAAACGCGTTTTAGTCCTGGAAAAGTTGGTCCGATAGGACAAAAAAGTTTCCCTATAGCATTACTCCTGCGAAGAAAGCTCCTCAATCAGAGATCGTTTGTGTGCCGGTGCCTCCGGTAGAGCTCCCGACAAGGGTGTAGTCGTGCCAACACAAATAGGGAAGAGTAGATGAAGCTCTTACCCTTGTACCACTTCCTGTGCTTGTCTTGCTTACAGCTCAGCCCTTAGCATGAACTAGGCTCTCATACCATGAAAAGATGCAGAGGAGAAGAGAGCTTGAGCTCTTGCAAGCACACACAAACTGACAAAACCCAAAAAGAGAACACACAAGGTGAGAGGCTGAAAATCGTCTTCTTCTTCTTCTTCACACAACACTCAACACAACATATACAAAGATAAGAGTACACTACATATAAAAGGCCCTCAACCAAATATATACTAGGGTTTCCTATAGGGTGAACCCAACTAAATGAGCTGGTGCCATAACTATGCCAGTCTCTAGAATGGTTGTTACACAGCCTGTCATCCCACTGGCCGCATATCACCCATGATCTCACCAACCATGCCAGTGGTGTACGTTTGGGGCCTATCCCCCAAGTGTCCCACCACCTCACTAGATGAGCTCGATACCTCAACACATCACACCTACTGTTTTGCCATTGGGAGCTCCCATCCTATTTCAAAAAAACAAGGATGGAACTTTGCGACTGTGCATTGATTACAGAGGATTGAATCAACTCACAGTAAAGAACAAGTATGCCATTCCTAGAATAGATGAAGTCTTGGATCACCTACATGGGTCTAATATCTTCACCAAAATTGATCTAATATCTGGATATTATCAAATTTGAGTCAAGGAAGAAGACATGCCAACAAGGACATCCTTCAACTCGAGGTATGGTAACAATGAATGTGATGTCCTTTGGGTTAATCAATGTCCCAACCACGATGTAAGGTTCCTCCTCAGCCCTAAACGATGTATAAGCTCTCACCTCAATCCCCTGTAATCATCCCCTATTTTGGAATGCAAGAAAATATTATTTTTTGGTATTTTGGCCTAGAGAGAGAAAATGTTCTAGAGAGAGATAATTCAAATTTGAGATAATTTTGGATACAAAATTTTTCCTAATATCTAAGATGAATTCCCCTCAAATAGAAGTTCAAAAAGAGTTTTCCAATGTGCATTAGAAATTAATTGAATATGTGTATTAGAGACCTTAGTCTAAGGGTCCACA
The DNA here is from genome assembly GCF_041138505.1 of Cibotium barometz. Classification (NCBI taxonomy): domain Eukaryota; kingdom Viridiplantae; phylum Streptophyta; class Polypodiopsida; order Cyatheales; family Cibotiaceae; genus Cibotium; species Cibotium barometz. The sequence goes on from NC_141082.1 coordinate 50,080,636, forward strand.
TTTTCAAAAAAAATTTATTAAGGTCCAAAAATAAGGTTCTAAAGGCCAACAGGATTAATCCAAGTGTTAGAATGACAAAAATGCAAAGAACAAAAGAAAATACCCCAAAAATGAGTAAATACTCACATAAGATGAAGAGGTGACTGAGTACTAGGTTTATTAGTTAAAAATTATGGTTTATTCGTAAAAAAAGCAATTTTGACACCTTAGTAAGGGAGAGACCCCATGAAGTAGGAACCTTTTTTTCATCATTACTTGGCATTTTTAATTCAAAAAAATGAGATATTTTTATCTCTCCTCCTGCAACTCAAAAAGTGACCCAAACTGGTCCAAATCTTATCCAAATTGGGTCAAATTGAAGCAAAGCCTCTAGAACTCAGTTGGACTTGGTTAGTGGCCTCTCTCACCTATAAATAGACCCTCATTCCTTTGTATTTTGATCTTTATGTATTTACATGCCAGTATTATCTTCATTTTAGTGTAATTCTATTATCCCTCTATTTTGCCTATACTTTTGGGAGCTTTGAGAGCTTCTCAAATCTCCATCCTCTCTTAGAGATTACCCTCCCCATCTTGGTGGCCAAATCTTGCTTTGTGGGGTTCACTTCTCTCCAAAAGAATCAAGCCAAAATCAAAGGTAAGCTTAATCTAATGGCTTTTTCTATATTTCTCAATGGCTTTCTTCTTCCCAACCCCTCTAATCCTTGGGAAGCTTTTAAATCAAGGGTTTTTTCTTGAAATCAAGCTTTCTAATGATTCATAATGTTTAATTAGATTAATGTGAATTTTTACACTTAATTATAATTTTTTTTAAAATAAATCTCTCTTTTAGGAAAGATTAATCATCTTTATGATTAGATCCTTGTTAAAAGGATGGATCTCAATGATAATCTCATTATCTTAATCAAAACTCTAGTCTTGACAAGCTAGAGAAAAATATTAGGTATTTCTCTTATTTTAATCTAGTTAAAAATGATGATTAATTTCTTTAAGCTTGATTATGATTAAGAAAAATCCTACTAAATTCATTTTAAGTTGAAAAAGAGTTATGCTAACATTCTTGTAGGTATTTTTCATGTAGAAATGATAAGTGGATATATTTTTTTAGAATAATCAAGAGATTTAATCTTAATTATGGTTATAATTATGATTATAATTATGCTATTATGCATAAATAAATTTTTATTTTAAAAGAGGAGTTCCTATCACATTTCAATTATAATGATTCATTTAAAGTTAGAAAATTGAACATTCTCAGTAATTGTAGCAAAGCTATGGAAAATTTTTCCAGAAGAAAAAAAGATAAACCTTATTGTTATGCATAAAGTTAATAAATGCAAAAAGAGTAATTCCCATCATATTCTAGGCATAGATATTTTTATGCTAAAGAATGACTTTTGTCATATTTATGGAAAATAATTTTATAGTATTTATGCATAATTGTTTAAATTAAGAAAATAGCAATTTTTGTTATATTTATTTTTCATGTATTTTTGTTATATTTATTTTTCATGCATGAATTTAGATGCCAAAAGAGAAATTCCCTCAATATTCTAGATAAAAATATTTTCTCTATGATCCAAGTGCAAGTCTCTTCCTTGATCTGACCATGTGACTTACTGGTTTGATCGGATCAGTTTGGTTAGTTAAGGCTCTTGAGGACTACGTTAGAAAAAAAAATATTCTAGAGGAATCACCCGTGCTTTCTGGGCAAGGGAAGTATTTCCAAGCTCGGTTTTGGAAGAACCAAGGGATTAGTCTCTTGTCCAGATATCCGTGGTGGGCGAGGCCCCGAGTGAGAGGCTCTGCCCTACACAAGAAGTGCTACTTTTGCGGCTAGCACCCCCGAATTCTTTGCGCCGCGGAGGGGGCAGGGATCTTTCACCGTGCATCACCTGGTCAGAACACTCTAGGATCCTCCTTAGGTGTCCTAGCACTTCACTCAAGGACCGCTTTATCGGTCCTCGCCCATCGTACCGGAAGCGCACCATTTTAACCATACCGAGGAGGTTGGTCAAGCCTCTTGTGGGCAGGCCCGTAATCAACCAACTTTAATGACTCCCCACCACCACAGCTGTTGCAACATAACTCTCCTTAGTTTAAACCATAAGCCAAATGCTTCCTACAACATTCTGGCGTAAGATAATCCTAAATTTCAAAAATAGAGTTTCTATGCAAGTAAGAATTTCCCGTTGAGTTTGATTCCACAAGACTCTTTTTCTTAAAATCCAGACTTTTTTAATGAAAATCACGAATCTCGTATCAGGGTAATCCACGCATCAATTTCAATGAATTTCTAACTTATTTCTCATCGATTTCGGGTCTTAAGAAAACTTCTCTAAATCAGCCCAGGTAATCCATTCTTCGTAGTACTGAAGAATTGAGAATGGTCACAAGGTTTTGCTTGATTTTTGATTCGAGAGATGGGCAAGCATCTTACTCGCCCACCATTCTCATGTGGTCATGGTCTACCATAAATTACTTGGATTTAATCCTAACTTTGATTCCTAAGGATTTTTCTTCTATTAAATTAACTATGATTTCCATTCGTAAGAGTAAAATCCAAAATTATGAAAATTTATTCTTTCCTGAGACCACCATAGAATTATAAATAGTTCTATTTGAGAATAATAGAATTTTATAAAGATAACTCTTTTTCCAATAATCCATTTGTGAATATGCATATATCATTTTATTGATTTATTCGCATAAAAATATCTTAAAATTTTCTTTTCTCCATTTTGATCCTCAACATTAATATACCATAATTTTCTACATGAAAACTTCTCTTTTAACACCGAAATTAATTTATGCATTTTTTACTTATAATTCCTCTTTTAAAAAATAAAAATACCTAATCGTAACATAACAGAATTGAGTCTTATTTTAGGGATCCATTAGTCCAGCCTAACCCTATCGAGTCCCATGGGTTAGCCAACCGCCCTAGCCAATCACCCAACCACTGTAGTGATAGGATCTATTTAGGGATTTGGTTATGTTTTGTCTTGGGTACCAGGGAAAAGAGTTCCCAGGCCCCCCAACCGGCGCTTCAAGCAAACTTCAAGATAGTCACACCACTTACACACCCAATATGAAATTGCGTGTTTCACAGATTCAACTGTCTTTAAAACAATCTTTTAATGAAACCATAGTATCACTGATCGTAATCCTCCAAAATATCCAGTTTGAATTCTAATTTCCAATCATTCCTTCATTGGTGTACCTATGGCATCATTGGCAACCAGAACGCTCACCACCTGTCCACTCAAGGGCCTTTTCAATAGTTCCTAGCTCATAGTACCCAAAAATATATTCACTTATAAAAATCCAGATGGACTCTCTGTTGATTAAGGGTTGTTGCACTCTCATAAGCCTTTCTCTTTCTATTTAAGCCAAAATATAAAAAATTTCTGGTTTTTTCTTCTTCATAAATCAGCCTATTACTCTCTACTAGTAACCTCCTTCAATACCCAATGTCAAAGGACAACACCCAAATTAAGAAGTTCTGAGGAGAGGGCTTCCACACTTGGCAAGTTCTTGTCAAGTACAAGATGATGTCCAAAGGTTTTTGGCCATTCATCTCCAGCACTAAGGTTATTGATCGAACTAAGGCTAAAGATATTGAAGATGATGATAGGGCACAAGCCATCATCATGCTTCATCTTGATGAGGCTCTCATTCACCATGTGGACGAGCTTTCAACTGCAAAGGAGAAATGGGATGAGCTTGAAAAGCTCTATGGAGCTCGTGGTAAGAATTCCAAGATCTCACTTAAAATTGAAATTTTCAGCTTGGAACTCAAAGAGGGAGATGGCATTGGAGCTTTCATCTCTCACTTGAAGGGCCTTATGGCGGCTCAACTTGCATCAGTGAATGCGAGAATGGATGAAGATGATGCAGTGGGTGGCTGTTTTGCTAAAAGCAGTCAAGAAAGTGTACCCCACCTTAGTCCACCACCTTAAAGAACATACCTAATCCCATCCTTGAAGGAGTCATTCAATCTTGTCTTGATGAAGAAAAAAGGCCAAAGGGAGGAGCTAAATCTTCAAATGTAATAACTTCATTGAATATCGAACAAGCTTTGTCACATCAAGTGATCAAAGTAAGATGTGTCCATTTCAAAAAGGTGGGTCGTTTGGCAAATAATTATTGGATCAAATATCCCAACAAAACGAAATGTAACAAGTGTAAACAAACGGGACATATCACTTCTAAATGTCCTAACAAAGAGTCAGAGGCTAACTTTGTATCAGCCTCTTACTCCACTGAGAAATTGTTTTAAATCTCAATGTTACCACACCTATATTCCTAACCTTGTACGCCTAATGTTATAAAGGCAACCTATGTCCAATACCACCTATTCTAATTTTCTTTCATAGTTGGTATTGAGGGGGGGTATTAAGAGGATGAGTGTCTCATCAAGATGAAGCATGATGATGGCTTGTGCCCTCTCATCATCTTCAACATCTTCAGCCTTTGCTCGATCAATCACTTTGGTGCCGGAGATGAATGGCCAAAAGCCCTTGGACATCATCTTATACTTGACTTGCCCAAGTATGGAAGCCCTCTCCCGAGAACTTCTTGATTTGAGTATCCTTTGACATTGAGTGATTATGAGAAGGGAAAGGGGCTGATTATGAAGAGAAAAAACCAGAATTTTTGATAATTTAGGTTTAATTGGAAAGAGAGAGGCTTATTATAGTGCAACAACCCTAATTGAGTTGAGAATGTTGCATAAGTAGGAGATTAAAATAGTAATTTTATGATATAGCACTTAGGGTTTGTGCTTAATTACTAATTTTTTATGAGGGATAGCTTCATTAGTGTTAATGAACACTTTGGTTGGTGATTAGGATCACCATTAGTGTGTATAAAACACAATTAGTGTTAAAAAGCACATTTTTAGTGTCAAATGACACTTATTTTGGTGATTAACTCACCATTAGTGTTTAATAACACTATGAGTATTTAAAAACACTTTAAGATAACCTCTCTTTGTTGGATTAACAGAGTGATTAGTGTTAAACAACACAATTAGTGCTTAGAAGCACACTTTAATCACTTTGAAAGCTTAAAACTTGATGTCGATGTTGAAGCTTGACGGGCATGAGGTTTATGCACTACCTCAAGTGGATGAAAGCCACTTCAAAATGAAGAGAAAGACCAGCAATATCCATTCACACTCATACTTGAGTGATTAGAGGAAGGGAGTGATGATTGAGCAAGAAAAACCCATAAATGCAAGCTTTAATGGAGAGCTTGAGAAAACAAAGAGACCTCCGTCTGGTTTTTGAGTTCCCGCCAGCGCTACAGGGTGGTTGCAAGATCAGGGTGCCCAGTTTTGTCCACTCAGGCACCCTGTAAACAGTAAAAAAATAGGCATTTGTTTACCTTTAGTGGCTAATCTCTCCTAGTAAATGAAGGAATTTTGTTTCAAGTTCTTTTGTTGGAACATCATATTCAAAGTTGGAAATATAGTTGCATAATTTGATTAAGCATTAGATAGTCGAAAGTCCTCATTTTCTTAGGTACAAAGTCAATGTATACACCCTGTCCCAAATTTGAACTGATTCCATAAAATGCTAATATCTTTTACATATAAACTCATACGAGATTCCCACTTTGTACCTTAAATCTTCACATAATATGGAGCTTAACTTGATTTTTTGACAAAATTTTAAGATATTCATCTATTTTCTTTAAATATTTCAAGGTCTTTAAAGTGTTATAATATACGCCACTTTTTGTACCCACAATAGCTACCACTTAAAATCCTCAATCTTGTAGATCAAAAGAGTGGGTAGATACTAAGACATTAGTAGATTGTGGTGGTTAGTAAAAATTGCAAATCCAATGGTTGGATTTTTAATGATCTCTTTTTCAAAATTCTTCCAGACTATCAGAAGGCCTGCAAATATTAATAATCTAATTAGTAAAATTACATTTTTGAGGTGAATCATCTAAAACTTATAGGGACTAGTGTACTTGTAATGGTGCATCTATGGAAAAATAAATTGGATCACTCTAAGTATGGAAAGATCATTTGTTTATCATTTCATCATATTTTTGATTAATTTTGATTAATTAGACTAATTTATATTAATTCAAGCTATATTGGGTTAATTTAAGGGAAAGCGTATTTTCTATTATTTGCTTGATCTCATTTTAAGTACCTTGTCCCTCAAAATTTGCTCTCCAAGCATTGTCCCAGTCCAGCATAAACTGGATAAAACTGGATACCCTGATCTTGCAACAACCCTACAGTCGACTATTTGGGCTAAGCTTGCAGCTGTGGCATGTCCACACGTTGGGCTACAATAGTCCTAAGACTCTATCACAAATGATAGCTCACACGATGTCGTGCCATGGCACGCCTATGGTGTGAAACCATGCATATGAAACCATTAAATGCAAATCCAAATGCATGGAGTTAAGTGCCATGATGAGTCATTATATGATGCCTGAGTACATATGTTCATATTGTAAATGAGGTTCAATAAGATGGGCTGAGGCTGAGCCAGGTCTCGAAGCCTCTGTACATGAGTGTGGTGTGAATTATGGAGTTTTATGCATATGGTGGACCTTGTAGTAAGGAACACCCTTCTTAACATGTATGGAAATGCAAAGGTTTGATGCCAGAAGACTTAAAGCTTGGAGAAAGTGAAAATGTTTTCCATCTCTTTGACAAAATGATAGGAGAAGGTATAAAGCCAAATTTGGTCATCTTCATTAGTGTGCTTAATGCATGCAATCACACAGGTTTAGTGGATAAGGGCCAGGCATACTTTGAGTTCATGAGCGAAGATTATGACATTACCCCAACTCTTGAGCACCACGCTTGCATTATTGATCTCCTTGGCCGTGCTGGCCAACTAGAGAAAGCGGTATTGATGATAAAGAAGATGCAGGTCCATCCTGATATTGTGGTGTGGCATACCATGTTGGGGGCTTATCAGAAATGGGGCAATGTGGAGCTTGGAAGGCATGCTTTTGAGCATGCAATGCAATTGGATAGAAAGGACAAGGCAGCGTATTTATTTATGTATAACATCTATGTAGATGCTACTATGCAAGAGGATGCAAAAAAGGTTGAGGTAATGAAAATGGAAGATAAGCAAGCGCCAGCTGGATTTGTTTATACAAGGTGGCGGGTGGCAGCATACGTGGTATAAAAAGGAATACTTTTTTTTTTAAATTGAAAATTTCTGGATATTGTGCAAAATAGAAGCAAGCGCAGTCTTTTGAAATGGGAATCCCGAATCTTGGGCTGCAAAAGGGTGGTGAGGCGCCACTTTCCTTGCGGGAAAAAGAGGAAAAACAAGAGAATGTGAGGCGGCGCTTATCAGAGGGAGTCGTCTGCAGAAAAAACCAGGGACCAGAAGCACGTTCGACCAGAGAGCTTGATTTCAAGCTATCGATGACTGTCCATGGCATGTAGGGGTTTGAATTGAAGAGCAAAGTGACTGCTACCCACAGTGATATGCTTTCATTATAATCATGAATTCAACTATGCGCCGTCTGCAGCGAAGCGTTGCTTGTAAATTTACAAAAAAAATTCGTGTGAAATCCGCTTCCCGCGCTTTCAGATAAGTGATAATTTGATTTAATTTCGTTTTTACTATCCTACCTACCACGTTTGAAAAATCGTGGTGTCTATAAACCTTTAAAGGTGTTGCAAATAAAAAGTGACTTGAAATGAAGAGTTGTGATGTTATTGCATCAAGAAACATGGAATCGAAGTATCAGAAAAAGCAGCAAGGATTCTGGTAAAAATTGATTTGTTTCTATCCTAGTGGATCTAGAATGCAGGCCATGGAATTTCTTAAAATCATGTGATTATGTTATAGTTATGCCATATATCGTCTTGTGTTTGTGAGTTGTTGGAATTTTAAGGCAAATTTTCAGGTGATTAAGAACATTATGAGATGATGGGAATGGTGACACTAGATGTATGGAATGAAAAAGGTCGCATGTATGTTGGAAATACTTAAAGGATATGTTATGCCTACATGTGATTGGCTGGAAGGTTTTGGAAAAGGGAGCCAGTGAATCTATGCTTAGAAAGGGACAAGCACTTGGTACACGAATTCAAGGATGTATTGAGATGAATTAACACATGTATATGTCATTAAAAATGGACTTGTCCTATGCTTCTTGGAGAATTTTGTGTGTGAGTTTCCTTGTGAAATCTGGTACCTACTCTCACAGCTAGAAGTCTCGTACTTTCCCAGCGACACGGTCCACGTCACGACAGCTCTTTGGTGAACCCGACGTGAAACGCTGGGGTGAGAGTGTGGTGAAATATACAGGGAAGCTATGGCTGAGCATTCTGAGGGTCAGGGGATTCATTTTGACCCCGGAGTTATGCAGATGTTTCAGATGTTTACTATGTACATGCAACAGCAGCAAGCTGCTGAGAGGGGACAAATTTCCACGACCAAAGCACTACAATCAATTATGAAAAAGGTGGATCAATTTGATGGAAAGGATATCACAAAGTATCTGCACAATTACATAAAAGAAATGGAGCTAAACAGGGTGACTGAGGAGGATATGGTTCGAAGTTTTGAGCTGGTATGTGTTCCTAAAATAAGAGAGCGCATAAGAGGATTGCAGATAGCACATGGTGGCAGAAATTGGGAGGAGTTCAAGCTTGCTTTAAAGGACGAATATTTCATGGAGGATTTTGAGCGAGTGACCAAACGAACTTTCTTGGAATGGGTCACAAAACCTAAAATGGGAATTTCTGCCACAGAATTGCTAAGAGAGTTTGAGAAGCGCTATGCCCTGCTGTCAAGGATAGAGCGCACAACTTTGGACAGAGAAAAAACAGAGCTCTTCCTACAAGCAGCTGGGAAAGATCTCCAAGAGAAATTGGAAATCCTCCTTGAGGATAAGGATACAGAGCAGGGACTAAAGAGTGATTGGAATGATGTTGAGGATGCGGTCACCATGTTAGCAAAGCGGCAACGAAGGAGGGATAAAATGGTGATGAGCTCCGGAACTCCTATAACTGCTGTTACTCCTGAGAATCTACCAAAACCAGCTGCTACAATCCCAAAGGTAGAAGGGCCGATGGATGAGCTTATTAAGGGCATGCGGGCCTTAAAATTGAAGATGTCCAGGATTGAAGAAAAGGGGTTTTACTGTTCCACATGTGCCGTGGAACCTGTGGCCAATTCCAGTACCAAAGGCTCTCTTGCCAAAGCTGATGGAATTACTAAAAGAAAAGATCAGGATGGGAATCTTGGAGCCATCATGTGCCCCATATTCCAACAGATGGTTTACTGTGCCAAAGAAAAATGGGACATTGCGCTTTATTCAAGACATGCAACCTGTAAACAAAGTCACAATCAGGAATGTAGGAGCAGGTCCGATTGTGGATGAGTTTGCAGAAGCATTTGCAGGGAAAGCTATATACTCTATGGGTGATCTGTATTCAGGATATGATCAGTTCCAGCTGGATATACAAAGCAGGGACTTGACCACAATGAGAACTCCTTTGGGATTAGTAAGGATGTGTACTTTACCACACGGAGCCACCAACTCAGTGGCGCATATGATGAATGGAATGAATAAAGTCTTACGAGACTTCATACCACAAAAAACTATGCCATTTTTGGATGATGTGCCAATAAAGGGCTGTGATGAGAAAGACAAAGATGGGGATTTGGATTCAAAGGGGTGCCGCAAGTTTGTGGCGAATCATATAAAGGATTGTGATATGATTCTATCCAGGCTTGAAGAAGTGAATCTTACTTTATCTGGGCTAAAATCAGTGTTTGGAGTTGGTGAAGTGCTAATAGTGGGACATCTTTGTAGTACTAGTGGACGCCGACCTTGTCCAGCCAAGATAGATGCAATACAAAGAATGAAAGAGACATGCATTAATGTTACAGAGCTGAGGAGATTTCTTGGAGCATGTGTCTTTTATGTTATTTGGATCCCACATTATGCACATGTAGCAGATCCTCTTTATCAACTTTTGAGGAAAAATCAAAAATTTATGTGGAGTGCAGTACATATTAAAGCTATGCGGAAGCTGAAATGTTTGCTCCAATCATCACCTACTCTAAGAAAGGCAGATTATGAGTGTGGCAGGCCTGTGATTGTTAGAGTTGATACTAGTCCTACTGGGATAGGATGGGCAGTAGGGCAAGATGATGAGGATGATCATAGGTATGTAATCAGATTTGGAGCAAAGGTATTAAGCTTTCGACAACGAAAGTATCCACAGATCAAGAGAGAGTTATGGGGAATAGTCACTGCTCTAAAATGTGAAAAAGAATATCTTATTGGGGCATCTGTACTTGTGGAAACTGATTGCTTGCCACTTCTTGGGATGATAGCAAGTTGTACCACTCCAGATATTGCAATGCTTAGGTGGATTGCTTATATCAAGTCACTAAATCCTGAGTTTGAGCATATTGCGGGAAAAGATAATCCAGTTGTTGCAGATATGCTATCAAGAGCCAGGTATGAAGATGAAAAGGAGATGATTAGTGACATTGATGATGTGGGTAAAAAGTTCTATACTACAGCATATGCAAAAGGGGACCATATTTGTCTATCAAATGCACTTGAGTCTTTTATTGAGGAAATATATGAAGGAGATTGGTTGCTTATTGGTCAATATTTGAGTACTCTGACAAGGCAAGAAAATTGGTCTGACTCAGAATTTAAGAGGATCCGCAGAAAAGCATATGGTTATTTCCTAAAGGATGGGTACCTCTAGAAGCATCCTAAGCAGAGGAATGCTATGCCACAGAGAGTCATATGTGATAAAGAGACTCAAGGGAAGCTTGTGAAAGAATTCCATGAGAGTCTCTGGGCTGGACATCGAAGTGTGTGGGCCACCTTTACCAAAATAAAGGAAAAATATTGGTGGAAAGGAATGTACAAGGATATTTCCCGATATGTGGAAACATGCATGGTATGCCAGATGTACTCAAATGTGCGGCATCGTGATGGCTTGCAACCAACCTACCCACCTGCCATGCACTACAAATGGGTAGTGGATCTAGTTACAATGCCTTTTGGAATTTGGCAGATGTGGTACATAGCACTTACAAGAGAAGATTTGACAAATCAGGTAGAAGGGCGTGCTCTTAGAACAAAGAGTACGGAAACAGTATGCAAATTTCTCTTGGAAGATGTGATTTGCTGGTATGGTTGTGTTGGGAAAATAACAGCTGATAGGGGTGAGCTAGATGTTGAAGAAGCAAGGGAATTCTTCTCTAGAATTGGTATCAAACTGTCCCTAACATGTGCTTACAATCCTAAGGGCAATGGAAAAAGTGAGCGAGGACATCCTCCAATCATTAAAGCTTTGGCTAAGGCATGCAGAGAAAGAATGCGAGAGTGGCCAAAGCTGCTACCATATGCCTTGTGGGCTGACCGTACAACTCATAGCTCAGTGACAGGATACATGACTGCAGAATTAATGTATGGTCAGAAGCCAGTGATGCCAGTTGAAGAATTAGTTCTAACTTGGAATGTATTGCCCTGGGTGGAAGGATTGAGCAGAGATGACCTCCTTGCATTGCGAATAAGACAGTTGGAGAGGAGGCCTGAAGATGTAGAGTGTAAGATCCCTGTTCCCACCGAGCAACAGATTCGGGATACTAGCAGCGGAAGTAGCACTTCTCGTGCGGGACAGGGGTCCCACACTCGGGGCCTCACCCACGGATATCCGGATAAGAAACTAGTCCGTCGGTTGTTCCAAAACCGAACCCGGAAAAACTTCCTTTACCGGAAAGCACGGGTGATTCCACCAGGATAACTTTTTACTCTAACGTAGTCAAGATCATTTCTGATCAAGCTGATCCAATTGCATCTATTAGATACTTGGTCAGATCAAGGAAGAAACTTGCACTTGGATCATTGGGATCAACGCTTTTTTCCCCATTCAAGAGGCACAGCCGTTGATTCCTATCCATAGAACAGTTACTGTCCGGGATGTATTTTATCTATCGTAAAAACAAAAGTTTGAGTTTCGATTTACGGATCCATCAGTCCAGCCTAACCCCATCCAATCCCATGGGTTAGCCAACCGCCCAACCACTGTAGTGATGGGATCCAATTAAAAATTTGGTTAGGTTTTGTCCCGGGTACCAAGGAAAAGAGTTCCAAGGCCCCCTAGCCGGATGTTCATGCAAAATAAAACTAGTCACACCACTCACACACCCAATATGAAATTGCCTTTTTCAACCAGATTCAACCAGTTTAAAACAATCCTTTAATAAAACCATAGTATCATTGATCACCATCTTCCAATTTATCCAATTGATTCTTAATTTCCCATCATTCCTTCATCAGAGTATCTATGGCATCATTGGCAACTAGAACGCTCAGGAGCCGTTTCGATAGTTCCTAGCCCATAATACTTGGCAATATAATCACTTAACAAGATGGACTCTCGTTGAAGATCAGCAAGATCAACCAACAGATCCATATAAGGAGCCATGGACTCATCCATTGAAGACCAGCAAGGTCAATCAACCAGATCCATGCTCGATTTCAGAAAACAACTCCAACTCTGTTCCAATATCTTCCTCGACGCACGCGTGGGTATCCTAGGCAACCCAGAGCCCGAGCACCGTATGGTCAGCACCCTCTAGGATCCTTCGCAGGTAACCTAGCGCTTCACGCATAGGCCGCTTCCTTGGCCCCTCATCCACCGTACCGGAAGCTCACCATTTTAATCGCACCGAGGCTGGTCAAGACCTCGGCCGACCTTGCTACGCGAGACGTCCTTCATTGACTCCCCGTCAGCAGTTGCAACTTTCTCATCACGACCTTAATCACAAGACGGTCAAAATGCTCCCCCAGCATTCTTGACATAAAACAATCATTTACAGACAGCATTTACAAACAGCATTTACAAACAGTTTACAATACAATTTCTATTTTAACTTTCATTTTGCCACATTATCCCTCCTCAATCTACATTACTTATTCCATATTCCATTTATATGTATACTCATCCCATCACATCATTTCCATCTCATCACTTCAGATTCCCTCACATCACAATCGTATATTCACATCCATACATCCACAACTATATGCGTACATTCACATCTACATGCATACATCTACATCCCTATGCATACATTCACATCCACATTCACATTCACCTCCATACACCTACATCTACATGCATACATCCACTCCACATTCACATCCACATCTATACATCTACATCTACATGCATACATCCACCTCTACATCCACATCTACGTCTATGCACCTACATCTACATGCATATATCCACCTCTATATCCACATCTACGTCTATACACCTACATCTACATGCATACATCCACCTCTACATCCACATCTACGTCTATACACCTACATCTACATGCATACATCCCCATCCACATCCACCTCTACATCTATACATCTACATCTACATGTATACATATACATCTCCATTAACAACTACATCTACATGCATACATCCATATCTCCATTCCCATCTACATCTATACATCTACATCTACATGCATCCATCCACCTCCACATCCACATCTACATCTATACATCTACATCTACATGTATACATCCACATCTCCATTCACATCTACATCTATACCTCTACATCTACATGCATCCATCCACATCTCCATTTACATCCTCATCTACACATCTATTTCTACATGCATACATCCACGTCCCATGCATACATCCACCTCCACATTCACACTCACATCCATACATCTACTTCTACATGCAACATCCACATCTCCATGCATAATAAAATTCTTTTAATTAATCTAGGATGATAGTTCCTAGAATATGGTAGGAATTCCTCTTTTTATACTTTGAATGAATTTATTTTATGCGTAATTTCTATAAAAATTTTGCCATAGCTCCGCGACTATGACTGATAAATCTCAATTTTTTTTCTAAGGGATAAAGCTCATTATTAAAGAAATAATTAGAATGGTCCCTAATTGGATCATCAATCCATAATGGTCTCTAATTGGATCATTAAGAAAACAATTAGAATGGTCTCTAATTGGATCATCAATCCACAATGGTCTCTAATTGGATCATTAAGAAAATAATTAGAATGGTCTCTAATTGGATCATCAATCCATAATGGTCTCTAATTGGATCATTAAGAAAACAATTAGAATGGTCTTTAATTGGGTCATCAATCCATAATGGATTGAATCATCAATGTGCATAAACTAAAAGCATAGCAAAAAGCCATTAATTTGGCCTCAAGCATAGCTTAATCTTGGATTAAGGAAAAGCTTTATGAAAAGCTTCATTTGGATTGAGAATGGGTCGTGAGTATGACCATTTCTTGAGTGAGAGAGAGAATTTACATAAAAACCATTAGAATTTAAACATAAATGGAAATTAACTTCTATAGCATTTATTAAATTATGTAAATCTTCACTACTATTCACCAATTAACTTCAATAGCATTTAAAAAACCATACCAATTAAACTTCTCAAGCTTGAGAGGGGTTGAGAAGAGAGAATCATTGAGAAATTATAGAAAGATCAAAATTCAATATACTTACCTTATAATTTGCTTGATTCTTTATTCACGGTAGAGGCCCCCAACCAATCAATTGGTTTAGTATGTTGATGGAGCCACCAATGGGGATTGAAGAAAGAGGGAAGTATCAAAAACTAGTGAAATATTAAAGAATTCACAGTTCTTGGCTTAGGTAGAGTAGAGTAACAAGGCATAAGACACTATATATTTTAGCTTAGGTGGAGTAGAGTAACAAAGTATAAGACTCTATCTAATTTGGCTTAGGTGGAGTAGAGTAACAAAGCATAAGAGATTATATTTTGGCTTAGGTGGAGTAGAGTAACAATGCATAAGACATTATATTTTTTTCAACAAGGGGAGGCTTCTATTTATAGGAAAATTTGAGCTCCTAACCAAACAAACTGATTCTAGAATTTTCCAAGTCAGTTTGGTTGAATTTGGACTAGATTTGGACCTAGTTTGGTTACTTTTTGATTCGGTTTGGTTCCATTTTGATTTGGTTTGGTTCAAGAGAGATGAGAGATAAAAATATCACATTATTTTTGAGTTTAAAACTCATTCAAGCATGTGAAATATGCACCTCCTTTAAAGAATTCCCCTTCCTTACATATGTGTCAAAATTTTATTGCTCATAGTTTTTTACTAATAAACCTTGTACATTTTCAACTCTTCATCTTATGTGAAATGTGCACCTCCTTTAAAGAACTCCTCTTCCTTACATATGTGTCATAGTTTTTTTACTAATAAACTTGTACATTTTCAACTCTTCATCTTATGTGAAATATGCACCTCCTTTAAAGAACTCCCCTTCCTTACATATGTGTTTATTTACTAATAAACCTTGTACATTTTCAACTCTTCATCTTATGTGAAATATGCACCTCCTTTAAAGAACTCCCCTTCCTTACATATGTGTTTATTTACTAATAAACCTTGTACATTTTCAACTCTTCATCTTATGTGAAATATGCACCTCCTTTAAAGAACTCCCCTTCCTTACATATGTGTTTATTTACTAATAAACCTTGTACATTTTCAACTCTTCATCTTATGTGAAATATGCACCTCCTTTAAAGAACTCCCCTTCCTTACATATGTGTTTATTTACTAATAAACCTTGTACATTTTCAACTCTTCATCTTATGTGAGCATTTACTCAATTTTTGGGTATCTTCTTTTACAAATTGGATTTATCTCCTCCCTACACATGGATTGATGCTATTGGCCCATAGGAACCTTAATTGGACCATAGTCTAAAGATTTATGAAAATCTAGACCCTTAGGCTAAGGTTCTTTATACCTATTTCCAATTAATTCCAATTGCACATTGGAAAATTCTTTTTAAATTTCTGTTTCAGGGGAGCTCATCTGAATTATAAGAGATATTTTTCTATCCAGAATTATTCAGAATCTGAATATTCTCTCTCTAGAATATTTTCTCTCTCTAGGTTAGAACAGTCACAAACAAGATCTCTTATATTTCAGAAAAGGAATTGATTACAGGAGAATATACTAGACATCAAAAAGGGGTTGGGGGAGGAATCTTACATTCTACCCCACTTAAAAAACGCGAGATGTCCTCATCTCGCAACTTGAAATAATTTCGCAAGATGCACGAATATGAGACTTAGAGAAAAATTTTAATCACGATTAACCACCAAGAAAAGTCTTAAAGAGAGCAAGATTCAAAATAATAACAAGATTTAAACTTTATTCATTCTCGGAACTTATACAGTAAAGATAGAGAAACTCTTTACACTTCCATAAGCCCGTCCATCATATGGTCACAAAAGCAGTCCTCACAAGCTGCACAAGTATAGGGTAACTCATCTATGGGAATGATTCTGCTGGTTATTGCCGCACCTATCTCAGTGGTATGAGGTGATCTAACAAAAGGACCTCTGAGAGGCAAGCCAAAAACGGGGTAAAGGCATATCTTCTCATGAGGAAGAAAACACGCCAGTAAGAAGACCCGCTCAGAAAACCCAAGATGCCTTGATCTCATGACGCAGTAGTATCGGGGACCCAAACCCAAGGCTTCGATAACCATGGCCAAGCGGACATTGTTACGAAAGTGCTGCTGTCCCCAGGGTGTTACCCTAGTTATGTTTTGATAGGTTCGCCATTTGGTCTGCGCTACAGAAGTTCCTAGGTGAGGAAAAAGTGAGCGCTCATACTGTTCTATAAAGTCTTTCTTCACAGACTCTCTTGCGTCTTGAAGGTGAGAAATCATCAGGGATAAAACTAATTCCTGTTGCCAAGCCATGAAGGAGATTAAGAAAGAAAGGAGATTGATGGGAGTAAGATTACTGTGAGCGACAAGTAAAAGTTACGACTTATATAAAGGAAGGAGCTAGCGTAACCTAGAAGCCAACGGTAACTTGCCACTGAAGTTTTACCGTCTTTCCATGATTTGAGTTTGACACATTTTTCTATAGAAGGCATTAAGAATTTTGAGATGAGGAGATAAAAGAAGCTTGTAGGTTAAGTCACCTACTTTCATTGAATTCAGATATAAGGGTCACAATATCTGGGGGATAACTTCTTATACTTCCCAAGAGATAAAGAACTTCTTTTGGGCCGTACTCGAATGAAAACCAAAACCTTGGTATCCAAAACACCGATTCTCATTTCTAAACTCATTGTTCTAAATCCTTAAAACAGGTGGGACTCCTGAGAAGTATTCTAGGGAAAGGGTATTCCTTTTTTAAACAGAAACTTTCTTTTATTTTAGAGAGGGAATAATTATAAGATCAGAAAGGGAGATTCTTACTCCTGTATACCTCGAAGGCTGGGGAGGAATCTTACATTCTACCCCACTTAAAAAAATGCGAGATGTCCTCATCTCGCCAAGTAGAGGACAACTCTTTTTCTTAAGATCCAATTTATTCTGGGGTTCCTTATATTCTGGTCAACCCAACAGAACACTGGGATAAATATCCCTTATATAGAACTCATTATCAAATAACAATTCATTCAGATCATATCATTCATATCTTTAACATGATAATGGTCCATTAGACCGAAAAGTTTCCTTCGAAACATTCCTCCACGGAAATTTCAGTCAAGCAAGTTCTCAATTTGACATCCCTTAACTTGATCTACCGGTCAAATATTAACAGTAGCAATCTAACAGCACACCCATTAACCTCATAGTGATTTGCTGAATTCATTATCATCATTCTAGTTATGAATATCATTACAGGGATTCGTCCCATTCCCCCTCATTGTGGTTTCATTATATTTCAACTAATTTTTTAAAAATCAACATTTTTCAATCAGCATTTTCAATCAGAATCCAAATCAATTCATCCATTCTCAAACAGAATTAAAAATCATATCAATCACATGCAAAATCATCATCTGGATAGCATTAACGCTTATAATTTCAAGTCTTAGATTTACTCGTATATACTGTCAGTAAAGAGCTGCAGTATACTCTCGGTATATACGGGTAGTCACGGCCCTTGGAATTATAAGGTAAATACTATCATGTCTAGGCCTCAAGCAAGTCGGGGATTCTATATAATTGCGGTACTTCCATCTGAAGACCCAATTACCAAATTACGAGTTTCAGTTTGAATATCAAATTGTATGAATTATATCACACAATTATAACCTTTTTGTGTTTCTTGATAAATTTTTGACATATTTGTCTTCTCAGGTGATCTTTATTAACCAAAGGCTCTGATACCAACTGTAAGATCCCTGTTCCCACCGAGCAACAGATTCGGGATACTAGCAGCGGAAGTAGCACTTCTCGTGCGGGACAGGGGTCCCACACTCGGGGCCTCACCCACGGATATCCGGATAAGAAACTAGTCCGTCGGTTGTTCCAAAACCGAACCCGGAAAAACTTCCTTTACCGGAAAGCACGGGTGATTCCACCAGGATAACTTTTTACTCTAACGTAGTCAAGATCATTTCTGATCAAGCTGATCCAATTGCATCTATTAGATACTTGGTCAGATCAAGGAAGAAACTTGCACTTGGATCATTGGGATCAACGCTTTTTTCCCCATTCAAGAGGCACAGCCGTTGATTCCTATCCATAGAACAGTTACTGTCCGGGATGTATTTTATCTATCGTAAAAACAAAAGTTTGAGTTTCGATTTACGGATCCATCAGTCCAGCCTAACCCCATCCAATCCCATGGGTTAGCCAACCGCCCAACCACTGTAGTGATGGGATCCAATTAAAAATTTGGTTAGGTTTTGTCCCGGGTACCAAGGAAAAGAGTTCCAAGGCCCCCTAGCCGGATGTTCATGCAAAATAAAACTAGTCACACCACTCACACACCCAATATGAAATTGCCTTTTTCAACCAGATTCAACCAGTTTAAAACAATCCTTTAATAAAACCATAGTATCATTGATCACCATCTTCCAATTTATCCAATTGATTCTTAATTTCCCATCATTCCTTCATCAGAGTATCTATGGCATCATTGGCAACTAGAACGCTCAGGAGCCGTTTCGATAGTTCCTAGCCCATAATACTTGGCAATATAATCACTTAACAAGATGGACTCTCGTTGAAGATCAGCAAGATCAACCAACAGATCCATATAAGGAGCCATGGACTCATCCATTGAAGACCAGCAAGGTCAATCAACCAGATCCATGCTCGATTTCAGAAAACAACTCCAACTCTGTTCCAATATCTTCCTCGACGCACGCGTGGGTATCCTAGGCAACCCAGAGCCCGAGCACCGTATGGTCAGCACCCTCTAGGATCCTTCGCAGGTAACCTAGCGCTTCACGCATAGGCCGCTTCCTTGGCCCCTCATCCACCGTACCGGAAGCTCACCATTTTAATCGCACCGAGGCTGGTCAAGACCTCGGCCGACCTTGCTACGCGAGACGTCCTTCATTGACTCCCCGTCAGCAGTTGCAACTTTCTCATCACGACCTTAATCACAAGACGGTCAAAATGCTCCCCCAGCATTCTTGACATAAAACAATCATTTACAGACAGCATTTACAAACAGCATTTACAAACAGTTTACAATACAATTTCTATTTTAACTTTCATTTTGCCACATTATCCCTCCTCAATCTACATTACTTATTCCATATTCCATTTATATGTATACTCATCCCATCACATCATTTCCATCTCATCACTTCAGATTCCCTCACATCACAATCGTATATTCACATCCATACATCCACAACTATATGCGTACATTCACATCTACATGCATACATCTACATCCCTATGCATACATTCACATCCACATTCACATTCACCTCCATACACCTACATCTACATGCATACATCCACTCCACATTCACATCCACATCTATACATCTACATCTACATGCATACATCCACCTCTACATCCACATCTACGTCTATGCACCTACATCTACATGCATATATCCACCTCTATATCCACATCTACGTCTATACACCTACATCTACATGCATACATCCACCTCTACATCCACATCTACGTCTATACACCTACATCTACATGCATACATCCCCATCCACATCCACCTCTACATCTATACATCTACATCTACATGTATACATATACATCTCCATTAACAACTACATCTACATGCATACATCCATATCTCCATTCCCATCTACATCTATACATCTACATCTACATGCATCCATCCACCTCCACATCCACATCTACATCTATACATCTACATCTACATGTATACATCCACATCTCCATTCACATCTACATCTATACCTCTACATCTACATGCATCCATCCACATCTCCATTTACATCCTCATCTACACATCTATTTCTACATGCATACATCCACGTCCCATGCATACATCCACCTCCACATTCACACTCACATCCATACATCTACTTCTACATGCAACATCCACATCTCCATGCATAATAAAATTCTTTTAATTAATCTAGGATGATAGTTCCTAGAATATGGTAGGAATTCCTCTTTTTATACTTTGAATGAATTTATTTTATGCGTAATTTCTATAAAAATTTTGCCATAGCTCCGCGACTATGACTGATAAATCTCAATTTTTTTTCTAAGGGATAAAGCTCATTATTAAAGAAATAATTAGAATGGTCCCTAATTGGATCATCAATCCATAATGGTCTCTAATTGGATCATTAAGAAAACAATTAGAATGGTCTCTAATTGGATCATCAATCCACAATGGTCTCTAATTGGATCATTAAGAAAATAATTAGAATGGTCTCTAATTGGATCATCAATCCATAATGGTCTCTAATTGGATCATTAAGAAAACAATCAGAATGGTCTTTAATTGGGTCATCAATCCATAATGGATTGAATCATCAATGTGCATAAACTAAAAGCATAGCAAAAAGCCATTAATTTGGCCTCAAGCATAGCTTAATCTTGGATTAAGGAAAAGCTTTATGAAAAGCTTCATTTGGATTGAGAATGGGTCGTGAGTATGACCATTTCTTGAGTGAGAGAGAGAATTTACATAAAAACCATTAGAATTTAAACATAAATGGAAATTAACTTCTATAGCATTTATTAAATTATGTAAATCTTCACTACTATTCACCAATTAACTTCAATAGCATTTAAAAAACCATACCAATTAAACTTCTCAAGCTTGAGAGGGGTTGAGAAGAGAGAATCATTGAGAAATTATAGAAAGATCAAAATTCAATATACTTACCTTATAATTTGCTTGATTCTTTATTCACGGTAGAGGCCCCCAACCAATCAATTGGTTTAGTATGTCGATGGAGCCACCAATGGGGATTGAAGAAAGAGGGAAGTATCAAAAACTAGTGAAATATTAAAGAATTCACAGTTCTTGGCTTAGGTAGAGTAGAGTAACAAGGCATAAGACACTATATATTTTAGCTTAGGTGGAGTAGAGTAACAAAGTATAAGACTCTATCTAATTTGGCTTAGGTGGAGTAGAGTAACAAAGCATAAGAGATTATATTTTGGCTTAGGTGGAGTAGAGTAACAATGCATAAGACATTATATTTTTTTCAACAAGGGGAGGCTTCTATTTATAGGAAAATTTGAGCTCCTAACCAAACAAACTGATTCTAGAATTTTCCAAGTCAGTTTGGTTGAATTTGGACTAGATTTGGACCTAGTTTGGTTACTTTTTGATTCGGTTTGGTTCCATTTTGATTTGGTTTGGTTCAAGAGAGATGAGAGATAAAAATATCACATTATTTTTGAGTTTAAAACTCATTCAAGCATGTGAAATATGCACCTCCTTTAAAGAATTCCCCTTCCTTACATATGTGTCAAAATTTTATTGCTCATAGTTTTTTACTAATAAACCTTGTACATTTTCAACTCTTCATCTTATGTGAAATGTGCACCTCCTTTAAAGAACTCCTCTTCCTTACATATGTGTCATAGTTTTTTTACTAATAAACTTGTACATTTTCAACTCTTCATCTTATGTGAAATATGCACCTCCTTTAAAGAATTCCCCTTCCTTACATATGTGTTTATTTACTAATAAACCTTGTACATTTTCAACTCTTCATCTTATGTGAAATATGCACCTCCTTTAAAGAACTCCCCTTCCTTACATATGTGTTTATTTACTAATAAACCTTGTACATTTTCAACTCTTCATCTTATGTGAAATATGCACCTCCTTTAAAGAACTCCCCTTCCTTACATATGTGTTTATTTACTAATAAACCTTGTACATTTTCAACTCTTCATCTTATGTGAAATATGCACCTCCTTTAAAGAACTCCCCTTCCTTACATATGTGTTTATTTACTAATAAACCTTGTACATTTTCAACTCTTCATCTTATGTGAGCATTTACTCAATTTTTGGGTATCTTCTTTTACAAATTGGATTTATCTCCTCCCTACACATGGATTGATGCTATTGGCCCATAGGAACCTTAATTGGACCATAGTCTAAAGATTTATGAAAATCTAGACCCTTAGGCTAAGGTTCTTTATACCTATTTCCAATTAATTCCAATTGCACATTGGAAAATTCTTTTTAAATTTCTGTTTCAGGGGAGCTCATCTGTATTATAAGAGATATTTTTCTATCCAGAATTATTCAGAATCTGAATATTCTCTCTCTAGAATATTTTCTCTCTCTAGGTTAGAACAGTCACAAACAAGATCTCTTATATTTCAGAAAAGGAATTGATTACAGGAGAATATACTAGACATCAAAAAGGGGTTGGGGGAGGAATCTTACATAGAGCTTGCTAAAGCTCGCTTGAAAGATGCAAGGTTGAAAAATAAAGAAAGATTTGATAGTAGACACAGACTCCGGCCAAAACCTATTGAAGAAGTTGATTGGGTTCTAATGTATGATAGTAGCCTTGACAACCAATTCACTGTTCAAAGAAAATTTGCAAAAAGATGGTTAGGCCCTTACATTGTCAAGCATGTGCATGGAAATGCCACGTATACTCTGTGTGAGCTTGATGGAACAGAAATAAAGAATCTTGTGGCAGGTAAAAGAATCAAGATATTTAAAAGAAGGCATGATAGTGATCCTTTTGATTCACAGGAGACTCCGGATGAGAGGCTTGACAATGGTAGTATGGACATGGTTGAAGAGGAAGAGGATGATCTTCCTGGTAATGTAGAAGATGAAGACGACATCCAGTTATATGTGGATCTTGATGATGATTTGGCACATACCAAAGGATGTGCAGGTTTAGAGGGGGTGGATGCCGTGCCATGGCACGCCTATGGTGTGAAACCATGCATATGAAACCATTAAATGCAAATCCAGATGCATGGGGTTAAGTGCCATGATGAGTCATTATATGATGCCTGAGTACATATGTTCATATTGTAAATGAGGTTCAATAAGATGGGTTGAGGCTGAGCCATGTCTCGAAGCCTCTGTACATGAGTGTGGTGTGAATTATGGAGTTTTATGCATATGGTGGACCTTGTAGTAAGGAACACCCTTCTTAACATGTATGGAAATGCAAAGGTTTGATGCCAGAAGACTTAAAGCTTGGAGAAAGTGAAAATGTTTTCCATCTCTTTGACAAAATGATAGGAGAAGGTATAAAGCCAAATTTGGTCATCTTCATTAGTGTGCTTAATGCATGCAATCACACAGGTTTAGTGGATAAGGGCCAGGCATACTTTGAGTTCATGAGCGAAGATTATGACATTACCCCAACTCTTGAGCACCACGCTTGCATTATTGATCTCCTTGGCCGTGCTGGCCAACTAGAGAAAGCGGTATTGATGATAAAGAAGATGCAGGTCCATCCTGATATTGTGGTGTGGCATACCATGTTGGGGGCTTATCAGAAATGGGGCAATGTGGAGCTTGGAAGGCATGCTTTTGAGCATGCAATGCAATTGGATAGAAAGGACAAGTGTAAGATCCCTGTTCCCACCGAGTAACGGATTCAGGGTACTGGCAGCGGAAGTAGCGCTTCTCGCGCGGGACAGGGGTCCCACACTCGGGGCCTCGCCCACGGATATCCGGATAAGAGACTAATCCGTCGGTTGTTCCAAAACCGAACCCGGAAAAACTTCCTCTACCGGAAAGCACGGGCGATTCCACCAGGATAACTTTTTACTCTAACGTAGTCAAGATCATTTCTGATCGAGATGATCCGATTACATCTATAAGATACTTAGTCAGTTCAAGGAAGAAACTTGCACTTGGATCATTGGGATCAACGCTTTTTTCTCCATTCAAGAGGCACAGCCGTTGATTCCTATCCATAGAACAGTTTCTGTCCGGGATTTATTTTTTTTTTCTATCGTAAAAACAAAAGTTTGAGTCTGGATTTACGGATCCATCAGTCCAGCCTAACCCCATCCAATCCCATGGGTTAGCCAACCGCCCAACCACTGTAGTGATGGGATCCAATTAAAAATTTGGTTAGGTTTTGTCCCGGGTACCAAGGAAAAGAGTTCCAAGGCCCCCTAGCCGGATGTTCATGCAAAATAAAACTAGTCACACCACTCACACACCCAATATGAAATTGCCTTTTTACAACCAGATTCAACCAGTTTAAAACAATCCTTTAATAAAACCATAGTATCATTGATCACCATCTTCCAATTTATCCAATTGATTCTTAATTTCCCATCATTCCTTCATCAGAGTATCTATGGCATCATTGGCAACTAGAACGCTCAGGAGCCGTTTCGATAGTTCCTAGCCCATAATACTTGGCAATATAATCACTTAACAAGATGGACTCTCGTTGAAGATCAGCAAGATCAACCAACAGATCCATATAAGGAGCCATGGACTCATCCATTGAAGACCAGCAAGGTCAATCAACCAGATCCATGCTCGATTTCAGAAAACAACTCCAACTCTGTTCCAATATCTTCCTCGACGCACGCGTGGGTATCCTAGGCGACCCAGAGCCCGAGCACCGTATGGTCAGCACCCTCTAGGATCCTTCGCAGGTAACCTAGCGCTTCACGCATAGGCCGCTTCCTTGGCCCCTCATCCACCGTACCGGAAGCTCACCATTTTAATCGCACCGAGGCTGGTCAAGACCTCGGCCGACCTTGCTACGCGAGACGTCCTTCATTGACTCCCCGTCAGCAGTTGCAACTTTCTCATCACGACCTTAATCACAAGACGGTCAAAATGCTCCCCCGAGCATTCTTGACATAAAACAATCATTTACAGACAGCATTTACAAACAGTTTACAATACAATTTCTATTTTAACTTTCATTTTTCCACATTATCCCTCCTCAATCTACATTACTTATTCCATATTCCATTTATATGTATACTCATCCCATCACATCATTTCCATCTCATCACTTCAGATTCCCTCACATCACAATCGTATATTCACATCCATACATCCACAACTATATGCGTACATTCACATCTACATGCATACATCTACATCCCTATGCATACATCCACATCCACATTCACATTCACCTCCATACATCTACATCTACATGCATACATCCACTCCACATTCACATCCACATCTATACATCTACATCTACATGCATACATCCACCTCTACATCCACATCTACGTCTATACACCTACATCTACATGCATACATCTACATCCCTATGCATACATCCACATCCACATTCACATTCACCTCCATACATCTACATCTACATGCATACATCCACTCCACATTCACATCCACATCTATACATCTACATCTACATGCATACATCCACCTCTACATCCACATCTACGTCTATACACCTACATCTACATGCATACATCCCCATCCACATCCACATCTACATCTACATGCATCCATCCACCTCCACATCCACATCTACATCTATACATCTACATCTACATGTATACATCCACATCTACATCTATACATCTACATCTACATGTATACATCCACATCTCCATTCACATCTACATCTATACCTCTACATCTACATGCATCCATCCACATCTCCATTTACATCCTCATCTAGACATCTATTTCTACATGCATACATCCACGTCCCATGCATACATCCACCTCCACATTCACACTCACATCCATACATCTACATCTCCATGCATAATAAAATTCTTTTAATTAATCTAGGATGATAGTTCCTAGAATATGGTAGGAATTCCTCTTTTTATACTTTGAATGAATTTATTTTATGCGTAATTTCTATAAAAATTTTGCCATAGCTCCGCTACTATGACTGATAAATCTCAATTTTTTTCTAAGGGATAAAGCTCATTATTAAAGAAATAATTAGAATGGTCTCTAATTGGATCATCAATCCATAATGGTCTCTAATTGGATCATTAAGAAAACAATTAGAATGGTCTCTAATTGGGTCATCAATCCATACTGGATTGAATCATCAATGTGCATAAACTAAAAGCATAGCAAAAAGCCATTAATTTGGCCTCAAGCATAGCTTAATCTTGGATTAAGGAAAGGCTTTATGAAAAGCTTCATTTGGATTGAGAATGGTTCATGAGTATGACCATTTCTTGAGTGAGAGAGAGAAATTACATAAAAACCATTAGAATTTAAACATAAATGGAAATTAACTTCTATAGTATTTATTAAATTATGTAACTCTTCACTACTATTCACCAATTAACTTCAATAGCATTTAAAAAACCATACCAATTAAACTTCTCAAGCTTGAGAGGGGTTGAGAAGAGAGAATCATTGAGAAATTATAGAAAGATCAAAATTCAATATACTTACCTTATAATTTGCTTGATTCTTTATTCACGGTAGAGGCCCCCAACCAATCAATTGGTTTAGTATGTTGATGGAGCCACCAATGGGGATTGAAGAAAGAGAGAAGTATCAAAAACTAGTGAATTATTAAAGAATTCACAACTCTTGGCTTAGGTGGAGTAGAGTAACAAGCATAAGACTCTATCTAATTTGGCTTAGGTGGAGTAGAGTAACAAAGCATAAGACTCTATCTAATTTGGCTTAGGTGGAGTAGAGTAACAAAGCATAAGACTCTATATATTTTGGCTTAGGTGGAGTAGAGTAACAAAGCATAAGACACTATATATTTTGGCTTAGGTGGAGTAGAGTAACAAAGCATAAGACACTATATTTTTTTCAACAAGGGGAGGCTTCTATTTATAGGAAAATTTGAGCTCCTAACCAAACAAACTGATTCTAGAATTTTCCAAGTCAGTTTGGTTGAATTTGGACTAGATTTGGACCTAGTTTCGTTACTTTTTGATTCGGTTTGGTTCCATTTTGATTTGGTTTGGTTCAAGAGAGATGAGAGATAAAAATATCACATTATTTTTGGGTTTAAAACTCATTCAAGCATGTGAAATATGCACCTCCTTTAAAGAATTCCCCTTCCTTACATATGTGTCAAAATTTTATTGCTCATAGTTTTTTACTAATAAACCTTGTACATTTTCAACTCTTCATCTTATGTGAAATATGCACCTCCTTTAAAGAACTCCTCTTCCTTACATATGTGTCATAGTTTTTTTACTAATAAACCTTGTACATTTTCAACTCTTCATCTTATGTGAAATATGCACCTCCTTTAAAGAACTCCCCTTCCTTACATATGTGTTTATTTACTAATAAACCTTGTACATTTTCAACTTTTCATCTTATGTGAAATATGCACCTCCTTTAAAGAACTCCCCTTCCTTACATATGTGTTTATTTACTAATAAACCTTGTACATTTTCAACTTTTCATCTTATGTGAAATATGCACCTCCTTTAAAGAACTCCCCTTCCTTACATATGTGTTTATTTACTAATAAACCTTGTACATTTTCAACTCTTCATCTTATGTGAGCATTTACTCATTTTTGGATACCCAAAATATCTCATATTTTTAATATTGCTCATAGTGTTTTACTAATAAATGTTTTGCTCATAGTGTTTTGCTCATATGTGTCAAAATTTTATTGCTCATAGTTTTTTACTAATAAATCTTGTACATTTTCAACTCTTCACCTTATGTGAGCATTTACTCATTTTTGGATATCTTCTTTTTACAAATTGGATTTATCTCCTCCCTACACATGTATTGATGCTATTGGCCCATAGGAACCTTAATTGGACCATAGTCTAAAGATTTCTGAAAATCTAGACCCTTAGACTAAGGTTCTTTATACCTATTTCCAATTAATTTCAATTGCACATTTGAAAATTCTTTTTGAATTTCTGTTTCAGGGGAATTCACCTTAATTATATGAGATATTTTTCTATCCAAAAATATTAAAAATCTGAATATTCTCTCTCTAGAATATTTTCTCTCTCTAGGTTAAAACAGTTAGAAACAAGGTCTTTATATTTCTGAAGAGTGATTGATTACAGGGGAAGATACTAGACATCAAAAAAAGGGTTGGGGGAGGAATCTTACATTCTACCCCACTTAAAAAATGCGAGATGTCCTCATCTCGCAAACTGGGATAATTTTACAAGATGCACGAATATGAGATTTAGAGAAAAATTTTAATCAAGATTAACCACCAAGAAAAGTCTTAAAGAGAGCAAGATTCAAAATAAGAACAAGATTTAAACTTTATTCATTCACGGAACTTATACAGTAAAGATAGAAGAACTCTTTACACTTCCATAAGCCCGTCCATCATATGGTCACAAAAGCAGTCCTCACAAGCTGCACAAGTATAGGGTAACTCATCTATAGGAATGATTCTACTGGTTATTGCCGCACCTATCTCAGTGGTATGAGGTGATCCAACAAAAGGACCTCTGAGAGGCAAGCCAAAAACGGGGTAAAGGCATATCTTCTCATGAGGAAGAAAACACGCCAGTAAGAAGACCCGCTCAGAAAACCCAAGATGCCTTGATCTCATGACACAGTAGTATCGGGGACCCAAACCCAAGGCTTCGATAACCATGGCCAAGCGGACATTGTTACGAAAGTGCTGCTGACCCCAGGGTGTTACCCTAGTTATGTTTTGATAGGTCCGCCATTTGGTCTGCGCTACAGAAGTTCCTAGGTGAGGAAAAAGTGAGCGCTCATACTGCTCTATAAAGTCTTTCTTCACATACTCTCTTGCGTCTTGAAGGTGAGAAATCATCATGGATAAAACTAGTTCTTGTTGCCAAGCCATGAAGGAGATTAAGAAAGAAAGGAGATTGTTGATGGGAGTAAGATTACTATGAGCGACAAGTAAAAGTTACGACTTATATAAAGGAAGGAGCTAGCGTAACCTAGAAGCCAACGGTAACTTGCCACTGAAGTTTTACCGTCTTTCTATGATTTGAGTTTGACACATTTTTCTATAGAAGGTATTAAGAATTTTGAGATGAGGAGATAAAAGAAACTTGTAGGCTAAGTCACCTACTTTCATTGAATTCAGATATAAGGATCACAATATCTGGGGGATAACTTCTTATACTCCCCAAGAGATAAAGAACTTCTTTTGGGCCGTACTCGAATGAAAACCAAAACCTTGGTATCCAAAACACCGATTCTCACTTCTGAACTCATTGTTCTAAATCCTTAAAACAGGTGAGACTCCTGAGAAGTATTCTAGGAAAAGGGTCTTCTTTTTTTTAAACAAAAACTTTCTTTTATTTTAGAGAGGGAATAAGTATAAGATCAGAAGGGAGATTTTTACTCCTGTATACCTCAAAGGCTGGGGAGGAATCTTACATTCTACCCCACTTAAAAAGTGCGAGATGTCCTCATCTCGCAAGGTAGAGGACAGCTCTTTTTCTTAAGATCCAATTTTATTCTGGGGTTCCTTATATTCTGGTCAACCCAACAGAACACTGGGATAAATATCCCTTATATAGAACTCATCATTAAATAACAATTCATTTAGATCATATCATTCATATTTTTAACATGATAATGGTCCATTAGACCGCAAAGTTTCCTTCGGAACATTCCTCCACGGAAATTTCAGTCAAGCAAGTTCTCAATTTGACATTCTACCGGTCAAGTATTAACAGTAGCAATCTGACAACACAACCCACTAATCTCATAGTGATTTGCTGAATTCATTATCATCATTCTAGTTATGAATATCACCACAGGGACTCGTCCCATTCCCCCTCATTGTGGTTTCATTATATTTCAACTAATTTTTAAAAATCAACATTTTTCAATCAGCATTTTCAATCAGAATCCAAATCAATTCATCAATTCTCAAACAGAATTAAAAATCATATCAATCACATTCGAAATCATCATCTAGATAGCATTAACGCTTATAATTTCAAGTCTTAGATTTACTCGTATATACTGTCAGTAAAGAGCTGCAGTATACTCTCGGTATATACGCGTAGTCACGGCCCTTAGAATTATAAGGTAAATACTATCATGTCTAGGCCTCAAGCAAGTCAGGGATTCTATATAATTGCGGTACTTCCATCTGAAAAACCGATTACCAAATTATGAATTTCAGTTTGAATATCAAATTGTATGAATTATATCACACAATTATAACCTTTTGGTGTTTCTTGATAATTTTTTGACATATTTGTCTTCTCAGTTGATCTTTATTAACCAAATGCTCTGATACCAACTGTAAGATCCCTGTTCCCACCGAGTAACGGATTCAGGGTACTGGCAGCGGAAGTAGCGCTTCTCGCGCGGGACAGGGGTCCCACACTCGGGGCCTCGCCCACGGATATCTGGATAAGAGACTAATCCGTCGGTTGTTCCAAAACCGAACCCGGAAAAACTTCCTCTACCGGAAAGCATGGGCGATTCCACCAAGATAACTTTTTACTCTAACGTAGTCAAGATCATTTCTGATCGAGATGATCCGATTACATCTATAAGATACTTAGTCAGTTCAAGGAAGAAACTTGCACTTGGATCATTGGGATCAACGCTTTTTTCCCCATTCAAGAGGCACAGCCGTTGATTCCTATCCATAGAACAGTTTCTGTCCGGGATTTATTTTTTTTTCTATCGTAAAAACAAAAGTTTGAGTCTCGATTTACGGATCCATCAGTCCAGCCTAACCCCATCCAATCCCATGGGTTAGCCAACCGCCCAACCACTGTAGTGATGGGATCCAATTAAAAATTTGGTTAGGTTTTGTCCCGGGTACCAAGGAAAAGAGTTCCAAGGCCCCCTAGCCGGATGTTCATGCAAAATAAAACTAGTCACACCACTCACACACCCAATATGAAATTGCCTTTTTACAACCAGATTCAACCAGTTTAAAACAATCCTTTAATAAAACCATAGTATCATTGATCACCATCTTCCAATTTATCCAATTGATTCTTAATTTCCC
Organism: Cibotium barometz; assembly: GCF_041138505.1. Lineage (NCBI taxonomy): Eukaryota > Viridiplantae > Streptophyta > Polypodiopsida > Cyatheales > Cibotiaceae > Cibotium > Cibotium barometz. The sequence goes on from NC_141082.1 coordinate 50,111,816, forward strand.
ATCATTCCTTCATCAGAGTATCTATGGCATCATTGGCAACTAGAACGCTCAGGAGCCGTTTCGATAGTTCCTAGCCCATAATACTTGGCAATATAATCATTTAACATGATGGACTCTCGTTGAAGATCAGCAAGATCAACCAACAGATCCATATAAGGAGCCATGGACTCATCCATTGAAGACCAGCAAGGTCAATCAACCAGATCCATGCTCGATTTCAGAAAACAACTCCAACTCTGTTCCAATATCTTCCTCGACGCACGCGTGGGTATCCTAGGCGACCCAGAGCCCGAGCACCGTATGGTCAGCACCCTCTAGGATCCTTCGCAGGTAACCTAGCGCTTCACGCATAGGCCGCTTCCTTGGCCCCTCATCCACCGTACCGGAAGCTCACCATTTTAATCGCACCGAGGCTGGTCAAGACCTCGGCCGACCTTGCTACGCGAGACGTCCTTCATTGACTCCCCGTCAGCAGTTGCAACTTTCTCATCACGACCTTAATCACAAGACGGTCAAAATGCTCCCCCCGGCATTCTTGACATAAAACAATCATTTACAGACAGCATTTACAAACAGCATTTACAAACAGTTTACAATACAATTTCTATTTTAACTTTCATTTTTCCACATTATCCCTCCTCAATCTACATTACTTATTCCATATTCCATTTATATGTATACTCATCCCATCACATCATTTCCATCTCATCACTTCAGATTCCCTCACATCACAATCGTATATTCACATCCATACATCCACAACTATATGCGTACATTCACATCTACATGCATACATCTACATCCCTATGCATACATCCACATCCACATTCACATTCACCTCCATACATCTACATCTACATGCATACATCCACTCCACATTCACATCCACATCTATACATCTACATCTACATGCATACATCCACCTCTACATCCACATCTACGTCTATACACCTACATCTACATGCATACATCTACATCCCTATGCATACATCCACATCCACATTCACATTCACCTCCATACATCTACATCTACATGCATACATCCACTCCACATTCACATCCACATCTATACATCTACATCTACATGCATACATCCACATCTACGTCTATACACCTACATCTACATGCATACATCCCCATCCACATCCACATCTACATCTACATGCATCCATCCACCTCCACATCCACATCTACATCTATACATCTACATCTACATGTATACATCCACATCTCCATTCACATCTACATCTATACCTCTACATCTACATGCATCCATCCACATCTCCATTTACATCCTCATCTACACATCTATTTCTACATGCATACATCCACGTCCCATGCATACATCCACCTCCACATTCACACTCACATCCATACATCTACATCTCCATGCATAATAAAATTCTTTTAATTAATCTAGGATGATAGTTCCTAGAATATGGTAGGAATTCCTCTTTTTATACTTTGAATGAATTTATTTTATGCGTAATTTCTATAAAAATTTTGCCATAGCTCCGCTACTATGACTGATAAATCTCAATTTTTTTCTAAGGGATAAAGCTCATTATTAAAGAAATAATTAGAATGGTCTCTAATTGGATCATCAATCCATAATGGTCTCTAATTGGATCATTAAGAAAACAATTAGAATGGTCTCTAATTGGGTCATCAATCCATACTGGATTGAATCATCAATGTGCATAAACTAAAAGCATAGCAAAAAGCCATTAATTTGGCCTCAAGCATAGCTTAATCTTGGATTAAGGAAAGGCTTTATGAAAAGCTTCATTTGGATTGAGAATGGTTCATGAGTATGACCATTTCTTGAGTGAGAGAGAGAAATTACATAAAAACCATTAGAATTTAAACATAAATGGAAATTAACTTCTATAGTATTTATTAAATTATGTAACTCTTCACTACTATTCACCAATTAACTTCAATAGCATTTAAAAAACCATACCAATTAAACTTCTCAAGCTTGAGAGGGGTTGAGAAGAGAGAATCATTGAGAAATTATAGAAAGATCAAAATTCAATATACTTACCTTATAATTTGCTTGATTCTTTATTCACGGTAGAGGCCCCCAACCAATCAATTGGTTTAGTATGTTGATGGAGCCACCAATGGGGATTGAAGAAAGAGAAGTATCAAAAACTAGTGAATTATAAAAGAATTCACAACTCTTGGCTTAGGTGGAGTAGAGTAACAAGCATAAGACTCTATCTAATTTGGCTTAGGTGGAGTAGAGTAACAAAGCATAAGACTCTATCTAATTTGGCTTAGGTTAAGTAGAGTAACAAAGCATAAGACTCTATATATTTTGGCTTAGGTGGAGTAGAGTAACAAAGCATAAGACACTATATATTTTGGCTTAGGTGGAGTAGAGTAACAAAGCATAAGACACTATATTTTTTTCAACAAGGGGAGGCTTCTATTTATAGGAAAATTTGAGCTCCTAACCAAACAAACTGATTCTAGAATTTTCCAAGTCAGTTTGGTTGAATTTGGACTAGATTTGGACCTAGTTTGGTTACTTTTTTATTCGGTTTGGTTCCATTTTGATTTGGTTTGGTTCAAGAGAGATGAGAGATAAAAATATCACATTATTTTTGAGTTTAAAACTCATTCAAGCATGTGAAATATGCACCTCCTTTAAAGAATTCCCCTTCCTTACATATGTGTCAAAATTTTATTGCTCATAGTTTTTTACTAATAAACCTTGTACATTTTCAACTCTTCATCTTATGTGAAATATGCACCTCCTTTAAAGAACTCCTCTTCCTTACATATGTGTCATAGTTTTTTTACTGATAAACCTTGTACATTTTCAACTCTTCATCTTATGTGAAATATGCACCTCCTTTAAAGAACTCCCCTTCCTTACATATGTGTTTATTTACTAATAAACCTTGTACATTTTCAACTTTTCATCTTATGTGAAATATGCACCTCCTTTAAAGAACTCCCCTTCCTTACATATGTGTTTATTTACTAATAAACCTTGTATATTTTCAACTTTTCATCTTATGTGAAATATGCACCTCCTTTAAAGAACTCCCCTTCCTTACATATGTGTTTATTTACTAATAAACCTTGTACATTTTCAACTCTTCATCTTATGTGAGCATTTACTCATTTTTGGATACCCAAAATATCTCATATTTTTAATATTGCTCATAGTGTTTTACTAATAAATGTTTTGCTCATAGTGTTTTGCTCATATGTGTCAAAATTTTATTGCTCATAGTTTTTTACTAATAAATCTTGTACATTTTCAACTCTTCACCTTATGTGAGCATTTACTCATTTTTGGGTATCTTCTTTTTACAAATTGGTTTTATCTCCTCCCTACACATGTATTGATGCTATTGGCCCATAGGAACCTTAATTGGACCATAGTCTAAAGATTTCTGAAAATCTAGACCCTTAGACTAAGGTTCTTTATACCTATTTCCAATTAATTCCAATTGCACATTTGAAAATTCTTTTTGAATTTCTGTTTCAGGGGAATTCACCTTAATTATATGAGATATTTTTCTATCCAAAAATATTAAAAATCTGAATATTCTCTCTCTAGAATATTTTCTCTCTCTAGGTTAAAACAGTTAGAAACAAGGTCTTTATATTTCTGAAGAGTGATTGATTACAGGGGAAGATACTAGACATCAAAAAAAGGGTTGGGGGAGGAATCTTACATTCTACCCCACTTAAAAAATGCGAGATGTCCTCATCTCGCAAATTGGGATAATTTTACAAGATGCACGAATATGAGATTTAGAGAAAAATTTTAATCAAGATTAACCACCAAGAAAAGTCTTAAAGAGAGCAAGATTCAAAATAAGAACAAGATTTAAACTTTATTCATTCACGGAACTTATACAGTAAAGATAGAAGAACTCTTTACACTTCCATAAGCCCGTCCATCATATGGTCACAAAAGCAGTCCTCACAAGCTGCACAAGTATAGGGTAACTCATCTATGGGAATGATTCTACTGGTTATTGCCGCACCTATCTCAGTGGTATGAGGTGATCCAACAAAAGGACCTCTGAGAGGCAAGCCAAAAATGGGGTAAAGGCATATCTTCTCATGAGGAAGAAAACACGCCAGTAAGAAGACCCGCTCAGAAAACCCAAGATGCCTTGATCTCATGACACAGTAGTATCGGGGACCCAAACCCAAGGCTTCGATAACCATGGCCAAGCGGACATTGTTACGAAAGTGCTGCTGACCCCAGGGTGTTACCCTAGTTATGTTTTGATAGGTCCGCCATTTGGTCTGCGCTACAGAAGTTCCTAGGTGAGGAAAAAGTGAGCGCTCATACTGCTCTATAAAGTCTTTCTTCACAGACTCTCTTGCGTCTTGAAGGTGAGAAATCATCATGGATAAAACTAGTTCTTGTTGCCAAGCCATGAAGGAGATTAAGAAAGAAAGGAGATTGATGGGAGTAAGATTACTATGAGCGACAAGTAAAAGTTACGACTTATATAAAGGAAGGAGCTAGCGTAACCTAGAAGCCAACGGTAACTTGCCACTGAAGTTTTACCGTCTTTCTATGATTTGAGTTTGACACATTTTTCTATAGAAGGTATTAAGAATTTTGAGATGAGGAGATAAAAGAAACTTGTAGGCTAAGTCACCTACTTTCATTGAATTCAGATATAAGGATCACAATATCTGGGGGATAACTTCTTATACTCCCCAAGAGATAAAGAACTTCTTTTGGGCCGTACTCGAATGAAAACCAAAACCTTGGTATCCAAAACACCGATTCTCACTTCTGAACTCATTGTTCTAAATCCTTAAAACAGGTGAGACTCCTGAGAAGTATTCTAGGAAAAGGGTCTTCTTTTTTTTAAACAGAAACTTTCTTTTATTTTAGAGAGGGAATAAGTATAAGATCAAAAGGGAGATTTTTACTCCTGTATACCTCAAAGACTGGGGAGGAATCTTACATTCTACCCCACTTAAAAAGTGCGAGATGTCCTCATCTCGCAAGGTAGAGGACAGCTCTTTTTCTTAAGATCCAATTTTATTCTGGGGTTCCTTATATTCTGGTCAACCCAACAGAACACTGGGATAAATATCCCTTATATAGAACTCATCATTAAATAACAATTCATTTAGATCATATCATTCATATTTTTAACATGATAATGGTCCATTAGACCGCAAAGTTTCCTTCGGAACATTCCTCCACGGAAATTTCAGTCAAGTAAGTTCTCAATTTGACATTCTACCGGTCAAGTATTAACAGTAGCAATCTGACAACACAACCCACTAATCTCATAGTGATTTGCTGAATTCATTATCATCATTCTAGTTATGAATATCACCACAGGGACTCGTTCCATTCTCCCTCATTGTGGTTTCATTATATTTCAACTAATTTTTAAAAATCAACATTTTTCAATCAGCATTTTCAATCAGAATCCAAATCAATTCATCAATTCTCAAACAGAATTAAAAATCATATCAATCACATTCGAAATCATCATCTAGATAGCATTAACGCTTATAATTTCAAGTCTTAGATTTACTCGTATATACTGTCAGTAAAGAGCTGCAGTATACTCTCGGTATATACGCGTAGTCACGGCCCTTGGAATTATAAGGTAAATACTATCATGTCTAGGCCTCAAGCAAGTCAGGGATTCTATATAATTGCGGTACTTCCATCTGAAGAACCGATTACCAAATTATGAATTTCAGTTTGAATATCAAATTGTATGAATTATATCACACAATTATAACCTTTTGGTGTTTCTTGATAATTTTTTGACATATTTGTCTTCTTAGTTGATCTTTATTAACCAAATGCTCTGATACCAACTGTAAGATCCCTGTTTCCACCGAGTAACGGATTCAGGGTACTGGCAGCGGAAGTAGCGCTTCTCGCGCGGGACAGGGGTCCCACACTCGGGGCCTCGCCCACGGATATCTGGATAAGAGACTAATCCGTCGGTTGTTCCAAAACCGAACCCGGAAAAACTTCCTCTACCGGAAAGCATGGGCGATTCCACCAGGATAACTTTTTACTCTAACGTAGTCAAGATCATTTCTGATCGAGATGATCCGATTACATCTATAAGATACTTAGTCAGTTCAAGGAAGAAACTTGCACTTGGATCATTGGGATCAACGCTTTTTTCCCCATTCAAGAGGCACAGCCGTTGATTCCTATCCATAGAACAGTTTCTGTCCAGGATTTATTTTTTTTTTCTATCGTAAAAACAAAAGTTTGAGTCTGGATTTACGGATCCATCAGTCCAGCCTAACCCCAGCCAATCCCATGGGTTAGCCAACCGCCCAACCACTGTAGTGATGGGATCCAATTAAAAATTTGGTTAGGTTTTTTCCCGGGTACCAAGGAAAAGAGTTCCAAGGCCCCCTAGCCGGATGTTCATGCAAAATAAAACTAGTCACACCACTCACACACCCAATATGAAATTGCCTTTTTACAACCAGATTCAACCAGTTTAAAACAATCCTTTAATAAAACCATAGTATCATTGATCACCATCTTCCAATTTATCCAATTGATTCTTAATTTCCCATCATTCCTTCATCAGAGTATCTATGGCATCATTGGCAACTAGAACGCTCAGGAGCCGTTTCGATAGTTCCTAGCCCATAATACTTGGCAATATAATCATTTAACATGATGGACTCTCGTTGAAGATCAGCAAGATCAACCAACAGATCCATATAAGGAGCCATGGACTCATCCATTGAAGACCAGCAAGGTCAATCAACCAGATCCATGCTCGATTTCAGAAAATAACTCCAACTCTGTTCCAATATCTTCCTCGACGCACGCGTGGGTATCCTAGGTGACCCAGAGCCCGAGCACCGTATGGTCAGCACCCTCTAGGATCCTTCGCAGGTAACCTAGCGCTTCACGCATAGGCCGCTTCCTTGGCCCCTCATCCACCGTACCGGAAGCTCACCATTTTAATCGCACCGAGGCTGGTCAAGACCTCGGCTGACCTTGCTACGCGAGACGTCCTTCATTGACTCCCCGTCAGCAGTTGCAACTTTCTCATCATGACCTTAATCACAAGACGGTCAAAATGCTCCCCCCAGCATTCTTGACATAAAACAATCATTTACAGACAGCATTTACAAACAGCATTTACAAACAGTTTACAATACAATTTCTATTTTAACTTTCATTTTTCCACATTATCCCTCCTCAATCTACATTACTTATTCCATATTCCATTTATATGTATACTCATCCCATCACATCATTTCCATCTCATCACTTCAGATTCCCTCACATCACAATCGTATATTCACATCCATACATCCACAACTATATGCGTACATTCACATCTACATGCATACATCTACATCCCTATGCATACATCCACATCCACATTCACATTCACCTCCATACATCTACATCTACATGCATACATCCACTCCACATTCACATCCACATCTATACATCTACATCTACATGCATACATCCACCTCTACATCCACATCTACGTCTATACACCTACATCTACATGCATACATCTACATCCCTATGCATACATCCACATCCACATTCACATTCACCTCCATACATCTACATCTACATGCATACATCCACTCCACATTCACATCCACATCTATACATCTACATCTACATGCATACATCCACATCTACGTCTATACACCTACATCTACATGCATACATCCCCATCCACATCCACATCTACATCTACATGCATCCATCCACCTCCACATCCACATCTACATCTATACATCTACATCTACATGTATACATCCACATCTCCATTCACATCTACATCTATACCTCTACATCTACATGCATCCATCCACATCTCCATTTACATCCTCATCTACACATCTATTTCTACATGCATACATCCACGTCCCATGCATACATCCACCTCCACATTCACACTCACATCCATACATCTACATCTCCATGCATAATAAAATTCTTTTAACTAATCTAGGATGATAGTTCCTAGAATATGGTAGGAATTCCTCTTTTTATACTTTGAATGAATTTATTTTATGCGTAATTTCTATAAAAATTTTGCCATAGCTCCGCTACTATGACTGATAAATCTCAATTTTTTTCTAAGGGATAAAGCTCATTATTAAAGAAATAATTAGAATGGTCTCTAATTGGATCATCAATCCATAATGGTCTCTAATTGGATTATTAAGAAAACAATTAGAATGGTCTCTAATTGGGTCATCAATCCATATTGGATTGAATCATCAATGTGCATAAACTAAAAGCATAGCAAAAAGCCATTAATTTGGCCTCAAGCATAGCTTAATCTTGGATTAAGGAAAGGCTTTATGAAAAGCTTCATTTGGATTGAGAATGGTTCATGAGTATGACCATTTCTTGAGTGAGAGAGAGAAATTACATAAAAACCATTAGAATTTAAACATAAATGGAAATTAACTTCTATAGTATTTATTAAATTATGTAACTCTTCACTACTATTCACCAATTAACTTCAATAGCATTTAAAAAACCATACCAATTAAACTTCTCAAGCTTGAGAGGGGTTGAGAAGAGAGAATCATTGAGAAATTATAGAAAGATCAAAATTCAATATACTTACCTTATAATTTTCTTGATTCTTTATTCACGGTAGAGGCCCCCAACCAATCAATTGGTTTAGTATGTTGATGGAGCCACCAATGGGGATTGAAGAAAGAGAGAAGTATCAAAAACTAGTGAATTATTAAAGAATTCACAACTCTTGGCTTAGGTGGAGTAGAGTAACAAGCATAAGACTCTATCTAATTTGGCTTAGGTGGAGTAGAGTAACAAAGCATAAGACTCTATCTAATTTGGCTTAGGTGGAGTAGAGTAACAAAGCATAAGACTCTATATATTTTGGCTTAGGTGGAGTAGAGTAACAAAGCATAAGACACTATATATTTTGGCTTAGGTGGAGTAGAGTAACAAAGCATAAGACACTATATTTTTTTCAACAAGGGGAGGCTTCTATTTATAGGAAAATTTGAGCTCCTAACCAAACAAACTGATTCTAGAATTTTCCAAGTCAGTTTGGTTGAATTTGGACTAGATTTGGACCTAGTTTGGTTACTTTTTTATTCGGTTTGGTTCCATTTTGATTTGGTTTGGTTCAAGAGAGATGAGAGATAAAAATATCACATTATTTTTGAGTTTAAAACTCATTCAAGCATGTGAAATATGCACCTCCTTTAAAGAATTCCCCTTCCTTACATATGTGTCAAAATTTTATTGCTCATAGTTTTTTACTAATAAACCTTGTACATTTTCAACTCTTCATCTTATGTGAAATATGCACCTCCTTTAAAGAACTCCTCTTCCTTACATATGTGTCATAGTTTTTTTACTAATAAACCTTGTACATTTTCAACTCTTCATCTTATGTGAAATATGCACCTCCTTTAAAGAACTCCCCTTCCTTACATATGTGTTTATTTACTAATAAACCTTGTACATTTTCAACTTTTCATCTTATGTGAAATATGCACCTCCTTTAAAGAACTCCCCTTCCTTACATATGTGTTTATTTACTAATAAACCTTGTACATTTTCAACTTTTCATCTTATGTGAAATATGCACCTCCTTTAAAGAACTCCCCTTCCTTACATATGTGTTTATTTACTAATAAACCTTGTACATTTTCAACTCTTCATCTTATGTGAGCATTTACTCATTTTTGGATACCCAAAATATCTCATATTTTTAATATTGCTCATAGTGTTTTTTACTAATAAATCTTGTACATTTTCAACTCTTCACCTTATGTGAGCATTTACTCATTTTTGGGTATCTTCTTTTTACAAATTGGATTTATCTCCTCCCTACACATGTATTGATGCTATTGGCCCATAGGAACCTTAATTGGACCATAGTCTAAAGATTTCTGAAAATCTAGACCCTTAGACTAAGGTTCTTTATACCTATTTCCAATTAATTCCAATTGCACATTTGAAAATTCTTTTTGAATTTCTGTTTCAGGGGAATTCACCTTAATTATATGAGATATTTTTCTATCCAAAAATATTCAAAATCTGAATATTCTCTCTCTAGAATATTTTCTCTCTCTAGGTTAAAACAGTTAGAAACAAGGTCTTTATATTTCTGAAGAGTGATTGATTACAAGGGAAGATACTAGACATCAAAAAAAGGGTTGGGGGAGGAATCTTACAACAAGGCAGCGTATTTATTTATGTATAACATCTATGTAGATTCTACTATGCAAGAGGATGCAAAAAAGGTTGAGGTAATGAAAATGGAAGATAAGCAAGCGCCAGCTGGATTTGTTTATACAAGGTGGCGGGTGGCAGCATACGTGGTATAAAAAGGAATACTTTTTTTTTAATTGAAAATTTTTGGATATTGTGCAAAATAGAAGCAAGCGCAGCCTTTTGAAATGGGAATCCCGAATCTTGGGCTGCAAAAGGGTGGTGAGGCGCCGCTTTCCTTGTGGGAAAAAGAGGAAAAACAAGAGAATGTGAGGCGGCGCTTATCAGAGGGAGTCGTCTGCAAAAAAAACCAGGGACCAGAAGCACGTTCGACCAGAGAGCTTGATTTCAGGCTATCGGCGACTGTCCATGGCATGTAGGGGTTTGAATTGAAGAGCAAAGTGACTGCTACCCAGTGATATGCTTTCATTATAATCATGAATTCAACTATGCGCCGTCTGTAGCGAAGTGTTGCTTGTAAATTTACAAAAAAAATTCGTGTGAAATCCGCTTCCCGCGCTTTCAGATAAGTGATAATTTGATTTAATTTCGTTTTTACTATCCTACCTACCACGTTTGAAAAATCATGGTGTCTATAAACCTTTAAAGGTGTTGCAAATAAAAAGTGACTTGAAATGAAGAGTTGTGATGTTATTGCATCAAGAAACGTGGAATCGAAGTATCAGAAAAAGCAGCAAGGATTCTGGTAAAAATTGATTTGTTTCTATCCTAGTGGATCTAGAATGCAGGCCATGGAATTTCTTAAAATCATGTGATTATGTTATAGTTATGCCATATATCATCTTGTGTTTGTGAGTTGTTGGAATTTTAAGGCAGATTTTCAGGTGATTAAGAACATTATGAGATGATGGGAATGGTGACACTAGATGTATGGAATGAAAAAGGTCGCATGTATGTTGGAAATACTTAAAGGATATGTTATGCCTACATGTGATTGGCTGGAAGGTTTTGGAAAAGGGAGCTAGTGAATCTATGCTTGGAAAGGGACAAGCACTTGGTACACGAATTCAAGGATGTATTGAGATGAATTGACATATGTATATGTCATTAAAAATGGACTTGTCCTATGCTTCTTGGAGAATTTTGTTTGTGAGTTTCCTTGTGAAATCTGGTACCTACTCTCACAGCTAGAAGTCTCGTACTTTCCCAGCGACATGGTCCACATCACGACAACGCGCCGTATGGCTATACGGCCAGGGCTGCAGCAGCGTTTTGGCGCCGTTTTGGTTCGTGGGCAATGCCGCGTCAGAAAGAGACGTATAGAGCTCATTAGCTGTACGAAATGATGCGCCTTGGCCTGCTCTACAACTCCTTAGTTGATTTCTCAAAGAAATATCCACTCTACAAGCTGCTGTAGCTCCTCAACCATGAGAGGGTTGAGCTCCACACAAGGAAGATGAGGAAAAAAATGGATAAATTTGACCTATTCTCTACACCACAAAGTTTGAACTCACCTAAGTGTTGAGATTCAAGCTCGATGTCAGTGTGAGCCAGCTATGCTATGTGCTGGCAGATTAGGTAGGAACATGTGTGAGACATAAATGACCGCGTGTCCAGCTGGTCATAGTGTGTGTGGACATTACATTAGGTTTACTTTGTAGTGTGGACATAACACTATGTTGTGTTCTCCTTGGTGTGTGTGAGAGAGATGGTGACTATGGCTTCTCTCCTTCTTTATGGTTGATGATTATGGATTAGGGTTTGCTTCTCTTGTGTGTGTTACATCCTGCTTCTGTTTTTTATCATGGTATCAAAGCCAAGAGCTCATTAGCTGTGTTGTGAGAGTGAGTGAGAGAAGAGGGAAGAAGAAGAAAAAGCTGTGAAGGAAGCCATTGGAGCTTGGAGCAAAGGAAAAGCTGTGGAGCACACACCGGCATCAGATCTGAGAGCTAAGGACCATTGGTGAGTGTAGCAAGACCCCCTCTGCGGATTGCACGTATCAAAGAGTAAGTTCAGTGAAGATTGAAGGGCATAAAGCAAAGGAAAAATTCTGGTTTTTTCTCTAAGCTTTCATGGAAAGCTTGAAGTGAATGTATACTCTTGGCAAATGTATACACAAAGGCACATGTATTTGGGCTTGCAAATGTATTAGCAAAGTGAGCACAAGCAACATACAGAATCTTGAAGCAGATTGATGCATACAGATTTGAGCAAAATCAAGTGAAAGTGAGTTTATGCAAAAATTTCTGGTTTTTCACAAAAACAGAAAACATACCCCCCGTGGAGGATCAATTGCAGGAGCTAGAGGCAAAATTGAGCTAAACCCTTCATACCCAAGGTAGATTAGGTCATTGCTAAGAGGCCTATCTATTCAATTGTGATTTCCCCTCTCTCTACAGCCCTCTGGAGCAGGCGGTGCATGAAGATGCAGAATTCTGGACAGTTTTCAAAGATTTCATCCTAATTCACTCATTTGGACACCAAATTGAATGCTTTAAAGCTTGGGGAGTTTAGCAAAGACATTGCTAAGGACTTATGATGCTTGGTTTCAGCTCATTTCATGGATTAGGAGCTCATTGAAGTGATTTATCAGAGGTGTGCAGGTTTACAGAAATTCTGTCCAGAAACAGAGCATTTTTAATCAAGGCATTAATCTTTGCCTATATCAAATTGGCCAAATTCCTCTGGTACAAGTAGAGTCCTATGAGTTGCTAAACTTTTGAATCAAAAAGTTTTGGATTTGGAGAAGATTTGAAGGAGATAGAGCAATTTTAGTGAGAGGTGGTACCTGACAGGTGCAGAAAAATTCAAACCAGAGGTTACAAAAATTGGTGGTTCTCATTCCCCTTGAAGAATTGGATCAAACCCTTCTAGGATATGTTGGAGCAATGTGTTGGGAAGCTAATTCAAGTTGAATCATTGCATTTGGACAAGATTTGAAGGATTTAGAGCATAATCTTGACTGGTTACTGGCGAGAATTTACTGGCGAGAAAAAAACCAGAAAATTTTTTGTGAAGGAGTTTCATTTGATTTCAACTTTAATCGAGTGTACATTGTTGGTGAACCATTGTGGGATGTTAATGCACACAATTTGCAAGCATTTGATGTGATTTGAAGAGATTTGGAGCATTACAGGTACTTCGTACATTGTGATCGAAAGGGTACATCTACTCTATTTTTTTGCAACAATGGGAGATGGTCCGATACAGATTGTTGGAGAGAAGCTTGATCGCACTAACTTTCAAGTATGGAAATTTTGAATGAAGAGTTTTTTGAAAGGCAAAGGGTTGTGGAGTCTTGTCTCGGAGGAAGACCCGGAGCCATACCTACCTCCTCAACCAAATAATGCTCAGTTACTGGCTCACAAGCAGTGGGTAGAGCGGTCCTCGAAGGTGTTGCATTATTTCTCAATATGTGTAACAGATGCCTTGCTTATTCACATCCAAGATGCAGATACACCGAAAGAAGCATGGGGTATCTTGTGCAGAATGTATGAGACAGACACTGGTGCCAGGAAGATACAACTAAAGCAACAGATTCACAGTGTAACACGAAGGAATCGGAGTATACATGAGTATGTTCAGGAAATCAAGGGTTATGCTGATTCCTTGTCATCAATCCATGCCCCAATGGATGATGATGATTTGGTTGCACTCACGTTGCGTGGTTTAGGCAAAGAATACAAATCTTTTGACACTTCCATCTCAGTAAGGTTGGGAGGAATGCCAGACTTTAATGAGCTTGTGTCATTGCTCATTGTGGAAGAATTGAAGCTTGGCCTTGGTGGTATGAGTGTTACAGGTGGTGCATCCTCGTCAAGCAATGATGAACATGCAAGAAATCAAGCTTTTTACTCATCTAGAGGCTTTCGAGGCAGGGGGAGATTCGCATCACGTGGACGTGGTGGTAATGGTCGTGGATGGCAGGATAGGCCTCCACAGCAGAATTTTCAGCCTTCATATGGTGCTCGAGGTGGTCGTGGTTATGCACCTCAGCGAGGCAGAGGTAACCCCCGTGGACGAGGACGTTGGCAAGGCCAACAAAATTCTATGCAAGATGTGGAATGCCATTATTGTGGCAAATATGGTCATATGGCGAGAGATTGCTTTCGCAAACAGAATGATTTGAGAGGGGGAAGAGCACAACGAGGTGGTCATTATGGTGGAAACTATGCACAACATGGTGGCAACTATGCATCAAGTAGCAATGTTGGAACTGCAAATCATTTGTTTGCCATGAAGCATGTTGTGGGTTCTATGACAACAAATGCTGAGAATGATGATACATGGTACATGGACTCAGGAGCATCAAACCATATGACATGTCATGGATAATGGTTTGAGCACATGAAGCCAATGGATGTGAAGGGCTATGTGGAAACAGGTGATGATACCCAGCATGTCATTACACATGTTGGAAGTGTACCATTGGTCATGCATAATGGTCAGACAAAGTCTATGTCAGATGTGCTGTATGTGCCTTCGATCACTAAAAGCTTGGCCTCAGTTGGTCAAATGGTAGAACAGGGATTACAGGTTAGATTCAATGAGCATGGATGCTTCGTTGAAGACTTTAAACATGGATGTAGAGTGATTGCTAAAGGCAAGAAAGAAGGAAGACTGTTTAAGCTGGATGCTGGAATTCCTGAGCTAAAATCAGCCATGTTCTCAAAGAGCAGGAATGTGGTACAGGATATTGACATGTGGCACAAGAGGATTGGACATGTCAATATACAGAGATTAAAGAACATGCAAACAAGGGGCATTGTCAGTGGATTGCCTCGATTTAAATATAATGGACATATGCATGTTTGTGAAGCCTGTCAGTTTGGGAAGCAGGCAAGGTTGAGGTTTCCTAGAGAAGGAAACATGAGTAATAGACCACTTGAAATAGTGCACAGTGATGTATGGGGCCCAGCACAAAACCCATCTATCAAAGGAAGTCTATACTATGTGACATTTATAGATGACTTCAGCAGGATGACATGGATATACTTTCTCAGGGAGAAGAGTGAAGTATTGGAAAAATTCATGGATTTCAAAGCTTTTGCAGAAAAGCAGTATGGCTGTTGGATTAAGTGCCTGAGAACAGATGGAGGTGGTGAATACACCTCAAAAGCATTTGAGCATTTCTTGCGGAAGCATGGGATAAGGAGACAGTTGACATGCAGGTATACACCTCAGCAGAATGGTGTGGCTGAGAGAAAGAATCGTGTCATATGTGAAGTGGCAAGGGCAATGCTCAATGAAAAGAGCATGCCAGATTACTATTGGGCAGAAGCATGTGCTACTGCAGTGTATATCCTGAACAAATCACCTACAGCAGCCATTCATGGAAGCACGCCTGAGATGCGGCTCACAGGTTATAGGCCAGACATTGGACATCTTAAAGTCTTTGGATGTGTAGCTTATGTTCATGTGCCTGATGAAAGAAGACGGAAGTTGGATCCTAAAGCAGAGAAATGTGTCTTTGTTGGATATGCACAGGATCGCAAAGCTTACAAATGCTATAACCCTCAAACTAGACAAGTAGTCATCTCACGGGATGTTGTATTCGATGAGCTTGCTAGTTGGTATAAAGCCAAAGATGAGGGAGTCATTGACACACTTGAGGCGAATGTGCCTGTGAACTTGCCATCACAAGCAAGTTCTAGTTCTACTACTATGTCTGGGCCAGCAGAAGCTGAGAGTAGTAGCAGTGTACGTCCATGGTCAGGACGTCTGAGACATGAGAGTGTGAGCACTGGGAGTAGTGCTATGGATAAAGGCAAGAAGAAAGCTGAAGGAATTGGGATCACAGGCTATGAGTCCTCTAGTTCAGAGAGTTTGGATGAGGAGCTAGGGATACCTATTGTACGCACACCTGGTGTTAGGCAAGACAGATATGTGCCACCACATGCTTGTGTTACAGGTGTACAGAGTGACCCGCATGCATTGCGGAGATCCCAGAGGGTCAGATATCCTGTTGACAGGTTGACATACAGAGATTTTGCTATGCACTATGCATACATGACATCTATGGTGAAGCATGTGGAACCTACATGCTATACAGAGGCTGTTGGAGAGCATGTATGGGAAAAAGCAATGGATGTGGAAATGGACGCATTGGTCCATAATGATACATGGGACTTGGTTGCACTACCAAAGGATAAGAATGTTATTGGATGTAAATGGGTTTACAAAGTGAAGTGCAAATCTGATGGGTCTATTGAGAGACATAAGGCAAGATTGGTAGCAAAGGGTTATGCACAGACCCATGGATTGGATTATGATGAGACGTTTAGCCCAGTGGCTAAGATGGGCACAGTGAGAGCAGTCATTGCTATGGCTGCAGCTAATGGCTGGGAAATGCATCAGATGGATGTTAAGAATGCATTTCTGAATGGAGATCTACAAGAGGAAGTATACATGGCACAGCCAGAAGGGTATGTACACCCTAGATATCCCACTCACGTATGCAGGTTGAAAAAGGCATTGTATGGTCTGAAGCAAGCACCACGTGCTTGGAGTGATAAGATGAGCAGATATCTTATCTCACTTGGTTTTCAGACTTCTACAGCAGATTCTTCACTGTATGTGAAGAAGACATAGCATGGGATTGTTTTACTAGTCATCTATGTGGATGACTTGATTATTACAGGTGATCATAGTGCAGATGTGATGCATGTCAAGAAAGCTTTAAGTGGGAAATTTGACATGAAAGATCTTGGTGAGTTGAGATATTTCCTTGGCATTGAAGTGGTGAAAGATCATGCAGGTACTTGGTTAGTACAGCGTCAATATGCATTGGATATGTTGGCAAAGTATGGCATGACAGGGTGTAAGCCTATGAGTACACCATTGGAGCAAAATGTGAAGTTGCGGGCTGATTATGGCGAGGAATTGGATGATCCTTCCATGTACAGGAAGATGGTTGGTAGTCTCATATACATGACTATCACACGCCCAGATTTGAGTTATGCAGTGGGGCTAGTCAGCCAGTTTATGCAGAGCCCCAGGAAACCACATTTGGATGCAGTGAGACGCATCATGAGATATGTGAAAACCACAGCACATTATGGTTTATTCTATGAGAGTGGTAAAAGCTTGGACATACATGGCTACACAGATGCTGATTGGGCAGGTAGCGCATATGATAGGAGGTCTACTAGTGGATATGCTTTTACACTTGGCAGTGCTGTGGTGAGTTGGAGTAGCAAAAAGCAACCTACAGTTGCTTTATCCAGTACAGAGGCTGAGTACAGAGGTGCAGCCATTGCTACTTGTGAGGCTATATGGTTAAAGAGTCTCTTGGCAGATTTATGTGAGCCTCTTGATGGCAAAGTTGTCATACATTGTGACAACATGAGCAGTATGCAGTTGGCAAAGAATCCAGTATTTCATGCGAGGACCAAACACATAGAGGTCCATTATCACTTTGTCAGAGAAAAGGTGCTGGATGGTACAGTTGATCTTCACTATGTGAAGACTGATGAGCAGGTGGCTGATATCTTCACGAAGCCACTTAGCAGGGAGAAGTTTGAGTACTTCCGGACTATGTTGGGAGTACATGGGATGAGCTTGAGGGGGAGTGTTGAGAGTGTTGATATCCCAAGCTCATCTACATCTTCATCGGCAGTACATCATGAGCTTGAGAGGGGCTGTTGAGATTCAAGCTCGATGTCAGTGTGAGCCAGCTATGCTATGTGCTGGCAGATTAGGTAGGAACATGTGTGAGACATAAATGACCGCGTGTCCAGCTGGTCATAGTGTGTGTGGACATTACATTAGGTTTACTTTGTAGTGTGGACATAACACTATGTTGTGTTCTCCTTGGTGTGTGTGAGAGAGATGGTGACTATGGCTTCTCTCCTTCTTTATGGTTGATGATTATGGATTAGGGTTTGCTTCTCTTGTGTGTGTTACATCCTGCTTCTGTTTTTTATCACTAAGCTCTAATACCATGATGAGAAACGTGGTGCTCATGATAGATCAAGTGTGTGGAGAGGAGAGACTCACAAAATACAAGAAAGAACTCTTGCTTATTAAGTTGCTTATGCATACAACTAGGCTTTGCTCTCATGCAAAATGCCTCATGGCCTCACCTTTAAATAGGTGAACAAGTGGACCTCAAGTCCAGTCACACTCACACCCTTCTCTCACCCTTCTACTCAACCTTAGTCTCTTAATAGGGGAGGAGACACACACATAGGAGCAAACCCTAATGCATATTCCAAACCCTAACCATAGAGGGAAGCCATCTCCACTCTCACACAAAGCATAATGCAATAATCCATAATACACACCACTATGAGTTGTGTCCACACTCTACTAACCCTAGCTAATGTCCACACACTATGACCAGCTGGACACGCGATCATTTATGTCTCACACATGTTCCTACCTAATCTGCCAGCACACATAGCAAAGCTGGCTCACACTGACATCGAGATTGAATCTCAACACCAGCAACCCCCTTGCTCGCTCTACTTGTTAACCTTTGCGCCCCCTTCTAGTTGCCCGAGGCGGCTCCTTGTCCATCGCCAGCCAGCTATCCACACTGCCAATTGTCGCCAACACCAACTACCTCGTAAGCGACCACCTTTTGGAAGAACCCACGTGGCCAATTTTGGCATCCTTACTTTTTTATTTGATTCTCATATGCCACCTCCTTCCTACCATGAACAGGCCCATCCAAACTTGACATTTCACACCATCTACAAGGCAACGTTGGCCGCATCAATATTTAATTGCCCTCCATGCTTCCACACACCTTCAAATACAACCTTCAAGTGCCCATTTATTTTGGACGCGTACACATTTTAAGCGGCCGAAGAGCTGATGCCACCTCCAGCGGACCACACTTCGGAAAAACCTGTACAAGCCCACTACCAAACCATCCACCCTGTACATCTGCCAATGCATTCCAAGCAAAGCTCTTCACATGCCATGCATTCCATATGTACACAAGCCCAAAACACCTTTCAGAAAAACGCCTGACATACTTTGCCAACCCCCCCGCCTGCTACTAGAGCATTCATGCTCAGTAGCAAAAAGATAAAGTCCAATAGCTATCCACCAGGATCAAAAGGAAACATCTGTAACTCACCATCCCATTTCCCAACATCTGTGAAACACAATGGCTGCATCACTACATACCAAACATCAACCATATGTGCCACAAAATCATTTTTGTCCATCATCTGATAAGCATTCATAGACTCTGACCACACAGCATCACCCTCAAGCCCTTGCTCTTCAAATAAACAATGAAAGAACACTTCACTCACAACAAACCTCTTTGTCTTCAAAACCTGTGGCATTGCAACAATTAGCATCCAATTCATCAATACCAGTGAAGGCCAGGCTCCAACATTTTGATCTTTATGCACACAAAAATCTAGATCCTTTCCAACAGCATTCCAACAGCAGTGTCCACCTCCAGCACTTCCAGCTCTTGTAATTCAGGCATCTCTTCACAACCATACAGCTCAACTGGTTCAGAATCCTTTGCATCCATGGACTTTGTCTTTAGCATTTCAGTAACACGTAAAGAAGCCTTAGTTACTCTCAACCATATTTGCATCCATGTCCATCTCTGGCTCTTGTTCATCAAGGCTAGCAACTACCCACACATCATCCTCAAACACAATACTCACATCACAATGCCCTTCATCAGCCCAATCTACATGCATACTTTTTTGAATGTTGCCAACCCCCCTGGTATCATCGTCCAAAGACTCCCCAGCACATAATGCATCAAATGGAAAAACATGCACTTCATTCATCGCAGGTACCATACCACCATCAAGCTGTCCAAGAAAATCCGTAAACAACAGGATCTTCCTCCATGCTCTCCACATCCGCATTGCAAACCGTCTTCACTTCATCACAGGTCTCTACCCCATCCTCCTCCCTTGTAGAATCTGGCAAAGAATCTTCCCCATGCATTCCATATGTACACAAGCCCAAAACACCTTTCAGAAAAATGCCTGACACCGTAAATCGAGACTCAATTTCTGTTTAATTCGATAGATGAAGTAAATCCCGGACAGAAATTGTTCTATGGAAAAGAATCAACGGCTGTGCCTCTCAATGAGGAAAAAAGCATTGGTCTCTATGATCCAAGTACAGTCTTTTTCCCTGATCTGACTATGGGACTTATTACGGGTTCGGTCAGATGAGCTCAGTTAGTTAAGGCTTTTGACTATGTTAGGGAAAAAGTTATCTTGGCAGAATTGCCCGTGCGTTCCGGGCAAAGGAAGTCTTTTCGGGTTCGGTTTTGGAAAAACCGACGGATTAGTCTCTTGTCCGGATATCCATGGTGGGGGCGAGGCCCCGAGTATGGGACCTTGCCCCATGCAAGAAGTGCTACTTCTGCTGCTACCCTGGGGTCAGGGATCTCACAGTTTTGGTATCAGATCTATTTGGCTAATGAGGATCAAAACCGATAAGCCAAATATGTCAAAAAAATTTCAAGAAGCACTAAAAGGTTGTAATTGTGTGATAAAATTCATACAATTTGATATTCAAGCTGAAATTCGTAAATTGGTAATTGGTCTTCAGATGGAAGTACTGTAATTGTATGGAATCCCTGACTTGCTTGAGGCCTAGACATGATAGTATTTACCTTATAGGTTCAAGAACCATGAGTACCCGTATATATCGAGGGTATAACTGCAGCTCTTTACTGGCAGTATATGCGAGTAAATCTAAGACATGAAATTATAAGCATTAATGCTATCCAGATGATGAATTTGAATGTGGTTGATATGATTTTTAAATTCTGGTTGAGAACTGATGAATTGATTTGGATTCTGATTGAAAAATGATGATCCCTGAAATTTGGTTGAAATGTAATAAGCTGAGCGAAACTGCAATGAGGATGAATGGGACGAGTCCTTGTGATGATGTTCTTAACTGGAATGACATTAATGACTTCAACCAATCACTATGAGATTAGTGGATTGTGCTGGCAGATTATTACTGTTAACTTTTGATCAGTGAATCAAGTTAAGGGTTGATAAATTAAAAATCTAAAAAAAAATGAAATCCACATGGAGGCCTGTTCAGATGGAAAAATTCAGTCTAATGGACCACCCATTATTGTGTTAAAAATATGAATGAGATATTTTGAATGAATTATTAACTGATAATGCGTTCTATATGAGTATCTTATCCCTTGATTCTGTGGAGAGCTAACCTATTTAGAGAACCTCGGAATCAGTTGAATCAAAAATCGGATTGAATCATAAATAAAGAGACTTAACAAGAATTTTCGTATTGATAGGAACATGGACCGAGGTCGTCATGGTAGAAATGTTAACCCCCAACTCGATGAAGAAGAGCTTGACCTGGATGTTCATAAAACTCTTCATAGTTCGCAGCCTGGACCTTTCAAGGGTGAAGAGGAAAACTTGGGCGAGACTATGGAGAAGTGGATCGAATCAATGGAAGAATACTTCGATGTCACCGAGTACAATGAGAAGAGCAAAATGGCTCTTGTAAGGCTAAAGATAGTGGAGACAGCTAGAGTGGCATGGAGAAACCACTGTGAGATAAACCGTCTCAACCAAAATACCCAAACCTGGACCGATCTCAAGGCTCACCTCAGAAAGAGGTTTTGTCCCCTAGGCTTTTGCCCTTCTCCTTAAATATTCCCCACAATTGGATGAAGAGCAACTGATGGCCAGATTCATTCGGGGAATGAACGAGCCATTGGATACTTTAGTCAAGAATGCCAAACCTATCTCAATGGCGGAAGAAGTAAGAATGACGAAGGATTTCGCCAAAGCCTTTGATGTCAAAGTCCCACCAAAGCCAACACCATCACCTTTCAAAAGGTTTTTATTCCCAGAAAGTGATTCCAACCTTTCTCCGCCTAAGAGATATCAAGGTCAAACCTAGGATATGGGAAGTTCCAAAATGGAAGAAATGTCCTTTTCCCGAAACTCAATCCCCTTGAATTCAACTGCAGAAGTTTCACCCTTGAACAAGAGTGTGAAATGCTATAACTATCAAGGGTTTGGACATCGCAGTATGGATTGCCCAACTCCTTTTGGATCAAGGTTTTTAGGGCAGGGAAATTAGGGATCAAGATTCCAGACTCTAGCCCCTTCCTTCGAGAGTAATCACGGTTCTATCCACCAAAATCAGGGAAATCCCAGAGGTAGACCCTCTATCCAACCTGCAGTTTCAACCCAAAGTAATGCAAGACCTCCAAATCAGAATAGCGGAAGTCAAAGAGAGTTGTTCCCAAATCGGTCGTCCACTTCCAAGGCAATAATGCTAGAAGTGATTGAAGAAGAAGAAGATGATGAAAAAGATCATACTCCACCTGCGAGATGAGGACATCTCGCATTTTTTAAGTGCGGTAGAATGTAAGATTCCTCCCCGAGCCCCTCATGATGTCCAGTATCTTCCCCTATAATCAATTTCCTCTTCAGAAATATAAAAGATCTTGTTTTTATTAGTTTTGGCCTAAAGAGAGAAAATTTTCTTGAGAGTGGTTATTCAGATTTTAAATATTTTTGGATAGAAAAATACCTCATCTTATTAAAATAAGTTCCCCTGAAACAGAAGTTCAAAAAGATTTTCAGAAGATGCATTAGAAATTAAGTATAATCTGTTCAAGAATCTATTCAAGAAGCATTATCCTAGGGGTGAAGATTTTTTCGAAATTTTAAATTAAGGTTCCTATGGACCAATAAGATTCATCCAAATGTAGGGAGGAGATAAATGAAGAAATAAAAGAAAAATCCCCCAAAAATGAGTAAATACTCACATAAGATGAAGAGTTGACTAAGGACAAGGTTAATAGTTAAAAAAGAGAGAGATTTAGGTGAAATGATGCATTTTTGTCACCTCTGCATGGGGGAATTTCCCTCATGAAGAGGGCACCTATTTCACATGCTTGAATGAGTTTTAAACTCCCAAATAATGAGATTTTTTTATCTCTCCTCTCTCCTGTTTCAACTAGATCCAAAAAGTGAGCAAAACTGACCTAAAAATGGTCAAAAATTGACCAAACTGATCTGAAAAATTCTAGAATCAGTTTGCTTGGTTAGAGGCTCACTTTTTTCTATAAATAGAAGCCCTCCCCTTTGTTGGAACTCAATAGTGTTTTATGCACTGTTACTCTGCTCCTCCCAAGCCAAGAACTGTGAATTTATTAATAATTCACTAGTTTTTGACATTTCCCTCTTCCAGAAGATTGGTGGCCACTCTTGTTTCCAAACAAGAGTAGAACCCTCAAACCATCAAGCCAAAGGAAAGCTCTTAATTTATCAATGTAAGTTGGAGATTATTCTCTTTTCCATTCTTTTATGGTTTTTTATGATTTTTTATGATTTTTGTCTTCTCTCCTTATGGTTTCTATATTCTAAAGTATCATTTTCATGCATAGAAGATGCATTTTGATTAATTGTATAAAAGAAAATTAGTATTATTATAAAAGTGTTACTTTTATCATATTTTTCATGCATAAAAGTACGCATAAAAGATTTTTTTTTTATATTATAAAAGTGTTACTTTTATCATAATTGATTTTCATGCATAGAGGTATGCATAAAAGATTATTATTTTATTGTAAAAGTGTTACTTTTATCATATTTGATTTTCATGCATAGAGGTATGCATAAAAGATTATTATTTGTATTGTAAAAGTGTTACTTTTATCATATTTGATTTTCATGCATAGAGGTATGCATAAAAGATTATTATTTTATTGTAAATGTGTTACTTTTATCATACTGATTTTCATGCATAGAGGTATGCATAAAAGATTATTATTTTATTGTAATAGTGTTACTTTTATCATATTTGATTTTCATGCATAAAAGTATGCACAAAAGATTATTATTTTTTTATATAAAAGTGTTACTTTTATCATAGATGATTTTTATGCATAAATGGATGCATAAAAGATGTTTTTTTATATTAAAAGCGTGATTTTTATCATAAATGATTTTATGCATAAATAGGATGCATAAGAAAAATTCTTTTATTCTGAAAGTGTAATTCCTACTAAATTAGATTTATGCATGGAAAGATGCATAAGGAATTTATTTTAATCCAAAAGTATTATTCTCATCAATTTTGATTTTATGCATAAAAAGATGCATAAAGAAATCTAGTTTTAGTTCAAAAGAGTTATTTTTATCCATTTTGATTTTATGCATAAGAAGAAGCATAAAAGATTGAATTTTAATTCAAAAGTGTCATTTTCATTTAAAATGAATTTATGCATAGGAAGATGCATAAAAGATTGATTTTTATTTTGAAAGTGTTATTCTCCTTAAAATGGAATTTATGTATAAATAGATGCATAAAGAAATCTTATATCAAAAATAAGAATTCTCTTGTATCCTATAAATCGATACGAGGATGTGAAACGAATCAGATAGATGAAAATGAACGAGGAATAGATGGAGATATATGTGTGTGAAAGAATGGACGTAGTTATATGTATGTGAAAGGAAAGATGTATGTATGTGAATTTGGATGTGTAAAAGTGGATATGGATGTGGATATGGATGTAGATATGGAATGTGGATGTGGATGTATGAATGTGGAATGTGGATATAGATGTGTGAATGTGGAATGTGGATATGGATGTATGTATGTGAATGTGAATGTGAATGTGGATGTATGTGAATGTGTATATGGATGTGCGAATGGGGATATGGATGTAAATATGGAATGTGGATGTGGATGTATGTGAATGTGAATGAGGATGTGGAATGTGGATATGGATGTATGAATGTGGAATGTGGGTATGGATGTATGGATGTAGATATGGAATGTGGATGTGGATGTATGAATGTGGAATGTGGATATAGATGTATGAATGTGGAATGTGGATATGGATGTATGGATGTGAATGTGAATGTATGGATATGGATGTATGGATGTGAATGTGAATGTGTGGATATGGATGTATGGATGTGAATGTGAATGTATGGATATGGATGTGAATGTGAATGTGAATGTGGATGTATGTGAATGTGTATGTGGATGTGCGAATGGGGATATGGATGTAGATATGGAATGTGGATGTGGATGTATGACTGTGGAATGTGGATATAGATGTGTGAATGTGGAATGTGGATATGGATATATGGATGTGAATGTGAATGTGAATGTGAATGTGGATGTGGATGTATGAATGTGGAATGTGGATATAGATGTGTGAATGTGGAATGTGGATATGGATATATGGATGTGAATGTGAATGTGAATGTGGATGTATGTGAATGTGTATGTGGAATGTGGATATGAATGTGGAATGTCGATATGGATATATGGATGTGAATGTGAATGTGAATATGGATGTATGTGTATGTGGATGTGCGAATGGGGATATGGATGTAGATATGGAATGTGGATGTGGAATGTGGATGTGGATGCATGTGAATGTGAATGAGGATGTGGAATGTGGATATGGATGTATGGATGTGAATGTGAATGTGGATATGGATGTATGGATGTGAATGTGAATGTGGATGTGGATGTATGAATTGGAATGTGGATATGGATGTATGAATGTGGAATGTGGGTATGGATGTATGGATGTGAATGTGAATGTGGATGTATGAATGTAGATGTGGATGTGGATATATGAATGTGGATGTGAAAATGGATGTATGGATGTAGATGTGAATGTGGATGTACGAATGTGGAGGTGTGTGTGGAATAAGGAATGCAAATATGAATGTGAATGGATATGAAGTCGATATGAACGAATGGATAAGATGTGATGTCGTGTGAATCAGAATGTGAATGAATAATATAAGATCTGAACGAATGAGATATAATGAGAAATGGATGTGATGAGACGTAATGTAAATTAAGAAAGATAGGAATGTATGTTATGTGAAGTGAATGAATCTGATGTGATGGGATGGAAAATGATGTATCTGGTCAACAATGGATACACATATGATTTGGAATTGGATTAAGTAATATGGATTGATGTGGAGCAATCTGGAAACATGTGAGTTCATTATAGAAACTGTATTTGTGAACTATTTGTAAATGATTGTTTTATGTCAAGAATGCTGGGGAAGCATTTTGACTATCTTGAGAATGTGATCGTGGACACCTACCTGATAAAGTTACAACAGCTAACGGGGAGTCAATGGAGGACGTCTCACGTAGCAAGGTCGGCCAAGGTCTTGAGCTTCCGATACGGTGGATGAGGGACCAAGGAAGCAGCCTATGAGTGAAGCGCTAGGTAACCTGTGAAGGATCCTAGAGGGTGCTGACCATACGGTGCTCGGGCTCTGGGTCGCCGAAGATACCCACACGTGCGTCGTGGAAGATATTGGAACAAGGAGTAAGAGTTGTTTTCTGAAACCGAGCATGGATTTGGTTGATTGATCTTGCTGGTCCCCAACGGATAAGTCCATAGCTCTCTTATATGGATCTGTTGGTTGATCTTGCTGATCTTCAACTAGGATTCCATCTTGATCTTTATATGTGAATATATTGCCGGCTACTATGAGCTAGGAACTATTGAAAAGGCCCCTGAGTGAACAGGTGGTGAGCTAGGAACTATTGAAAAGGCCCCTGAAGAGTGAACAGGTGGTGAGCGTTCTGGTTGCCAATGATGCCATAAGTACGCTGATGAAGGAATGATTGGAAATAAGGATTCAACCAGAGATTTTGAGGATTGTGATTAGTGACACAATGGTTTCATTAAAGGATTGTTTTAAAGATAACTGATACTGAGAAAAAGGCAATTTCATATTGGGTGTGTAAGTGGTGTGACTAGTTTTATGTTTGCATGAATATCCCGCTAGGGGTCCTGGGAACTCTTTTCCCTGGTACCCAGGACAAAACCTAACCAAAATCTAAATTGGATCCCATCACTACAATGGTTGGGTGGTTGGTTAACCCATGGGACTGGATGGGGTTAGGCTAGACTGATGGATCCATAAATCGAGACTCAATTTCTATTTAATACGATAGATGAAGTAAATCCCAGATAAAATTGTTCTATGGAAAAGAATCAACAGCTGTGCCTCTAAATGAGGAAAAAAGCATTGGTCTCTATGATCCAAGTAGAGTCTTTTTCTCTGATCTAACTATGGGACTTACGGGTTCGGTCAGATGAGCTCAGTTAGTTAAGGCTTTTGACTACGTTAGGGAAAACGTTATCCTGGTGGAATCGCCCGTGCTTTCCGGGAAAAGGAAGTTTTTCCGGGTTCGGTTTTGGAAAAACCGACGGATTAGTCTCTTGTCCGGATATCCGTGGGTGAGGCCCCGAGTGTGGGACCCTGCCCCGTGCAAGAAGTGCTACTTCTACTACTAGCACCCAGAATTCGTTGCACAGTGGGGTCAGGGATCTCACAAGATGCATGCAGAAGTAATATCAGGATTGAAGGGTTACATAAAATTTTGGCAAAATCTAAGTAATGGTTCATTTGTGCCTAGATATTATAGGCCCGTGATAGATTATTGGAGTAATGTAATCGAAGAGCTTGGAAAACCAATACAATCAGAGGCAAGAAAGTACACAAATTTTTGGCCAAAATCAGAAGGGTCCCATCAATTAGATGATATGAATGTTGAACAATTGCAGGCACAAAGATTCTTAGGTATTGAAGAACATAATGATCATTATTGTGGGCCTCCACGGGATAAACCAAGGGAGGCATTTAACCCTATGCTACAATTTTCAGCAAGGACACTTTGTCATGCTGCACCCAGATGATACAAACATCTATCCAGTTTGGCTTGCTATGGCTGAATCGGATATTGATGATGAGCCTACATCACCAAATTACAAGAAACTCTTGATTCAATATTGGGGACCTTGTGCAAGGAAGAAAGGTTTGACAGATGCTCAAGCTTATGCTGATTTTTGGAAGGGATATTGGCAAATTAATGAGGTAGAACAACAAGTATGGGAAAATGCTGATGCAATTCTTTGGTCGTGGAAACCAAGGAATCCACCACCATACAAAAGAATCAAGATACGAGAAAAGGAAGCCCGTAAAGCAAAAGCATGCTTAGGCTTGGCTTGTGAGGATGAAGCTCATATTGATAGTTCCTTCAAATGAGGAGTAGCATTTGTAGATTCAATATTGACAATGTGGATTTTTAGGTTAATATAACTGTAATATCCAAAAGAGATGTACTTTGGTATCTTCTTTATTTTTTATTTTCACTTATTGAATGAAATTTTTCTTTGTGCCTCCTACATTTTTTTGATATAATAATGTTTCTATCTTATTTGTTCAATTGTTTCATAAATTTTGTGCAGTGTACAACTCAATTGGTGCAGGTCCTTGAAAAGAAACAAGTACCACTTGCTTATTAATGGTGTTTATCAACACCACCTTCCTACATGATTATCAAACTCCTTTCAAATATGTTTATGCACAAATACTAATACCTCTTTTTTGGTTTGAACGGTGATTATCAACACTACCTTCCTCCGTTCTATATTCAGAAATTCCACAATAACTTTTCCCACATTAAGTGGGAAATTCCCATAATACATGAAACCTCTAAATTTCAAAATTCCCATAATGTGCGATTTTTCCCATAATACCTAATACGGTCTTCAAACATTAATTATATACACACACTAGTTTATGATCTACTAAAAGAGATTGAGCAAGCTAACCTAAGTACACCCACTCCTAGAGACTACATCTTTCTCAACCAATATATTTTCATTGCAATAGAAAGGGAAAATATATAGCCATATTACAAGTGATTGACATCCATGCTTACCTAATCTAAGTGATGTCATGGCATCTATGAAAGTAATGGACCAGTTTTACACACTTGCATTCCTTTAACATTTAGATAATCCCAACAAGCTCACCATAATTGTGCTCTAACTATGAGGATCTCGTAATACCTGCACCCCATGGTAGTAGTGTGAAAAAATCCACTTAGATTGAGTTCTTTGAAGATGTAGATAGTGTGATAGGCATACTAGTGGTAGCCCCAACATTCCTCTATTGAGATCATGGTTCATATATTTTTGTTGTCAAGAGATATCAAAATGGCTCTTGTGGACCCATGTATCATTGATTTGCATGATGTTCTCATCTAAGAAACATGAATGCACATATTATTATTGACAAATCTCAAACAACTCTTACTATGTGGATGATGGTTTCTCCACTTGATTTTGCATGATGTTCTCATCTAAGAAACATGAATGCACATATTATTATTGACAAATCTCAAACAACTCTTACTATGTGGATGATGGTTTCTCCACTTGACCATGCATCATATTATCTAGCTCAAACCTTCTACTTTGAATGGAATAAAGAATACAAAAACCCAATTAAGCACTTTTTGTGCTATCCTCAAGCTACACTTGCATACCAATACAATCTGTGGATATGTGGCATCCTTGATTACTTTGGATCATTCCATGCACTTAATCAATGCATAGGGGCATTCACAAGCCTGATAGAAATTTGGTAGCATAGCTAACCTAAGTACACCCACTCCCAGAGACTACATCTTTCTCAACCAATATATTTTCATTGCAATAGAAAGGGAAAATATATAGCCATATTACAAGTGATTAACATCCATGCTTACCTAATCTAAGTGATGTCATGGCATCTATGAAAGTAATGACTAGTTTTACACACTTGCATTCCTTTAACATTTAGATAATCCCAACAAGCTCACCATAATTGTGCTCTAACTATGAGGATCTCTTAATACCTGCACCCCATGGTAGTAGTGTGAAAAAATCCACTTATATTGAGTTCTTTGAAGATGTAGTTAGTGTGATAGGCATACTAGTGGTAGCCCCAACATTCCTCTATTAAGATCTTGGTTCATATATTTTTGTTGTCAAGAGATATCAAAATGGCTCCGCTGGACCCATGTATCATTGATTTGCATGATGTTCTCATCTAAGAAACATGAATGCACATATTATTATTGATAAATCTCAAACAACTCTTACTATGTGGATGATGGTTTCTCCACTTGACCATGCATCATATTATCTAGCTCAAACCTTCTACTTTGAATGGAATAAAGAATACAAAAAACCAATTAAGCACTTTTTGTGCTATCCTCAAGCTACACTTGCATACCAATAAAATCTGTGGATATGTGGCATCCTTGATTACTTTGGATCATTCCATGCACTTAATCAATGCATAGGGGCATTCACAAGCCTGATAGAAATTTGGTAGCATAGATGTACTGTGAGTAGAGGTCTAATGCAAGTCTGTACCTATAAAAAGTTTGGTAGCATAACAATACTATAGGAGATGTTGTCTCAAGGCCCACAACATGTGTGGCATGCCCAAAAAAATGTATTGATAAAGTTTATTAAATTAGAGCAAATGGATGCTTGTAGTGCATGGTTGCACCTTTCCCACATGCTTGCAAGGTATCCTATCATGTTTGTTTGAAAAAATGGCCTTCCTATACTGTGATAATAATGGATCATATTTGTTTTAATGAAAGTGATGATCTTGAAAATTTGACTTGATAGATGTAGTGTAGGGCCTTCCTAAAGCTGGCATATAGGTTTCTGATTTAGTTCTATAATTCTTGAATTGCATCAGTCTAACATTGCTTTGTTTTGATGTTTACCATATAGAGTTGTTGAGTTACTGTTTAGGCCTTAGGTAGCATGCCTATCATGTTGGTTTTGCATCTGCCTTCATTTCCTTTCCTACCATATGAGTCTTGTGAGAGTGATGAGATGAAGATAGGACTATGTTTTTGCACTTGCATAGGTGTTTAGGTGAGTGTGTGTATGATACATGCCATGCTTTCTCAAGTCTTTAATGAGTGTGTATGCTAAGAGAGTGTAGACTAGGATAGTGTAGCCTAGAAGGAATCTAGACTCTTGCTCCTTCATTAGCCATAGCTAATAGTGTTGTCTTGCTCTCCCATTCTTAACACACTAATGGGATGTCACCATGGGATTTCATCATGCCCTAGCTGGATCACTTGTTATCTAGCATAAAAGATAGGATGGCAATATTCTTGTGTTGTCTTCTTGTGCATGTAGATATGATGGCCCACATGAAAGGGCATTTTTGAGTAGTAGTTAATTACTACCTTGTTGGTATTCTTCTCAAAGTCCTTTTGTGGGTAGCACTAATGGAAGGGTACATAGTTTGGATTGACCCGTAGCTCTCTTGGTCGCTCACATATTCTATAAGCATGTTGGGGTATGCCTTTAAAAAGTTTAAGCTGTACTACCATGACCTCTTTTGTATGAATGTGCTTGGGGTCACATGGTGCATATCCTCCCTTGGTTTCCTCTAGGTTCTTGTTTGCCTATTCTAATCTTAAAACATTGCGTATTTAAGATTAGAATAGGAGGGGTTCCTCTTGGGAAAAGCTAAGTGGCAATTATGAAAGTTTCTTGATCAGTATCACTTTGTAGCTGAACCTAGCTCATAAGCATCGAATTGTAGTCTAGTTCCATGATGCGTGGAAAGATAATATCATCATTTGGTAGCCAATATAGAGGGTTAGTATCGAACATCCAAAATTGTGTTGGAGGCATAACTATGATTGTCCATGTTGATGGCTCTTTGAATGGGCCATAGGCTATGATCTTTCTTGCAAATTTACTTCCAACTACTTTATATTCTCTCCTAGTTGCTTAATTGTTACAAATTTACTTTTTCCCTCTTATTTCAAATTCTTATTACATATCTCTAATCTCTAAACTTGATATTTTAGCCTCTTTGCCTCATTTAATGACATTCCTTAGTTGGTGAATATTTTTGTTAGTCCTCTAAGAGATATTCTTCTATCAAGTTTAGACTCTTGTTTGTTGAGATATCTTCTAGTTCTTTTGCTTCCTTTATAGTTCTTATTGTTAGCTCCCTTAGATCCTTATTTTCTTTCATAAGAGCTTTGCATTGCTCTTTCACTTCTAGAGAATGTGGTGTAGCTATGAAAATGCCCCCTCTCACCACTTCTAGCTATATGTTTTATCCTTTCAAGTCTACTTTTAGTACCTCATTCCCCTTTTTTATGGATGCTAGAATTTTCCTCTAAAATACTTTGAAAGTGCTTTACTACTTGTTGAAATATACACGTGAATAGGGTGTGTGCGGGAACAAGCCCTTAGCAAGAGGCTGTAAATGAGAAATTGTAAATGAGTGAGAAGCTGTGAAAAGGTGAGAGGTGAGAGAATAAAGGGTAGCATGAGAAGATTTAGGATGTGTGGAGATATTCTGGGAAGAGGTGGAGAGAATCAAGCAAAAGAGGTAGAGTGAATCAAGGAGAGATCAGTGGGATTAGATGCTTGGATGTAAACTCTATAAATTAAGGCATTGGCCTAATGAGAATTTGCTTGTTTTTTATTATCCATGCCTACATTAAGCTATCAGTTAATCTCTCACTAATCGCATCTTAACCATCGTCTAATATCTTTCTTAATTATGTTGATTCTTGCATTTGATCCACCATAGCTCATCACATTGCTGCAAATTTAACACTACTTTAGGTCCTTCTTGGGCTATTTTTCAAGGTTTGTAGTTTGCTTTTGAACAAGCTCTTATATGGCCATAGCCTAGGTCTCTAACATTTCTTTCTACTTCTTTATTTTCATACCACAACAACCAGCTTGAAGGCTGTTTTGTAGTCTAGCTGGGTTTGATGTAGCACTTCTTACACCATTGCTTCTCATACCCCTTGGATGTTTTGGAGTCAAGATATAAGAAGATCTTCTTGTATCCACCTTTCACTACTTCATCAAAAGTATAAAGTTCCCTTAGCAAAAAAGGTTTCTTATCCATTATCTTAGTGATAGTGGTGCTTTGTCAATTTTTAACCTTGCCTGATTTACAAAGCAACCTTGTGGAATGCAAGCTCACTTGCAACACTTTTGTGAGTGTGTACCTTTTCTATACATATTGTGAGTCTTCCACATCTAGCTCTATCTTTGGTTCAACAACTTTTGATCTTGATGGAGCTATTCTACCCATAGATACAACATAGGTCATTCATTTTGTGATCTTACTAAGAGGATCACCTTCCTCACTCTCTCTCCATTTTATAGATTCATAGATGCACATAAGCTTAATAAGATGATTGGACTAACCTTTTTTTTATAAGGGCTTTCATCATCTTCTATATCGATCATTGTCTTACCCTTGTGGTCATCTTTGTTTATTTCTTCCTATTTCTCACTTGATTCAATGCCCTTAGGCATCTTCTATTTCCCGTTATATTCCATTCCTTCAAGCTCATTAGAATGTGTGCCAGTGGGCATCTCTTTCTTTTTTTGGATCATCCTCTTTCACTTTTCCTTCAAATAGATTATCTATTTCTTTATCCTTATCATTCATTTCTTGGTCCTCCTCCTCATCCTTGCTTGGCGGTTTCTT
Source organism: Cibotium barometz (assembly GCF_041138505.1). Lineage (NCBI taxonomy): Eukaryota > Viridiplantae > Streptophyta > Polypodiopsida > Cyatheales > Cibotiaceae > Cibotium > Cibotium barometz. Next base: position 50,145,341 of record NC_141082.1, read on the forward strand.
ACTTTGTTCTTCAAATTCCTTATCTTTTTCTTTCTCATGGGAATCCTTCTCTTAGTGTTACTCTTCTTGGCTTTTTTAAAGAATGGCTTTAAACAATGGTGAGCCTCCATCTATTCTTCCCCTTTTATAAGCTTGTCCTAGGAGTTTTCTCGTGGGCAATATCTTTCTTTTTCTCCTTTGTGGATGAACAAATCCTTTTAAGGTGTGCTTTTAGCCTTCTTTTCTTTCTTGAACTCCTCCTCATAGTTATAATTAGACGGATTCTTCCTAGAGTGGCTTCAGTGAGATGAGAGTGGATTTGGATCAAAGATTGGCTCAACCACTAGTGGCTTCACATAAATTTCATCCTCGTTGTGCCCATTTCCTAGATTATGGCCACTAATATTAGTTGTTCTATTTTTTGTTTGAGCAATTTTGGGGAAAATAGGGATATTCATAAACATTTCATTTGGGCGGAGTGGTCCAAATATCTATATTTCTGGCCCCATTCCCACTAGTGGTTTGCCTAGATATATACTTAATCCTCATTGGCTAGAAGTTGCACGTGGTACTATAGAAGCCAATGGGATACGTGCAATGGGCTTCTCCATTTTTTCTTTGATCTTCTCCTTTAGCTTCTTTATCTCTTACACTAATTCTTTCACAAGCTTCATGTTTTTGTCTACTCTAGATGACCTCTTGACTAGCAATTTTTCCTTTAGGTGCTATAGATGGGAATGAGAAAGGCATTTGGGTAGGTTTCTCTTCTTCTCCACTACGGGGTCCTCCTCTGCCATGTGCTCAAACATACACTCTATATTTGGCCCTCTCATTGCCTCTTGTCTAGCAATTTTTCTATTATTGATGGGCATTTTCTATTTGATTTTATCTCAAGTAATACTTGAATTGATACCTTAGTTTATCAAGAAGATTAGGGATGTTTAGCACTTAAAAATTATGTGATATGAAACATGACTTTGTGTATCCCAAGTAATTGGTGGATTTATATTATACCAGATGACTAGGTAACTTTTTAATTGGGTATCAGAGAGATCAATACAAGTATTGGCTAGTATAGTCTTTCATTTTTGACACTTTGATGTTAAGTTTGTTTATGAAAGAGTAATCAATAATTAATAGTTTAATTAATAATAGATTTTTAGGTTGTGTTATTGGATGGTGAGTAATTAAGTAAGTAATCTAGGACATAACACTTCGAGAACACTTTTAACAGCTACAATGAAACTTATCTACTACTAATCCTCTCCATGGCAACTACAAAGAACATTTTTCTAGATTTCTTACTTGAGTCTCAAGCATGGTTTCTTGTTGATTGGTGAAAAATGTTGGTAGTAGGCCAACCATATTACCATTTGGGATGGTCAATGACCATTCTTCTTAACTACATGACAGATGTTTGGGAAGGTTCATTATTTGATGTTGATTTGGGTAACGACCTTGATGTATGATGACAAAGCTAATCAAGCATGCTTATTTGTTAGATTAGAAGGTGGGGCAACAAGATCTATATAAAGGGGAGGACTTAAGTCACCTTTTAAAGGATAAAATATTTTAACTCTTACATCCAAGTAGCGACACAAGCCTTAGGTAGTCTATTTTTTTGGATCCCATTATGTATCCCTCATCAATAGCCCTCACCCTCAATCAACATTAACAACACTTTCAAGGTCCCAATTGCTTTCTCTCCCAAAGGCAGTCTAGTATTTTTGGCAAATCATTGATCTATAAATTTTTCACAGGTAGCCAGGATTTAGTATTTATGTAATATAATTAAGATTTTTATGTTACTGAAGTTCGAGCCAACAAAATCAAAGAGGAGACCAATAAGCTACTAGAAGAAGGATTTATCTATGAAATTGAGCATACGGAATGGGTATCACCTACCAAAAAAAAATGGCAAGCTCAAAGTATGCGTCAATCTCAAGAAGGTAAATGCAGCAACGATGATGAGGGATCATTATCCTTTACCTATCTCACTGATCATGTTTTGGAATGAGTTGCTGGCGCAAGAAAGCTTACAACTTTTTGGATGGTTTCTCTGGATACAATCAGGTGACTATACACAAAGCGGATCAGCATATAAAATAGCACTTACCATGGAATGGGGGGGCGTTTTCTTATCAAGTTATGCCTTTTGGTTTGACCAATTCCCTAGCCACATTCTAGAGACTGATGAGTCATGCTTTCAAAAAGGAGTACCTCAGGTTATTCCTAGAAATGTTTATGGATGATGTTTGTGTGCACTCCCACAAATGAGAGGAGCATATAACCCATTTACATCTAACTTTTGAGGAGTGTCGAGTATATCGCATCTGCCTCAACCCTAATAAATGTAAGTTTATGGTTAGGCAAGGCAAATTTCTAGGGCATATTGTGTCCAAAAATGGCATTTCCACCGATTTTGAGAAGATTAAGGTGATCGTAGAATTTCCTATATTGCAAAACACAAAGAGTGTATAGATCTTTATGGGACATTGTGGATACTAGTGTAGGTTTTTCTACGTGTATGTAGAGATCACACGACCTTTGTATGCACTATTGGTTATCTTTGAATGGATAGAAGATTGTTAAATTGCTTTTGAAAAGCTAAAGAAAGCGCTAGTGTCTGCACCTATTCTTCGAGCCCCTGACTAGAATGTTATTTTCCATGTCCACATTAATGCTTCGGCATTTTCAATTGGCTATGTACTGGCACATGAGACAAACATGGATTTTCTAGTTTCATATTGTAAGATCCCAGTCTCCACCGCGCAACGGATTTGGGTACTAGCAGTGGAAGTAGCACATCATGCACGGGTAGGGGTCTCACACTCGAGGCCTCGCCCACAGATATCCGGACAAGAGACTAATCCGTCGGTTTGTCCAAAACCGAAACCGAAAAAACTTCCTTTACCCGGAAAGCACGGGCGATTCCACCAGGATAACTCTTTACTCTAACGTAGTCAAGATCATTACGGATCAACTGATCTGACTACACCTTTAACGGTACTTGGTCAAATCAAGGAAGAAACTTGCACTTGGATCATTGGGATCAACGCTTTTTTCCCCATCAAGAGGCACAGCCGTTGATTCCTATCCATAGAACAATTTCTATCCGGGATTTACTTCATCTATCGTAATAATAGAAATTAAATCTCGATTTTTGGATCCATCAGTCCAGTCTAACCCCATCGGATCCCATGGGTTAGCCAACCGCCCAACCACTGTAGTGATGGGATCCAATTTGGAATTTGGTTAGGTTTTGTCCCGGGTACCAAGGAAAAGAGTTCCAAGGCCCCCTAGCCGGAAGTTCATGCAAACATAAAACTAGCCACACCACTTACACACCCAATATGAAATTGCCTTTTTCTTAGCATCAGCTAACTTTAAAACAATCCTTTAATGAAACCATAGTACCACTAATCATAATCTTCCAATTTATCCAGTTGATTCATAATTTTCCATCATTCCTTCATCAGAGTATCTATGGCATCATTGGCAACTAGAACGCTCACCGCCTGTCCAAACAGGGGCCTTTTCAAAAGTTCCTAGCCCATAATACTCGGCAATATAATCACTTATAAAAATCAAGATGGACTCTCGTTGAAGATCAGCAAGATCAACCAACAGATCCATATAAAGAGCCATGGACTCATCCATTGAAGACCAGCAAGGTCAATCAACCAGATCCATGCCCGGTTTCACAAAACATCTCTTACTCCTTGTTCCAATATCTTCCACGACGCACGTGTGGGTATCTTCGGCGACCCAGAGCCCGAGCACTGTATGGTCAGCACCCTCTAGGATCCTTCGCAGGTGACCTAGCGCTTCACTCATAGGCCGCTTCCTTGGTCCCTCATCCACCGTACCGGAAGCTCACCATTTAAATCGAACCGAGGCTGGTCAAGAACTCCCCTTCCTTACATATGTGTCATAATGGAATCATTTTAATGTTGCTCATAGTTTTTTTACTAATAAACCTTGTACATTTTCAACTCTTCATCTTATGTGAAATATGCACCTCCTTTAAAGAACTCCCCTTCCTTACATATGTGTCATAATGGAATCATTTTAATATTGCTCATAGTTTTTTACTAATAAACCTTGTACATTTTCAACTCTTCATCTTATGTGAGCATTTACTCATTTTTGGATACCCAAAATATCTCATATTTTTAATATTGCTCATAGTTTTTTTTACTAATAAACCTTGTACATTTTCAACTCTTCATCTTATGTGAAATATGCACCTCCTTTAAAGAACTCCCCTTCCTTACATGTGTCATAATGGAATCATTTTAATATTGCTCATAGTTTTTTACTAATAAACCTTGTACATTTTCAACTCTTCATCTTATGTGAGAATTTACTCATTTTTGGATACCCAAAATATCTCATATTTTTAATATTGCTCATAGTTTTTTACTAATAAACCTTGTACATTTTCAACTCTTCATCTTATGTGAGCATTTACTCATTTTTGGGTATCTTCTTTTACAAATTGGATTTATCTCCTCCCTACACATGGATTGATGCTATTGGCCCATAGGAACCTTAATTGGACCATAATCCAAAAATTTCTGAAAATCTAGACCCTTAGGCTAAGGTCCTTTATACCCATTTCCAATTAATTCCAATTGTACATTGGAAAGTTCTTTTTGAATTTCTGTTTCAGGGGAACTTATTTTAATAAGATGAGATAATTTTCTATCCAAAAATATTAAAAATTTGAATATTCTCTCTCTAGAATATTTTCTCTCTCTAGGTTAAAACAGTTAGAAACAAGTCTTTTATATTTCTGAAGAGGGATTGATTACAGGGGAAGATGCTGGCCATTTTGAGAGGCTGGGGAGGAATCTTACATTCTCTCCCACTTGAAAAACGCGAGATGCCCTCATCTCGCAAACTGGGGGTAATTTCGCAAGATGCACAAGTATGAGACTGAGAGAAATTTTTTTTAATTAAGATTAATCACCAATTAAAAAAGTCTCAAAGAGAGTAAGGGTCAAGACAAGAACAAGATTTAAACTTTATTCATTCTTGGAACATATACAGTAAGGATAGAAGAACTCTTTACACTTCCATAAGCCCGTCCATCATATGATCACAAAAGCAGCACTCACAAGCTGCGCACGTATAAGGTAACTCATCTATGGGAATGATTCTGTTGGTTATAGCCGCGCCTATCTCAGTGGTATGAGGTGTTCTAACAAAAGGACCTCTGAGAGGCAAACCAAAAACGCGGTAAAGGCATATCTTCTGATGAGGAAGAAAACACGCCAGTAAGAAGACCCGCTCAAAAAACCCAAGATGTCTTGATCTCATGACGCAGTAGTATCGGGGACCCAAACCCAAGGCTTCGATAACCATGGCCAAGCAGACATTGTTACGAAAGTGCTGCTGACCCCAGGGTGTTACCCTAGTTATGTCTTGATAGGTCCGCCATTTGGTCTGAGCTACAGAAGTTCCCAAGTGAGGGAAAAGTGAGCGCTCATACTGTTCTATAAAATCCTTCTTCACAGACTCACTTGCGTCTTGAAGGTGAGAAATCATTATGGATAAAACTAATTCTTGTTGCCAAGCCATGAAGGAGATTAAGAAAGAAGGAGATTGATGGGAGTAAGATTACTGTGAGCGACAAGTAAAAGTTACGACTTATATAAAGGAAGGAGCTAGCGTAGCTTAGAAGCCAACGGTATCTTGCCACTGAAGTTTTATCGTCTTTCCATGATTTGGGTTTGGCACATATTTCTATGAAATACATTAAGAACTTTGAGATGAGGAGATAAAAGAAGCTCGTAAGCTAAGTCACTTACTTTCTTTGAATTCAGATAAGGCTCACTATATCTGGGGGATAACTTCTTAAACTCCCCAATAGATAAATAACTTCTTTTGAGCCGTACTCGAATGAAGACCAAAATCTTGGTATCCAAAACACCGATTTTTACTTCTGAACTCATTGTTCTGAATCCTTAAAACAGGTGGAACTCCTGAGAAGTATTCTAGGGAAAGGGTCTTTCTTTTTTAAACAGAATCTTTCTTTTATTTTAGAGAGGGAATAATTATAAGATCAAAAAGGGAGATTCTTACTCCTATATACCTCGAAGGTTGGGGAGGAATCTTACATTCTACCCCACTTAAAAAAGTGCGAGATGTCCTCATCTCGCAAGGTAGAGGATAACTCTTTTTCTTAAGATCCAATTTTATTCTGGGGTTCCTTATATTCTGGTCAACCCAACAGAATACTGGGATAAATATCTCTTAGAACTCATCAACAATTCATTCAGATCATATCATTCATATCTTTAACACGATAATGGTCCATTAGACTGAAAATTTTCCTTCTGAACATTCCTCCACAGGAATTTTAGTCAAGCAAGTTCTCAATTTGTCATCCCTTAACTTGATCCACCAAGTCAAGTATTAATAGTAGCAATCTGACAGCACAATCCACTAATCTCATAGTGATTTGCTGAAATCATTATCATCATTCCAGTTATGAATATCATCACAGGGACTCATCCCATTTATCCTCATTGATGTTTCGCTCAGCTTATTACATTTCAACCAATATTCAGGGATCATCATTTTTCAATCAGAATCCAAATCAATTCATCAATTCTCAAACAGAATTAAAAATCATATCAACCACATTCGAAATCATCCGCTGGATAGCAATAACGCTTATAATTTCAAGTCTTAGATTTACTCGTATATACTATCAGTAAAGAACTGCAGTATACTCTCGGTATATACGGGTAGTCATGGTCCTTGGAATTATAAGGTAAATACCATCATGTCTAGGCCTCAAGCAAGTTAGGGATTCTATATAATTACGATACTTCCATCTGAAGACCCAATTACCAAATTACAAATTTCAGTTTGAATATCAAATTGTATGAATTATATCACATAATTACAACCTTTTTGTGCTTCTTGATAAATTTTTGACATATTTGGCTTCTCAGTTGATCTTTATTAACCAATTCGCTCTGATACCAACTGTAAGATCCCAGTCTCCACCGCGCAACGGATTCGGGTACTAGCAGCGGAAGTAGCACATCGTGCACGGGTAGGGGTCTCACACTCGAGGCCTCGCCCACGGATATTCGGACAAGAGACTAATTCGTCGGTTTGTCCAAAACCGAAACCGAAAAAACTTCCTTTACTCGGAAAGCACGGGCGATTCCACCAGGATAACTCTTTACTCTAACGTAGTCAAGATCATTACGGATCAACTGATCTGACTGCACCTTTAACAGTACTTGGTCAAATCAAGGAAGAAACTTGCACTTGGATCATTGGGATCAACGCTTTTTTCCCCATCAAGAGGCACAGCCGTTGATTCCTATCCATAGAACAATTTCTATCCGGGATTTACTTCATCTATCGTAATAATAGAAATTAAATCTCGATTTACGGATCCATCAGTCCAGTCTAACCCCATCCGATCCCATGGGTTAGCCAACCGCGCAACCACTGTAGTGATGGGATCCAATTTGGAATTTGGTTAGGTTTTGTCTCGGGTACCAAGGAAAAGAGTTCCAAGGCCCCCTAGCCGGAAGTTCATGCAAACATAAAACTAGCCACACCACTTACACACCCAATATGAAATTGCATTTTTCTTAGCATCAGCTAACTTTAAAACAATCCTTTAATGAAACCATAGTACCACTGATCATAATCTTCCAATTTATCCAGTTGATTCATAATTTTCCATCATTCCTTCATCAGAGTATCTATGGCATCATTGGCAACTAGAACGCTCACCACCTGTCCACACAGGGGCCTTTTCAAAAGTTCCTAGCCCATAATACTCGGCAATATAATCACTTATAAAAATCAAGATGGACTCTCGTTGAAGATCAGCAAGATCAACCAACAGATCCATATAAAGAGCCATGGACTCATCCATTGAAGACCAGCAAGGTCAATCAACCAGATCCATGCCCGGTTTCACAAAACATCTCTTACTCCTTGTTCCAATATCTTCCACGACGCACGTGTGGGTATCTTCGGCGACCCAGAGCCCGAGCACCGTATGGTCAGCACCCTCTAGGATCCTTCGCAGGTGACCTAGCGCTTCACTCATAGGCCGCTTCCTTGGTCCCTCATCCACCGTACCGGAAGCTCACCATTTAAATCGAACTGAGGCTGGTCAAGACCTCGGTCGACCTTGCTACGCGAGACGTCCTCCATTGACTCTCCGTCAGCAGTTGCAACTTTAACAGTTAGGTCATCATGACCTTAATCCACAAGATGGTCAAAATGCTTCCCCAGCATTCTTGACATAAAACAGTCATTTACAAACAGTCACAAAATACAGTTTCTAAATCGAACTCTCGTCTTTCCACATTATCTCTCCTTAGTCCACATTACTTATTCCACATTCCATTCAATGTGTACTCATTCTCATCCATTTCCTCATATCGACGACACATTAATTCACATACACATTCACATTCACATCCATACATCCACATTTACATGCATACATCCATTTTCACATCCTCATTTATACATCCACATCCCATATCCACATTCATACATACACATCCATATCCACATCCACATCCACATTCACATCCATGCATCCACATCTACATGCATACCTCCATTTTCACATCCTCATTTAAACATCCACTTCCCATATCTACATACATACATACATCCACATCCATATTCCCATTCACATCTATACATCCACATCTACATCCACATTCACATACATCCACATCCACATTTCCATTCACATCTATACATCCACATCTACATCCACATACATACATACATCCACATCCACATTCCCATTCACATCTATACATCCACATCTACATCCACATTCACATCCACATTCCCATTCACATCTATACATCCACATCTACATCCACAGCTGCTATGACTGATAAATCTCAATTTTTCTAAGGGATAAAGCTTATCATTAAGGAAATAATTAAAATGATCTCTAATTGGATCATTAATCCATAATGGATTGAATCATCAATATACATAAACTAAAAGCATAGAAAAAAACCATTAATTTGGCCTCAAGCATAGCTTAATCTTGGGTTAAGGAAAAGCTTTATGAAAAGCTTCATTTGGATTGAGAATGGGTCATGAGTATGACTATTTCTTGAGTGAGAGAGAGAAATTACATAAAAACCATTAGAATTTAAACATAAATAGAAATTAACTTCAATAGCATTTATTAAATTATGTAACTCTTCACTACTATTCACCAATTAACTTCAATAGCATTTAAAAAACCAGACCAATTAAGCTTCTCAAGCTTGAGAGGGGTTGAGAAGAGAGAAACATTGAGAAATTATAGAAAAGATCAATATTCACTAATTACCTTACAAATTGCTTGATTCTTTGTTCACGGTAGAGGCCCCCAACCAATCAATTGGTTAAGTATGTTGATGGAGCCACTAATGGGGATTGAAGAAAGAGGGAAGCTCCAAAAACTAGTGAATTATTAATGAATTCATAGTTCTTGGCTTAGGTGGAGTAGAGTAACGACGCATAAACACTATATATTTTTTAACAAGGGGGAGGCTTCTATTTATAGGAAAAATTGAGCTCCTAACCAAACAAACTGATTCTAGAATTTTCTAAATCAGTTTGGTCAATATTTGACCATTTTTAGGCCAGTTAAGCTAACTTTTTGGAACTAGACTTGAATGAGGAGAGAGGAGAGATGAAATATCTCAATTTTTATGAGTTTAAAACTCATTCAAGCATGTGAAATATGCACCTCCTTTAAAGAACTCCCCTTCCTTACATATGTGTCATAATGGAATCATTTTAATATTGCTCATAGTTTTTTTACTAATAAACCTTGTACATTTTCAACTCTTCATCTTATGTGAAATATGCACCTCCTTTAAAGAACTCCCCTTCCTTACATATGTGTCATAATGGAATCATTTTAATATTGCTCATAGTTTTTTACTAATAAACCTTGTACATTTTCAACTCTTCATCTTATGTGAGCATTTACTCATTTTTGGATACCCAAAATATCTCATATTTTTAATATTGCTCATAGTTTTTTTACTAATAAACCTTGTACATTTTCAACTCTTCATCTTATGTGAAATATGCACCTCCTTTAAAGAACTCCCCTTCCTTACATATGTGTCATAATGGAATCATTTTAATATTGCTCATAGTTTTTTACTAATAAACCTTGTACATTTTCAACTCTTCATCTTATGTGAGCATTTACTCATTTTTGGATACCCAAAATATCTCATATTTTTAATATTGCTCATAGTTTTTTACTAATAAACCTTGTACATTTTCAACTCTTCATCTTATGTGAGCATTTACTCATTTTTGGGTATCTTCTTTTACAAATTGGATTTATCTCCTCCCCCTACACATGGATTGATGCTATTGGCCCATAGGAACCTTAATTGGACCATAATCCGAAAATTTCTGAAAATCTAGACCCTTAGGCTAAGGTCCTTTATACCCATTTCCAATTAATTCCAATAGCACATTGGAAAGTTCTTTTTGAATTTCTGTTTCAGGGGAACTTATTTTAATAAGATGAGATAATTTTCTATCCAAAAATATTAAAAATTTGAATATTCTCTCTCTAGAATATTTTCTCTCTCTAGGTTAAAACAGTTAGAAACAAGTCTTTTATATTTCTGAAGAGGGATTGATTACAGGGGAAGATGCTGGCCATTTTGAGAGGCTGGGGAGGAATCTTACATTCTCTCCCACTTGAAAAACGCGAGATGCCCTCATCTCGCAAACTGGGGGTAATTTCGCAAGATGCACAAGTATGAGATTGAGAGAAATTTTTTTTAATTAAGATTAATCACCAATTAAAAAAGTCTCAAAGAGAGTAAGGGTCAAGACAAGAACAAGATTTAAACTTTATTCATTCTTGGAACATATACAGTAAGGATAGAAGAACTCTTTACACTTCCATAAGCCCGTCCATCATATGATCACAAAAGCAGCACTCACAAGCTGCGCACGTATAAGGTAACTCATCTATGGGAATGATTCTGTTGGTTATTGCCGTGCCTATCTCAGTGGTATGAGGTGTTCTAGCAAAAGGACCTCTGAGAGGCAAACCAAAAACGGGGTAAAGGCATATCTTCTGATGAGGAAAAAAACACGCCAGTAAGAAGACCCGCTCAGAAAACCCAAGATGTCTTGATCTCATGACGCAGTAGTATCGGGGACCCAAACCCAAGGCTTCGATAACCATGGCCAAGCGGACATTATTACGAAAGTGCTGCTGACCCCAGGGTGTTACCCTAGTTATGTCTTGATAGGTCCGCCATTTGGTCTGAGCTACAGAAGTTTCCAAGTGAGGGAAAAGTGAGCGCTCATACTGTTCTATAAAATCCTTTTTCACAGACTCACTTGCGTCTTGAAGGTGAGGAATCATTATGGATAAAACTAATTCTTGTTGCCAAGCCATGAAGGAGATTAAGAAAGAAGGAGATTGATGGGAGTAAGATTACTGTGAGCGACAAGTAAAAGTTACGACTTATATAAAGGAAGGAGCTAGCGTAACTTAGAAGCCAACGGTATCTTGCCACTGAAGTTTTTATCGTCTTTCCATGATTTGGGTTTGGCACATATTTCTATGAAATACATTAAGAACTTTGAGATGAGGAGATAAAAGAAGCTCGTAAGCTAAGTCACTTACTTTCTTTGAATTCAGATAAGGCTCACTATATCTGGGGGATAACTTCTTAAACTCCCCAATAGATAAATAACTTCTTTTGGGCCGTACTCGAATGAAGACCAAAACCTTGGTATCCAAAACACCGATTTTTACTTCTGAACTCATTGTTCTGAATCCTTAAAACAGGTGGAACTCCTGAGAAGTATTCTAGGGAAAGGGTCTTTCTTTTTTAAATAAAATCTTTCTTTTATTTTAGAGAGGGAATAATTATAAGATCAAAAAGGGAGATTCTTACTCCTGTATACCTCGAAGGTTGGGGAGGAATCTTACACATATGCTAGTCGCCAAATGAATAGTGTTGAAAAGAACTACAACACCACGAGACTGAGCGACAAGGACTGGCTATGATTTATGATGTGAGGAAATTTAGGCATTACTTATTGGCCAACAAATTTGTCTTCATAGTTGATCATCAAGCACATATCTACTTTGTAAACAAGGCTTGTGCTACATGATGTATCATATGATAGTTTATCGTTGTCTTGGAATTTGACTTTACGATAGCTGTAATGAAACGAATGCTACATCAAAGAGCTGATCACTTGTCTAGAATAACCTCAAGGGAGGAGCCCATAGGAGTAGATGATGATATTCCAGATGACACATTACTTTTGGTTGAGATAGCACCTCGTTGGGCTGGATCAATTATATGGTTCCTAAGCACTAGAGATATCAAGAGCTAGGAATGCGTTCTAAATGAACAGAGGTTTTTTGAAAATTTCCTCCATGCCAACTCATCTCATGAAGGTTATATCATTTAGGAAAAGATGGGATTCTTCGTCTATGTATGTTAGGTCCGAAGGATTATGATGAAATCTTAGATTCAATCCACATCTATGTAGGAGATGTATACTTATTCAGAAGAAACACTGCTTGCAAAGTATTTCAATGGATATTGGTGACGTACAATATACACAAATGTAGAGTATTGTTAAATGGATATTGGTGATGTACATTATACACAAATGCAAAGTTTTACATGAAGAATTGTAGGGTGTGCACAAGGAAAAGACCAATTCATGACACCACTCTTTTTCAAATCTCACTAGCACCACACTGGAGTAAAAGGATAGTAGACTACCTGAAATATAGTCACACAGACGAGAACATCCCTAAACAATGTAGAAAAGCTGTGGAAGTAAAAGCTGAGAACTATGTACTAATATCCAATCAGTTGTATCATAGAGGAAAAGACGGAGCTTTAAGGACATATGTCTGTGAATCAGAATACATCAATGTTTTGGATCATGGGCATTCAGGCGTAGCAAGTGGTCATTTCTCCAAAGAAATGATTGCAAAGATGAACCAAACCTCACACTTGTCTCAGCAGTATCTTCTTGAATCTTAGAGGAAACAAGAATGGAGGCAAGTTCATCATCTTCAACTGCACCTCAATTATTGTGGGCGAACAAGATTTGATTACAGAGAAAGAGAAAAAGAAGGCTCCAAGAATCTACTACTAACTACTATAGAAAAAAGGGGCATATGATCAAAGATTGCAGGAAAAAGAAGAGAGATGAAGAGAAAGAAAACTCCACCAACACCGACAAATATAAAGACAAAGACAAAGGTAAAGTCAAAGTCCAATCTGAGGAGGAGGCTAATCTTGTTGATTCAGATTGGGCCTTTTAGTTTCTTTGGTGAAAGTATTTTCTTTATGGTACTAAGTGCCTATGTGATTCCTTGATCTATACACCATGCATAGTACATATGTAGATCAAGAGAGAGTGTTGAGGATGAAATGGGGAAAATCCCATTCCCATTAAAAACATGGGCATGCGGTAAACCTTCAAAAGCTTTTATCAAAACCCCCTCATATGGCATATCATTGGAAAGCACTTGAGGAGTAGAATCTCGATCTTTGATCTTCGACAAAGTTGGAGTTTGTATGTTTAAGATATCGTAAGAACAAGATTAAAGTGTCATTCCCAAAATGCAAGATTTTTCCCATTTTATCTAATATTGAATTTGATTAGCTTGCTACATCTTCTCTCCGTCTTGTGCATGCTTGAGTTTTAATATGGATTGTGGGTATATGAGGGAATCATTGGATGGTTTGCTTGCCTTAATCTTGTGTTTTCTTGCATGTGGGAAGTTGAATGTGTGCTTGAATCTCTCACGAGTGTGGGTAGGAGCAGTCAATGCTTGTGGGATAGAATTTTTGCTCTTAGCATTTAAATAATGGTGGGTTAATGCATGCATAAGGGAATAGTAGCTTGTGGATGCAAATCCAAGGCTTAAGTTGAATAGGAATTGATTGGAAAATAGAGTAATTGAGGAAGAAGAATTATCATGCATTTTGGTTGATTCCATATAACAAAAGCTATCCAAATCACTTGGAAAAGCTATGGAATTGGCATTTGCAACTCTGGTGTGCCACTTCTGAAGCACGAGAACACTTTCTAGGAGAAGCCATTTCTGCAAAATCCAAGTTAGCTGAGGCTCATACTTGCACAGTTTGTGGGCGTACCTTGTTGGGGCTTGTGTGTAAGGTGCATCTCATTTGGACAAGTTTTGATGCTATGGTGCCACTTCTCAAGCACGAGAACAATTTCTAGGAGAATCCGGTTTTGTAAAATCCAAGTAAGGTGAGGCTCATTACTTGCATAGCCTGTGGGATACAATGCTAAGACTTGTGTGTAAGGTGCATCTCATTTGGACAAGTTTTGTGTCTCCTAGACCACTATGTGGTTGTGTGTAAGATCCCTGTTCCCACCGAGCAACGGATTCACGATACTGGCAGCGGAAGTAGCACTTCTCGCGCGGGACAGGGGTCCCACATTCGGGGCCTCACCCACGGATATCCGGATAAGAGACTAATCCGTCGGTTGTTCCAAAACCGAACCCGGAAAAACTTCCTTTACCGGAAAGCACGGGCGATTCCACCTGGATAACTTTTTACTCTAACGTAGTCAAGAACATTTCTGTTCGAGTTGATCCAATTGCATCTATAAGATACATGGTCAGATTAAGGAAGAAACTTGCACTTGGATCATTGGGATCAACGCTTTTTTCCCCATTCAAGAGGCACAGCCGTTGATTCCTATCCATAGAACAGTTACTGTCCGGGATTTATTTTATCTATCGTAAAAACAAAAGTTTGAGTCTCGATTTACGGATCCATCAGTCCAGCCTAACCCCATCCGATCCCATGGGTTAGCCAACCGCCCAACCACTGTAGTGATGGGATCCAATTTGGAATTTGGTTAGGTTTTGTCCCGGGTACCAAGGAAAAGAGTTCCAAGGCCCCCTAGCCGGAATTTCATGCAAACATAAAACTAGCCACACCACTTACACACCCAATATGAAAATTGCCGTTTTCTTAGCATCAGCTAACTTTAAAACAATCCTTTAATGAAACCATAGTACCACTGATCACAATCTCCCAATTTATCCAGTTGATTCATAATTTCCCATCATTCCTTCATCAGAGTATCTATGGCATCATTGGCAACTAGAACGCTCACCACCTGTCCACACAGGGGCCGTTTCAATAGTTCCTAGCCCATAATACTCAACAATATAATCACTTATCAAGATGGACTCTCGTTGAAGATCAGCAAGATCAACCAACAGATCCATATAAAAGAGCCATGGACTCATCCGTTGAGGACCAGCAAGGTCAGTCAACCAGATCCATGCCCGGTTCCAGAAAACAACTCTTACTCCTTGTTCCAATATCTTCCTCGACGCACGCGTGGGTATCCTAGGCGACCCAGAGCCCGAGCACCGTATGGTCAGCACCCTCTAGGATCCTTCGCAGGTGACCTAGCGCTTCACTCATAGGCCGCTTCCTTGGTCCCTCATCCACCGTACCGGAAGCTCACCATTTTAATCGAGCCGAGGCTGGTCAAGACCTCGGCCGACCTTGCTATGTGAGACGTCCTCCATTGACTCTCCGTCAGCAGTTGCAACTTTATCAGTTAGGTCTCCACGACCTTAATCACAAGACGGTCAAAATGCTTTCCCAGCATTCTTGACGTAAAACAGCCATTTACAAACAGCATTTACAAACAGTTTACAAATACAATTTCTATGTTAACTCTCATTTTTCCACATTATCCCTCATACAATCCACATTACTTATTCCACATTTCATTTATATGTGTACTCATCCAATCACATCATTTTCCATCTCTTTACTTCAGATTCCTTCACGTCACATATCATATATTCACATCCATATCCACATCCATACATCCACATCCACATCCACATTCACATCCATACATCCACATCTACATGCTTATCTCCATTTTCACATCCTCATTTATACATCCACATCCCATATCCACATTCATACATACACATCCATATCCACATCCACATCCACATCCACATCCACATTCACATCCATGCATCCACATCTACATGCTTACCTCCATTTTCACATCCTCATTTATACATCCACATCCCATATCCACATTCATACATACACATCCATACATCCACATCTACATCCACATACATACATACATCCACATCCACATTCCACATTCACATCTATACATCCACATCTACATTCACATTCACATACATCCACATCCACATTCCCATACATCCACATCTATACATCCACATTCCACATTCACATCTACATTCACATTCACATACATGCATCCACATCTACATCCACATTCACATACATCCACATCCACATTTCCATTCACATCTATACATCCACATCCATTCACATCTATACATCCACATCTACATCCACATTTACATCTATGCATATACATCTTCATGCATATATCCATTTTCATGTTCATACTTCCACACTCCCATCTCCATGTCCACACATCCACATACATACATCCATTTTCACATTCCCATTTATATAACCCCATATACCTTCACATCTAATCTTTTACATCACATCCATTCTCGCCCTATCACAACCCATATACATCTTATCCTATCACATACACTTCTTACCTCATCCCCCCATACACATCTTAATTCATCTTATCACATCCTAACTTATTTCATAAGCATCTTATCACCTCTTATCACATCCTATCACTTTCCATACGCATCTTATCAATTCTTATCACATCTCATACACCTCTTATCACATCTTATCACATTTCATATCTTTTAAAAAAAAAAAGAATTCTTTTATTTGATATAAGATTTCTCTACACATTTATTTATACATAAATTCCATTTAAGGAGACTAACACTTTCGAAATTAAAATCAATCTTTTATGCATCTTCTTATGCATGATTTCGATTTGGTAGGGAATTATACTTTTAGAATAAAAGAATTTCTCTTATGCATCTAAGTTAAGCATAAAATCCAATTATGAGGAAAATCATACTTTTAGTATAAAAAGAATATCTTTTATGCATACCTATATGCATGAAATCCAATATGATAAAAGTAACACTTTTGATATAAAAATTTTTCCTTTATGCATACTTCTATGCATGAAAATTAAAAATTATAAAAGTAACACTTTTGATATAAAAATTTTCCTTTATGCATACTTCTATGCATGAAAATTAAAAATGATAAAAGTAACACTTTTGATATAAAAATTTTCCTTTATGCATACTTCTATGCATGAAAATTAAAAATGATAAAAGTAACACTTTTAATATAAAAATTTATCCTTTATGCATACTTTTATGCATGAAAATAAAAATGATAAAAATAACACTTTTGATATAAAAATTTATCCATTATGCATACTTCTATGCATGAAAATAAAAATGGTAAAAATAACACTTTTGATATAAAAATTTATCCATTATGCATACTTCTATGCATGAAAATAAAAATGATAAAAATAACACTTTTGATATAAAAATTTATCCATTATGCATACTTCTATGCATGAAAATAAAAATGGTAAAAATAACACTTTTGATATAAAAATTTATCTATTATGCATACTTCTATGCATGAAATAAAAATGGTAAAAATAACACTTTTGATATAAAAACTTATCCTTTATGCATGATATTAAAATTTAATTTCTCCATGATTATAATGAAATTCTTTCAATTAATCTAGGATGATAATTCCTAGAATATGGTAGGAAGTCCTCTTTTTATGCTTTGAATGAGATTATTTTATGCATAATTTTTATAAAAATTTTGCCATAGCTCCGCTGCTATGACTGATAAATCTCAATTTTTCTAAGGGATAATGCTTATCATTAAGGAAATAATTAAAAATAATCTCTAATTGGATTATTAATCCATAATGGATTGAATCATTAATATACATAAACTAAAAGCATAGAAAAAAGCCATTAATTTGGCCTCAAGCATAGCTTAATCTTGGGTTAAGGAAAATCTTTATGAAAAGCTTGATTTGGATTGAGAATGGGTCATGAGTATGACCATTTCTTGAGTGAGAGAGAGAATTTACATAAAAATCATTAGAATTTAAACATAAATGAAAATTAACTTCAATAGCATTATGTAACTCTTCACTACTATTCAAACTTCAATAGCATTTTAAAAAAAAAAACCATACCAATTAAACTTCTCAAGCTTGAGAGGGGTTGAGAAGAGAGAAACATTGAGAAATTATAGAAAGATCAATATTCACTAATTACCTTACAACTTGCTTGATTCTTTGTTCACGGTAGAGGCCCCCAACCAATCAATTGGTTAAGTATGTTGATGGAGCCACTAATGGGGATTGAAGAAAGAGGGAAGCTCCAAAAACTAGTGAATTATTAAATGAATTCACAGTTCTTGGCTTAGGTGGAGTAGAGTAACGATGCATAAACACTATCTATTTTTCAACAAGGGGGAGGCTTCTATTTATAGGAAAAATTGAGCTCCTAACCAAACAAACTGATTCTAGAATTTTCTAAATCAGTTTGGTCAATATTTGACCATTTTTAGGTCAGTTAAGCTAACTTTTTGGAACTAGACTTAAATGAGGAGAGAGGAGAGATGAAATATCTCAATTTTTATGAGTTTAAAACTCATTCAAGCATGTGAAATATGCACCTCCTTTAAAGAACTCTCTTTCCTTACATATGTGTCATAATGGAATCATTTTAATATTGCTCATAGTTTTTTACTAATAAACCTTGTACATTTTCAACTCTTCATCTTATGTGAAATATGCACATCCTTTAAAGAACTCTCCTTCCTTACATATGTATCATAATGGAATCATTTTAATATTGCTCATAGTTTTTTACTAATAAACCTTGTACATTTTCAACTCTTCATCTTATGTGAGCATTTAAGGGACTCCCCTTCCTTACACATGTGTCATAATAAAATCATTATTCCCAAGATATCTCATATTTTTAATATTGCTCATAGTTTTTTACTAATAAACCTTGTACATTTTCAACTCTTCACCTTATGTGAGCATTTACTCATTTTTGGGTATCTTCTTTTTTACAAATTGGATTTATCTACTCCCTACACATGGATTGATGCTATTGGCCCATAGGAACCTTAATTGGACCATAGTCTAAAGATTTCTGAAAATCTAGACCCTTAGACTAAGGTTCTTTATACCTATTTCCAATTAATTCCAATTGCACATTGGAAAATTCTTTTTGAATTTCTGTTTCAGGGGAACTCATCTGAATTATAAGAGATATTTTTCTATCTAAAAATATTCAAAATCTGAATATTCTCTCTCTAGAATATTTTCTCTCTCTAGGCTAAAATAGTTAGAAACAAGGTCTTTATATTTCTGAAGAGGGGTTGATTACAGGGGAAGATACTAGACATCAAAAAGGGGTTGGGAGAGGAATCTTACATTCTACCCCACTTAAAAAACGCGAGATGTCCTCATCTCGCAACTTGTGATAATTTTGCAAGATTCACGAATATGAGACTTAGAGAAAAATTTTAATCAAGATTAACCACCAAGATAAGTCTTAAAGAGAGCAAGATTCAAAATACGAACAAGATTTAAACTTTATTCATTCTCGGAACTTATACACTAAAGATAGAGGAACTCTTTACACTTCCATAAGCCCGTCCATCATATGGTCACAAAAGCAGTCCTCACAAGCTGCACAAGTATAAGGTAACTCATCTATGGGAATGATTCTGTGGGTTATTGCTGCGCCTATCTCAGTGGTATGAGGTGTTCTAACAAAAGGACCTCTGAGAGGCAAGCCAAAAACGGGGTAAAGGCATATCTTCTCATGAGGAAGAAAACACGCCAGTAAGAAGACCCGCTCAGAAAACCCAGGATGCCTTGATCTCATGACGCAGTAGTATCGGGGACCCAAACCCAAAGCTTCAATAACCATGGCCAAGCGAACATTGTTACGAAAGTGCTGCTGACCCCAGGGTGTTACCCTAGTTATGTCTTGATAGGTCCGCCATTTTGTCTGCGCTACAGAAGTTCCCAAGTGAGGGAAAAGTGAGCGCTCATACTGCTCTATAAAATCTTTCTTCACAGACTCCCTTGCGTCTTGAAGGTGAGAAATCATCATGGATAAAACTAATTCTTGTTGCCAAGCCATGAAGGAGATTAAGAAAGAAAGAAGATCGATGGAAGTAAGATTACTGTGAAGGACAAGTAAAAGTTACGACTTATATAAAGGAAGGAGCTAGCGTAACTGAGAAGCCAACGGTAACTTGCCACTGAAGTTTTACCGTCTTTCCATGATTTGGGTTTGGCACATATTTCTATGAAATACATTAAGAACTTTGAGATGAGGAGATAAAAGAAGCTCGTAAGCTAAGTCGCTTACTTTCTTTGAATTCAGATAAGGCTCACAATATCTGGGGGATAACTTCTTAAACTCCCCAATAGATAAAGAACTTCTTTTGGGCCGTACTCGAATGAAGACCAAAACCTTGGTATCCAAAACACCGATTTTTACTTCTGTTCTGAATCCTTAAAACAGGTGGAACTCCTGAGAAGTATTCTAGGGAAAGGGTCTTTCTTTCTTAAACAGAATCGTTCTTTTATTTTAGAGATCAAAAATGGAGATTCTTACTCCTGTATACCTCGAAGGCTGGGGAGGAATCTTACATTCTACCCCACTTAAAAAAGTACGAGATGTCCTCATCTCGCCAAGTAGAGGACAACTCTTTTTCTTAAGATCTAATTTATTCTAGGGTTCCTTATATTCTGGTCAACCCAACAGAATACGGGGATAAATATCCCTTATATAGAACTCATCATTAAATAACAATTCATTTTAGATCATATCATTCATATCCTTAACACGATAATGGTCCATCAGATCGAAATTTTTTCTTTCTGAACATTCCTCCACGGGAATTTCAGTCAAGCAAGTTTTCAATTTGTCATCCCTTAACTTGATATACCGAGTCAAGTGTTAACAGTAGCACTTTGACAGCACAATCCACTAATCTCATAGTGATTTGCTGAAATCGTTATCATCATTCCAGTTATGAATATCATCACAGGGACTCGTCCCATTCATCCTCATGTGGTTTCGCTCAGCTTATTACATTTCAACTAAATTTCGGAAATCATCATTTTTCAATCAGAATCCAATTCAATTTCATCAGTTCTCAAACAGAATTAAAAATCATATCAACCACATTCGAATTCATCATCTGGATAGCATTAACGCTTAAAATTTCAAGTCTTAGATTTACTCGTATATACTGTCAGTAAAGAGCTGCAGTATACTCTCGGTATATACGGGTAGTCACGGCCCTTGGAATTATAAGGTAAATACCATCATGTCTAGGCCTCAAGCAAGTCAAGGATTCTATATAATTGCGGTACTTCCATCTGAAGACCCAATTACCAATTTACAAATTTTAGTTTGAATATCAAATTGTATGACTTATATCACACAATTACAACCTTTTTGTGTTTCTTGATAAATGTTTGACATATTTGTCTTCTCAGTTGATCTTTATTAACCAAATGCTCTGATACCAACTGTGAGATCCCTGTTCCCACCGAGCAACGGATTCACGATACTGGCAGCGGAAGTAGCACTTCTCGCGCGGGACAGGGGTCCCACATTCGGGGCCTCACCCACGGATATCCGGATAAGAGACTAATCCGTCGGTTGTTCCAAAACCGAAACCGGAAAAACTTCCTTTACCGGAAAGCACGGGCGATTCCACCTGGATAACTTTTTACTCTAACGTAGTCAAGAACATTTCTGTTCGAGTTGATCCAATTGCATCTATAAGATACATGGTCAGATTAAGGAAGAAACTTGCACTTGGATCATTGGGATCAACGCTTTTTTCCCCATTCAAGAGGCACAGCCGTTGATTCCTATCCATAGAACAGTTACTGTCCGGGATTTATTTTATCTATCGTAAAAACAAAAGTTTGAGTCTCGATTTACGGATCCATCAGTCCAGCCTAACCCCATCCGATCCCATGGGTTAGCCAACCGCCCAACCACTGTAGTGATGGGATCCAATTTGGAATTTGGTTAGGTTTTGTCCCGGGTACCAAGGAAAAGAGTTCCAAGGCCCCCTAGCCGGAATTTCATGCAAACATAAAACTAGCCACACCACTTACACACCCAATATGAAAATTGCCGTTTTCTTAGCATCAGCTAACTTTAAAACAATCCTTTAATGAAACCATAGTACCACTGATCACAATCTCCCAATTTATCCAGTTGATTCATAATTTCCCATCATTCCTTCATCAGAGTATCTATGGCATCATTGGCAACTAGAACGCTCACCACCTGTCCACACAGGGGCCGTTTCAATAGTTCCTAGCCCATAATACTCAACAATATAATCACTTATCAAGATGGACTCTCGTTGAAGATCAGCAAGATCAACCAACAGATCCATATAAAAGAGCCATGGACTCATCCGTTGAGGACCAGCAAGGTCAGTCAACCAGATCCATGCCCGGTTCCAGAAAACAACTCTTACTCCTTGTTCCAATATCTTCCTCGACGCACGCGTGGGTATCCTAGGCGACCCAGAGCCCGAGCACCGTATGGTCAGCACCCTCTAGGATCCTTCGCAGGTGACCTAGCACTTCACTCATAGGCCGCTTCCTTGGTCCCTCATCCACCGTACCGGAAGCTCACCATTTTAATCGAGCCGAGGCTGGTCAAGACCTCGGCCGACCTTGCTACGTGAGACGTCCTCCATTGACTCTCCGTCAGCAGTTGCAACTTTATCAGTTAGGTCTCCACGACCTTAATCACAAGACGGTCAAAATGCTTTCCCAGCATTCTTGACGTAAAACAGCCATTTACAAACAGCATTTACAAACAGTTTACAAATACAATTTCTATGTTAACTCTCATTTTTCCACATTATCCCTCATACAATCCACATTACTTATTCCACATTTCATTTATATGTGTACTCATCCAATCACATCATTTTCCATCTCTTTACTTCAGATTCCTTCACGTCACATATCATATATTCACATCCATATCCACATCCATACATCCACATCCACATCCACATTCACATCCATACATCCACATCTACATGCTTATCTCCATTTTCACATCCTCATTTATACATCCACATCCCATATCCACATTCATACATACACATCCATATCCACATCCACATCCACATCCACATCCACATTCACATCCATGCATCCACATCTACATGCTTACCTCCATTTTCACATCCTCATTTATACATCCACATCCCATATCCACATTCATACATACACATCCATACATCCACATCTACATCCACATACATACATACATCCACATCCACATTCCACATTCACATCTATACATCCACATCTACATTCACATTCACATACATCCACATCCACATTCCCATACATCCACATCTATACATCCACATTCCACATTCACATCTACATTCACATTCACATACATGCATCCACATCTACATCCACATTCACATACATCCACATCCACATTTCCATTCACATCTATACATCCACATCCATTCACATCTATACATCCACATCTACATCCACATTTACATCTATGCATATACATCTTCATGCATATATCCATTTTCATGTTCATACTTCCACACTCCCATCTCCATGTCCACACATCCACATACATACATCCATTTTCACATTCCCATTTATATAACCCCATATACCTTCACATCTAATCTTTTACATCACATCCATTCTCGCCCTATCACAACCCATATACATCTTATCCTATCACATACACTTCTTACCTCATCCCCCCATACACATCTTAATTCATCTTATCACATCCTAACTTATTTCATAAGCATCTTATCACCTCTTATCACATCCTATCACTTTCCATACGCATCTTATCAATTCTTATCACATCTCATACACCTCTTATCACATCTTATCACATTTCATATCTTTTAAAAAAAAAAAGAATTCTTTTATTTGATATAAGATTTCTCTACACATTTATTTATACATAAATTCCATTTAAGGAGACTAACACTTTCGAAATTAAAATCAATCTTTTATGCATCTTCTTATGCATGATTTCGATTTGGTAGGGAATTATACTTTTAGAATAAAAGAATTTCTCTTATGCATCTAAGTTAAGCATAAAATCCAATTATGAGGAAAATCATACTTTTAGTATAAAAAGAATATCTTTTATGCATACCTATATGCATGAAATCCAATATGATAAAAGTAACACTTTTGATATAAAAATTTTTCCTTTATGCATACTTCTATGCATGAAAATTAAAAATTATAAAAGTAACACTTTTGGTATAAAAATTTTCCTTTATGCATACTTCTATGCATGAAAATTAAAAATGATAAAAGTAACACTTTTGATATAAAAATTTTCCTTTATGCATACTTCTATGCATGAAAATTAAAAATGATAAAAGTAACACTTTTGATATAAAAATTTATCCTTTATGCATACTTTTATGCATGAAAATAAAAATGATAAAAATAACACTTTTGATATAAAAATTTATCCATTATGCATACTTCTATGCATGAAAATAAAAATGGTAAAAATAACACTTTTGATATAAAAATTTATCCATTATGCATACTTCTATGCATGAAAATAAAAATGATAAAAATAACACTTTTGATATAAAAATTTATCCATTATGCATACTTCTATGCATGAAAATAAAAATGGTAAAAATAACACTTTTGATATAAAAATTTATCTATTATGCATACTTCTATGCATGAAATAAAAATGGTAAAAATAACACTTTTGATATAAAAACTTATCCTTTATGCATGATATTAAAATTTAATTTCTCCATGATTATAATGAAATTCTTTCAATTAATCTAGGATGATAATTCCTAGAATATGGTAGGAAGTCCTCTTTTTATGCTTTGAATGAGATTATTTTATGCATAATTTTTATAAAAATTTTGCCATAGCTCCGCTGCTATGACTGATAAATCTCAATTTTTCTAAGGGATAATGCTTATCATTAAGGAAATAATTAAAAATAATCTCTAATTGGATTATTAATCCATAATGGATTGAAT
The DNA here is from genome assembly GCF_041138505.1 of Cibotium barometz. Lineage (NCBI taxonomy): Eukaryota > Viridiplantae > Streptophyta > Polypodiopsida > Cyatheales > Cibotiaceae > Cibotium > Cibotium barometz. Next base: position 50,170,437 of record NC_141082.1, read on the forward strand.
CATTAATATACATAAACTAAAAGCATAGAAAAAAGCCATTAATTTGGCCTCAAGCATAGCTTAATCTTGGGTTAAGGAAAATCTTTATGAAAAGCTTGATTTGGATTGAGAATGGGTCATGAGTATGACCATTTCTTGAGTGAGAGAGAGAATTTACATAAAAATCATTAGAATTTAAACATAAATGAAAATTAACTTCAATAGCATTATGTAACTCTTCACTACTATTCAAACTTCAATAGCATTTTAAAAAAAAAAACCATACCAATTAAACTTCTCAAGCTTGAGAGGGGTTGAGAAGAGAGAAACATTGAGAAATTATAGAAAGATCAATATTCACTAATTACCTTACAACTTGCTTGATTCTTTGTTCACGGTAGAGGCCCCCAACCAATCAATTGGTTAAGTATGTTGATGGAGCCACTAATGGGGATTGAAGAAAGAGGGAAGCTCCAAAAACTAGTGAATTATTAAATGAATTCACAGTTCTTGGCTTAGGTGGAGTAGAGTAACGATGCATAAACACTATCTATTTTTCAACAAGGGGGAGGCTTCTATTTATAGGAAAAATTGAGCTCCTAACCAAACAAACTGATTCTAGAATTTTCTAAATCAGTTTGGTCAATATTTGACCATTTTTAGGTCAGTTAAGCTAACTTTTTGGAACTAGACTTAAATGAGGAGAGAGGAGAGATGAAATATCTCAATTTTTATGAGTTTAAAACTCATTCAAGCATGTGAAATATGCACCTCCTTTAAAGAACTCTCTTTCCTTACATATGTGTCATAATGGAATCATTTTAATATTGCTCATAGTTTTTTACTAATAAACCTTGTACATTTTCAACTCTTCATCTTATGTGAAATATGCACATCCTTTAAAGAACTCTCCTTCCTTACATATGTATCATAATGGAATCATTTTAATATTGCTCATAGTTTTTTACTAATAAACCTTGTACATTTTCAACTCTTCATCTTATGTGAGCATTTAAGGGACTCCCCTTCCTTACACATGTGTCATAATAAAATCATTATTCCCAAGATATCTCATATTTTTAATATTGCTCATAGTTTTTTACTAATAAACCTTGTACATTTTCAACTCTTCACCTTATGTGAGCATTTACTCATTTTTGGGTATCTTCTTTTTTACAAATTGGATTTATCTACTCCCTACACATGGATTGATGCTATTGGCCCATAGGAACCTTAATTGGACCATAGTCTAAAGATTTCTGAAAATCTAGACCCTTAGACTAAGGTTCTTTATACCTATTTCCAATTAATTCCAATTGCACATTGGAAAATTCTTTTTGAATTTCTGTTTCAGGGGAACTCATCTGAATTATAAGAGATATTTTTCTATCTAAAAATATTCAAAATCTGAATATTCTCTCTCTAGAATATTTTCTCTCTCTAGGCTAAAATAGTTAGAAACAAGGTCTTTATATTTCTGAAGAGGGGTTGATTACAGGGGAAGATACTAGACATCAAAAAGGGGTTGGGAGAGGAATCTTACATTGTGAAACCGGCTACTTCTGGATGCTGATTCCAAAGGCCTTAGGTGATCAAAATATTTATTTGAACACATATACATGCTCTACTAAGTGCAAGCTACCAACTGTAAGATTCCTCCTCGTACCTAAATGATGTATAGTCTCTTACCTCGATCCCCTGTAATCATCCCCCATTTCAGAATGCAAGAAAATATTGTTTTTCCTTAGAGAGAGAAAATATTCTAGAGAGAGATAATTTACAATTGAGATATTTTTGGATACAAAGTTTCTCCTAATATCTAAGATGAATTCCTCTAAAACAAAATTTCAAAATGAATTTTCCAATGTGCATTAGGAATTAATTGAATACGTGTATTAAAGGTCTTAGCTTAAGGATCCACATTTTCAGAAATTTTTGGATTAATGTCCAAATAAGGTTTCAGAGGGCCAATAGGATTAATACAAGTGTTGGGATGACAAAAATACAAAGAATAAAAGAAAATACCCCAAAAATGCGTAAATGCTCACATAAGATGAAGAGTTGACTAAGTACATGGTTTATTAGTTAAAAATTAAGGTTTATTAGTTAAAAAATGGGATATTTTGGTAAAATGATGAATTTTGGACACCTCAATAAGGAAGGAGAGCCCCATCAAGTAGGCACCTTTTTTATAATCATTACTTGGCTTTTTTAATTCAAAAAAATCAAGATATTTCATCTCTCCTGGTGTAAACTGGATAAAAAAGGAAGCCAAACTAATCTAAATCTTGTCCAAATTGGGTCAAATTGAAGATGGAAACCTCTAGAACCCAGTTGGACTTGGTTAGTGGCCTCCCTCACCTATAAATAGACCCTCATTCCTTTGTATTTTCATCTTTGAGCAATATCATGCCTGTATTATCTCTAAATTAGCATAATTCTATTATCCCTATAATTTGCCCCTTCTCTTGAGAGCTTTGGAGCTTCTCTATTCTCCATCCTCTCTTGGAATATCTTAATTTTTTTTTAATTTTTTTGAATTTAAAAAGCCAAGTAATGATGATAAAAAAAGGCGCCTACTTGATCGGGCTCTCCCTCCTTAACTGAGGTGTAAAAAATTCATCATTTTACCAAAATATCCCATTTTTAAACTAATAAACCTTAATTTTTAACTAATAAACCTTCTACTCAGTCAACTCTTCATCTTATGTGAGCATTTACTCATTTTTGGGGTATTTTCTTTTATTCTTTGTATTTTTGTCATCCAAACACTTGGATTAATCCTATTGGCCATGTGGAACCTTATTTGGACCTTAATCCAAAAATTTCTGAAAATGTGGACCCTTAGGCTGAGGTCTTTAATACTCATGTTTAATTAATTCCTAATGCACATTGGAAAATTCATTTTGAATTTCTATTTGAGGGGAATTCATCTTAGATATTAGGAGAAGTTTTATATCCAAAAATCTCAATTCTGAATTACCTCTCTCTAGAATATTTCCTCTCTCTAGGCCAAAACAAGGAAAAACAATATTTTCTTGCATTTTGAAATGGGGGATGATCACAAGGGATTGAGGTAAGAGATTATGCATCATTTAGGGAAGGAGGAATATTACAGATGATAGCTTGCACTTAGTAGAGCATGCATATGTGTTCAAATAAATATTTTGATCACTTGAGGCCTTTGGAATCAGCATCCAGAAGTAGTCGGTTTCACAACCACATAGTGGTGTAGGAGACACAAAACTTGTCCAAATGAGATGCATCTTACACACAGGTCTTAGCAAGGTATCCCCCACAGGCTATGCAAGTAATGAGCCTCACCTAATTTGGATTTTGTAGAATCGGATTCTCCTAGAAAGTGTTCTCCTACTTGAGAAGTGGCACCATAGCATCAAAACTTGTCCAAATGAGATGCACCTTACACACAGGTCCCAACAAGGTATCCCCACAAGATGTGCTAGTATGAGCCTCATCTGACTTGGATTTTGCAGAAACGGCTTCTCCTAAAAAGTGTTCTCGTGTGCTTGAGAAGTGGCACCAAAGTGGCAAATGCCAGTCCTATAGCTTTTCCAAGTGATTTGGATAGCTTTTGTTATGGAATCAACCAAAATGCATGATAATGCTTCTTCCTCAATTACTCTATTGCCCAATCGATTCCTATTCAACTTAAGCCTTGGATTTGCATCCACAAGCTACTATTCCCTTAAGCATGCATTAACCCACCATTATTTAAATGCTAAGAGAAAAACTTCTATCCCACAAGCATTGACTACTCCTACCCACACTCGTGAGAGATTCAAGCACACATTCAACTTCCCACATGCAAGAAACACAAGATTAAGGCAAACAAACCATCCAATGATTCCCTCATACACCCACGATCCATATTAAAACTCAAGCATGCACAATGTAAGATTCCTCCCTCCAACTTTTGAGGTGTAAAGGTGTAAGAACCTCCCTTCTATTCTTGAAATTACTCCCCTTCGAAATAGAAGAAAGATCTTGTTTTGCCCTGTTTTAGCCTAGAAAGAGAAAAGTCTAGAGAGAGATAATCCTAAATTAAGATATCTTTAGATATAAAAATCCTCCTGGTGTCTAAAATGGATAAATAGATCCTTAGTATTTTGTAGAAAAAATCTGTGAACTATACCATGCCAGTATTACATTAAAATAATGATATTTTTTATCATCCCTTAAAAATCCTCTACTTTTGGAGAGATTGGAGCTTCTCTCTCTCTTCAACAATCCTTGGAGATTTTTTCTCAACATACTAAACTAATTGATTGGTTGGGGGCTTCCTTCTAAGATAAAGAATCAAGCCAAATCTAGAGGTAAGAAGTAATTTCATGGTTTTTATTAAAAGACAATATTAGATAATTTAGGAAAAATCTCATACTTTGGGAATTACCTTTTCAACATAGTTTTGGCCATATCTTGAGCATATTAACTCCAAATTTGTCGGACATTATAGATTTAGATCCTACTCTTCAAGATCTTTCTAATGATATGTCACATGATGGGGTTTTGACAAAAGCTTGGATAGGTTCACCATGATCCCATTTTTAAAATGGGAATGGGATTTTTCCCAAATTATCTAATACGGTGTTTTTATATTATCAATGATTTCACTTCTCAACCCCTCTCAAGCTTGAGGAGTTTCAAATTAATTGTTTTCAATGCAAATCAAGCTTTCTATAAGAATTCTAATGATTGATCATAAAAAAGTTAATCTTTATGCTTAATTAGAATGCTTTTTATGTTTATCTCTCTCTCCCAAAAGAATAGTCATTCCTATGACTAATTCTTTAGCAAATGAATGCTTCTCATTGATAAATTCTTAGCTCAAAACCAATCTCTAAGCTTCTTAAGCTAGAGGTTAAGAAAATGGCTTTTTATGCTTTTATGTTAATAAAATTATGGTAAATTTATGATTTGATTCCATAATTTGGAATTAAGATTAAGGATAGTTCTTCTATCCTAATTGTATTACAAAGTCCTAATCTTTTTAGAAAAAGTAAAATTTATCAATAATAGCAATGAAGCTATGGTAAAATTGTTAGAAAATAACACATATTTTATTTTTATACATAATGCTAAAAGAGGACTTCCTACCATATTCTAGGATTGGACATCCTATGTTAAAAGAATGATTTTCATCAAATTCATGGGAAATTAATTTTTAGTATTTATGCATAAATAATTAATTAAAGAAAAGAGAAATTTTTGGTATTTTTATTTTTATGCAAAAAGAGGACTTTCCATGATAATGGAGATCCATGTAATTAAATGAAAAAAGAGAAATTTTGGTATATTAAAATAATGAATATTTTTATTTAAAGAGAAAGTTTAGATAACATTATTTTATGCATGAGAAAATTTAAATGATAAAAGAGGAATTCCCATGACATTTGGAATTCAATCATTTAAATGGTAAAAGTGGAATTCTTGGCATATTGAAATAATGGATATTTTTATCAAAGAAAAGATGAATTTTAGATAAACTTATTTTATGATAAAAGAGGAATTTTTGGAATAATGATGCATTTTTGACACCTTGGTAAGGAGAGGGTGACTCTTGAGGTAGGTGCCTAATTCACACATGTGGATGAGTTTTTAATTCAAAAAAATTGTGATATTTTTATCTATCCTCTCTCCTGGATCAAACCAAATCAAAAAGGGAGCCAAACTGGTCCAAATGTTGTCTAAATTGAGTCGGCGAAGTGAACTTGAAAAATTCTAGAACCCACTTGGACTTGGTTAGTGGCCTCCCTCATCTATAAATAGATCCTTAATGTTTTGTAAAAACAATCTATGAACTATCCCATGCCAGTATTATATTAAATTAATGATATTTTCTATTATCCCTTAAAAATCCTGTACTTTTGGAGAGATTGGAGCTTCTCTCTCTCTCTTCAACAATCCTTGGAACTTTCTTCTCAACATACTAAACCAATTGATTGGTTAGGGGCTTCCTTCTTCTAAGATAAAGAAGCAAGCCAAATCTAGAGGTAAGAAGTAATTTCATGGTTTTCATTAATATTCTCAATGATGTCACTTCTCAACCCCTCTCAAGCTTAAGAATTTTCAAATTAATTATTTTCAATGAAAATCAAGCTTTCTATAAGAATTCTAATGATTGATCATAAAAAAGTTAATCTTTGTGCTTAATTAGAATGCTTTTGATGTTTATCTCTCTCTCCCAAAAGAATAGTCATTCCTATGACTAATTCTTTAGCAAATGAATGCTTCTCATTGATAAATTCTTAATTCAAAACCAATCTCTAAGCTTGTTAAGCTAGAGGTTAAGAAAATGGCTTTTTATGCTTTTATGTTAATAAAATTATGGTAAATTTATGATTTGATTCCATAATTTGGAATTAAGATAAAGGATAGTTCTTCTATCCTAATTCTATTACAAAGTCTTAATCTTTTTATAAAAAGTAAAATTTATCAGTAATAGCAGCGAAGCTATGGCAAAATGTTTAGAAAATAATACATATCTTATTTTTATGCATAATTCTAAAAGAGGACTTCCTATAATATTCTAGGATTGGACATCCGATGTTAAAAGAATGATTTTCATCAAATTCATGAAAAACTAATTTTTATTATTTATGCATAAATAATTAATTAAAGAAAAGAGAAATTTTTGGTATTTTTATTTTTATGCAAAAAGAGGACTTTCCATGATAATGGATATCCATGTAATTAATAAAAAAAGAGAAATTATGGTATATTAAAATAATGAACATTTTTATTTAAACATGAAGTTTAGATAGCTTTAATTTATGCATGAGAAAATTTAAATGATAAAAGTGGAATTCCCATGACATTTGGAATTCAATCATTTAAATGGTAAAAGTGGAATTCTTGGCATATCGAAATAATGGATATTTTTATTAAAGAAAAGAGGAATTTTAGATAAACTTATTTTATGATAAAAGAGGAATTCCCATGATAATTGAGATCCAAGAAATTAAATGGAAAAAGAGGAATTTTTAGCATAATTCAAATTATGAGTATTTATCAAAAGTGGAATTTTGAGCATTATTGGGAAATATCGGTATAATTTATTTTTGTAAATCCCATGAATCTTTTACTCAAACATAGAATATTGAATATATTTCACTTGAGAAATCTGAGAAAGAATATGAAAATATCCGTCGAGAAAAAGTACCTTTAACTAGGCCAAGCAATTGGTAGAAATTTAGAAAAGCCCCATCGGTATCGAAAATAGAAAATGTTACTAAATGTGAATAGATGTGAATGCGATGTGATAAGATGTGAGTGGATGTGATAAGATGTGATAAGATGTGAGTGGATGTGATAAGATGTGGTGTGATGTAAATGAATGTGGATAGGATGTGAGGTGATGTAAATGGATGTGGATGTGAATGATGAGATGAGAATGAGATGTGAGGATATATGAAAGGATGTGATGTGATGTAAATGGATGTGGATGTGAATGATGAGATGAGAATGAGATGTGAGGATATGTGAAAGGATGTGATGTGATGTAAATGGATGTGGATGTGCATGGGATAAGATGTGATGTGATTTAAATGGATATGAATGTGGATGTGGATGGGATAAGATGTGATGTGATTTAAATGGATATGAATGTGGATGTGGATGAGATGTGATGTGATGTAAAGGGATGTGGTTGTGAATGTGATGAGATGTGTATGAAATGTGATGTGATGTAAATATATGTGGATGTGAATGTGAAGAGATGTGATGATATGTGAATGGGTGTGACATGATGTAATGTGGATGGAATGTATGTGATGATATGTGAATGGGTGTGACATGATGTAATGTGGATGGAATGTATGTGATGGGATGGGGATGCAATGAATGTGATGGATGTGAATGGATGCGATGAGATTTGATGGATGTGAATGGATGCGATGAGATGTGAATGGACGTGAATGTGACGTGATGTAAATAGATGTGAATGGATGTGAATGTGACGTGATGTAAATAGATGTGAATGGATGAGATGTGATATGAATGGATGTGATGTGATGTGAATCGGGATAAATGTGAAATGATTGAGATGTGATGTGGATTGGGGTAGATGTGAATGGATGTGATGTGAATGGATGAGATTGGGATAGATGTGAATGGATGTGATGTGATGTGAATCGGGATAGATGTGAATGGATGAGATGTGATGTGATGTGACATGAATCGAGATAGATGTGAATGGATGAGATGTGATGTGAATGGATGTGAAGTGATGTGATGTGGATCGGGGTAGATGTGAATGGATGAGATGTGATGTGAATGGATGTGATGTGATGTGAATCGGGATAGATGTGAATGGATGAGATGTGAGTGATTTCCTTACTTCTTTAAGACTTTTTTTAATTGGTGGTTAATCTTAATTAAAAATCTTCTCTCAGTCTCATACTTGTGCATCTTGCGAAATTACCCCCAGTTTGCGAGATGAGGGCATCTCGCATTTTTCAAGTGGGAGAGAATGTAAGATTCCTCCCCAGCCTCTCAAAATGTCCAGCATCTTCCCCTGTAATCAATCCCTCTTCAGAAATATAAAAGACTTGTTTCTAACTATTTTAACTTAGAGAGAGAAAATATTCTAGAGAGAGGATATTCAGATTTTTAATATTTTTGGATAGAAAATTATCTCATCTTATTAAAATAAGTTCCCCTGAAATAGAAATTCAAAAAGAACTTTCCAATGTGCAATTGGAATTAATTAGAAATGGGTATAAAGGACCTTAGCCTAAGGGTCTAGATTTTCAGAAATTTTTGGATTATGGTCCAATTAAGGTTCCTATGGGCCAATAGCATCAATCCATGTGTCGGGAGGAGATAAATCCAACTAGTAAAAGAAGATACCCAAAAATGAGGGGTGCGTCAATACAATGAGCGTAAACCAATGAGCGTTGCGAGCAAGGGTATTTTATGAGCAACAATTCCGAGATAATAATAAAACCTTATTTCCCTATGAAATACAATACCTCCTAAAAGAGGAGCCACAAGAATATGCTTTAACTGGTTGGCTGCTTGGAAATAAATAGGCAAACAATTAGGTCCTTGTTACATGTTTGTAGTCAACACAGAGAAAAATTTTGAAAAACGCATCATCAACAAAAGTATTATAGATGGATTTAAGAGATATATTGGGCAAATTTCATCATGTCTAGGACTATGTGCAATTTTAGTAAAGGTCCATGAATGTGATATTAAATCATCTAAGTTGCCAACAAGAAGGTTCATTGTTCTTTAGTTCAAGCGAGAACCAAATTCATGCGATGTGCATGATTTCAGGGTTCTAACATCTCTAGCCTCAAACATACTCATGTATCTTATGAAGCTACAGAAAAACATTAATCATCAAGCTACAAAAAGTACCCACAAAACAAGAGAATGGCTTGTGAATCCTTTATGACATAGACCTGCAATCCACCTAATACAAGAGTCAAGTAATACATCATCTATCAAGCTCAAAAAATGAAGCTATGAGTCTGTGTGGGGGGGCAAGAAAGCATGAATCCACATAATCCAAAAATAGCGCTATGCAAAAGACTACTTCTCATTTGCTTCATCATCAAGAAAAATACACCTTCTCCTACGTTTCTCCCGTCCCAATGATCGATCATCCACAGTGGTGCTTGTCATGTGTATTGCCATTGCCTCTGCATAACATGGTAACTCACTTTAAACTTCCATGACAACATCAAAGAAAAAGAGAAAAGAAAAATGTAATAGAAAGACATGCATGTTTTACTTACTAGTCGGATGGTGCATCATGCACTTCATAATCACCAGAGGATGTGTCACTTTCTCCAAGGTCTGCCACCTTTTTTGTGCCATAGATCTCCTCTATATATGGTGAAAGGTAATCCTTGCATATCTCCTCATCATTATCAATGACCAAGCAACCATGGCCGGTGTGCATAGATGCCTTTAATATAGGCCCTGTCCCAGCCCCCAACTCCAATATTGTACCTGTTCGTGGGCAAAGAGCCTCAGTAAACATAAGCATATGAGAGGGACTCCTCTCTAGAATCCCTCGCCAACTACCACTTTTTCCACCACTGTAAGATCCCTGTTCCCACCGAGCAACGGATTCGGGGTACTGGCAGCGGAAGTAGCGCTTCTCGCGCAGGACAGGGGTCCCACACTCGGGGCCTCGCCCACGGATATCCGGATAAGAGACTAATCCGTCGGTTGTTCCAAAACCGAACCCGGAAAAACTTTCTTAACCGGAAGCACGGGCGATTCCACCAGGATAACTTTTTACTCTAACGTAGTCAAGATCATTTCTGATCGAGATGATCCAATTACATCTATAAGATACTTAGTCAGTTCAAGGAAGAAACTTGCACTTGGATCATTGGGATCAACGCTTTTTTCCCCATTCAAGAGGCACAGCCGTTGATTCCTATCCATAGAACAGTTACTGTCCGGGATTTTTTTTTTTTCTATCGTAAAAACAAAAGTTTGAGTCTCGATTTACGGATCCATCAGTCCAGCCTAACCCCATCCAATCCCATGGGTTAGCCAACCGCCCAACCACTGTAGTGATGGGATCCAATTAAAAATTTGGTTAGGTTTTGTCCCGGGTACCAAGGAAAAGAGTTCCAAGGCCCCCTAGCCGGATGTTCATGCAAAATAAAACTAGTCACACCACTCACACACCCAATATGAAATTGCCTTTTTTAACCAGATTCAACCAGTTTAAAACAATCCTTTAATAAAACCATAGTATCATTGATCACCATCTTCCAATTTATCCAATTGATTCTTAATTTCCCATCATTCCTTCATCAGAGTATCTATGGCATCATTGGCAACTAGAACGCTCAGGAGCCGTTTCGATAGTTCCTAGCCCATAATACTTGGCAATATAATCACTTAACATGATGGACTCTCGTTGAAGATCAGCAAGATCAACCAACAGATCCATATAAGGAGCCATGGACTCATCCATTGAAGACCAGCAAGGTCAATCAACCAGATCCATGCTCGATTTCAGAAAACAACTCCAACTCTGTTCCAATATCTTCCTCGACGCACGCGTGGGTATCCTAGGCGACCCAGAGCCCGAGCACCGTATGGTCAGCACCCTCTAGGATCCTTCGCAGGTAACCTAGCGCTTCACGCATAGGCCGCTTCCTTGGCCCCTCATCCACCGTACCGGAAGCTCACCATTTTAATCGCACCGAGGCTGGTCAAGACCTCGGCCGACCTTGCTACGCGAGACGTCCTTCATTGACTCCCCGTCAGCAGTTGCAACTCTCTCATCACGACCTTAATCACAAGACGGTCAAAATGCTCCCCCCAGCATTCTTGACATAAAACAATCATTTACAGACAGCATTTACAAACAGTTTACAATACAATTTCTATTTTAACTTTCATTTTTCCACATTATCCCTCATCAGTCTACATTACTTATTCCATACTCCATTTATATGTATACTCATCCCATCACATCATTTCCATCTCATCACTCAGATTCCCTTACATCACATATCGTATATTCACATCCATACATCCACATCTATATGCGTACATTCACATCTACATGCATACATCTACATCTCTATGCATACATCCACATCCACATTCACATTCACCTCCATACATCTACATCTATATGCATACATCCACCTCCACATTCACATCCACATCTATACATCTACATCTACATGCACACATCCACTTCTACATCCACATCTACATCTATACACCTACATCTACATGCATACATCCACATCTCCATTCACATCTACATCTATACATCTACATCTACATGCTTCCAACCACTTCCACATCCACATCTACATCTCTACATCTACATCTACATGCATCCATCCATATCTCCATTCACATCTACATCTATACATCTACATCTACATACATCCATCCACCTCCACATCCACATCTACATCTATACATCTACATTTACATGCATACATCCATATCTCCATTCCCATCTACATCTATACATCTACATCTACATGCATCCATCCTCCTCCACATCCACATCTACATCTATACATCTACATCTACATGTATACATCCACATTTCCATTCACATCTATATCTACATGCATCCATCCACATCTCCGTTTACATCCTCATCTACACATCTATTTCTACATGTATACATCCACATCTCCATGCATACATCCACCTCCACATTCACACTCACATCCATACCTCTACATCTACATGCAAACATCCATATCTCCATGCATAATAATATTCTTTTAATTAATCTAGGATGATAGTTCCTAGAATATGGTAGGAAGTCCTCTTTTTATGCTTTGAATGAAATTATTTTATGCGTAATTTCTATAAAAATTTTGCCATAGCTCCGCTACTATGACTGATAAATCTCAATTTTTTCTAAGGGATAAGGCTCATTATTAAAGAAATAATTAGAATGGTCTCTAATTGGATCATCAATCCATAATGGTCTCTAATTGGATCATTACGAAAATAATTAGAATGGTCTCTAATTGGATCATCAATCCACAATGGTCTCTAATTGGATCATTAAGAAAACAATTAGAATGGTCTCTAATTGGGTCATCAATCCATAATGGATTGAATCATCAATGTGCATAAACTAAAAGCATAGCAAAAAGCCATTAATTTGGCCTCAAGCATAGCTTAATCTTGGATTAAGGAAAGGCTTTATGAAAAGCTTCATTGGGATTGAGAATGGTTCATGAGTATGACCATTTCTTGAGTGAGAGAGAGAAATTACATAAAAACCATTAGAATTTTAAACATAAATGGAAATTAACTTCTATAGCATTTATTAAATTATGTAACTCTTCACTACTATTCACCAATTAACTTCAATAGCATTTAAAAAACCATACCAATTAAACTTCTCAAGCTTGAGAGGGGTTGAGAAGAGAGAATCATTGAGAAATTATAGAAAGATCAAAATTCAATATACTTACCTTATGATTTGCTTGATTCTTTATTCACGGTAGAGGCCCCCAACCAATCAATTGGTTTAGTATGTTGATGGAGCCACCAATGGGGATTGAAGAAAGAGAGAAGTATCAAAAACTAGTGAATTATTAAAGAATTCACAACTCTTGGCTTAGGTAGAGTAGAGTAACAATGCATAAGACACTCTATATTTTGGCTTAGGTGGAGTAGAGTAACAAGCATAAGACTCTATCTAATTTGGCTTAGGTGGAGTAGAGTAACAAGGCATAAGACACTATATATTTTGGCTTAGGTGGAGTAGAGTAACAAGGCATACGACACTATGTTTTTTGGCTTAGGTGGAGTAGAGTAACAAGGCATAAGACTCTATATTTTTTTCAACAAGGGGAGGCTTCTATTTATAGGAAAATTTGAGCTCCTAACCAAACAAACTGATTCTAGAATTTTCCAAGTCAGTTTGGTTGAATTTGGACTAGATTTGGACCTAGTTTGGTTACTTTTTGATTCGGTTTGGTTCCATTTTGATTTGGTTTGGTTCAAGAGAGATGAGAGATAAAAATATCACATTATTTTTGAGTTTAAAACTCATTCAAGCATGTGAAATATGCACCTCCTTTAAAGAATTCCCCTTCCTTACATATATGTCAAAATTTTATTGCTCATAGTTTTTTACTAATAAATCTTGTACATTTTCAACTCTTCATCTTATGTGAAATATGCACCTTCTTTAAAGAACTCCTCTTCCTTACATATGTGTCATAGTTTTTTTACTAATAAACCTTGTACATTTTCAACTCTTCATCTTATGTGAAATATGCACCTCCTTTAAAGAACTCCCCTTCCTTACATATGTGTTTATTTACTAATAAACCTTGTACATTTTCAACTCTTCATCTTATGTGAGCATTTACTCATTTTTGGATACCCAAAATATCTCATATTTTTAATATTGCTCATATTTTTTTACTAATAAACCTTGTACATTTTCAACTCTTCATCTTATGTGAGCATTTACTCATTTTTGGATACCCAAAATATCTCATATTTTTAATATTGCTCATAGTTTTTTACTAATAAACCTTGTACATTTTCAACTCTTCATCTTATGTGAGCATTTACTCATTTTTGAGTATCTTCTTTTACAAATTGGATTTATCTCCTCCCTACACATGGATTGATGCTATTGGTCCATAGGAATCTTAATTGGACCATAATCCAACAATTTCTGAAAATCTAGACCCTTAGGCTAAGGTCCTTTATACATATTTCCGATTAATTCCAATTGCACATTGGAAAATTCTTTTTGAATTTCTGTTTCAGGGGAACTTATTTTAATAGGATGAGATATTTTTCTATCCAAAAATATTCAAAATCTGAATATTCTCTCTCTAGAATATTTTCTCTCTCTAGGTTAAAACAGCCACAAACAAGATCTCTTATATTTCAGAAAAGGAATTGATTACAGGGGAATATGCTAGACATCAAAAAGGGGGTGGGGAGGAATCTTACATTCTACCCCACTTAAAAAACGCGAGATGTCCTCATCTCGCAAACTAGGGTAATTTCGCAAGATGCACGAATATGAGACTTAGAGAAAAATTTTAATCAAGATTAACCACCAAGAAAAGTCTCAAAGAGAGCAAGATAAGAACAAGATTTAAACTTTATTCATTCTCGGAACTTATACAGTAAAGATAGAAGAACTCTTTACACTTCCATAAGCCCGTCCATCATATGGTCACAAAAGCAGTCCTCACAAGCTGCACAAGTATAGGGTAACTCATCTATGGGAATGATTCTGCTGGTTATTGCCGCACCTATCTCAGTGGTATGAGGTGATCTAACAAAAGGACCTCTGAGAGGCAAGCCAAAAACGGGATAAAGGCATATCTTCTCATGAGGAAGAAAACACGCCAGTAAGAAGACCCGCTCAGAAAACCCAAGATGCCTTGATCTCATGACGCAGTAGTATCGGGGACCCAAACCCAAAGCTTCAATAACCATGGCCAAGCGGACATTGTTACGAAAGTGCTGCTGACCCCAGGGTGTTACCCTAGTTATGTTTTGATAGGTCCGCCATTTGGTCTGCGCTACAGAAGTTCCTAGGTGAGGAAAAAGTGAGCGCTCATACTGTTCTATAAAGTCTTTCTTCACAGACTCTCTTGCGTCTTGAAGGTGAGAAATCATCAGGGATAAAACTAATTCCTGTTGCCAAGCCATGAAGGAGATTAAGAAAGAAAGGAGATTGATGGGAGTAAGATTACTGTGAGTGACAAGTAAAAGTTACGACTTATATAAAGGAAGGAGCTAGCGTAACCTAGAAGCCAACGGTAACTTGTCACTGAAGTTTTACCGTCTTTCCATGATTTGTGTTTGACACATTTTTCTATAGAAGGCATTAAGAATTTTGAGATGAGGAGATAAAAGAAGCTTGTAGGTTAAGTCACCTACTTTCATTGAATTCAGATATAAGGGTCACAATATCTGGGGGATAACTTCTTATACTCCCCAAGAGATAAAGAACTTCTTTTGGGTTGTACTCGAATGAAAACCAAAACCTTGGTATCCAAAACATCGATTCTCACTTCTGAACTCATTGTTCTAAATCCTTAAAACAGGTGGGACTCCTGAGGAGTATTCTAAGAAAAGGGCCTTCCTTTTTTTAAACAGAAACTTTCTTTTATTTTAGAGAGGGAATAATTATAAGATCAGAAAGGGAGATTCTTACTCCTGTATACCTCGAAGGCTGGGGAGGAATCTTACATTCCCCACTTAAAAAGTGCGAGATGTCCTCATCTCGCAAGGTAGAGGACATCTCTTTTTCTTAAGATATAATTTTATTCTGGGGTTCCTTATATTCTGGTCAACCCAACAGAACACTGGGATAAATATCTCTTATATAGAACTCATCATTAAATAATAATTCATTCAGATCATATCATTCATATCTTTAACATGATAATGATCCATTAGACCGCAAAGTTTCCTTCAGAACCTTCCTCCACCACGGACATTTCAGTCAAGCAAGTTCTTAATTTGACATCCCTTAACTTGATCTACCGGTCAAGTATTAACAGTAGCAATCTAACAGCACAACCCACTAACCTCATAGTGATTTGCTGAATTCATTATCATCATTTTAGTTATGAATATCATCACAGGGACTCGTCCCATCCCCCCTCATTGTGGTTTCATTATATTTCAACTAATTTTTAAAAATCAACATTTTTCAATCAGCATTTTCAATCAGAATCCAAATCAATTCATCCATTCTCAAACAGAATTAAAAATCATATCAATCACATTCGAAATCATCATCTAGATAGCATTAACGCTTATAATTTCAAGTCTTAGATTTACTCGTATATACTGTCAGTAAAGAGCTGCAGTATACTCTCGGTATATACGCGTAGTCACGGCCCTTGGAATTATAAGGTAAATACTATCATGTCTAGGCCTCAAGCAAGTCAGGGATTTTATATAATTGCGGTACTTCCATTTGAAGACCCAATTACCAAATTACGAGTTTCAGTTTGAATATCAAATTGTATGAATTATATCACACAATTATAACCTTTTTGTCTTTCTAGATAAATTTTTGACATATTTGTCTTCTCAGTTGATCTTTATTAACCAAATGCTCTGATACCAACTGTAAGATCCCTGTTCCCACCGAGCAACGGATTCGGGGTACTGGCAGCGGAAGTAGCGCTTCTCGCGCAGGACAGGGGTCCCACACTCGGGGCCTCGCCCACGGATATCCGGATAAGAGACTAATCCGTCGGTTGTTCCAAAACCGAACCCGGAAAAACTTTCTTAACCGGAAGCACGGGCGATTCCACCAGGATAACTTTTTACTCTAACGTAGTCAAGATCATTTCTGATCGAGATGATCCAATTACATCTATAAGATACTTAGTCAGTTCAAGGAAGAAACTTGCACTTGGATCATTGGGATCAACGCTTTTTTCCCCATTCAAGAGGCACAGCCGTTGATTCCTATCCATAGAACAGTTACTGTCCGGGATTTTTTTTTTTCTATCGTAAAAACAAAAGTTTGAGTCTCGATTTACGGATCCATCAGTCCAGCCTAACCCCATCCAATCCCATGGGTTAGCCAACCGCCCAACCACTGTAGTGATGGGATCCAATTAAAAATTTGGTTAGGTTTTGTCCCGGGTACCAAGGAAAAGAGTTCCAAGGCCCCCTAGCCGGATGTTCATGCAAAATAAAACTAGTCACACCACTCACACACCCAATATGAAATTGCCTTTTTTAACCAGATTCAACCAGTTTAAAACAATCCTTTAATAAAACCATAGTATCATTGATCACCATCTTCCAATTTATCCAATTGATTCTTAATTTCCCATCATTCCTTCATCAGAGTATCTATGGCATCATTGGCAACTAGAACGCTCAGGAGCCGTTTCGATAGTTCCTAGCCCATAATACTTGGCAATATAATCACTTAACATGATGGACTCTCGTTGAAGATCAGCAAGATCAACCAACAGATCCATATAAGGAGCCATGGACTCATCCATTGAAGACCAGCAAGGTCAATCAACCAGATCCATGCTCGATTTCAGAAAACAACTCCAACTCTGTTCCAATATCTTCCTCGACGCACGCGTGGGTATCCTAGGCGACCCAGAGCCCGAGCACCGTATGGTCAGCACCCTCTAGGATCCTTCGCAGGTAACCTAGCGCTTCACGCATAGGCCGCTTCCTTGGCCCCTCATCCACCGTACCGGAAGCTCACCATTTTAATCGCACCGAGGCTGGTCAAGACCTCGGCCGACCTTGCTACGCGAGACGTCCTTCATTGACTCCCCGTCAGCAGTTGCAACTCTCTCATCACGACCTTAATCACAAGACGGTCAAAATGCTCCCCCCAGCATTCTTGACATAAAACAATCATTTACAGACAGCATTTACAAACAGTTTACAATACAATTTCTATTTTAACTTTCATTTTTCCACATTATCCCTCATCAGTCTACATTACTTATTCCATACTCCATTTATATGTATACTCATCCCATCACATCATTTCCATCTCATCACTCAGATTCCCTTACATCACATATCGTATATTCACATCCATACATCCACATCTATATGCGTACATTCACATCTACATGCATACATCTACATCTCTATGCATACATCCACATCCACATTCACATTCACCTCCATACATCTACATCTATATGCATACATCCACCTCCACATTCACATCCACATCTATACATCTACATCTACATGCACACATCCACTTCTACATCCACATCTACATCTATACACCTACATCTACATGCATGCATCCACATCTCCATTCACATCTACATCTATACATCTACATCTACATGCTTCCAACCACTTCCACATCCACATCTACATCTCTACATCTACATCTACATGCATCCATCCATATCTCCATTCACATCTACATCTATACATCTACATCTACATACATCCATCCACCTCCACATCCACATCTACATCTATACATCTACATTTACATGCATACATCCATATCTCCATTCCCATCTACATCTATACATCTACATCTACATGCATCCATCCTCCTCCACATCCACATCTACATCTATACATCTACATCTACATGTATACATCCACATTTCCATTCACATCTATATCTACATGCATCCATCCACATCTCCGTTTACATCCTCATCTACACATCTATTTCTACATGTATACATCCACATCTCCATGCATACATCCACCTCCACATTCACACTCACATCCATACCTCTACATCTACATGCAAACATCCATATCTCCATGCATAATAATATTCTTTTAATTAATCTAGGATGATAGTTCCTAGAATATGGTAGGAAGTCCTCTTTTTATGCTTTGAATGAAATTATTTTATGCGTAATTTCTATAAAAATTTTGCCATAGCTCCGCTACTATGACTGATAAATCTCAATTTTTTCTAAGGGATAAGGCTCATTATTAAAGAAATAATTAGAATGGTCTCTAATTGGATCATCAATCCATAATGGTCTCTAATTGGATCATTACGAAAATAATTAGAATGGTCTCTAATTGGATCATCAATCCACAATGGTCTCTAATTGGATCATTAAGAAAACAATTAGAATGGTCTCTAATTGGGTCATCAATCCATAATGGATTGAATCATCAATGTGCATAAACTAAAAGCATAGCAAAAAGCCATTAATTTGGCCTCAAGCATAGCTTAATCTTGGATTAAGGAAAGGCTTTATGAAAAGCTTCATTGGGATTGAGAATGGTTCATGAGTATGACCATTTCTTGAGTGAGAGAGAGAAATTACATAAAAACCATTAGAATTTTAAACATAAATGGAAATTAACTTCTATAGCATTTATTAAATTATGTAACTCTTCACTACTATTCACCAATTAACTTCAATAGCATTTAAAAAACCATACCAATTAAACTTCTCAAGCTTGAGAGGGGTTGAGAAGAGAGAATCATTGAGAAATTATAGAAAGATCAAAATTCAATATACTTACCTTATGATTTGCTTGATTCTTTATTCACGGTAGAGGCCCCCAACCAATCAATTGGTTTAGTATGTTGATGGAGCCACCAATGGGGATTGAAGAAAGAGAGAAGTATCAAAAACTAGTGAATTATTAAAGAATTCACATGTAAGATTCCTCCCCCAACCCTTTTTTGATGTCTAGTATCTTCCCCTGTAATAAACCCTCTTCAGAAATATAAAGACCTTGTTGCTAACTATTTTAGCCTAGAGAGAGAAAAATTATTCTAGAGAGAGAATATTCAGATTTTGAATATTTTTGGATAGAAAAATATCTCTTATAATTTAGATGAGTTCCCCTGAAACAGAAATTCAAAAAGAATTTTCCAATGTGCAATTGGAATTAATTGGAAATAAGTATAAAGAACCTTAGTCTAAGGTTCTAGATTTTCAGAAATCTTTAGACTATGGTCCAATTAAGGTTCCTATGGGCCAATAGCATCAATCCATGTGTAGGGAGGAGATAAATCTAATTTGTAAAAAGAAGATACCCAAAAATGAGTAAATGCTCACATAAGGTGAAGAGTTGAAAATGTACAAGGTTTATTAGTAAAAAACTATGAGCAATATTAAAAATATGAGATATTTTGGGTATCCAAAAATGAGTAAATGCTCACATAAGATGAAGAGTTGAAAATGTACAAGGTTTATTAGTAAAAAACTATGAGCAATATTAAAATAATTCCATTATGACACATATGTAAGGAAGGGGAATTCTTTAAAGGAGGTGCATATTTCACATAAGATGAAGAGTTGAAAATGTACAAGGTTTATTAGTAAAAAACTATGAGCAATATTAAAAATATGACATATGTAAGGAAGGGGAGTTCTTTAAAGGAGGTGCATATTTCACATGCTTGAATGAGTTTTAAACTCATAAAAATTGAGATATTTCATCTCTCCTCTCTCCTCATTCAAGTCTAGTTCCAAAAAATTAGCTTAACTGACCTGAAAATGGTCAAAAATTGACCAAACTGATTTGGAAAATTCTAGAATCAGTTTGTTTGGTTAGGAGCTCAAATTTTCCTATAAATAGAAGCCTCCCCCTTGTTGAAAAATATATAGTGTTTATGCATCGTTACTCTACTCCACCTAAGCCAAGAACTGTGAATTCATTTAATAATTCACTAGTTTTTGGAGCTTCCCTCTTTCTTCAATCCCCATTAGTGGCTCCATCAACATACTTAACCAATTGATTGGTTGGGGGCCTCTACCGTGAATAAAGAATCAAGCAATTTGTAAGGTAATTAGTGAATATTGCTCTTTTTTATAATTTCTCAATGTCTCTCTCTTCTCAACCCCTCTCAAGCTTGAGAAGCTTAATTGGTATGGTTTTTTTAAATGCTATTAAAGTCAATTGGTGAATAGTAGTGAAGAGTTACATAATTTAATAAATGCTATTGAAGTTAATTTTTATTTATGTTTAAATTCTAATGGTTTTTATGTAATTTCTCTCTCTCACTCAAGAAATGGTCATACTCATGACCCATTCTCAATCCAAATGAAGCTTTTCATAAAGCTTTTCCTTAATCCAAGATTAAGCTATGCTTGAGGCCAAATTAATGGCTTTTTTCTATGCTTTTAGTTTATGCATATTGATGATTCAATCCATTATAGATTAATGATCCAATTAGAGATCATTTTAATTATTTCCTTAATGATAAGCTTTATCCCTTAGAAAAAATTGAGATTTATCAGTCATAGCAGCGGAGCTATGGTAAAATTTTTATAAAAATTATGCATAAAATAATTTCATTCAAAGCATAAAAAGAGGACTTCCTACCATATTCTAGGAATTATCATCCTAGATAAATTGAAAGAATTTCATTATAATCATGGAGAAATTAAATTTTAATATCATGCATAAAGGATAATTTTTTTATATCAAAAGTGTTACTTTTATCATTTTTAATTTTCATGCATAGAAGTATGCATAAGGGAAAATTTTTTTATATCAAAAGTGTTACTTTTATCATTTTTAATTTTCATGCATAGAAGTATGCATAAAGGATAATTTTTTTATATTAAAAGTGTTACTTTTATCATTTTTAATTTTCATGCATAGAAGTATGCATAAAGGAAAATTTTTTTATATCAAAAGTGCTACTTTTATCATTTTTATTTACATGCATAGAAGTATGCATAATGGATAAATTTTTATATCAAAAGTGTTACTTTTATCATTTTTATTTACATGCATAGAAGTATGCATAATGGATAAATTTTTATATCAAAAGTGTTACTTTTATCATTTTTATTTACATGCATAGAAGTATGCATAATGGATAAATTTTTATATCAAAAGTGTTACTTTTATCATTTTTATTTTCATGCATAGAAGTATGCATAATGGATAGATTTTTATATCAAAAGTGTTACTTTTATCATTTTTATTTTCATGCATAGAAGTATGCATAATGGATAAATTTTTATATCAAAAGTGTTACTTTTAGCATAATTGAATTTCATGCATAGAGGTATGCATAAGAGATGAATATTTTATTATAAAAGTGTTACTTTTACAATAATTGAAATTCATGCATAGAGGTATGCATAATAGATGAATATTTTATTATAAAAGTGTTACTTTTACAATAATTAAAATTCATGCATAGAGGTATGCATAAAAGATATTCTTTTATACTAAAAGTGTGATTTTCATCATAAATGGATTTTATGCATAACTTAGATGCATAAGAGAAATTCTTTTATTCTAAAAGTGTAATTCCTACCAAATTGAATTTATGCATAAGAAGATACATAAAAGATTGATTTTTACTTCGAAAGTATTAATCTCCTTAAATAGAATTTATGCATAAATAAATGTGTAAAGAAATCTTATATCAAATATAAGAATTCTCTTGTATTCTATAAATAGATATGAGATGTGATAGGATGTGATAAGAGGTGTATAAGATGTGACAAGAGGTGATAAGATGTGTATGGGATGAGATAAGAAGTGTATGAGATGAGATAAGATGTATATGGGTTGTGATAGGGTGAGAATGGATGTGATATAAAAGATTAGATATGAAGGCATATGGGGTTATATGAATGGGAATGTGAAAATGGATGTATGTATGTGGATGTGTGGATGTGGAGATGGTAGTGTGGATGTATGCATGTGAAAATGGATGTATGCATGAAGATGTATATGTATAGATGTGAATGTGGATGTAGACGTGGTTGTATAGAAGTGAATGTGGAATGTGGATATGGATGTATGTATGTATGTGGATGTAGATGTGGATGTATAGATGTGAATGGGAATATAGATGTGGATATAGATGTGAATGTGAATGTAGATGTGGATGTATGTGAATGTGGATGTAGATGTGGTTGTATAGATGTGAATGTGGAACGTGGATGTGGATGTATGTATGTATGTGGATGTAGATGTGTATGCATAGATGTGAATGGGAATGTGGATGTGGATGTATGTATATATGTGGATATGGATGTATGAATGAGGACGTGATAGTGGATGTATGTATGTGGATATGGATGTATGAATGAGGACGTGATAGTGGATGTATGCATGTAGATGTAGATATGGATGTAGATGTGGATGTATAGATGTGAATGGGAATGTGGATGTGGATGTATGTATGTATGTGGATATGGATGTATGAATGAGGACGTGATAGTGGATATATGCATGTGGATGTGGATGTGGATGTATGAATGAGGACGTGATAGTGGATGTATGCATGTGGATGTGGATGTATGGATGTGGATATGGATGTGTATGTATGAATGTGGATATGAGATGTGGATGTATAAATGAGGATGTGAAAATGGAGGTAAACATGTAGATGTGGATGTATGGATGTGAATGTGGATGTGGATGTGGATGTGAATATATGATATGTGATGTGAAGGAATCTGAAGTGAAGAGATGGAAAATGATGTGATTGGATGAGTACACATATAAATGGAATGAGGAATAAGTAATGTGGATTATATGAGGGATAATGTGGAAAAATTAGAGTTAATATAGAAATTGTATTTGTAAACTGTTTGTAAATGCTGTTTGTAAATGGCTGTTTTATGTCAAGAATGCTGGGAAAGCATTTTGACCGTCTTGTGATTAAGGTCGTGGAGACCTAACTGATAAAGTTGCAACTGCTGACGGAGAGTCAATGGAGGACGTCTCGCGTAGCAAGGTCGGCCGAGGTCTTGACCAGCCTCGGTTCGATTAAAATGGTGAGCTTCCGGTACGGTGGATGAGGGACCAAGGAAGCGGCCTATGAGTGAAGCGCTAGGTCACCTGCGAAGGATCCTAGAGGGTGCTGACCATACGGTGCTCGGGCTCTGGGTCGCCCAGGATACCCACGCGTGCGTCGAGGAAGATATTGGAACAAGGAGTAAGAGTTGTTTTCTGGAACCGGGCATGGATCTGGTTGACTGACCTTGCTGGTCCTCAACGGATGAGTCCATGGCTCTTTTATATGGATCTGTTGGTTGATCTTGCTGATCTTCAACGAGAGTCCATCTTGATAAGTGATTATATTGTTGAGTATTATGGGCTAGGAACTATTGAAACGGCCCCTGTGTGGACAGGTGGTGAGCGTTCTAGTTGCCAATGATGCCATAGATACTCTGATGAAGGAATGATGGGAAATTATGAATCAACCGGATAAATTGGAAGATTGTGATCAGTGGTACTATGGTTTCATTAAAGGATTGTTTTAAAGTTAGCTGATGCTAAGAAAAAGGCAATTTCATATTGGGTGTGTAAGTGGTGTGGCTAGTTTTATGTTTGCATGAACTTCCGGCTAGGGGGCCTTGGAACTCTTTTCCTTGGTACCCGGGACAAACCTAACCAAATTCCAAATTGGATCCCATCACTACAGTGGTTGGGCGGTTGGCTAACCCATGGGATCGGATGGGGTTAGGCTGGACTGATGGATCCGTAAATCGAGACTCAAACTTTTGTTTTTACGATAGATAAAATAAATCCCGGACAGTAACTGTTCTATGGATAGGAATCAACGGCTGTGCCTCTTGAATGGGGAAAAAAGCGTTGATCCCAATGATCCAAGTGCAAGTTTCTTCCTTAATCTAACCATGTATCTTATAGATGCAATTGGATCAGCTCGAACAGAAATGTTCTTGACTACGTTAGAGTAAAAAGTTATCCAGGTGGAATCGCCCGTGCTTTCCGGTAAAGGAAGTTTTTCCGGGTTCGGTTTTGGAACAACCGACGGATTAGTCTCTTATCTGGATATCCGTGGGTGAGGCCCCGAATGTGGGACCCCTGTCCCGCGCGAGAAGTGCTACTTCCGCTGCCAGTATCGTGAATCCGTTGCTCGGTGGGAACAGGGATCTTACAGTTGGTATCAGAGCATTTTGGTTAAATGAGGATCAACCGAGAAGCCAAATATATCAAAAAATTTTCAAGAATCAAAAAGGTTGTAATTGTGTGATATAATTCATACAATTTGATATTCAAACTGAAATTCGTAATTTGGTAATTGGGTCTTCAGATGGAAGTACCGCAATTATATAGAATCCGTGACTTGCTTGAGGCCTAGACATGATGGTATTTACCTTATAATTCCAAGGGCCGTGACTACCCGTATATACCGAGAGTATACTGCAGCTCTTTACTGACAGTATATACGAGTAAATCTAAGACTTGAAATTATAAGCGTTAATGCTATCCAGATGATGATTTTGAATGTGGTTGATATGATTTTTAATTCTGTTTGGGAACTGATGAATTGATTTGGATTCTGATTGAAAAATGATGATCCTTGAAAATGGGTTGAAATGTAATAAGCTGAGCGAAACCACAATGTGGATGATTGGGACGAGTCCCTGTAATGATAAATGATGAAAATGATTCAGCAAATCACTATGAGATTAGTGGATTATGTTGTCAAATTGCTACTGTTAATACTTGAGACGGTAGATCAAGTTAAGGAATGACAAATTGAGAACTTGCTTAACTTAAATTCCGTGGAGGAATGTTCAAAAGGAAATTTTCGGTCTAATGGACCATTATCGTGTTAAAGTTATGAATGATATGATTTAAATGAATTGTTATTTAATGATGAGTTCTATTTAAGGGATAATTATCCCAGTATTCTGATGGGTTGACCAGAATATAAGGAACCCAGAATAAAATTGGATCTTAAGAAAAAGAGTTGTCCTCTACCTTACGAGATGAGGACATCTCGCTCTTTTCAAGTGGGGTAGAATGTAAGATTCTCCCCCAGCCTTCGAGGTATACAGGAGTAAGAATCTCCCTTTCTGATCTTATAATTATTCTCTCTCTAAAATAAAAGAAAGATTCTGTTTAAAAAAAAAAGGAAGAACCTTTTCCCTGAATACTTCTCAAGAGTCCCACCTGTTTTAAGGATTCAGAACAATGAGTTCAGAAGTGAGAATCGATGTTTTGGATATCAAGGTTTTGGTCTTCATTCGAGTACGGCCCAAAAGAAGTTCTTTATCTCTTAGGAAGTATAAGAAGTTATTCCCAGATATTGTGGACCAAAGAAGGTAGGTAACTTAGCCTACGAACCTCTTTTATCTTCTCATCTCAAGGTTCTTAATGCTTTCTATAGAAATATGTGCCAAACCCAAATCAGGGAAAGACGGTAAAACTTCAGTGGCAAGTTACCGTTGGCTTCTAAGTTACGCTAACTCCTTCCTTTATATAAGTCGTAACTTTTACTTGTCGCTCACAGTAATCTTACTTCCATCGATCTCCTTTCTTTCTTAATCTCCTTCATGGCTTGGCAACAAGAACTAGTTTTATCCATAATGATTCCTCACCTTCAAGATGCAAGTGAGTCTGTGAAGAAGGATTTTATAGAGCAGTATGAGCGCTCACTTTTCCCTCACTTGGGAACTTCTGTAGCGCAGACAAAATGGCGGACCTATCAAGACATAACTAGGGTAACACCCTGGGGTCAGCAGCACTTTCGTAACAATGTCCGCTTGGCCATGGTTATTGAAGCTTTGGGTTTGGGTCCCCGATACTACTGCGTCATGAGATCAAGGCATCCTGGGTTTTCTGAGCGGGTCTTCTTACTGGCGTGTTTTCTTCCTCATGAGAAGATATGCCTTTACCCCGTTTTTGGCTTGCCTCTCAGAGGTCCTTTTGTTAGAACACCTCATACCACTGAGATAGGCGCAGCAATAACCCACAGAATCATTCCCATAGATGAGTTACCTTATACTTGTGCAGCTTGTGAGGACTGCTTTTGTGACCATATGATGGACGGGCTTATGGAAGTGTAAAGAGTTCCTCTATCTTTACTGTATAAGTTCCGAGAATGAATAAAGTTTAAATCTTGTTCGTATTTTGAATCTTGCTCTCTTTAAGACTTATCTTGGTGGTTAATCTTGATTAAAATTTTTCTCTAAGTCTCATATTCGTGAATCTTGCGAAATTATCACAAGTTGCGAGATGAGGACATCTCGCGTTTTTTAAGTGGGGTAGAATGTAAGATTCCTCCCCCAACCCCTTTTTGATGTCTAGTATCTTCCCCTGTAATAAACCCTCTTCAGAAATATAAAGACCTTGTTGCTAACTATTTTAGCCTAGAGAGAGAAAAATTATTCTAGAGAGAGAATATTCAGATTTTGAATATTTTTGGATAGAAAAATATCTCTTATAATTTAGATGAGTTCCCCTGAAACAGAAATTCAAAAAGAATTTTCCAATGTGCAATTGGAATTAATTGGAAATAAGTATAAAGAACCTTAGTCTAAGGTTCTAGATTTTCAGAAATCTTTAGACTATGGTCCAATTAAGGTTCCTATGGGCCAATAGCATCAATCCATGTGTAGGGAGGAGATAAATCTAATTTGTAAAAAGAAGATACCCAAAAATGAGTAAATGCTCACATAAGGTGAAGAGTTGAAAATGTACAAGGTTTATTAGTAAAAAACTATGAGCAATATTAAAAATATGAGATATTTTGGGTATCCAAAAATGAGTAAATGCTCACATAAGATGAAGAGTTGAAAATGTACAAGGTTTATTAGTAAAAAACTATGAGCAATATTAAAATAATTCCATTATGACACATATGTAAGGAAGGGGAATTCTTTAAAGGAGGTGCATATTTCACATAAGATGAAGAGTTGAAAATGTACAAGGTTTATTAGTAAAAAACTATGAGCAATATTAAAAATATGACATATGTAAGGAAGGGGAGTTCTTTAAAGGAGGTGCATATTTCACATGCTTGAATGAGTTTTAAACTCATAAAAATTGAGATATTTCATCTCTCCTCTCTCCTCATTCAAGTCTAGTTCCAAAAAATTAGCTTAACTGACCTAAAAATGGTCAAAAATTGACCAAACTGATTTGGAAAATTCTAGAATCAGTTTGTTTGGTTAGGAGCTCAAATTTTCCTATAAATAGAAGCCTCCCCCTTGTTGAAAAATATATAGTGTTTATGCATCGTTACTCTACTCCACCTAAGCCAAGAACTGTGAATTCATTTAATAATTCACTAGTTTTTGGAGCTTCCCTCTTTCTTCAATCCCCATTAGTGGCTCCATCAACATACTTAACCAATTGATTGGTTGGGGGCCTCTACCGTGAATAAAGAATCAAGCAATTTGTAAGGTAATTAGTGAATATTGCTCTTTTTTATAATTTCTCAATGTCTCTCTCTTCTCAACCCCTCTCAAGCTTGAGAAGCTTAATTGGTATGGTTTTTTTAAATGCTATTAAAGTCAATTGGTGAATAGTAGTGAAGAGTTACATAATTTAATAAATGCTATTGAAGTTAATTTTTATTTATGTTTAAATTCTAATGGTTTTTATGTAATTTCTCTCTCTCACTCAAGAAATGGTCATACTCATGACCCATTCTCAATCCAAATGAAGCTTTTCATAAAGCTTTTCCTTAATCCAAGATTAAGCTATGCTTGAGGCCAAATTAATGGCTTTTTTCTATGCTTTTAGTTTATGCATATTGATGATTCAATCCATTATAGATTAATGATCCAATTAGAGATCATTTTAATTATTTCCTTAATGATAAGCTTTATCCCTTAGAAAAAATTGAGATTTATCAGTCATAGCAGCGGAGCTATGGTAAAATTTTTATAAAAATTATGCATAAAATAATTTCATTCAAAGCATAAAAAGAGGACTTCCTACCATATTCTAGGAATTATCATCCTAGATAAATTGAAAGAATTTCATTATAATCATGGAGAAATTAAATTTTAATATCATGCATAAAGGATAATTTTTTTATATCAAAAGTGTTACTTTTATCATTTTTAATTTTCATGCATAGAAGTATGCATAAGGGAAAATTTTTTTATATCAAAAGTGTTACTTTTATCATTTTTAATTTTCATGCATAGAAGTATGCATAAAGGATAATTTTTTTATATTAAAAGTGTTACTTTTATCATTTTTAATTTTCATGCATAGAAGTATGCATAAAGGAAAATTTTTTTATATCAAAAGTGCTACTTTTATCATTTTTATTTACATGCATAGAAGTATGCATAATGGATAAATTTTTATATCAAAAGTGTTACTTTTATCATTTTTATTTACATGCATAGAAGTATGCATAATGGATAAATTTTTATATCAAAAGTGTTACTTTTATCATTTTTATTTACATGCATAGAAGTATGCATAATGGATAAATTTTTATATCAAAAGTGTTACTTTTATCATTTTTATTTTCATGCATAGAAGTATGCATAATGGATAGATTTTTATATCAAAAGTGTTACTTTTATCATTTTTATTTTCATGCATAGAAGTATGCATAATGGATAAATTTTTATATCAAAAGTGTTACTTTTAGCATAATTGAATTTCATGCATAGAGGTATGCATAAGAGATGAATATTTTATTATAAAAGTGTTACTTTTACAATAATTGAAATTCATGCATAGAGGTATGCATAATAGATGAATATTTTATTATAAAAGTGTTACTTTTACAATAATTAAAATTCATGCATAGAGGTATGCATAAAAGATATTCTTTTATACTAAAAGTGTGATTTTCATCATAAATGGATTTTATGCATAACTTAGATGCATAAGAGAAATTCTTTTATTCTAAAAGTGTAATTCCTACCAAATTGAATTTATGCATAAGAAGATACATAAAAGATTGATTTTTACTTCGAAAGTATTAATCTCCTTAAATAGAATTTATGCATAAATAAATGTGTAAAGAAATCTTATATCAAATATAAGAATTCTCTTGTATTCTATAAATAGATATGAGATGTGATAGGATGTGATAAGAGGTGTATAAGATGTGACAAGAGGTGATAAGATGTGTATGGGATGAGATAAGAAGTGTATGAGATGAGATAAGATGTATATGGGTTGTGATAGGGTGAGAATGGATGTGATATAAAAGATTAGATATGAAGGCATATGGGGTTATATGAATGGGAATGTGAAAATGGATGTATGTATGTGGATGTGTGGATGTGGAGATGGTAGTGTGGATGTATGCATGTGAAAATGGATGTATGCATGAAGATGTATATGTATAGATGTGAATGTGGATGTAGACGTGGTTGTATAGAAGTGAATGTGGAATGTGGATATGGATGTATGTATGTATGTGGATGTAGATGTGGATGTATAGATGTGAATGGGAATATAGATGTGGATATAGATGTGAATGTGAATGTAGATGTGGATGTATGTGAATGTGGATGTAGATGTGGTTGTATAGATGTGAATGTGGAACGTGGATGTGGATGTATGTATGTATGTGGATGTAGATGTGTATGCATAGATGTGAATGGGAATGTGGATGTGGATGTATGTATATATGTGGATATGGATGTATGAATGAGGACGTGATAGTGGATGTATGTATGTGGATATGGATGTATGAATGAGGACGTGATAGTGGATGTATGCATGTAGATGTAGATATGGATGTAGATGTGGATGTATAGATGTGAATGGGAATGTGGATGTGGATGTATGTATGTATGTGGATATGGATGTATGAATGAGGACGTGATAGTGGATATATGCATGTGGATGTGGATGTGGATGTATGAATGAGGACGTGATAGTGGATGTATGCATGTGGATGTGGATGTATGGATGTGGATATGGATGTGTATGTATGAATGTGGATATGAGATGTGGATGTATAAATGAGGATGTGAAAATGGAGGTAAACATGTAGATGTGGATGTATGGATGTGAATGTGGATGTGGATGTGGATGTGAATATATGATATGTGATGTGAAGGAATCTGAAGTGAAGAGATGGAAAATGATGTGATTGGATGAGTACACATATAAATGGAATGAGGAATAAGTAATGTGGATTATATGAGGGATAATGTGGAAAAATTAGAGTTAATATAGAAATTGTATTTGTAAACTGTTTGTAAATGCTGTTTGTAAATGGCTGTTTTATGTCAAGAATGCTGGGAAAGCATTTTGACCGTCTTGTGATTAAGGTCGTGGAGACCTAACTGATAAAGTTGCAACTGCTGACGGAGAGTCAATGGAGGACGTCTCGCGTAGCAAGGTCGGCCGAGGTCTTGACCAGCCTCGGTTCGATTAAAATGGTGAGCTTCCGGTACGGTGGATGAGGGACCAAGGAAGCGGCCTATGAGTGAAGCGCTAGGTCACCTGCGAAGGATCCTAGAGGGTGCTGACCATACGGTGCTCGGGCTCTGGGTCGCCCAGGATACCCACGCGTGCGTCGAGGAAGATATTGGAACAAGGAGTAAGAGTTGTTTTCTGGAACCGGGCATGGATCTGGTTGACTGACCTTGCTGGTCCTCAACGGATGAGTCCATGGCTCTTTTATATGGATCTGTTGGTTGATCTTGCTGATCTTCAACGAGAGTCCATCTTGATAAGTGATTATATTGTTGAGTATTATGGGCTAGGAACTATTGAAACGGCCCCTGTGTGGACAGGTGGTGAGCGTTCTAGTTGCCAATGATGCCATAGATACTCTGATGAAGGAATGATGGGAAATTATGAATCAACCGGATAAATTGGAAGATTGTGATCAGTGGTACTATGGTTTCATTAAAGGATTGTTTTAAAGTTAGCTGATGCTAAGAAAAAGGCAATTTCATATTGGGTGTGTAAGTGGTGTGGCTAGTTTTATGTTTGCATGAACTTCCGGCTAGGGGGCCTTGGAACTCTTTTCCTTGGTACCCGGGACAAACCTAACCAAATTCCAAATTGGATCCCATCACTACAGTGGTTGGGCGGTTGGCTAACCCATGGGATCGGATGGGGTTAGGCTGGACTGATGGATCCGTAAATCGAGACTCAAACTTTTGTTTTTACGATAGATAAAATAAATCCCGGACAGTAACTGTTCTATGGATAGGAATCAACGGCTGTGCCTCTTGAATGGGGAAAAAAGCGTTGATCCCAATGATCCAAGTGCAAGTTTCTTCCTTAATCTAACCATGTATCTTATAGATGCAATTGGATCAGCTCGAACAGAAATGTTCTTGACTACGTTAGAGTAAAAAGTTATCCAGGTGGAATCGCCCGTGCTTTCCGGTAAAGGAAGTTTTTCCGGGTTCGGTTTTGGAACAACCGACGGATTAGTCTCTTATCTGGATATCCGTGGGTGAGGCCCCGAATGTGGGACCCCTGTCCCGCGCGAGAAGTGCTACTTCCGCTGCCAGTATCGTGAATCCGTTGCTCGGTGGGAACAGGGATCTTACATCACAACTCTTGGCTTAGGTAGAGTAGAGTAACAATGCATAAGACACTCTATATTTTGGCTTAGGTGGAGTAGAGTAACAAGCATAAGACTCTATCTAATTTGGCTTAGGTGGAGTAGAGTAACAAGGCATAAGACACTATATATTTTGGCTTAGGTGGAGTAGAGTAACAAGGCATAAGACACTATGTTTTTTGGCTTAGGTGGAGTAGAGTAACAAGGCATAAGACTCTATATTTTTTTCAACAAGGGGAGGCTTCTATTTATAGGAAAATTTGAGCTCCTAACCAAACAAACTGATTCTAGAATTTTCCAAGTCAGTTTGGTTGAATTTGGACTAGATTTGGACCTAGTTTGGTTACTTTTTGATTCGGTTTGGTTCCATTTTGATTTGGTTTGGTTCAAGAGAGATGAGAGATAAAAATATCACATTATTTTTGAGTTTAAAACTCATTCAAGCATGTGAAATATGCACCTCCTTTAAAGAATTCCCCTTCCTTACATATATGTCAAAATTTTATTGCTCATAGTTTTTTACTAATAAATCTTGTACATTTTCAACTCTTCATCTTATGTGAAATATGCACCTTCTTTAAAGAACTCCTCTTCCTTACATATGTGTCATAGTTTTTTTACTAATAAACCTTGTACATTTTCAACTCTTCATCTTATGTGAAATATGCACCTCCTTTAAAGAACTCCCCTTCCTTACATATGTGTTTATTTACTAATAAACCTTGTACATTTTCAACTCTTCATCTTATGTGAGCATTTACTCATTTTTGGATACCCAAAATATCTCATATTTTTAATATTGCTCATATTTTTTTACTAATAAACCTTGTACATTTTCAACTCTTCATCTTATGTGAGCATTTACTCATTTTTGGATACCCAAAATATCTCATATTTTTAATATTGCTCATAGTTTTTTACTAATAAACCTTGTACATTTTCAACTCTTCATCTTATGTGAGCATTTACTCATTTTTGAGTATCTTCTTTTACAAATTGGATTTATCTCCTCCCTACACATGGATTGATGCTATTGGTCCATAGGAATCTTAATTGGACCATAATCCAACAATTTCTGAAAATCTAGACCCTTAGGCTAAGGTCCTTTATACATATTTCCGATTAATTCCAATTGCACATTGGAAAATTCTTTTTGAATTTCTGTTTCAGGGGAACTTATTTTAATAGGATGAGATATTTTTCTATCCAAAAATATTCAAAATCTGAATATTCTCTCTCTAGAATATTTTCTCTCTCTAGGTTAAAACAGCCACAAACAAGATCTCTTATATTTCAGAAAAGGAATTGATTACAGGGGAATATGCTAGACATCAAAAAGGGGGTGGGGAGGAATCTTACAACCACGTCGTGCTCTATTGCTTGAAGGTAAGTAATGACCAATAATCTCACAAGAGAGGTCCTGCTGCAAAATATTTCCCACCTACAAATTGAAATACACATAGTATCAAGTGATCACATTCAAAAGTAACCTCCAATCATTTAAATTCAATGCACTCCTAATAAGTACTGAAAGTGTCATCCAACCTTTAATGCACTCTCACTATTGAAAGGAGGATCCTTTCCCCTCTTGTGGAATGCCAAAGCATAAAATACATTCACCTATACAGGCAACAAAGAAAAAACAACACAATATTAGATGACAAATAGCAAGAATTAACATTCAAGTGAATAGACTTAAACCTTTTGCATATGTCCATGCTTTTGTAGCAGAGATAATGACTCAGAGCTCTCCATAATCCATCTGAAACCTAGCTCCAAGCCTGTACGCTTTGCAAAGCGCTCCACAGAAACAAGAGAAGAACTCAAGCAAAACACTAAGACCCATCCCATATCATCCATAACACATGATGCCGCCAATAGAGAGAACTTCATGTGGTCATCTGTAAGGACATTCCATTGTGGAATACCTTGAAACCCATGAATAGGCAAACCTGCATATTAATCATGTATATCAGCAAGTTCCTTTTACACAAACACCATCACAAAAAAGGAGTATACATCAAAAAAGTTTTACCAGTAGGAAGATCAATGAAAGTAAAGTCAACACTCCAACTACTTGGCTTGGAATTTCTCATCTTTGGACCTCCACCCAAACGCACATAAAACTCCCTCATAAAAGCAAACCCCTCATTGAAGTTTCCGGATGCAAACTCTTTTCCAAGCACTATGTAATCGTAAATCCAAACCTTCGAATGATTTTTGACTCCATGCTTCTCCACGAACAAAAAGCTAGAAAGTGGAGCATACACCATAGCTCCCTTGGTACTTGTCTTGTGTGCTATAGGACTCTCCAAATTACGGGTGTCTATAGATAGTATGTCCAACAAAAAAACAAATTAATAAAATCCAAAAAACTATTAAAAACAAATATTTAAATACAGTCCAGAAGAACCCAATGTTACCTTTTATTACATCTCCCTTTTTTTGAGAGGGACGCCCCTAGTTTTTTCCCAAAGCATGCATCTCTAGCTCTTCTCTCTCTTTGATAGATTTCAACTCTGCCTCCATTTTCTTCCTTTGCTCCTCTGACATCTCGCCTGATGACCCAGAATCAGATTTGCATTCTCCTTTTAAATGTTGAAGGTATCTCTCCTTCTCCTCCTCTAGGCACTCTCCTTTCTTCATGTCAATCCACCAAGGGCAATGCTTTCTCTCCCAATCCGTCAAGATAAAGACTCCATTAGGATCTTTACCTTCACGAAAGATGGAAGAGGTATACATACTATAGGTTGGAGGAGAAATCACAACCCAAGCCTTGCATATGTCAGGCAGACCATTGATTGTTTTCTTGGCTATTAGATGCATTAAAAACCTACAAAAGAGATATAATAAATCAACTAAAAAATAAACACGGTTCATAAGATTTCAAGAAACAATGAAAAAAGAGAATTACCTATAAACCAACCGTCTTGAGGAGTTTTTTAGATCCACATGCTTGGCCGACGGAGTTGCCACACTCATCTCTTTCTGGAGTTCATAAAACAGCACTCCTCTATAACGGTTTACAATATCTGCAAAGTAAGTCTCTATGTGCACATCAGCAGGTAGCTCCACCTTATTCACCCCCTGAGTAGAATCTACCACTTGGTGTAGAAGCCGTGTGGCATCCTCCAATACCTGATCCATCCAAACCTCCTTTGCAAGCCAAGGAATGTAGTGGTGATCTCCAAGTGGCATACCATAGCTCTGCCGAAAGTTCTCATCTGCACCTAACATCTTTAACATTTTCAGCTTGAGATTTTGGGAACAAGCAGCACTAGAAATGGCATAAAGTTTCTCAATTGAGATCTTAAACTTCTCATCCTCAAAGGGCAGCTTCCATAATACATTGAACCACTCCTCTGAATTAGATGGATTTACCACCGAAAGATTCTGTGCCACCAACAGAAAAGAATTAGAAGAAGAAATGATTGTGATGCCAAAGAACCAAAAGCAGAAGATACAAACCCGTGTCATCCTTCTATTATAGGATTTGACGACACTCCTCCTAGCTAGTGTCTCAGCCTTAATACGCTCATCCTTTGCCAAGCTTGAGGGAATCTTCTTAATTGCCAATTCTAAATCTGATTTCCATTTATTCTTCAAAAAATAACAGCCATTAAAAAAACACTTAATGACAAAGATAGCAAAGTAACATTCTTAACCACCTTTATTAAGTACTTACCCCACATACAATGGGTCCAAGAATAGCTTGAGTGAGAGGATACCAAACTCGCCTTCCAGATTGTGCCTCCCTAGACCTGGCCTTCTCCATTGACCTCTTATCTTCTTCCGTGAAGGAGTCAGTGAAATTAGATGGATCAAGAGAGCAAACCGTGCTTGTATGGAATAAGTAATCTTTGAGGTTTGTCTTTACAATAGCCTCTTCATTCATTCTTCATGAAATAAATAGAAACAACCATAAGAACTAATCAAAACAACCATAAATACAATGTTGAATATACAAAATGTTGAATACTCACATGTTTATTCTTTGAAGTGCAGCGATAAGCCTCATCTCATCTTGTTGATTAGGCACAATGAATTGCGCCATAACTCGAACATGTCTCTTCTTATCATTACGATACATCTCCTTGATGCTCTCAAGCCAAGAAGCGGTCCTGTGATTTCCCTCCCAAACATAAAACATCTTTCCACTTAACATAGACCACTCATCTTTAGATGCAGTCTCCTCCTCAAACTCTGCATTGACAAGCTGCCTGTTTTTGTCCCATGTCTTCATGATATCTTCATCCACATCCTTTGTGCTGCCATCTGGTAGATTTATGGAGAGAACAAACATACCTTTCATCATCAAATATCCTTCCTCTTCAAAAACCTTCTTTAACAATGAGAGATCTTTTCGAAGCTCTCGCACCCTCTCGTTGACCAAGCATCTACACAGAGGGATCAATGGAGGCATGGAACCCTGATTAAGTGCCAAGCTGTCTATGAACTCAAACCCATGTGGCTTGATGATGGATTGTGGAATAAGATCATCCACATCTTTCTCATCCTTGTCACTAGAAGCATCAACCTGTTGTTGAATCGGTATGAAAGGCTCAGTTAGAACTTTGTCTCCAGCTTCTTTGCTAACTTCCTTTTGAATGTGACTCCCTTGACCACTCTCTGCCATTTCAATGGTCTTTCACTACCATCACTAGGTGGAGATTTTCGCTTTCTTCCCACATTCTTGGCCGTTGATGTCTTCCTTTTTCCAAGAGCAGGTGACTACAAAAGACATTAAGAGCAAGTGATTATACAAGACATTGTTCTTTGCAACACTATTTCGCCAGCGAAATACATAAGGATGGAAAAACACTTGACATTACATGCATTCAGAGTTGCATAAGACAAATTCACAAATTTCAAGGCATTCATGCACCTCAATTAACCAAAACGAGGAAATTTATCACAAATACCTTTCCACATTGCATTGAGTGGAGGATGGATGTGTACACCAAGTTGGGAAGGTTTCCACATTGTAGATAGGTATGCTCACAAGAACACACACATACACTATTTCGCTGGCGAAATAGTGTATGTGTGTGTTTTAGTTACCACAAAAACACACACAAACACCTTTTCATAGTTGTAGGATTATGTCGTGATGGCCAAGCTCAAAAGATTATCAAAAACACACACACACACTCATTGCAGATTATCAAAAACACACACACACACTATTTCGCCAGCGAAATAGTGTGTGTGTGTGTTTTTGATAATCTGCAATGAGTGTGTGTGTGTGTTTTTGATAATCTTTTGAGCTTGGCCATCACGACATAATCCTACAACTATGAAAAGGCGAAATAGTCTGTATGAGTTTTGGCTACCACAAAAACACACACAAACACTATTTCGCTGGCGAAATAGTGTGGGTGTGTCTTTTTGATTGTCTGTCATATCATCATCATCAAGAGAGCAACAACATCATCATAGTGATGGATACATGTGCAAATACATCATCTCCTTATCATAGTGATGGATACAAGTGCAAATATGTATCCTTATCAATACAAAATGAGATCTTGTGTGTGTGGTGGCATCCTCATCCATCTAGAATATCTATCATAGGAGAGACTATGATTATCAAGAGGATCACCATGCCCGCTATGAGAGGTGGAGTATCCTTGTGTCACTCGAATTGGATTTATCATGTGGAATGCTACGATTGAAAATGAGCTTATGAACATCGAGTGCTGGGAAATCTGGTCTAAGGTTTAGGCCGCACCTCTATTGCCATGCGAGCGCACAAACACACTCACACACACTATTTCGCTGGCGAAATAGTGTGGGTGTGAGTATTTTATCCCTCCTTTTTAAGGGCAGCTCCTGTTTGTGAGCCTCAACTGAGGATAGTGTGAACATGCACCATTTAGGCAGAGGGCATGAGTGTAGTAGTATAAGTGAGATGTATGCTCGATTAATAGGCAGGATTTTGGGGGAGCCTTTGGAGGGAGAAAAGGTCATCCATGAGGTTAAGAAACCGCCTTACTAAGGAGGTTAAGAAACCACACTTGCTGCCCTACACAAAAGCACCTCACCCCTCCTCCAAGTCACTCACTAAAAGGTCAAGCTCCCATGTAGGTGGAGGGAGTGTGCAGTTTTGCAGAGGAATTTTAAATTTTTTCTTTTCAAAAATCAATCCTCAAACAAGCTGTACTTTTTTCCACTTAATTCACCAACATGGGCTTGTATTCACTGCATATTTTTGCATCGAAGCTTTTCAAACACACTCACAAACACACTATTTCGCTGGCGAAATAGTGTGGGTGTGAGTAATTTACTGCTGGCAGTTTCTCCTCGGTGGAAGCGATTCCATGTGCGCTCAAAACGCACAAACACACTCACACACACTATTTTGCTGGCGAAATAGTGTGGGTGTGAGTGATGGATGAGATAGACGAAACAAACACACACACACACACACCTTGAAATGTCCGATTTGCAGGTTTCGGCGATAGCGCACAAACACACACACACCTTGAAATGGACTCGAAATACCTTGCTGCTGCCCGCTGATCTCCTTGTCGCATGCTTCATATCTGCTGAGGCTGAAGGCAATACTTGGGAGACTGCTGAGGTGCAGAGGCGGAAGACAAAGCTCGGGCGCAGAGACAAAGTTCGGGAGAGCTCCGGCGCGCAGATGAACGAACTTGCAATGAATTTGAGTCAACAAACTCACACACCCAAATTAAAGGCTCTCTGACTCACACACACCTACCCAAATTAAAGGCTCTCTAACTCTCTCTAACTCTCTAACTCTAATCCGAGTTCACTTTCCAGGGTCTCCCACACTCGCGTCCATCAATCTCTAGCCTTAATTCCTTTCTATGGGCTCTCTCCCTCTTTGTCTCTCCGGAGATATTAGGTTGCACCTAGGTCCTTTACTCACCCACCCAGTCACTTTAACCACTCGCCCAACCCCCCTCTGGTAAGCGGATCTAGAGAATCTCTCTTTAACTCTCTTTAAAAAGGAGGCGGCGGCTTGAATGACACACACACTTGTTGGGTTTAACGCATTAAACGATTATATATTCTCTTTACGCTACATATTATAAATAATAGCTATTTTTAACCTTTTATAATAATTATTTGATTAAAGATCTTGCCTCATAACAAAAAATAAAAAGGACACTCTTTATAAAAGAAGTGTCGCCTCTAACAGGTCGACGAGTTCTTGACAATGGAGAAAGCAATTGTTCAAGATGAGAATGGTGTCATTCAGATGGAGTTCATAACAATGGCTGGATTTGTTGAGGTGTCCAAAAGAGAATTGTCTTTACATTTTGGCCTGACAGAGGAATCCATCCACCTTCACCAAGTATCTGGTGATCCGGATGATGGCTTGTATTTTGATCTTGCATCTTACCTTAGAGAACAAGAAGTAATGTTTCACCTGGATTTTCAGTTTGGAAAGGTATTTATTGTTTGTGGAGATAAGGTGCCATGCATCCCTTCTCAAGATGAAGATTTTACAGATCTTGAAGTTGAAAAGAGGATTATAGGTGACACATTTCAAGAAAACGATGATGCTACAGTCAGTATAGTGCAATTACTCAGAAATCTTCCATTGAGGAACTCATTGAGAAACACTTTTATGCAAGCTAATGAAATAAAACAAGTGTCAGAGCTACCTAATAGATATGATGGGAATATAATGTTCGAGCTGCCCTATGCAAATCCCTCAACAAGAACCATTGGCATGGAAAGCAAGTTGGATGGGCATACTTGGACAAATGAGATGACAAGCATTATATCTGGATTTGAGGGAGTAGTGAGATACAGAAAGTGTGGTGGCCATTTACAATGCCTTAACAACTTATGCACTGGCTTGCAACGATCTAAAGTAAAAAATGAGAAGCATTGGACTGGTCGGTTAACAAGAGTTTGTCCAGAGGGCTCAACAACAGAAGGATTCGGAAGCCTTAAGTGCTTTTATTGCAAGTCATATCCAACTTGCGTTGCTCAATGTACATGCAAGCTGGTGCTTTGTTTTCCCAATGAGATTGCAGGTAGAAAGGTGTCTAGAGGTGTCATACATATTGGCCACCACATGCATCCAGTTTGCAGAGGGTGTTTCTAAACAAATTCTGGATAATGTCCATGAAAGAGTTAGTAGAATGGTTTCTAGAGACATTGGTGGTAAACCCAGATCTTTTCAACTAAAACTAGCAAAGGAGATTATCATGGAATCTTGTCTTTTTCAACAACATGAAGGAGATGTTAAAGTGTCTGACAGCGACTTAAGTGTCTTGCTGGCAAAACTAGCACCTGCTCTCGACAACAGAAGGTTATCACGTTGGAGGAGAGACACACAAGTTGACTTTGGACATCCATGTGGTGACTTTGAGGCTCTGCTAAAGCTCAAATCAAAATTGATGTTTGATTACTTTCAGAGTATTGCATTCCCTGGGCAGATAGAGTTGTCAAGCTTCGAAAGGTGTCATGTCTTTAAAATGTCAACCCAAGGACCAGGTAGTGGAGTAGAGTTGGTTAATAAAATGAGGCCTAAAGGTGAGTTAGGTGGCTGTTGGGTGTTCTTTGACTTTGTGAAGAGAATGCATGACTGGACGACCATGGCTTGCCATGTATATAATCCATTTGTGCAAGAGATGCAGACCATTGCAATAGGGGATTTTAAGGTCGAGGACACAGAGTCCCAGATTTTATTTTGGACATTGTTGAATATGGTTATGGAGAAAAAGGGTTACAAGAAGGCATGTTTCAAGGGATTCATGGCTGATGAGGCTCAGGCTAATTGGCGAGCAGTTAGGATAGTTTTTAATGGAGGCCCTGAAAATGTCATGGTTGGAAGAGAGAGGTCTTGCTCCTTTCATTGGGAGCAAAGCATGCAGCATCATGCAAAAAAATGCATTCCCTCTCATAGCCAAGAGGAGTTCAAGTCACGATGTCGTGCATGGAAAGCAGCACCATCAGAGGAGGCTGCTGAGCAGGAATTGGACAATCTTTGGACATGGTTGCAAGAAGGTCATGCTGACAAAACCAATATCTCAGCTTTGCAAACATGGTTAATATGGTGGCATGCAAGAGTAGCTCACTGGGGTGAATACATGGTCAAGGTAAGACAATCTAATATGGAGTTGACTCCTGCCTTGTAATTTTGATTCATTTATCTTATGTTTAAATTTGTTCAAATATGCAGGCCATGGAGGGAGATGAAAAGTACCTTGTTCCAAGAGCAAACTTGGCGGAGTCTATGCATGGGAGTTGGCTGGCATCCAATGATGGGGTGAAATACATTTCACTCTACAATGCTTGCTATAATGACCTTATGAATACTCTAATCCAACAGTCAAAATATGATAGCTATCTTAAGGGTGGCCACCTTGGATGTGGTCCTGGATTGGAGAAACTTAAGAGACGGGCCTCAACAAGTGCAATCCCACCTGCGGCAAGAGAAATTGTTGATCTCACAAATGAGGCTGCTGTAGAGCTGGGGGCTGCCAATAGGTCTCTCTCCGCAGATGGTGATTCTAGGTCTGTTTGACGAAAAAGACGAGGTGTATTAAAGAATCCTATCAAAGAGGGAGATTCACACCGACCAGAGTATGAGTATGTCACTTATAACACACAACATCACGGTGCACCCAATGTTTTGCAGGAAGTACATAATGAGGGAGAGGTGGAAATACATTCAACAAGGTGGGCAATCAGAAGGACAACACCAGGGAGTAAGGTGCGGTGCCAAGGATACTTGAGAAATGAGAAACGAAAATGTAATGAACTTATTGATAAAAAAGGTAGGGCAGGATTACTAGGAGTACTAGCACCATGTTTTGAGGGACTCATTGAAATCCCCTCTGGAACCAGGAAACAATTTGTATGGTTTTGTGGAAGTAATGTTGACCATACCTGGGAGCCCTCTCACAATGTAATCGAGAAACCAAGCACTAGACCTGCTGTGTGGCCCGTTGCAATTGGAACTTCATTAGAT
The DNA here is from genome assembly GCF_041138505.1 of Cibotium barometz. Classification (NCBI taxonomy): domain Eukaryota; kingdom Viridiplantae; phylum Streptophyta; class Polypodiopsida; order Cyatheales; family Cibotiaceae; genus Cibotium; species Cibotium barometz. The sequence continues at coordinate 50,212,586 of NC_141082.1, forward strand.
TCTACAGAAATATCTGCATTGTCAAAGGCAGGCTTTGATTTGAAGAACATTAGTGCAGAGGCACATCAACAAGTAGGGACTCCTCTTGCAAGTCATGATGATGCTGATGTGCGTCCCATGAACCGCAATGGAAAGCTAGTGATTGTTGCCAGGGTGGTGAACAAAGAAATGCGGGATAGAATCAAAAGGGCTGCAGAGCTTATTTGCACTGTTCATGGGTGTAGGGTTGTTGTGCCAAAGGAGCATGTTGAATACACTTTATCGACTGAAGGAAGCATCAAGAAAGGACAAAACTACTTGGTTACTGTTTCAGCTTTTCCTTCTTGCACATGCGATGACTTTCAAACTCGGGAACGCAAAGGCAAAAGATACATGCCTTGCAAACACCTTTACTTTATTTATATGCATGAGCCGGACTTGAATGTGGATCACCAAAAGTTTATTCACCAAGCAGCCCTCACTAAAAGAGAGTTGCAGCAAGCTTTGCGACTAGTTGCTTGATGATGTAATTTTTACTTTTTGGTATTGCGCATAGTCCATGTTGGAACTCCTTCAATGTATTTAATTTTTGGTGTTGTTCGCAAATTGCAATGAGTTGTAGCAAGCATTGCTGCTAGTGGCTTGACGATGTAATTTTTACTTTAAGAGATTTAAATTTTTACTTATAATGTATTTCTTTTTGGGATCTTCTTTAAAGTCATGTTTGTAATGGATTTAAATTTTAATTTTTTCTTTGATGTGCACTTTTTATCTTTATTCATAGGGAAATACAAGCTTCCTTGAGGTTCATAGTTTGGATATTGCAATGATGATGGACCTTTTTTTTTTCCTTCGCTCGCCACGCTCGACACTTTACGCTCGTAAAAAGGGCGTTCCCAAAAATGAGTAAATGCTCACATAAGATGAAGAGTTGAAAATGTACAAGGTTTATTAGTAAAAAACTCTGAGCAATATTAAAAATATGAGATATTTTGGATATAATGATTCCATTTTGACACATATGTAAGGAAGGGGAGTTCTTTAAAGGAGGTGCATATTTCACATAAGATGAAGAGTTGAAAATGTACAAGGTTTATTAGTAAAAAACTATGAGCAATATTAAAAATATGAGATATTTTGAGTATAATGATTCCATTTTGACACATATGTAAGGAAGGGGAGTTCTTTAAAGGAGGTGCATATTTCACATGCTTGAATGAGTTTTAAACTCATAAAAATTGAGATATTTCATCTCTCCTCTCTCCTCATTCAAGTCTAGTTCCTACTAAAAGTTAGCTTAACTGACCTAAAAATGGTCAAATATTGACCAAACTGATTTAGAAAATTCTAGAATCAGTTTGTTTGGTTAGGAGCTCAATTTTTCCTATAAATAGAAGCCTCCCCCTTATCGAAAAATATATAGTGTTTATGCATCGTTACTCTACTCCACGTAAGCCAAGAACTGTGAATTCATTAATAACTCACTAGTTTTTGGAGCTTCCCTCTTTCTTCAATCCCCATTAGTGGCTCCATCAACATACTTAACCAATTGATTGGTTGGGAGCCTCTACCGTGAACAAAGAATCAAGCAATTTATAAGGTAATGAGTGAATTTTGATCATTTTCTATAATTTCTCAATGTTTCTCTCTTCTCAGCCCCTCTCAAGCTTGAGAAGCTTAATTGGAATGGTTTTTGAATGTTATTGAAGTTAATTGATGAATGGTAGTGAAGAGTTACATAATTTGATGAATACTATTGAAGTTAATTGATTAATGATAGTTAAGAATTACTTAAATTTCCATTTATGCTTAATTCAAATGGTTTTTATGAAATTTCTCTCTCTCACTCAAGAAATGGTCATACTCATGACCCATTCTCAATCCAAATGAAGCTTTTCATAAAGCTTTTCCTTAATCCAAGATTAATCTATACTTGAGGTCAAATTAATGGCTTTTCTCTATGCTTTTAGTTTATGTATTTCATGAATATTGATGATTCAATCCATAATGGATTATTGATCCAATTAGGGATTATTCTAATTATTTCTTAATGATAAGCTTTATCCCTTAGAAAAAAATTGAGATTTATCAGTCATAGCAGAGCGGAGCTATGGCAAAATTTTTATAAAATTACGCATAAAATAATTTCATTCAAAGCATGAAAAGAGGACTTCCTACCATATTCTAGGAATTATCATCCCAGATTAATTGAAGATATTCATAGAGAAATTGATTTTTATATTATGCATAATTGATTTTCATGCATAGAGGTATGCATAAAAGTTGATTATTTTATTATAAAAGTGTTACTTTTATCACAATTGAATTTCATGCATAGAAGTATGCATAAGAGTTGATTATTTTATTATAAAAGTATTACTTTTATCATAATTGGATTTCATGCATAGAGGTATGCATAAAAGTTGATTATTTTATTATAAAAGTGTTACTTTTATCACAATTGAATTTCATGCATAGAAGTGTGCATAAGAGTTGATTATTTTATTATAAAAGTGTTACTTTTATCGTATTTGGATTTCATGCATAGAGGTAAGCATAAAAGTTGATTACTTTATTATAAAAGTGTTACTTTTATCATAATTGGATTTCATGTATAGAGGTATGCATAAAAGTTGATTATTTTATTATAAAAGTGTGACTTTTATCATATTTGAATTTCATGCATAAAGGTATGCATAAAAGTTGATTATTTTATTATAAAAGTGTTACTTTTATCACAATTGAATTTCATGCATAGAAGTGTGCATAAGAGTTGATTATTTTATTATAAAAGTGTTACTTTTATCATATTTGGATTTCAAGCATAGATGTATGCATAAAAGATGATTATTTTATTGTAAAAGTGTTACTTTTATTATATTTGAATTTCATGCATAAAGGTATGCATAAAAGTTGATTATTTTATTTTAAAAGTGTGACTTTTATTATATTTGGATTTCATGCAGAGGTATGCATAAAAGATATTCTTTTATACTAAAAGTGTGATTTTCATCATAAATAGATTTTATGCATAACTTAGATGCATAAGAGAAATTCTTTTATTCTAAAAGTGTAATTCCTACCAAATTGAATTTATGCATAAGAAGATGCATAAAAGATTGATTTTTATTTCGAAGGTGTTAGTCTCCTTAAATGGAATTTATGCATAAATAAATGTGTAAAGAAATCTTATATCAAATATAAGAATTCTCTTGTATTCTATAAAAAGATATGAAATGTGATAAGATGTGATAAGAGGTGTATGAGATGTGATAAGATGTGATAAGATGCGCATGGAAAGTAATAGGATGTGATAAGAGGTGTATGAGATGTGAAAAGATGTGATAAGAGGTGTATGAGATGTGATAAGATGTGTATGAGATGTGATAAGATATGATAAGAGGTGTATGAGATGTGATAGAATGTGTTAAGATGAGTTAGGATGTGTTAAGATGTATATGGGACGTGTTAGGACGAGAATGGATGTAATATGGTTGTATGAATGTGATGTGGATGTATACATGTAGATGTGTATGTATGAATGTGAATGTGGATGTATGAATGTAGATACGGATGTGTATCTATGTATGTGAATGTGGATGTATGAATATGAATGCGGATGTGTGGATGTGGAAATGGAAGTGTGGATGTGGATGTATGCATGTAGATGTGTATGTATGTATGTGGATGTAGATGTAGATGTATATATGTGAATGGGAATGTGGATGTGGATGTGGATATATGAATGTGAATGTGGATGTGGATGTGGATGTGGATGTATGGATGTGGATATGGATGTGTATGTATGAATGTGGATATGGGATGTGGATGTATAAATGAGAATGTGAAAATGGATGTATGCATGTAGATGTGGATGTATGGATGTGAATGTGAATGTGTATGTGAATTAATGTGTCGTCAATATGAGGAAATGGATGAGAATGAGTACACATTGAATGGAATGTGGAATAAGGAGGGATAATGTGGAATAAGGAGCGAATAAGTAATGTGGACTAAGGAGGGATAATGTGGAAAGACGAGAGTTTGATTTAGAAACTGTATTTTGTGACTGTTTGTAAATGACTGTTTTATGTCAAGAATGCTGGGGAAGCATTTTGACCATCTTGTAGATTAAGGTCATGAAGACCTAACTGTTAAAGTTGCAACTGCTGCGGAGAGTCAATGGAGGACGTCTCACGTAACAAGGTTGACCGAGGTCTTGACCAGCCTTGGTTTGATTTAAATGGTGAGCTTCCGGTACGGTTGGATGAGGGACCAAGGAAGCGGCCTATGAGTGAAGCGCTAGGTCACCTGCGAAGGATCCTAGAGGGTGCTGACCATACGGTGCTCGGGCTCTGGGTCGCCGAAGATACCCACACGTGCGTCGTGGAAGATATTGGAACAAGGAGTAAGAGTTGTTTTCTGAAACCGGGCATGGATCTGGTTGATTGACCTTGCTGGTCCTCAACGGATGAGTCCATGGCTCTTTTATATGGATCTGTGGGTTGATCTTGCTGATCTTCCATGGAGATTCCATTCTATTATATGAATATATTGCCGGTTACTATGAGCTAGGAACTATGGAAAAGGCCCCTGAGTGACCAGGTGGTGAGCGTTCTGGTTGCCAATGATGCCATAAGTATACCGATGAATGAATGACTGGAAATAAGGATTCAACTAGAGACTTTGAGGATTGTCATCAGTGACATAATGGTTTCATTAAAGGATTGTTTTAAAGTTAGCTGATGAAAAAGGCAATTTCATATTGGGTGTGTAAGTGGTGTGACTAGTTTTATGTTGCTTGAACTTCTGGCTAGGGGGCCTTGGAACTCTTTTCCTTGGTACCCGGGACAAAACCTAACCAAATTCCAAATTCGATCCCATCTCTACAGTGGTTGGGTGGTTGGATAACCCATGGGAGCGGATGGGGTTAGGCTGGACTGATGGATCCGTAAATCGAGATTTAAATTCTATTATTACAATAGATGAAGTAAATCCCAGATAGTAATTGTTCTATGGATAGGAATCAACGGCTGTGCCTCTTGATGGGGAAAAAAGCATTGATCCCAATGATCCAAGTGCAAGTTTCTTCCTTGATCTGACCAAGTACCGTTAGAGGTGCAGTCGGATCAGTTTGATCAGTAATGATCTTGACTATGTTAGAGTAAGGAGTTATTGTTGAAATTTGAGCAAAATGATGAGCTATGGTGGATCAAACACTAGAATCAGCATAATTAACAAAGTGATTAGCAAGTGATTAAGACGTAATTAGTGAATAATTAGCACATAGATTAATGTAGGCATGGATACTCAAAAACCAGCAAATTCTCATTAGGGCTATGCCTCAATTTATAGTGTTTACATCAAGCATCAAATCCCCTTGATTTCTCCATGATTCACTCCCTGAATATCTCCACCTCTTGCCTGATTCTCTCCACCTCTTCTCTTTTCCCTGATTATCTCCCAAAATAACTCCACACTCCTAAATTCCCTCATGCTACCCATTATTCTCTCCCAGTTAGCTCTACCATGTGGTAGAACTGTATTCTATCTAGACTACATCGTAGAGTTAGAATGCTTTGAGGTCTAGCTCTACCATGTGGTGGAGCTAGAATGCATTCTTCTAGCTCTACCATGTGGTAGAGCCACAATGCATTCTTCTAGCTCTACCATGTGGTAGAGCTAGACTTCAATGAATGTAATCGGCTGAGGTTGAATGTAACCGGTTGAGATTGAATGTAGCTGTGGTAGAGCTGTATTCTACCTAAACCACATTGTAGAGATAGAATGTAACTGAGGTTGAATGTAACCATGGTAGAGCTCTATTCTACCTAGACCACATCGTAGAGCTAGAATGCTTTGAGGTCCAGCTCCACCATGTGGTGGAGCTAGAATGCATTCTTCTATCTCTACCATGTGGTAGAGCTAGACTTCAATGAATGTAACCGGCTAAGGTTGAATGTGACATTGGTAGAGCTGTATTCTACCTAAACCACATTGTAGAGATAGAATAATTTGAGATCTAGCTCTACCATGTGGTAGAGCTAGAATTGCAATTGAGGTCTAGCTCTACCATGTGGTGGAGGTGGAATTGTTGAGGTAGAAAGCTTTGAGGTCCAGCTCTACCATGTGGTAGAGCAAGAATGCATCGATCTAGCTGTGTTTCATACACATCAACAAAACCAATTACTCCAAGAAGAGACATACTTCACATGACAAGAACCAAGGAGCTAGAATTGCATTTGATCTAGCTCTACCACGTGGTAGGGCTGTATTCTACCTAGACCACTTTGTAGAACTGAATGCTTTGAGGTGCAGCTCTATCATGTGGTGGTTCTAGAATTGCATTTGAGGTGTAGCTCTACCATGTGGTAAAACTCTATTCTATCTAGACTACATCGTAGAGCTAGAATGCTTTGAGGTCCATCTCTACCATGTGGCATTCTTCTAGCTCTACCATGTGGTAGAGCTAGACTTCAAAGAATGTAACCGGTTGAGGTTGAATGTAACTGTGGTAGAGCTAGACCATAAAGCTTTCTACCTCTACGATTCTAGCTCCACCACATGGTAGAGCTAGACCTCAAGTGCAAATCTAGCTCCACCACATGGTAAATCTAGAACTCAAAGCATTCTATCTCAATTACTCCATCTTGAAGCTCTCAATACATTTATTAGTCTTGCTCTACCACATGGTAGAGCTAGATAAATGCATTCTAGCTGGATTTCAAAGTATTCTAGTGCTGGTTTTTCAATGGATATTATCTCTATGAGGTGGCAAAGAAAGATTAATGAATGTATGACCAGAATGCTATGAAATCTAGCTCTACCATGTGGTGGAGCTAGAATGCATTCTTCTAGCTCTACCATGTGGTAGAGCTAGACTTCAATGAATGTAACCGGCTGAGGTTGAATGTAACTGTGGTAGAGCTGTATTCTACCTAAACCACATTGTAGAGATAGAATGCTTTGAGGTCTAGCTCTACCATCTGGTGGAGTAAGAGTCGTAGAGGTAGAAAGCTTTAAGGTATAGCTCTACGATGTGGTAGAGCAAGAATGCATCGATCTAGCTGTGTTCCATACACATCAACAAAACCAATTACTCAAAGAAGAGACCTACTTCACATGACAATAACCAAGGAGCTAGAATTGCATTTGATCTAGGTCTACCACGTAGTAGAGCTGTATTCTACCTAGACCACATCTTAGAGCTAGAATGCTTTGAGGTCCAGCTCTACCCTATGGTGAAGCTAGAATTGCATTCTTCTAGCTCTACCATGTGGTAGAGCTAGACTTCAACGAATGTAACCGACTGAGGTTAAATGTAACCGGTTGAGGTTGAATGTAACCGACTGAGGTTGAATGTAACTGTGGTAGAGCTGTATTCTACCTAAACCACATTGTAGAGATAGAATGCTTTGAGGTCTAGCTCTACAATGTGGTGGAGTTAGAATTACAATTGAGGTCTAGCTGTACCATGTGGTGGAGCTAGAATCGTAGAGGTAGAAAGCTTTGAGGTCTAGCTCTACCATGTGGTAGAGCAAGAATGCATTGATCTAGCTGTGTTCCATACACATCAACAAAACCAATCACTCCAAGAAGAGACCTACTTCACACAACAAGAACCAAGGAGCTAGAATTACATTTGATCTAGCTCTACCACGTGGTAGAAATGTATTCTACCTAGACCACATCGTAGAGCTAGAATGCTTTGAGGTCCAAGCTCCACCATGTGGTGGAGCTAGAATGCATTCTTCTAGCTCTACCATGTGGTAGAGCTAGACTTCAACGAATGTAACCGGTTGAGGTTGAATGTAACTGTGATAGAGTTGTATTCTACCTAAACCACATTTTAGAGATAGAATGCTTTGAAGTCTAGCTCTACCATGTGGTGAAGCTAGATTTGCATTTGAGGTCTAGCTCTACCATGTGGTGGAGCTAGAATTGCACTTGAGGTCTCAAGCTTTAAGGTCTAGCTCTACCATGTGGTAGAGCAAGAATGCATCGATCAAGCTGTGTTCCACACATCAACAAAACCAATTACTCCAAAAAGAGACCTACTTCACATGACAAGAACCAAGGAGCTAGAATTGCATTTGATCTAGCTCTACCACGTGGTAGAGCTGTATTCTACCTAGACCACATCGTAGAGCTAGAATGCTTTAAGGTCCAGCTCCACCATGTGGTGGAGCTAGAATGCATTCTTTTACCTCTACAATGTGGTAGAGCTAGACTTCAATAAATGTAACCGGCTGAGGTTGAATGTGACATTGGTAGTGCTAGACCATAAAGCTTTCTACCTCTACGATTCTAGCTCCACCACATGGTAAAGCTAGAACTCAAAGAATTCTATCTCAATTACTCCATCTTGAAGCTCTCAATACATTTATTAGTCTTGCTCTACCACATGGTAGAGCTAGATAAATGCATTCTAGCTAGACTTCAAAGTATTCTAGTACTAGTTTTTCAATGGATAATATCTCTACCAGGTGGCAGAGCAAGATTAATGAATGTATTGAACAGAATGCTATGAAATCTAGCTCTACCATGTGGTGGAGCTAGAATGCATTCTTCTAGATCTACCATGTGGTAGAGCTAGACTTCAATGAATGTAATCGGCTAAGGTTGAATGTAACCGGCTGAGGTTGAATGTAACTGTGGTAGAGCTGTATTCTACCTAAACCACATTGTCGAGATAGAATGTAACTGAGGTTGAATGTAACTGTGGTAGAGCTGTATTCTACCTAGACCACATCGTAGAGCCACAATGCTTTGAGGTCCAGCTCCACCATGTGGTGGAGTTAGAATGCATTCTTCTACCTCTACCATGTGGTAGAGCTAGACTTCAATGAATGTAACCGGCTTAGGTTGAATGTGACATTGGTAGAGCTGTATTCTACCTAAACCACATTGTAGAGATAGAATAATTTGAGATCTAGCTCTACCATGTGGTGGAGCTAGAATTGCAATTGAGGTCTAGCTCTACCATGTGGTGGAGCTAGAATCGTTGAGGTAGAAAGCTTGAGGTCTAGCTCTACCATGTGGTACAGCAAGAATGCATCGATCTAGCTGTGTTCCATACACATCAACAAAACCAATTACTCCAAGAAGAGACATACTTCACATGACAAGAACCAAGGAGCTAGAATTGCATTTGATCTAGCTCTACCATGTGGTAGAGCTGTATTCTACCTAGACCACTTCATAGAACTGAATGCTTTGAGGTGCAGCTCTATCATGTGGTGGTTCTAGAATTGCATTTGAGGTCTAGCTCTACCATGTGGTAGAACTGTATTCTATCTAGACTACATCGTAGAGCTAGAATGCTTTGAGGTCTAGCTCTACCATGTGGTGGAGCTAGAATGCATTCTTCTAGCTCTACCATGTGGTAGAGCTAGACTTCAAAGAATGTAACCGACTGAGGTTGAATATAACTGTGGTAGAGCAAGACCATAAAGCTTTCTACCTCTACGATTCCAGCTCCACCACATGGTAGAGCTAGACCTCAAGTGCAATTCTAGCTCCACCACATGGTAAAGCTAGAACTCAAAGCATTCTATCTCAATTACTCCATCTTGAAGCTCTCAATACATTTATTAGTCTTGCTCTACCACATGGTAGAGCTAGATAAATGCATTCTAGCTGAACTTCAAAGTATTCTAGTGCTGATTTTTTAATGGATATTATCTCTACCAGGTGGCAGAGCAAGATTAATGAATGTATTGACCAGAATGCTATGAAATCTAGCTCTACCATGTGGTGGAGCTAGAATGCATTCTTCTAGCTCTAGCATGTGGTAGAGCTAGAGTTCAATGAATGTAACCGGCTAAGGTTGAATGTAACCGATTGAGGTTGAATGTAACCGACTGAGGTTGAATGTAACTGTGGTAGAGCTGTATTCTACCTAAACCACATTGTAGAGATAGAATGTAACTGAGGTTGAATGTAACTGTGGTAGAGCTTTATTCTACCTAGACCACATCGTAGAGCTAGAATGCTTTGAGGTCCAGCTCCACCATGTGGTGGAGCTAGAATGCATTCTTCTACCTCTACCATGTGGTAGAGCTAGACTTCAATGAATGTAACCGGCTGAGGTTGAATGTGACATTGGTAGAGCTGTATTCTACCTAAACCACATTGTAGAGATAGAATAATTTGAGATCTAGCTCTACCATGTGGTGGAGCTAGAATCGCAATTGAGGTCTAGCTCTACCATGTGGTGGAGCTAGAATCGTTGAGGTAGAAAGCTTTGAGGTCTAGCTCTACCATGTGGTAGAGCAAGAATGCATCGATCTAGCTGTGTTCCATACACATCAACAAAACCAATTACTCCAAGAAGAGACATACTTCACATGACAAGAACCAAGGAGCTAGAATTGCATTTGATCTAGCTCTACCACGTGGTAGAGCTGTATTGTTGAAATATACAAATGAATAGGGTGTGTGTGGGAACAAGCTCTTGGATAGAGGCTGTAAAAGAGGAGATGTAATTGTGAAAGAACCTGTGAAAAGCTTAGAAGAATCTACTGGGAGAGAATAATGGGTAGCATGAGGGAATTTAGGAGTGTGGAGTTATTCTGGGAGATATTCAGGGAAAAGAGAAGAGGTGGAGAGAATCAGGCAAAAGGTGGAGATATTCAGGGAGTGAATCATGGAGAAATCAATGGGATTTGATTCTTGATGTAAACTCTATAAATTGAGGCATAGCCCTAATGAGAATTTGCTGGTTTTTGAGTATCCATGCCTACATTAATCTATTTGCTAATTATTCACTAATTATATCTTAGTCATTTACTAATCACTTTGTTAATGATGTTGATTCTAGTGTTTGATCCACCATAGCTCATCATTATGCTCAAATTTCAACATGGTATCAGAGCCATGCCTAGAATCAATCAGATTTATGAGCCCATTAGTTAATTAATTAGGATTAGTAGATAATTAGTAAAAAAATCAATTTTTAGTGAGTTTTTCACCTTCCCCTTCACCCCCAGCCAGTGGAGGATCTCTAGCACCTTGCACACTCACAATTAGGGCACAAGCCTCTAGTATATCATAGCTAACCTCCTTGGCTTCAAGCCCATGAAGAAAACGCAGCAAACCGCCAACAACGGGCGAAGGAGAATTTGACGTTTTTTCCAGCGCATTTTTTCTGAAGGGAACTGCAGATCTCTCCTTGCTCAAATCAAATCCTTTTAATTCCTCTTAGCCCAAGGGGTAATCAAGCATGCTCTACAAGCTGGTGAAGATAGAATTGAGTTTCATCAAGTCTACAGTGAGATCCAAGCTCTTCATCAAATCTGCAGGTGACTTTGGTAAAACAGAGATTAAGCTTTCATTATTTGGTCAAATCTTATGTTTCTTGGCTTAATCCTCTACTAGACTCATTGCTATTGATGCCTTTGAAAGCATTTGAGCTCATTTGAAGTGGAAGGCACAAGATCTGGACTCCCCGCATACTCTGTTTCCTGCACACAAAATAGAGCATTAATTTGCTAATCAGTGCTAATCACTGTACTTTGGTGCAATTGAGGGTTCAAATTAATCAGTGCTAATCACTGTACTTTGGTGCAATTGAGGGTTCAAATTTGATTAATCAGAGCATTAATTTGATTAATCAGTGCTAATCACTATACTTTGGTGCAATTGAGAGTTCAAATTAACCATTAGGTATCTGATTCAGATCCCTATAACTTCAGATTTCAAATCGGAGTTGGTTTGATACTCCAACCATCCCGTAAAAATTGGTTACCCTTAATTTAATGTAATTTCTAGGAAAATTGTGCTGATAAATTTATGAAAATCATCATTTTGCATTCAACCTTTGGTTAATGCCTGTAAATCTCACTCAAATTCAAGATTATTCACAGGCAGAGTTGCATTTGGAATGTGCATGAGAATGGATGCTATACGCATTATGTATTGGGCACATTGCATCAGTGTAAAAATGGGAACAGACACTGCCCTTGTCCAGAATAAGGCAAGTGGTAAGACCTCCCGCATAATTTTGGGTTTGCATTGCATAATGACAAAAGATAAACATAAAAATCCCAAAGGAACTGTCAGTAAAACATTGAAATATGTTGCTCACATGGAGCAAAATGACCTGACGGACAAGCTCATGGCCCCAGCCATGAAAGAAGAAGAATATCTCTTTCCAAGAAGAGAATCCACACCAAGAAGATCTGAAGGAAGACATGGACATGAGAAGAGAAGCTACCACAAGAAGAGAAGCTGCCCCGAGAAGACTGAAAGAAGAGACGGACGCGTGGAGAGAAGCTGCCACGACAAGAAGACTGAAGACAAAAGAAGATGTGAGGCTCCAAAGAGTGAGGAGCCATGTGAAAATCTCAGAGAGAGAGAGAGAGAGACCCCACAACCCAATGTAACCTGCCCCAACAAAGTAAAACCACCTCTGAGCCACCGATGATGCAGGCCACGTGGTAGAGAGATGTATGTGTGAGCACTTGTATGTGTGAGCACTTTAGTCAAGGTCGCGGGCACTTATAGTAGCCTTGGACACATAGAGAGAGAGAGTGTCAAGGACTATGGAGTTTAGGGACTTGAGGCACTGGTCGCGGACTGTCAAGTAAGAGAGAAACTTGATACAAGGTCCAGTTGTGCTGAGATAACTTGAGGGGAGGAGTAGACACTGGTCGCGGACTACCAAGTAAAGGGGAGGCAAACTTGGTATAGGGTCTAGGTGTACTAGGAGTATTCACTTGAGGGGTTGTGTTGAAATATACAAGTGAATAGGGTGTGTGTGGGAACAAGCTCTTGGATAGAGGCTGTAAAAGAGGAGATGTAATTGTGAAAGAACCTGTGAAAAGGTTAGAAGAATCTATTGGGAGAGAATAATGGGTAGCATGAGGGAATTTAGGAGTGTGGAGTTATTCTGGGAGATATTCAGGGAAAAGAGAAGAGGTGGAGAGAATCAGGCAAAAGGTGGAGATATTCAGGGAGTAAATCATGGAGAAATCAATGGGATTTGATGCTTGATGTAAACTCTATAAATTGAGGCATAGCCCTAATGAGAATTTGCTGGTTTTTGAGTATCCATGCCTACATTAATCTATTTGCTAATTATTCACTAATTACGTCTTAATCATTTGCTAATCACTTTATTAATGATGTTGATTCTAGTGTTTGATCCACCATAGCTCATCATTATGCTCAAATTTCAACATGTATTCTACCTAGACCACTTCGTAGAACTGAATGCTTTGAGGTGCAGCTTTATCATGTTGTGGTTCTAGAATTGCATTTGAGGTCTAGCTCTACCATGTGGTAGAACTGTATTCTATCTAGACTACATCGTAGAGCTAGAATGCTTTGAGGTCTAGCTCTACCATGTGGTGGAGCTAGAATGCATTCTTCTAGCTCTACCATGTGGTAGAGCTAGACTTCAAAGAATGTAACCGGCTAAGGTTGAATGTAACTGTGGTAGAGCTAGACCATAAAGCTTTCTACCTCTACGATTCCAGCTCCACCACATGGTAGAGCTAGACCTCAAGTGCAATTCTAGCTCCACCACATGGTAAAGCTAGAACTCAAAGAATTCTATCTCAATTACTCCATCTTGAAGCTCTCAATACATTTATTAGTCTTGCTCTACCACATGGTAGAGCTAGATAAATGCATTCTAGCTGGACTTCAAAGTATTCTAGTGCTGGTTTTTCAATGGATATTATCTCTACCAGGTGGCAAGCAAGATTAATGAATGTATTGACTAGAATGGTATGAAATCTAGCTCTACCATGTGGTGGAGCTAGAATGGATTCTTCTAGCTCTACCATGTGGTAGAGCTAGACTTCAATGAATGTAACCAGCTGAGGTTGAATGTAACCGATTGAGGTTGAATGTAACCGACTGAGGTTGAATGTAACTGTGGTAGAGCTGTATTCTATCTAAACCACATTGTAGAGATAGAATGTAACTGAGGTTGAATGTAACTGTGGTAGAGCTTTATTCTACCTAGACCACATCGTAGAGCTAGAATGCTTTGAGGTCCAGCTCCACCATGTGGTGGAGCTAGAATGCATTCTTCTACCTCTACCATGTGGTAGAGCTAGACTTCAATGAATGTAACTGGCTGAGGTTGAATTTGACATTGGTAGAGCTGTATTCTCCCTAAACCACATTGTAGAGATAGAATAATTTGAGATCTAGCTCTACCATGTGGTGGAGCTAGAATTGCAATTGAGGTATAGCTCTACCATGTGGTGCAGCTAGAATCGTTAAGGTAGAAAGCTTTGAGGTCTAGCTCTACCATGTGGTAGAGCAAGAATGCATCGATCTAGCTGTGTTCCATACACATCAACAAAACCAATTACTCCAAGAAGAGACATACTTCACATGACAAGAACCAAGGAGCTAGAATTGCATTTGATCTAGCTCTACCACGTGGTAGAGTTGTATTCTACCTAGACCACTTCGTAGAACTGAATGCTTTGAGGTGCAGCTCTATCATGTGGTGGTTCTAGAATTGCATTTGAGGTCTAGCTCTACCATGTGGTAGAACTGTATTCTATCTAGACTACATCGTAGAGCTAGAATGCTTTGAGGTCCAGCTCTACCATGTGGGGGAGCTAGAATGCTTTTTTCTAGCTCTACCATGCGGTGGAGCTAGAATGCATGTGGTAGAGCTAGACTTCAAAGAATGTAACCAGCTGAGGTTTAATGTAATTGTGGTAGAGCTAGACCATAAAGCTTTCTACCTCTATGATTCTAGCTCCACCACATGGTAGAGCTAGACCTCAAGTGCAATTCTAGCTCCACCACATGGTAAAGCTAGAACTCAAAGCATTCTATCTCAATTACTCCATCTTGAAGCTCTCAATACATTTATTAGTGTTGCTCTACCACATGGTAGAGCTAGATAAATGCATTCTAGCTGGACTTCAAAGTATTCTAGTGCTGGTTTTTCAATGGATATTATCTCTACCAGGTGGCAGAGCAAGATTATTGAATGTGTTGACCAGAATGCTATGAAATCTAGCTCTACCATGTGGTGGAGCTAGAATGCATTCTTTTAGCTCTACCATGTGGTAGAGCTAGACTTCAATGAATGTAACCGGCTGAGGTTGAATGTAATTGGTTGACGTTGAATGTAACCAGTTGAGGTTGAATGTAACTGTGGTAGAGCTGTATTCTACCTAAACCACATTGTAGAGATATAATGCTTTGAGGTCTAGCTCTACCATGTGGTGGAGCAAGAGTCATAAAGGTAGAAAGCTTTGAGGTCTAGCTCTACCATGTGGTAGAGCAAGAATGCATCGATCTAGCTGTGTTCCATACACATCAACAAAACCAATTACTTAAAGAAGAGACCTACTTCACATGACAATAACCAAGGAGCTAGAATTGCATTTGATCTAGGTCTACCACGTGGTAGAGCTGTATTCTACCTAGACCACATCGTAGAGCTAGAATGCTTTGAGGTCCAGCTCTACTCTATGGTGGAGCTAGAATTGCATTCTTCTAGCTCTACCATGTGGTAGAGCTAGTCCTTAACAAATGTAACCGGCTGAGGTTGAATGTAACCGGCTGAGGTTGAATGTAACTGGCTGAGGTTGAACGTAACTGTGGTAGAGCTGTATTCTACCTAAACCACATTATAGAGATAGAATGCTTTGAGGTCTAGCTCTACAATGTGGTGGAGTTAGAATTGCATTTGAGGTCTAGCTCTACCATGTGGTGGAGCTAGAATCGTAGAGGTGGAAAGCTTTGAGGTCTAGCTCTTCCATGTCGTAGAGCAAGAATGCATCGATCTAGCTGTGTTCCATACACATCAACAAAACCAATTACTCCAACAAGAGACCTACTTCACACAACAAGAACCAAGGAGCTAGAATTGCATTTGATCTAGCTCTACCACGTGGTAGAAATGTATTCTACCTAGACCACATCGTAGAGCTAGAATGCTTTGAGGTCAAGCTCCACCATGTGGTGGAGCTAGAATGCATTCTTCTAGCTCTACCATGTGGTAGAGCTAGACTTCAACGAATATAACCGATGAATGTAACCGACTGAGGTTGAATGTAACTGTGATAGAGCTGTATTCTACCTAAACCACATTGTAAAAAAGAATGCTTTGAAGTCTAGCTCTACCATGTGGTGAAGCTAGAATTGCATTTGAGGTTTAGCTCTTCCATGTGGTGGAGCTAGGATTGCATTTGAGGTCTAAATCTTTAAGGTCTAGCTCTACCATGTGGTAGAGCCAGAATGCATCGATCTAGCTGTGTTCCACACATCAACAAAACCAATTACTCCAAAAAGAGACCTACTTCACATGACAAGAACCAAGGAGCTAGAATTGCATTTGAGGTCTAGCTCTACCATGTGGTAGAACTATATTCTATCTAGACTACATCGTAGAGCTAGAATGCTTTGAGGTCTAGCTCTACCATGTGGTGGAGCTAGAATGCATTCTTCTAGCTCTACCATGTGGTAGAGCTAGACTTCAAAGAATGTAACCGGCTAAGGTTGAATGTAACTGTGGTAGAGCTAGACCATAAAGCTTTCTACCTCTACGATTCTAGCTCCACCACATGGTAGAGCTAGACCTCAAGTGCAATTCTAGCTCCACCACATGGTAAAGCTAGAACTCAAAGCATTCTATCTCAATTACTCCATCTTGAAGCTCTCAATACATCTATTAGTGTTGCTCTACCACATGGTAGAGCTAGATAAATGCATTCTAGCTGGACTTCAAAGTATTCTAGTGCTGGTTTTTCAATGGATATTATCTCTACCAGGTGGCAGAGCAAGATTAATGAATGTATTGACCAGAATGCTATGAAATCTAGCTCTACCATGTGGTGGAGCTAGAATGCATTCTTCTAGCTCTACCATGTGGTAGAGCTAGACTTCAATGAATGTAACTGGATGAGGTTGAATGTCACTGTGGTAGAGCTAGACCATAAAGCTTTCTACCTCTATGATTCTAGCTCCACCACATGGTAGAGCTAGACCTCAAGTGCAATTCTAGCTCCACCATATGGTAAAGCTAGAAATCAAAGCATTCTATCTCAATTACTCCATCTTGAAGCTCTCAATACATTTATTAGTGTTGCTTTAGCACATGGTAGAGCTAGATAAATGCATTCTAGCTGGATTTCAAAGTATTCTAGTGCTGCTTTTTCAATGGATATTATCTCTACAAGGTGGCAGAGCAAGATTAATGAATGTATTGACCAGAATGCTATGAAATCTAGCTCTACCATGTGGTGGAGCTAGAATGTATTCTTCTAGCTCTACCATGTGGTAGAGCTAGACTACAATGAATGTAACCGTGAATGTAACCGTTTGAGGTTGAATGTAACCGATTGAGGTTGAATGTAACTGTGGTAGAGCTGTATTCTACCTAAACCACATTGTAGAGATAGAATGTAACTGAGGTTGAATGTAACTGTGGTAGAGCTATATTCTACCTAGACCACATCGTAGAACTAGAATGCTTTGAGGTCCAGCTCCACAATGTGGTGGAGCTAGAATGCATTCTTCTACCTCTACCATGTGGTAGAGCTAGACTTCAATGAATGTAACCGGCTGAGGTTGAATGTGACATTGGTAGAGCTGTATTCTACCTAAACCACATTGTAGAGATAGAATAAATTAAGATCTAGCTCTACCATGTGGTGGAGCTAGAATTGCAATTGAGGTCTAGCTCTACCATGTGGTGGAGCAAGAATCATTGAGGTAGAAAGCTTTGAGGTCTAGCTCTACCATGTGGTAGAGCAAGAATGCATCGATCTAGCTGTGTTCCATACACATCAACAAAACCAATTACTCCAAGAAGAGACATACTTCACATGACAAGAACCAAGGAGCTAGAATTGCATTTGATCTAGCTCTACCACGTGGTAGAGCTGTATTCTACCTAGACCACTTCGTAGAACTGAATGCTTTGAGGTGCAGCTCTATCATGTGGTGGTTCTAGAATTGCATTTGAGGTCTAGCTCTACCATGTGGTAGAATTGTATTCTATCTAGACTACATCGTAGAGCTAGAATGCTTTGAGGTCTAGCTCTACCATGTGGTGGAGCTAGAATGCATTCTTCTAGCTCTACCATGTGGTAGAGCCAGATTTATAAGAATGTAACCGGCTGAGGTTGAATGTAACTGTGGTAGAGCTAGACCATAAAGCTTTCTACTTTTACGATTCTAGCTCCACCACATGGTAGAGCTAGACCTCAAGTGCAATTCTAGCTCCACCACATGGTAAAGCTAGAACTCAAAGCATTCTATCTCAATTACTCCATCTTGAAGCTCTCAATACATTTATTAGTCTTGCTCTACCACATGGTAGAGCTAGATAAATGCAGCTTTGAGGTCTAGCTCTACCATGTGGTAGAGCAAGAATGCATCTATCTAGCTGTGTTCCATACACATCAACAAAACCAATCACTCCAAGAAGAGACCTACTTTACACAACAAGAACCAAGGAGCTAGAATTGCATTTGATCTAGCTCTACCACGTGGTAGAAATGTAGTCTACCTAGACCACATCGTAGAGCTAGAATGGTTTGAGGTCCAAGCTCCACCATGTGGTGGAGCTAGAATGCATTCTTCTAGCTCTAACATGTGGTAGAGCTAGACTTCAACGAATGTAACCGGCTGAGGTTGAATGTAACTGTGATAGAGCTGTATTCTACCTAAACCACATTGTAGAGATAGAATGCTTTGAAGTCTAGCTCTACCATGTGGTGAAGCTAGAATTGCATTTGAGGTCTAGCTCTACCATGTGGTGGAGCTAGAATTGCACTTGAGGTCTCAAGCTTTAAGGTCTAGCTCTACCATGTGGTAGAGCAAGAATGCATCGATCTAGCTGTGTTCCACACATCAACAAAACCAATTACTCCAAAAAGAGACCTACTTCACATGACAAGAACCAAGGAGCTAGAATTGCATTTGATCTAGCTTTACCACATGGTAGAGCTATATTCTACCTAGACCACATCGTAGAGCTAGATTGCTTTGAGGTCCAGCTCCACCATGTGGTGGAGCTAGAATGCATTCTTCTACCTCTACCATGTGGTAGAGCTAGACTTCAATAAATGTAACCGACTGAGGTTGAATGTGACATTGGTAGAGCTAGAAGTATTCTAGTACTCGTTTTTCAATGGATATTATCTCTACTAGCTGGCAGAGCAAGATTAATGAATGTATTGACCAGAATGCTATGAAATCTAGCTCTACCATGTGGTGGAGCTAGAATGCATTCTTCTAGCTCTACCATGTGGTAGAGCTAGACTTCAATGAATGTAACCGGTTGAGGTTGAATGTAACCGTTGAGGTTGAATGTAACCGGCTGAGGTTGAATGTAACTGTGGTAGAGCTGTATTCTACCTGAACCACATTGTAGAGATAGAATGTAACTGAGGTTGAATGTAACTGTGGTAGAGCTGTATTCCACCTAGACCACATCGTAGAGCCAGAATGCTTTGAGGTCCAGCTCCACCATGTGGTGGAGCTAGAATGCATTCTTCTACCTCTACCATGTGATAGAGCTAGACTGCAATGAATGTAACCGGCTGAGGTTGAATGTGACATTGGTAGAACTGTATTCTACCTAAACCACATTGTAGAGATAGAATAATTTGAGATCTAGCTCTACCATGTGGTGGAGCTAGAATTGCAATTGAGGTCTAGCTCTACCATGTGGTGGAGCTAGAATCATTGAGGTAGAAATCTTTGAGGTCTAGCTCTACCATGTGGTACAGCAAGAATGCATCGATCTAGCTGTGTTCCATACACATCAACAAAACCAATTACTCCAAGAAGAGACATACTTCACATGACAAGAACCAAGGACCTAGAATTGCATTTGATCTAGCTCTACCACGTGGTAGAGTTGTATTCTACCTAGACAACTTCATAGAACTGAATGCTTTAAGGTGTAGCTCTATCATGTGGTGGTTCTAGAATTGCATTTGAGGTCTAGCTCTACCATGTGGTAGAACTGTATTCTATCTAGACTACATCGTAGAGCTAGAATGCTTTGAGGTCTAGCTCTACCATGTGGTGGAGCTAGAATGCATTCTTCTACCTCTACCATGTGGTAGAGCTAGACTTCAAAGAATGTAACCGGCTGAGGTTGAATGTAACTATGGTAGAGCTAGACCATAAAGCTTTCTACCTCTACGATTCTAGCTCCACCACATGGTAGAGCTAGACCTCAAGTGCAATTCTAGCTCCACCACATGGTAAAGCTAGAACTCAAAGAATTCTATCTCAATTACTCCATCTTGAAGCTCTCAATACATTTATTAGTCTTGCTCTACCACATGGTAGAGCTAGATAAATGCATTCTAGCTAGACTTCAAAGTATTCTAGTGCTGGTTTTTCAATGGATATTATCTCTACCAGGTGGTAGAGCAAGATTAATGAATGTATTGACCAGAATGCTATGAAATCTAGCTCTACCATGTGGTGGAGCTAGAATGCATTCTTCTAGCTCTACCATGTGGTAGAGCTAGACTTCTATGAATGTAACCGGCTGTGCGGTTGAATGTAACCGGTTTAGGTTATATATAATCCGACTGAGGTTGAATGTAACTGTGGTAGAGCTGTATTGTACCTAAACGATATTGTAGAGATAGAATGTAACTGAGGTTGCTATGGTAGAGCTGTATTCTACCTAAACCACATCATAGAGCTGGAATGCTTTAAGGTCCAGCTCCACTATGGTGGAGCTAGAATGCATTCTTCTACCTCTACCATGTGGTAGAGCTAGACTTCAATGAATGTAACCGGCTGAGGTTGAATGTGACATTGGTAGAGCTGTATTCTACCTAAACCACATTGTAGAGATAGAATAATTTGAGATCTATCTCTACCATGTGGTGGAGCTAGAATTTCAATTGAGGTCTAGCTCTACCATGTGGTGGAGCTAGAATCGTTGAGGTAGAAAGCTTTGAGGTCTAGCTCTACCATGTGGTAGAGCAAGAATGCATCGATCTAGCTGTGTTCCATACACATCAACAAAACCAATTACTCCAAGAAGAGACATACTTCACATGACAAGAACCAAGGAGCTAGATTTGCATTTGATATAGCTCTACCACGTGGTAGAGCTGTATTCTACCTAGACCACTTTGTAGAACTGAATGCTTTGAGGTGCATCTCTATCATGTGGTGGTTCTAGAATTGCATTTGAGGTCTAGCTCTACCATGTGGTAGAATTGTATTCTATCTAGACTACATTGTAGAGCTAGAATGCTTTGAGGTCCAGCTCTACCATGTGGTGGAGCTAGAATGCATTCTTCTAGCTCTACCATGTGGTAAAGCTAGACTTCAAAGAATGTAACCGGCTGAGGTTGAATGTAACTGTGGTAGAGCTAGACCATAAAGCTTTCTACCTCTACGATTCTAGCTCCACCACATGGTAGAGCTAGACCTCAAGTGCATTTCTAGCTCCACCACATGGTAAAGCTAGAACTCAAAGAATTCTATCTCAATTACTCCATCTTGAAGCTCTCAATACATTTATTAGTCTTGCTCTACCACATGGTAGAGCTAGATAAATGCATTCTAGCTAGACTTCAAAGTATTCTAGTGCTGGTTTTTCAATGGATATTATCTCTACCAGGTGGCAGAGCAAGATTAATGAATGTATTGACCGGAATGCTATGAAATCTAGCTCTACCATGTGGTGGAGCTAGAATGCATTCTTCTAGCTCTACCATGTGGTAGAGCTAGACTTCTATGAATGTAACCAGCTGCGGTTGAATGTAACTGGTTTAGGTTATATGTAACCGACTGAGGTTGAATGTAACTGTGGTAAAGCTATATTGTACCTAAACCACATTGTAGAGATAGAATGTAAGTGAGGTTGAATGTAACTATGGTAGAGCTGTATTCTACCTAAACCACATCATAGAGCTGGAATGCTTTAAGGTCCAGCTCCACTATGGTGGAGCTAGAATGCAGTCTTCTACCTCTACCATGTGGTAGAGCTAGACTTCAATGAATGTAACCGGCTGAGGTTGAATGTGACATTGGTAGAGCTGTATTCTACCTAAACCACATTGTAGAGATAGAATAATTTGAGATCTATCTCTACCATGTGGTGGAGCTAGAATTTCAATTGAGGTCTAGCTCTATCATGTGGTGGAGCTAGAATCGTTGAGGTAGAAAGCTTTGAGGTCTAGCTCTACCATGTGGTAGAGCAAGAATGCATCGATCTAGCTGTGTTCCATACACATCAACAAAACCAATTACTCCAAGAAGAGACATACTTCACATGACAAGAACCAAGGAGCTAGAATTGCATTTGATCTAGCTCTACCATGTGGTAGAGCTGTATTCTACCTAGACCACTTTGTAGAACTGAATGCTTTGAGGTGCAGCTCTATCATGTGGTGGTTCTAGAATTGCATTTGAGGTCTAGCTCTACCATGTGGTAGAACTGTATTCTATCTAGACTACATTGTAGAGCTAGAATGCTTTGAGGTCCAGCTCTACCATGTGGCGGAGCTAGAATGCATTCTTCTAGCTCTACCATGTGGTAAAGCTAGACTTCAAAGAATGTAACCAGCTGAGGTTGAATGTAACTGTGGTAGAGCTAGACCATAAAGCTTTCTACCTCTACGATTCTAGCTCCACCACATGGTAGAGCTAGACCTTAAGTGCAATTCTAGCTCCACCACATGGTAAAGCTAGAACTCAAAGCATTGTATCTCAATTAATCCATCTTGAAGCTCTCAATACATTTATTAGTGTTGCTGTACCACATGGTAGAGCTAGATAAATGCATTCTAGCTGAACTTCAAAGTATTCTAGTGCTGGTTTTTCAATGGATATTATCTCTACCAGGTGGCAGAGCAAGATTAATGAATGTATTGACAAGAATGCTATAAAATCTAGCTCTACCATGTGGTGGAGCTAGAATGCATTCTTCTAGCTCTACCATGTGGTAGAGCTAGACTTCAATGAATGTAACTGGCTGAGGTTGAATGTCACTGGGGTAGAGCTAGACCATAAAGCTTTCTAACTCTATGATTCTAGCTCCACCACATGGTAGAGCTAGACCTCAAGTGCAATTCTAGCTCCACCACATGGTAAAGCTAGAACTCAAAGCATTCTATCTCAATTACTCCATCTTGAAGCTCTCAATACATTTATTAGTCTTGCTCTACCACATGGTAGAGCTAGATAAATGCATTCTAGCTGGACTTCAAAGTATTCTAGTGCTGCTTTTTCAATGGATATTATCTCTACAAGGTGGCAGAGCAAGATTAATGAATGTATTGACCAGAATGCTATGAAATCTAGCTCTACCATGTGGTGGAGCGAGAATGTATTCTTCTAGCTCTACCATGTGGCAGAGCTAGACTATAATGAATGTAACCGGCTGAGGTTGAATGTAACTGTTTGAGGTTGAATGTAACCGAATGTAACTGTGGTAGAGCTGTATTCTACCTAAACCACATTGTAGAGATAGAATGTAACTGAGGTTGAATGTAACTGTGGTAGAGCTATATTCTACCTAGACCACATCGTAGAACTAGAATGCTTTGAGGTCCAGCTCCACAATGTGGTGGAGCTAGAATGCATTCTTCTACCTCTACCATGTGGTAGAGCTAGACTTCAATGAATGTAACCGGCTGAGGTTGAATGTGACATTGGTAGAGCTGTATTCTACCTAAACCACATTGTAGAGATAGAATAAATTAAGATCTAGCTCTACCATGTGGTGGAGCTAGAATTGCAATTGAGGTCTAGCTCTACCATGTGGTGGAGCAAGAATCATTGAGGTAGAAAGCTTTGAGGTCTAGCTCTACCATGTGGTAGAGCAAGAATGCATCGATCTAGCTGTGTTCCATACACATCAACAAAACCAATTACTCCAAGAAGAGACATACTTCACATGACAAGAACCAAGGAGCTAGAATTGCATTTGATCTAGCTCTACCACGTGGTAGAGCTGTATTCTACCTAGACCACTTCGTAGAACTGAATGCTTTGAGGTGCAGCTCTATCATGTGGTGGTTCTAGAATTGCATTTGAGGTCTAGCTCTACCATGTGGTAGAACTGTATTCTATCTAGACTACATCGTAGAGCTAGAATGCTTTGAGGTCTATCTAGCTCAAAGCATTCTAGCTCTACGATGTAGTCTAGATAGAATACAGTTCTACCATGTGGTGGAGCTAGAATGCATTCTTCTAGCTCTACCATGTGGTAGAGCCAGATTTATAAGAATGTAACCGGCTGAGGTTGAATGTAACTGTGGTAGAGCTAGACCATAAAGCTTTCTACTTTTATGATTCTAGCTCCACCACATGGTAGAGCTAGACCTCAAGTGCAATTCTAGCTCCACCACATGGTAAAGCTAGAACTCAAAGCATTCTATCTCAATTACTCCATCTTGAAGCTCTCAATACATTTATTAGTCTTGCTCTACCACATGGTAGAGCTAGATAAATGCAGCTTTGAGGTCTAGCTCTACCATGTGGTAGAGCAAGAATGCATCTATCTAGATGTGTTCCATACACATCAACAAAACCAATCACTCCAAGAAGAGACCTACTTTACACAACAAGAACCAAGGAGCTAGAATTGCATTTGATCTAGCTCTACCACGTGGTAGAAATGTAGTCTACCTAGACCACATCGTAGAGCTAGAATGGTTTGAGGTCCAAGCTCCACCATGTGGTGGAGCTAGAATGCATTCTTCTAGCTCTACCATGTGGTAGAGCTAGACTTCAACGAATGTAACCGGCTGAGGTTGAATGTAACTGTGATAGAGCTGTATTCTACCTAAACCACATTGTAGAGATAGAATGCTTTGAAGTCTAGCTCTACCATGTGGTGAAGCTAGAATTGCATTTGAGGTCTTGCTCTACCATGTGGTGGAGCTAGAATTGCACTTGAGGTCTCAAGCTTTAAGGTCTAGCTCTACCATGTGGTAGAGCAAGAATGCATCGATCTAGTTGTGTTCCACACATCAACAAAACCAATTACTCCAAAAAGAGACCTACTTCACATGACAAGAACCAAGGAGCTAGAATTGCATTTGATCTAGCTCTACCACATGGTAGAGCTATATTCTACCTAGACCACATCGTAGAGCTAGATTGCTTTGAGGTCCAGCTCCACCATGTGGTGGAGCTAGAATGCATTCTTCTACCTCTACCATGTGGTAGAGCTAGACTTCAATAAATGTAACCGACTGAGGTTGAATGTGACATTGGTAGAGCTAGAAGTATTCTAGTACTCGTTTTTCAATGGATATTATCTCTACTAGCTGGCAGAGCAAGATTAATGAATGTATTGACCAGAATGCTATGAAATCTAGCTCTACCATGTGGTGGAGCTAGAATGCATTCTTCTAGCTCTACCATGTGGTAGAGCTAGACTTCAATGAATGTAACCGGTTGAGGTTGAATGTAACCGTTGAGGTTGAATGTAACCGGCTGAGGTTGAATGTAACTGTGGTAGAGCTGTATTCTACCTGAACCACATTGTAGAGATAGAATGTAACTGAGGTTGAATGTAACTGTGGTAGAGCTGTATTCCACCTAGACCACATCGTAGAGCCAGAATGCTTTGAGGTCCAGCTCCACCATGTGGTGGAGCTAGAATGCATTCTTCTACCTCTACCATGTGGTAGAGCTAGACTGCAATGAATGTAACCGGCTGAGGTTGAATGTGACATTGGTAGAACTGTATTCTACCTAAACCACATTGTAGAGATAGAATAATTTGAGATCTAGCTCTACCATGTGGTGGAGCTAGAATTGCAATTGAGGTCTAGCTCTACCATGTGGTGGAGCTAGAATCATTGAGGTAGAAATCTTTGAGGTCTAGCTCTACCATGTGGTACAGCAAGAATGCATCGATCTAGCTGTGTTCCATACACATCAACAAAACCAATTACTCCAAGAAGAGACATACTTCACATGACAAGAACCAAGGAGCTAGAATTGCATTTGATCTAGCTCTACCACGTGGTAGAGTTGTATTCTACCTAGACAACTTCATAGAACTGAATGCTTTGAGGTGTAGCTCTATCATGTGGTGGTTCTAGAATTGCATTTGAGGTCTAGCTCTACCATGTGGTAGAACTGTATTCTATCTAGACTACATCGTAGAGCTAGAATGCTTTGAGGTCTAGCTCTACCATGTGGTGGAGCTAGAATGCATTCTTCTACCTCTACCATGTGGTAGAGCTAGACTTCAAAGAATGTAACCGGCTGAGGTTGAATGTAACTGTGGTAGAGCTAGACCATAAAGCTTTCTACCTCTACGATTCTAGCTCCACCACATGGTAGAGCTAGACCTCAAGTGCAATTCTAGCTCCACCACATGGTAAAGCTAGAACTCAAAGAATTCTATCTCAATTACTCCATCTTGAAGCTCTCAATACATTTATTAGTCTTGCTCTACCACATGGTAGAGCTAGATAAATGCATTCTAGCTAGACTTCAAAGTATTCTAGTGCTGGTTTTTCAATGGATATTATCTCTACCAGGTGGTAGAGCAAGATTAATGAATGTATTGACCAGAATGCTATGAAATCTAGCTCTACCATGTGGTGGAGCTAGAATGCATTCTTCTAGCTCTACCATGTGGTAGAGCTAGACTTCTATGAATGTAACCGGCTGTGCGGTTGAATGTAACCGGTTTAGGTTATATATAATCCGACTGAGGTTGAATGTAACTGTGGTAGAGCTGTATTGTACCTAAACGATATTGTAGAGATAGAATGTAACTGAGGTTGCTATGGTAGAGCTGTATTCTACCTAAACCACATCATAGAGCTGGAATGCTTTAAGGTCCAGCTCCACTATGGTGGAGCTAGAATGCATTCTTCTACCTCTACCATGTGGTAGAGCTAGACTTCAATGAATGTAACCGGCTGAGGTTGAATGTGTCATTGGTAGAGCTGTATTCTACCTAAACCACATTGTAGAGATAGAATAATTTGAGATCTATCTCTACCATGTGGTGGAGCTAGAATTTCAATTGAGGTCTAGCTCTACCATGTGGTGGAGCTAGAATCATTGAGGTAGAAAGCTTTGAGGTCTAGCTCTACCATGTGGTAGAGCAAGAATGCATCGATCTAGCTGTGTTCCATACACATCAACAAAACCAATTACTCCAAGAAGAGACATACTTCACATGACAAGAACCAAGGAGCTAGATTTGCATTTGATATAGCTCTACCACGTGGTAGAGCTGTATTCTACCTAGACCACTTTGTAGAACTGAATGCTTTGAGGTGCAGCTCTATCATGTGGTGGTTCTAGAATTGCATTTGAGGTCTAGCTCTACCATGTGGTAGAATTGTATTCTATCTAGACTATATTGTAGAGCTAGAATGCTTTGAGGTCCAGCTCTACCATGTGGTGGAGCTAGAATGCATTCTTCTAGCTCTACCATGTGGTAAAGCTAGACTTCAAAGAATGTAACCGGCTGAGGTTGAATGTAACTGTGGTAGAGCTAGACCATAAAGCTTTCTACCTCTACGATTCTAGCTCCACCACATGGTAGAGCTAGACCTCAAGTGCATTTCTAGCTCCACCACATGGTAAAGCTAGAACTCAAAGAATTCTATCTCAATTACTCCATCTTGAAGCTCTCAATACATTTATTAGTCTTGCTCTACCACATGGTAGAGCTAGATAAATGCATTCTAGCTAGACTTCAAAGTATTCTATTGTTGGTTTTTCAATGGATATTATCTCTACCAGGTGGCAGAGCAAGATTAATGAATGTATTGACCAGAATGGTATGAAATCTAGCTCTACCATGTGGTGGAGCTAGAATGGATTCTTCTAGCTCTACCATGTGGTAGAGCTAGACTTCAATGAATGTAACCAGCTGAGGTTGAATGTAACCGATTGAGGTTGAATGTAACCGACTGAGGTTGAATGTAACTGTGGTAGAGCTGTATTCTATCTAAACCACATTGTAGAGATAGAATGTAACTGAGGTTGAATGTAACTGTGGTAGAGCTTTATTCTGCCTAGACCACATCGTAGAGCTAGAATGCTTTGAGGTCCAGCTCCACCATGTGGTGGAGCAAGAATGCATTCTTCTACCTCTACCATGTGGTAGAGCTAGACTTCAATGAATGTAACTGGCTGAGGTTGAATTTGACATTAGTAGAGCTGTATTCTACCTAAACCACATTGTAGAGATAGAATAATTTGAGATCTAGCTCTACCATGTGGTGGAGCTAGAATTGCAATTGAGGTATAGCTCTACCATGTGGTGCAGCTAGAATCGTTAAGGTAGAAAGCTTTGAGGTCTAGCTCTACCATGTGGTAGAGCAAGAATGCATCGATCTAGCTGTGTTCCATACACATCAACAAAACCAATTACTCCAAGAAGAGACATACTTCACATGACAAGAACCAAGGAGCTAGAATTGCATTTGATCTAGCTCTACCACGTGGTAGAGCTGTATTCTACCTAGACCACTTTGTAGAACTGAATGCTTTGAGGTGCAGCTCTATCATGTGGTGGTTCTAGAATTGCATTTGAGGTCTAGCTCTACCATGTGGTAGAACTGTATTCTATCTAGACTACATTGTAGAGCTAGAATGCTTTGAGGTCCAGCTCTACCATGTGGCGGAGCTAGAATGCATTCTTCTAGCTCTACCATGTGGTAAAGCTAGACTTCAAAGAATGTAACCAGCTGAGGTTGAATGTAACTGTGGTAGAGCTAGACCATAAAGCTTTCTACCTCTACGATTCTAGCTCCACCACATGGTAGAGCTAGACCTCAAGTGCAATTCTAGCTCCACCACATGGTAAAGCTAGAACTCAAAGCATTGTATCTCAATTAATCCATCTTGAAGCTCTCAATACATTTATTAGTGTTGCTGTACCACATGGTAGAGCTAGATAAATGCATTCTAGCTGAACTTCAAAGTATTCTAGTGCTGGTTTTTCAATGGATATTATCTCTACCAGGTGGCAGAGCAAGATTAATCAATGTATTGACCAGAATGCTATGAAATCTAGCTCTACCATGTGGTGGAGCTAGAATGCATTCTTCTAGCTCTACCATGTGGTAGAGCTAGACTTCAATGAATGTAACTGGCTGAGGTTGAATGTCACTGGGGTAGAGCTAGACCATAAAGCTTTCTACCTCTATGATTCTAGCTCCACCACATGGTAGAGCTAGACCTCAAGTGCAATTCTAGCTCCACCACATGGTAAAGCTAGAACTCAAAGCATTCTATCTCAATTACTCCATCTTGAAGCTCTCAATACATTTATTAGTCTTGCTCTACCACATGGTAGAGCTAGATAAATGCATTCTAGCTGGACTTCAAAGTATTCTAGTGCTGCTTTTTCAATGGATATTATCTCTACAAGGTGGCAGAGCAAGATTAATGAATGTATTGACCAGAATGCTATGAAATCTAGCTCTACCATGTGGTGGAGCTAGAATGTATTCTTCTAGCTCTACCATGTGGTAGAGCTAGACTATAATGAATGTAACCGGCTGAGGTTGAATGTAACTGTTTGAGGTTAAATGTAACCGAATGTAACTGTGGTAGAGCTATATTCTACCTAGACCACATTGTAGAGATAGAATGTAACTGAGGTTGAATGTAACTGTGGTAGAGCTATATTCTACCTAGACCACATCGTAGAACTAGAATGCTTTGAGGTCCAGCATTCTTCTACCTCTACCATGTGGTAGAGCTAGACTTCAATGAATGTAACCGGCTAAGGTTGAATGTGACATTGGTAGAGCTGTATTCTACCTAAACCACATTGTAGAGATAGAATAATTTGAGATCTAGCTCTACCATGTGGTGGAGCTAGAATTGCAATTGAGGTCTAGCTCTACCATGTGGTGGAGCTAGAATTGTTGAGGTAGAAAGCTTTGAGGTCCAGCTCTACCATGTGGTAGAGCAAGAATGCATCGATCTAGCGGTGTTCCATACACATCAGCAAAACCAATTACTCCAAAAAGAGACATACTTCACATGACAAGAACCAAGGAGCTAGAATTGCATTTGATCTAGCTCTACCACGTGGTAGGGCTATATTCTACCTAGACCACTTTGTAGAACTCAATGCTTTAAAGTGCAGCTCTATCATGTGGTGGTTCTAGAATTGCATTTGAGGTCTAGCTCTACCATGTGGTAGAACTGTATTCTATCTAGACTACATCGTAGAGCTAGAATGCTTTGAGGTCCAGCTCTACCATGTGGCATTCTTCTAGCTCTACCATGTGGTAGAGCTAGACTTCAAAGAATGTAATCGGTTGAGGTTGAATGTAACTGTGGTAGAGCTAGACCATAAAGCTTTCTACCTCTACGATTCTAGCTCCACCACATGGTAGAGCTAGACCTCAAGTGCAAATCTAGCTCCACCACATGGTAAAGCTAGGACTCAAAGCATTCTATCTCAATTACTCCATCTTGAAGCTCTCAATACATTTATTAGTCTTGCTCTACCACATGGTAGAGCTAGATAAATGCATTCTAGCTGGACTTCAAAGTATTCTAGTGCTGGTTTTTCAATGGATATGGCAGAGCAAGATTAATGAATGTATTGACTAGAATGCTATGAAATCTAGCTCTACCATGTGGTGGAGCTAGAATGCATTCTTCTAGCTCTACCATGTGGTAGAGCTAGACTTCAATGAATGTAACCGGCTGAGGTTGAATGTAACTGTGGTAGAGCTATATTCTACCTACACCACATTGTAGAGGTAGATTGCTTTGATGTCTAGCTCTACCATGTGGTGGAGCAAGAGTCGTAGAGGTAGAAAGCTTCAAGGTCTAGCTCTACCATGTGGTAGAGCAAGAATGCATTGATCTAGCTGTGTTCCATACACATCAACAAAACCAATTACTCAAAGAAGAGACCTACTTCACATGACAATAACCAAGGAGCTAGAATTGCATTTGATCTAGGTCTACCACGTAGTAGAGCTGTATTCTACCTAGACCACATCTTAGAGCTAGAATGCTTTGAGGTCCAGCTCTACCCTATGGTGAAGCTAGAATTTCATTCTTCTAGCTCTACCATGTGGTAGAGCTAGACTTCAACGAATGTAACCGGCTGAGGTTGAATGTAACCGGTTGAGGTTGAATGTAACCGGCTGAGGTTGAATGTAACTGTGGTAGAATTGTATTCTACCTAAACCACATTGTAGAGATAGAATGCTTTGAGGTCTAGCTCTACAATGTGGTGGAGTTAGAATTGCATTTTAGGTCTAGCTCTACCATGTGGTGGAGCTAGAATCGTAGAGGTAGAAAGCTTTGAGTTCTAGCTCTACCATGTGGTAGAGCAAGAATGCATCTATCTAGCTGTGTTCCATACACATCAACAAAACCAATCACTCCAAGAAGAGACCTACTTCACACAACAAGAACCAAGGAGCTAGAATTGCATTTGATCTAGCTCTACCACGTGGTAGAAATGTATTCTACCTAGACCACATCGTAGAGCTAGAATGCTTTGAGGTCCATGTGGTGGAGCTAGAATGCATTCTTCTAGCTCTAGCATGTGGTAGAGCTAGACTTCAATGAATGTAACCGGCTGAGGTTGAATGTAACTGTGATAGAGCTGTATTCTACCAAAACCACATTGTAGAGATAGAATGCTTTGAAGTCTAGCTCTACCATGTGGTGAAGCTAGAATTGCATTTGAGGTCTAGCTCTACCATGTCGTGGAGCTAGAATTGCACTTGAGGTCTCAAGCTTTAAGGTCTAGCTCTACCATGTGGTAGAGCAAGAATGCATCGATCCAGCTGTGTTCCACACATCAACAAAACCAATTACTCCAAAAAGAGACCTACTTCACATGACAAGAACCAAGGAGCTAGAATTGCATTTGATCTAGCTCTACCACATGGTAGAGCTATATTCTACCTAGACCACATCGTAGAGCTAGATTGCTTTGAGGTCCAGCTCCACCATGTGGTGGAGCTAGAATGCATTCTTCTACCTCTACCATGTGGTAGAGCTAGACTTCAATAAATGTAACCGGCTGAGGTTGAATGTGACATTGGTAGAGCTAGAAGTATTCTAGTACTCGTTTTTCAATGGATATTATCTCTACTAGCTGGCAGAGCAAGATTAATGAATGTATTGACCAGAATGCTATGAAATCTAGCTCTACCATGTGGAGGAGCTAGAATGCATTCTTCTAGCTCTACCATGTGGTAGAGCTAGACTTCAATGAATGTAACCGGCTGAGGTTGAATGTAACCGTTGAGGTTGAATGTAACCGGCTGAGGTTGAATGTAACTGTGGTAGAGCTGTATTCTACCTGAACCACATTGTAGAGATAGAATGTAACTGAGGTTGAATGTAACTGTGGTAGAGCTGTATTCTACCTAGACCACATCGTAGAGCCAGAATGCATTGAGGTCCAGCTCCACCATGTGGTGGAGCTAGAATGCATTCTTCTACCTCTACCATGTGGTAGAGCTAGACTGCAATGAATGTAACCAGCTGAGGTTGAATGTGACATTGGTAGAGCTGTATTCTACCTAAACCACATTGTAGAGATAGAATAAATTGAGATCTAGCTCTACCATGTGGTGGAGCTAGAATTGCAATTGAGGTCTAGCTCTACCATGTGGTGGAGCTAGAATCATTGAGGTAGAAATCTTTGAGGTCTAGCTCTACCATGTGGTACAGCAAGAATGCATCGATCTAGCTGTGTTCCATACACATCAACAAAACCAATTACTCTAAGAAGAGACATACTTCAAATGACAAGAACCAAGCAGCTAGAATTGCATTTGATCTAGCTCTACCACGTGGTAGAGCTGTATTCTACCTAGACAACTTCATAGAACTGAATGCTTTGAGGTGCAGCTCTATCATGTGGTGGTTCTAGAATTGCATTTGAGGTCTAGCTCTACCATGTGGTAGAATTGTATTCTATCTAGACTACATCGTAGAGCTAGAATGCTTTGAGGTCTAGCTCTACCATGTGGTGGAGCTAGAATGCATTCTTCTACCTCTACCATGTGGTAGAGCTAGACTTCAAAGAATGTAACCGGCTGAGGTTGAATATAACTATGGTAGAGCTAGACCATAAAGCTTTCTACCTCTACGATTCTAGCTCCACCACATGGTAGAGCTAGACCTCAAGTGCAATTCTAGCTCCACCACATGGTAAAGCTAGAACTCAAAGAATTCTATCTCAATTACTCCATCTTGAAGCTCTCAATACATTTATTAGTCTTGCTCTACCACATGATAGAGCTAGAAAAATGCATTCTAGCTAGACTTCAAAGTATTCTAGTGCTGGTTTTTCAATGGATAATATCTCTACCAGGTGGCAGAGCAAGATTAATGAATGTATTGTTCAGAATGCTATGAAATCTAGCTCTACCATGTGGTGGAGCTAGAATGCATTGTTCTAGCTCTACCATGTGGTAGAGCTAGACTTCTATGAATGTAACCGGCTATGCGGTTGAATGTAATGGGTTTAGGTTATATGTAACCGACTGAGGTTGAATGTAACTGTGGTAGAGCTGTATTGTACCTAAACCACATTGTAGAGATAGAATGTAACTGAGGTTGCTATGGTAGAGCTGTATTCTACCTAAACCACATCATAGAGCTGGAATGCTTTAAGATCCAGCTCCACTATGGTGGAGCTAGAATGCATTCTTCTACCTCTACCATGTGGTAGAGCTAGACTTCAATGAATGTAACCGGCTGAGGTTGAATGTGACATTGGTAGAGCTGTATTCTACCTAAACCACATTGTAGAGACAGAATAATTTGAGATCTATCTCTACCATGTGGTGGAGCTAGAGTTTCAATTGAGGTCTAGCTCTACCATGTGGTGGAACTAGAATCGTTGAGGTAGAAAGCTTTGAGGTCTAGCTCTACCATGTGGTAGAGCAAGAATGCATCGATCTAGCTGTGTTCCATACACATCAATAAAACCAATTACTCCAAGAAGAGACATACTTCACATGACAAGAACCAAGGAGCTAGATTTGCATTTGATCTAGCTCTACCACGTGGTAGAGCAATATTCTACCTAGACCACTTTGTAGAACTGAATGCTTTGAGGTGCAGCTCTATCATGTGGTGGTTCTAGAACTGCATTTGAGGTCTAGCTCTACCATGTGGTAGAACTGTATTCTATCTAGACTACATTGTAGAGCTAGAATGCTTTGAGGTCCAACTCTACCATGTGGTGGAGCTAGAATGCATTCTTCTAGCTCTACCATGTGGTAAAGCTAGACTTCAAAGAATGTAACCGGCTGAGGTTGAATGTAACTGTGGTAGAGCTAGACCATAAAGCTTTCTACCTCTACGATTCTAGCTCCACCACATGGTAGAGCTAGACCTCAAGTGCAATTCTAGCTCCACCACATGGTAAAGCTAGAACTCAAAGAATTCTATCTCAATTACTCCATCTTGAAGCTCTCAATACATTTATTAGTCTTGCTCTACCACATGGTAGAGCTAGATAAATGCATTCTAGCTAGACTTCAAAGTATTCTAGTGCTAGTTTTTCAATGGATATTATCTCTACCAGGTGGCAGAGCAAGATTAATGAATGTATTGACCAGAATGCTATGAAATATAGCTCTACCATGTGGTGGAGCTAGAATGCATTCTTCTAGCTCTACCATGTGGTAGAGCTAGACTTCTATGAATGTAACCGGCTGCGGTTGAATGTAACCGGTTTAGGTTATATGTAACCGACTGAGGTTGAATGTAACTGTGGTAAAGCTGTATTGTACCTAAACCACCTTGTAGAGATAGAATGTAACTGAGGTTGAATGTAACTATGGTAGAGCTGTATTCTACCTAAACCACATCATAGAGCTGGAATGCTTTAAGGTCCAGCTCCACTATGGTGGAGCTAGAATGCATTCTTCTACGTCTACCATGTGGTAGAGCTAGACTTCAATGAATGTAACCAACTGAGGTTGAATGTGACATTGGTAGAGCTGTATTCTACCTAAACCACATTGTAGAGACAGAATAATTTGAGATCTATCTCTACCATGTGGTGGACCTAGAATTTCAATTGAGGTCTAGCTCTACCATGTGGTGGAGCTAGAATCGTTGAGGTAGAAAGCTTTGAGGTCTAGCTCTACCATGTGGTAGAGCAAGAATGCATCGATCTAGCTGTGTTCCATACACATCAACAAAACCAATTACTCCAAGAAGAGACATACTTCACATGACAAGAACCAAGGAGCTAGAATTGCATTTGATCTAGCTCTACCATGTGGTAGAGCTGTATTCTACCTAGACCACTTTGTAGAACTGAATGCTTTGAGGTGCAGCTCTATCATGTGGTGGTTCTAGAATTGCATTTGAGGTCTAGCTCTACCATGTGGTAGAACTGTATTCTATCTAGACTACATTGTAGAGCTAGAATGCTTTGAGGTCCAGCTCTACCATGTGGTGGAGCTAGAATGCATTCTTCTAGCTCTACCATGTGGTAAAGCTAGACTTCAAAGAATGTAACCGGTTGAGGTTGAATGTAACTGTGGTAGAGCTAGACCATAAAGCTTTCTACCTCTACCATTCTAGCTCCACCACATGGTAGAGCTAGACCTTAAGTGCAATTCTAGCTCCACCACATGGTAGAGCTAGACCTTAAGTGCAATTCTAGCTCCACCACATGGTAAAGCTAGAACTCAAAGCATTCTATCTCAAATAATCCATCTTGAAGCTCTCAATACATTTATTAGTGTTGCTCTACCACATGGTAGAGCTAGATAAATGCATTCTAGCTGAACTTCAAAGTATTCTAGTGCTGGTTTTTCAATGGATATTATCTCTACCAGGTGGCAGAGCAAGATTAATGAATGTATTGACCAGAATGCTATGAAATCTAGCTCTACCATGTGGTGGAGCTAGAATGCATTCTTCTAGCTCTACCATGTGGTAGAGTTAGACTTCAATGAATGTAACTGGCTGAGGTTGAATGTCACTGTGGTAGAGCTAGACCATAAAGCTTTCTACCTCTATGATTCTAGCTCCACCACATGGTAGAGCTAGACCTCAAGTGCAATTCTAGCTCCACCACATGGTAAAGCTAGAACTCAAAGCATTCTATCTCAATTACTCCATCTTGAAGCTCTCAATACATTTATTAGTGTTGCTCTACCACATGGTAAAGCTAGATAAATGCATTCTAGCTGGACTTCAAAGTATTCTAGTGCTGCTTTTTCAATGGATATTATCTCTACAAGGTGGCAGAGCAAGATTAATGAATGTATTGACCAGAATGCTATGAAATCTAGCTCTACCATGTGGTGGAGCTAGAATGTATTCTTCTAGCTCTACCATGTGGTAGAGCTAGACTACAATGAATGTAACCGGCTGAGGTTGAATGTAACCGTTTGAGGTTGAATGTAACCGATTGAGGTTGAATGTAACTGTGGTAGAGCTGTATTCTACCTAAACCACATTGTAGAGATAGAATGTAACTGAGGTTGAATGTAACTGTGGTAGAGCTATATTCTACCTAGACCACATCGTAGAACTAGAATGCTTTGAGGTCCAGCTCCACCATGTGGTGGAGCTAGAATGCATTCTTCTACCTCTACCATGTGGTAGAGCTAGACTTCAATGAATGTAACCGGCTGAGGTTGAATGTGACATCGGTAGAGCTGTATTCTACCTAAACCACATTGTAGAGATAGAATAAATTAAGATCTAGCTCTACCATGTGGTGGAGCTAGAATCATTGAGGTAGAAAGCTTTGAGGTCTAGCTCTACCATGTGGTAGAGCAAGAATGCATCGATCTAGCTGTGTTCCATACACATCAACAAAACCAATTACTCCAAGAAGAGACATACTTCACATGACAAGAACCAAGGAGCTAGAAAAACATTTGATCTAGATCTACCACGTGGTAGAGCTGTATTCTACCTAGACCACTTTGTAGAACTGAATGCTTTGAGGTGCAGCTCTATCATGTGGTGGTTCTAGAATTGCATTTGAGGTCTAGCTCTACCATGTGGTAGAAGTATTCTATCTAGACTACATCGTAGAGCTAGAATGCTTTGAGGTCTAGCTCTACCATGTGGTGGAGCTAGAATGCACTCTTCTAGCTCTACCATGTGGTAGAGCCAGATTTCAAAGAATGTAACCAGCTGAGGTTGAATGTAACTGTGGTAGAGCTAGACCATAAAGCTTTCTACCTCTACGATTCTAGCTCCACCACATGGTAGAGCTAGACCTCAAGTGCAATTCTAGCTCCACCACATGGTAAAGCTAGAACTCAAAGCTTTCTATCTCAATTACTCCATCTTGAAGCTCTCAATACATTTATTAGTCTTGCTCTACCACATGGTAGAGCTAGATAAATGCATTCTAGCTAGACTTCAAAGTATTCTAGTGCTGGTTTTTCAATGGATATTATCTCTACCAGGTGGCTGAGCAAGATTAATGAGTGTATTGACCAGAATGCTATGAAATCTAGCTCTACCATGTGGTGGAGCTAGAATGCATTCTTCTAGCTCTACCATGTGGTCGAGCTAGAATGCATTCTTCTAGCTCTACCATGTGGTAGAGCTAGACTTCAATGAATGTAACTGGCTGAGGTTGAATGTAAGCGGTTGAGGTTGAATGTAACCGGCTGAGGTTGAATGTAACTGTGGTAGAGCTGTATTCTACCTAAACCACATTGTAGAGATAGAATTTAACTGAGGTTGAATGTAACTATGGTAGAGCTGTATTCTACCTAGACCACATCGTAGAGCTAGAATGCTTTGAGGTCCAGCTCCACCATGTGGTGGAGCTAGAATGCATTCTTCTACCTATACCATGTGGTAGAGCTAGACTTCAATGAATGTAACCGGCTAAGGTTGAATGTGACATTGGTAGAGCTGTATTCTACCTAAACCACATTGTAGAGATAGAATAATTTGAGATCTAGCTCTACCATGTGGTGGAGCTAGAATTGCGATTGAGGTCTAGCTCTACCATGTGGTGGAGCTAGAATCGTTGAGGTAGAAAGCTTTGAGGTCCAGCTCTACCATGTGGTAGAGCAAGAATGCATCGATCTAGCGGTGTTCCATACACATCAGCAAAACCAATTACTCCAAAAAGAGACATACTTCACATGACAAGAACCAAGGAGCTAGAATTGCATTTGATCTAGCTCTACCACGTGGTAGGGCTATATTCTACCTAGACCACTTTGTAGAACTGAATGCTTTGAGGTGCAGCTCTATCATGTTGTGGTTCTAGAATTGCATTTGAGGTCTAGCTCTACCATGTGGTAGAACTGTATTCTATCTAGACTACATCGTAGAGCTAGAATGCTTTGAGGTCCAGCTCTACCATGTGGCATTCTTCTAGCTCTACCATGTGGTAGAGCTAGACTTCAAAGAATGTAATCGGTTGAGGTTGAATGTAACTGTGGTATAGCTAGACCATAAAGCTTTCTACCTCTACGATTCTAGCTCCACCACACATGGTAGAGCTAGACCTCAAGTGCAAATCTAGCTCCACCACATGGTAGAGCTAGAACTCAAAGCATTCTATCTCAATTACTCCATCTTGAAGCTCTCAATACATTTATTAGTCTTGCTCTACCACATGGTAGAGCTAGATAAATGCATTCTAGCTAGACTTCAAAGTATTCTAGTGCTGGTTTTTCAATGGATATTATCTCTACCAGGTGGCAGAGCAAGATTAATGAGTGTATTGACCAGAATGCTATGAAATCTAGCTCTACCATGTGGTGGAGCTAGAATGCATTATTCTTGTAAGATTCCTCTCCCAACCCCTTTTTGATGTCTAGTATCTTCCCCTGAAATCAATCCCTCTTCAGAAATATAAAGACCTTGTTTCTAACTGTTTTAGCTTAGAGAGAGAAAAATATTCTAGAGAGAGAATATTCAGATTTTGAATATTTTTGGATAGAAAAATATCTCTTATAATTCAGATGAGTTCCCCTGAAACAGAAATTTAAAAAGAATTTTCCAATGTGCAATTAGAATTAATTGGAAATAGGTATAAAGAACCTTAGTCTAAGGGTCTAGATTTTTAGAAAACTTTAGACTATGGTCCAATTAAGGTTCCTATGGGCCAATAACATCAATCCATGTGTAGGGAGGAGATAAATCCAAATTGTAAAAGAAGATACCCAAAAATGAGTAAATGCTCACATAAGATGAAGAGTTGAAAATGTACAAGGTTTATTAGTAAATAAACACATATGTAAGGAAGGGGAGTTCTTTAAAGGAGGTGCATATTTCACATAAGATGAAGAGTTGAAAATGTACAAGGTTTATTAGTAAATAAACACATATGTAAGGAAGGGGAGTTCTTTAAAGGAGGTGCATATTTCACATAAGATGAAGAGTTGAAAATGTACAAGGTTTATTAGTAAATAAACACATATGTAAGGAAGGGGAGTTCTTTAAAGGAGGTGCATATTTCACATAAGATGAAGAGTTGAAAATGTACAAGGCTTATTAGTAAAAAAAACTATGACACATGTGTAAGGAAGAGGAGTTCTTTAAAGGAGGTGCATATTTCACATAAGATGAAGAGTTGAAAATGTACAAGGTTTATTAGTAAAAAACTATGAGCAATACAATTTTGACACATATGTAAGGAAGGGGAATTCTTTAAAGGAGGTGCATATTTCACATGCTTGAATGAGTTTTAAACTCATAAAAATTGAGATATTTCATCTCTCCTCTCTCCTCATTCAAGTCTAGTTCCAAAAAGTTAGCTTAAGTGACCTAAAAATGGTCAAAAAGTGACCAAACTGACTTGGAAAATTCTAGAATCAGTTTGTTTGGTTAGGAGCTCAATTTTTCCTATAAATAGAAGCCTCCCCTTGTTGAAAAATATATAGTCTCTTATGCCTTGTTACTCTACTCTACCTAAGCCAAAATATATAGTCTCTTATGCCTTGTTACTCTACTCTACCTAAGCCAAAATATATAGTCTCTTATGCCTTGTTACTCTACTCTACCTAAGCCAAGAGCTGTGAATTCTTTAATAATTCACTAGTTTTTGATACTTCTCTCTTTCTTCAATCCCCATTGGTGGCTCCATCAACATACTAAACCAATTGATTGGTTGGGGGCCTCTACCGTGAATAAAGAATCGAGCAAATTATAAGGTAAGTATATCGAATTTTGATCTTTTCTATAATTACTCAATGATTCTCTCTTCTCAACCCCTCTCAAGCTTGAGAAGTTTAATTGGTATGGTTTTTTTAAATGCTATTGAAGTTAATTGGTGAATAGTAGTGAAGAGTTACATAATTTAATAAATGCTATAGAAGTTAATTTCCACTTATATTTAAATTCTAATGGTTTTTATAATTTCTCTCTCTCACTCAAGAAATGGTCATACTCATGACCCATTCTCAATCCAAATGAAGCTTTTCATAAAGCTTTTCCTTAATCCAAGATTAAGCTATGCTTGAGGCCAAATTAATGGCTTTTGCTATGCTTTTAGTTTATGCACATTGATGATTCAATCCATTATGGATTGATGACCCAATTAGAGACCATTCTAATTGTTTTCTTAATGATCCAATTAGAGACCATTATGGGTTGATGATCCAATTAGAGACCATTCTAATTGTTTTCTTAATGATCCAATTAGAGACCATTATGGATTGATGATCCAATTAGAGACCATTCTAATTGTTTTCTTAATGATCCAATTAGAGACCATTATGGATTGATGATCCAATTAGAGACCATTCTAATTATTTCTTTAATAATGAGCTTTATCCCTTAGAAAAAAAATTGAGATTTATCAGTCATAGTAGCGGAGCTATGGCAAAATTTTTATAGAAATCACGCATAAAATAAATTCATTCAAAGCACAAAAAGAGGACTTCCTACCATATCCTAGGAACTATCATCCTAGATTAATTAAAAGAATATTATTATGCATGGAGATATGGATGTTTGCATGTAGATGTAGAGGTATGGATGTGAGTGTGAATGTGGAGGTGGATGTATGCATGTAGATGTAGATGTATAGATGTAGATGTAGATGTGGAGGTGGGTGGATGCATGTAGATGTAGATGTATAGGTGTAGGTGAGAATGGAGATGTGGATGTATACATGTAGATGTAGATGTATAGATGTAGATGTGAATGGAGAAGTGAATGTATACATGTAGATGTAGATGTATAGATGCAGATGTGAATAGAGAAGTGAATGTATACATGTAGATGTAGATGTATAGATGTAGATGTGGATGTGGAGGTGGGTGGATGCATGAAGATGTAGATGTATAGATGTAGATGAGAATGGAGATGTGGATGTATATATGTAGATGTAGATGTATAGATGTAGATGTGAATAGAGATATGGATGTATACATGTAGATGTAGATGTATAGATGTAGATGGGAATGGAGATGTGGATGTATACGTAGATGTAGATGTATAGATGTAGATGTGATGTAGAGGTGGATGTATGCATGTAGATGTAGATGTATAGATGTGGATGTGAATGTGGAGTGGATGTATGCATGTAGATGTAGATGTATGGAGGTGAATGTGAATGTGGATGTGGATGTATGCATAGGGATGTAGATGTATGCATGTAGATGTGAATGCACGCATATAGTTGTGGATGTATGGATGTGAATATACGATTGTGATGTGAGGGAATCTGAAGTGATGAGATGGAAATGAGGTGATGGGATGAGTATACATATAAATGGAATATGGAATAAGTAATGTAGATTGAGGAGGGATAATGT
Source organism: Cibotium barometz (assembly GCF_041138505.1). NCBI lineage: Eukaryota > Viridiplantae > Streptophyta > Polypodiopsida > Cyatheales > Cibotiaceae > Cibotium > Cibotium barometz. Next base: position 50,254,234 of record NC_141082.1, read on the forward strand.
GGAAAAATGAAAGTTAAAATAGACATTGTATTGTAAACTGTTTGTAAATGCTGTTTGTAAATGCTGTTTGTAAATGATTGTTTTATGTCAAGAATGCTGGGGGGAGCATTTTGACCGTCTTGTGATTAAGGTCGTGATGAGAAAGTTGCAACTGCTGACGGGGAGTCAATGAAGGACGTCTCGCGTAGCAAGGTCGGCCGAGGTCTTGACCAGCCTCGGTGCGATTAAAATGGTGAGCTTCCGGTACGGTGGATGAGGGGCCAAGGAAGCGGCCTATGCGTGAAGCGCTAGGTTACCTGCGAAGGATCCTAGAGGGTGCTGACCATACGGTGCTCGGGCTCTGGGTTGCCTAGGATACCCACGCGTGCGTCGAGGAAGATATTGGAACAGAGTTGGAGTTGTTTTCTGAAATCGAGCATGGATCTGGTTGATTGACCTTGCTGGTCTTCAATGGATGAGTCCATGGCTCCTTATATGGATCTGTTGGTTGATCTTGCTGATCTTCAACGAGAGTCCATCTTGTTAAGTGATTATATTGCCAAGTATTATGGGCTAGGAACTATCGAAACGGCTCCTGAGCGTTCTAGTTGCCAATGATGCCATAGATACTCTGATGAAGGAATGATGGGAAATTAAGAATCAATTGGATAAATTGGAAGATGGTGATCAATGATACTATGGTTTTATTAAAGGATTGTTTTAAATTGGTTGAATCTGGTTGAAAAAGGCAATTTCATATTGGGTGTGTGAGTGGTGTGACTAGTTTTATTTTGCATGAACATCCGGCTAGGGGGCCTTGGAACTCTTTTCCTTGGTACCCGGGACAAAAACCTAACCAAATTTTTAATTGGATCCCATCACTACAGTGGTTGGGCGGTTGGCTAACCCATGGGACTGGATGGGGTTAGGCTGGACTGATGGATCCGTAAATCGAGACTCAAACTTTTGTTTTTACGATAGAAAAAAAAAAATCCCGGACAGTAACTGTTCTATGGATAGGAATCAACGGCTGTGCCTCTTGAATGGGGAAAAAAGCGTTGATCCCAATGATCCAAGTGCAAGTTTCTTCCTTGAACTGACTAAGTATCTTATAGATGTAATTGGATCATCTCGATCAGAAATGATCTTGACTACGTTAGAGTAAAAAGTTATCCTGGTGGAATCGCCCGTGCTTCCGGTTAAGAAAGTTTTTCCGGGTTTGGTTTTGGAACAACCGACGGATTAGTCTCTTATCCGGATATCCGTGGGTGAGGCCCCGAGTGTGGGACCCCTGTCCCGCGCGAGAAGCGCTACTTCCGCTGCCAGTAACCCGAATCCGTTGCTCGGTGGGAACAGGGATCTTACAGTTGGTATCAGAGCATTTGGTTAATAAAGATCAACTGAGAAGATAAATATGTCAAAAATTTATCAAGAAACACAAAAAGGTTATAATTGTATGATATAACTCATACAATTTGATATTCAAACTGAAATTCATAATTTGGTAATTGGTTCTTCAGATGGAAGTACCGCAATTATATAGAAACCCTGACTTGCTTGAGGCCTAGACATGATAGTATTTACCTTATAATTCCAAGGGCCGTGACTACCCGTATATACCGAGAGTATACTGCAGCTCTTTACTGACAGTATATACGAGTAAATCTAAGACTTGAAATTATAAGCGTTAATGCTATCTAGATGATGATTTCGAATGTGATTGATATGATTTTTAATTCTGTTTGAGAATGAATGAATTGATTTGGATTCTGATTGAAAATGCTGATTGAAAAATGTTGATTTTTAAAAATTAGTTGAAATATAATGAAACCACAATGAGGGGGAATGGGACGAGTCCCTGTGATGATAATCATAACTAGAATGATGATAATGAATTCAGCAAATCACTAGGAGATTAGTGGGTTGTGCTGTCAGATTGCTACTATTAATACTTGACCGGTAGATCAAGCTAAGGGATGTCAAATTGAGAACTTGCTTGACTGAAGTTTCCGTGGAGGAATGTTCCGAAGGAAATTTTTCGGTCTAATGGACCATTATCATGTTAAATGAATTGTTATTTAATGATGAGTTCTATATAAGGGATAATTATCCCAGTGTTCTGTTGGGTTGACCAGAATATAAGGAACCCCAGAAAAAAATTTGGATCTTAAGAAAAAGAGCTGTCCTCTACCTTGCGAGATGAGGACATCTCGCACTTTTTAAGTGGGGTAGAATGTAAGATTCTTCCCCAGCCTTCGAGGTATACAGGAGTAAGAATCTCCCTTTCTGATCTTATAATTATTCCCTCTCTAAAATAAAAGAAAGTTTCTGTTTAAAAAAAGGAAGACCCTTTTCCTAGAATACTTCTCAGGAGTCACGCCTATTTTAAGGATTCAAAACAATGAGTTCAGAAGTGAAAATCGGTGTTTTGGATACCAAGGTTTTGGTTTTCATTCGAGTACGACCCAAAAGAAGTTCTTTATCTCTTGGGGAGTATAAGAAGTTATCCCCCAGATATTGTGATCCTTATATCTGAATTCAATGAAAGTAGGTGACTTAGCCTACAAGTTTCTTTTATCTCCTCATCTCAAAATTCTTAATGCCTTCTATAGAAAAATGTGTCAAACACAAATCATGGAAAGACGGTAAAACTTCAGTGGCAAGTTACCGTTGGCTTCTAGGTTACGCTAGCTCCTTCCTTTATATAAGTCGTAACTTTTACTTGTCGCTCACAGTAATCTTACTCCCATCAATCTCCTTTCTTTCTTAATCTCCTTCATGGCTTGGCAACAAGAACTAGTTTTATCCATGATGATTTCTCACCTTCAAGACGCAAGAGAGTCTGTGAAGAAAGACTTTATAGAACAATATGAGCGCTCACTTTTTCCTCACCTAGGAACTTCTGTAGCGCAGACCAAATGGCGGACCTATCAAAACATAACTAGGGTAACACCCTGGGGTCAGCAGCACTTTCGTAACAATGTCCGCTTGGCCATGGTTATTGAAGCTTTGGGTTTGGGTCCTCGATACTACTGCGTCATGAGATCAAGGCATCTTGGGTTTTCTGAGCGGGTCTTCTTACTGGCGTGTTTTCTTCCTCATGAGAAGATATGCCTTTATCCCGTTTTTGGCTTGCCTCTCAGAGGTCCTTTTGTTAGATCACCTCATACCACTGAGATAGGTGCGGCAATAACCAGCAGAATCATTCCCATAGATGAGTTACCCTATACTTGTGCAGCTTGTGAGGACTGCTTTTGTGACCATATGATGGACGGGCTTATGGAAGTGTAAAGAGTTCTTCTATCTTTACTGTATAAGTCCCGTGAATGAATAAAGTTTAAATCTTGTTCTTATTTTGAATCTTGCTCTCTTTAAGACTTTTCTTGGTGGTTAATCGTGATTAAAATTTTTCTCTAAGTCTCATATTCGTGCATCTTGCGAAATTATTCCAAGCTGCGAGATGAGGACATCTCGCGTTTTTTAAGTGGGGTAGAATGTAAGATTCCTCTCCCAACCCCTTTTTGATGTCTAGTATCTTCCCCTGAAATCAATCCCTCTTCAGAAATATAAAGACCTTGTTTCTAACTGTTTTAGCTTAGAGAGAGAAAAATATTCTAGAGAGAGAATATTCAGATTTTGAATATTTTTGGATAGAAAAATATCTCTTATAATTCAGATGAGTTCCCCTGAAACAGAAATTTAAAAAGAATTTTCCAATGTGCAATTAGAATTAATTGGAAATAGGTATAAAGAACCTTAGTCTAAGGGTCTAGATTTTTAGAAAACTTTAGACTATGGTCCAATTAAGGTTCCTATGGGCCAATAACATCAATCCATGTGTAGGGAGGAGATAAATCCAAATTGTAAAAGAAGATACCCAAAAATGAGTAAATGCTCACATAAGATGAAGAGTTGAAAATGTACAAGGTTTATTAGTAAATAAACACATATGTAAGGAAGGGGAGTTCTTTAAAGGAGGTGCATATTTCACATAAGATGAAGAGTTGAAAATGTACAAGGTTTATTAGTAAATAAACACATATGTAAGGAAGGGGAGTTCTTTAAAGGAGGTGCATATTTCACATAAGATGAAGAGTTGAAAATGTACAAGGTTTATTAGTAAATAAACACATATGTAAGGAAGGGGAGTTCTTTAAAGGAGGTGCATATTTCACATAAGATGAAGAGTTGAAAATGTACAAGGCTTATTAGTAAAAAAAACTATGACACATGTGTAAGGAAGAGGAGTTCTTTAAAGGAGGTGCATATTTCACATAAGATGAAGAGTTGAAAATGTACAAGGTTTATTAGTAAAAAACTATGAGCAATACAATTTTGACACATATGTAAGGAAGGGGAATTCTTTAAAGGAGGTGCATATTTCACATGCTTGAATGAGTTTTAAACTCATAAAAATTGAGATATTTCATCTCTCCTCTCTCCTCATTCAAGTCTAGTTCCAAAAAGTTAGCTTAAGTGACCTAAAAATGGTCAAAAAGTGACCAAACTGACTTGGAAAATTCTAGAATCAGTTTGTTTGGTTAGGAGCTCAATTTTTCCTATAAATAGAAGCCTCCCCTTGTTGAAAAATATATAGTCTCTTATGCCTTGTTACTCTACTCTACCTAAGCCAAAATATATAGTCTCTTATGCCTTGTTACTCTACTCTACCTAAGCCAAAATATATAGTCTCTTATGCCTTGTTACTCTACTCTACCTAAGCCAAAATATATAGTCTCTTATGCCTTGTTACTCTACTCTACCTAAGCCAAGAGCTGTGAATTCTTTAATAATTCACTAGTTTTTGATACTTCTCTCTTTCTTCAATCCCCATTGGTGGCTCCATCAACATACTAAACCAATTGATTGGTTGGGGGCCTCTACCGTGAATAAAGAATCGAGCAAATTATAAGGTAAGTATATCGAATTTTGATCTTTTCTATAATTACTCAATGATTCTCTCTTCTCAACCCCTCTCAAGCTTGAGAAGTTTAATTGGTATGGTTTTTTTAAATGCTATTGAAGTTAATTGGTGAATAGTAGTGAAGAGTTACATAATTTAATAAATGCTATAGAAGTTAATTTCCACTTATATTTAAATTCTAATGGTTTTTATAATTTCTCTCTCTCACTCAAGAAATGGTCATACTCATGACCCATTCTCAATCCAAATGAAGCTTTTCATAAAGCTTTTCCTTAATCCAAGATTAAGCTATGCTTGAGGCCAAATTAATGGCTTTTGCTATGCTTTTAGTTTATGCACATTGATGATTCAATCCATTATGGATTGATGACCCAATTAGAGACCATTCTAATTGTTTTCTTAATGATCCAATTAGAGACCATTATGGGTTGATGATCCAATTAGAGACCATTCTAATTGTTTTCTTAATGATCCAATTAGAGACCATTATGGATTGATGATCCAATTAGAGACCATTCTAATTGTTTTCTTAATGATCCAATTAGAGACCATTATGGATTGATGATCCAATTAGAGACCATTCTAATTATTTCTTTAATAATGAGCTTTATCCCTTAGAAAAAAAATTGAGATTTATCAGTCATAGTAGCGGAGCTATGGCAAAATTTTTATAGAAATCACGCATAAAATAAATTCATTCAAAGCACAAAAAGAGGACTTCCTACCATATCCTAGGAACTATCATCCTAGATTAATTAAAAGAATATTATTATGCATGGAGATATGGATGTTTGCATGTAGATGTAGAGGTATGGATGTGAGTGTGAATGTGGAGGTGGATGTATGCATGTAGATGTAGATGTATAGATGTAGATGTAGATGTGGAGGTGGGTGGATGCATGTAGATGTAGATGTATAGGTGTAGGTGAGAATGGAGATGTGGATGTATACATGTAGATGTAGATGTATAGATGTAGATGTGAATGGAGAAGTGAATGTATACATGTAGATGTAGATGTATAGATGCAGATGTGAATAGAGAAGTGAATGTATACATGTAGATGTAGATGTATAGATGTAGATGTGGATGTGGAGGTGGGTGGATGCATGAAGATGTAGATGTATAGATGTAGATGAGAATGGAGATGTGGATGTATATATGTAGATGTAGATGTATAGATGTAGATGTGAATAGAGATATGGATGTATACATGTAGATGTAGATGTATAGATGTAGATGGGAATGGAGATGTGGATGTATACGTAGATGTAGATGTATAGATGTAGATGTGATGTAGAGGTGGATGTATGCATGTAGATGTAGATGTATAGATGTGGATGTGAATGTGGAGTGGATGTATGCATGTAGATGTAGATGTATGGAGGTGAATGTGAATGTGGATGTGGATGTATGCATAGGGATGTAGATGTATGCATGTAGATGTGAATGCACGCATATAGTTGTGGATGTATGGATGTGAATATACGATTGTGATGTGAGGGAATCTGAAGTGATGAGATGGAAATGAGGTGATGGGATGAGTATACATATAAATGGAATATGGAATAAGTAATGTAGATTGAGGAGGGATAATGTGGAAAAATGAAAGTTAAAATAGACATTGTATTGTAAACTGTTTGTAAATGCTGTTTGTAAATGCTGTTTGTAAATGATTGTTTTATGTCAAGAATGCTGGGGGGAGCATTTTGACCGTCTTGTGATTAAGGTCGTGATGAGAAAGTTGCAACTGCTGACGGGGAGTCAATGAAGGACGTCTCGCGTAGCAAGGTCGGCCGAGGTCTTGACCAGCCTCGGTGCGATTAAAATGGTGAGCTTCCGGTACGGTGGATGAGGGGCCAAGGAAGCGGCCTATGCGTGAAGCGCTAGGTTACCTGCGAAGGATCCTAGAGGGTGCTGACCATACGGTGCTCGGGCTCTGGGTTGCCTAGGATACCCACGCGTGCGTCGAGGAAGATATTGGAACAGAGTTGGAGTTGTTTTCTGAAATCGAGCATGGATCTTGTTGATTGACCTTGCTGGTCTTCAATGGATGAGTCCATGGCTCCTTATATGGATCTGTTGGTTGATCTTGCTGATCTTCAACGAGAGTCCATCTTGTTAAGTGATTATATTGCCAAGTATTATGGGCTAGGAACTATCGAAACGGCTCCTGAGCGTTCTAGTTGCCAATGATGCCATAGATACTCTGATGAAGGAATGATGGGAAATTAAGAATCAATTGGATAAATTGGAAGATGGTGATCAATGATACTATGGTTTTATTAAAGGATTGTTTTAAATTGGTTGAATCTGGTTGAAAAAGGCAATTTCATATTGGGTGTGTGAGTGGTGTGACTAGTTTTATTTTGCATGAACATCCGGCTAGGGGGCCTTGGAACTCTTTTCCTTGGTACCCGGGACAAAAACCTAACCAAATTTTTAATTGGATCCCATCACTACAGTGGTTGGGCGGTTGGCTAACCCATGGGACTGGATGGGGTTAGGCTGGACTGATGGATCCGTAAATCGAGACTCAAACTTTTGTTTTTACGATAGAAAAAAAAAAATCCCGGACAGTAACTGTTCTATGGATAGGAATCAACGGCTGTGCCTCTTGAATGGGGAAAAAAGCGTTGATCCCAATGATCCAAGTGCAAGTTTCTTCCTTGAACTGACTAAGTATCTTATAGATGTAATTGGATCATCTCGATCAGAAATGATCTTGACTACGTTAGAGTAAAAAGTTATCCTGGTGGAATCGCCCGTGCTTCCGGTTAAGAAAGTTTTTCCGGGTTTGGTTTTGGAACAACCGACGGATTAGTCTCTTATCCGGATATCCGTGGGTGAGGCCCCGAGTGTGGGACCCCTGTCCCGCGCGAGAAGCGCTACTTCCGCTGCCAGTAACCCGAATCCGTTGCTCGGTGGGAACAGGGATCTTACAATTCTAGCTCTACCATGTGGTAGAGCTAGACTTCAATGAATGTAATTGGCTGAGGTTGAATGTAAGCGGTTGAGGTTGAATGTAACCGGCTGAGGTTGAATGTAACTGTGGTAGAGCTGTATTCTACCTAAACCACATTGTAGAGATAGAATTTAACTGAGGTTGAATGTAACTATGGTAGAGCTGTATTCTACCTAGACCACATCGTAGAGCTAGAATGCTTTGAGGTCCAGCTCCACCATGTGGTGGAGCTAGAATGCATTCTTCTACCTATACCATGTGGTAGAGCTAAACTTCAATGAATGTAACCGGCTAAGGTTGAATGTGACATTGGTAGAGCTGTATTCTACCTAAACCACATTGTAGAGATAGAATAATTTGAGATCTAGCTCTACCATGTGGTGGAGCTAGAATTGCGATTGAGGTCTAGCTCTACCATGTGGTGGAGCTAGAATCGTTGAGGCAGAAAGCTTTGAGGTCCAGCTCTACCATGTGGTAGAGCAAGAATGCATTGATCTAGCGGTGTTCCATACACATCAGCAAAACCAATTACTCCAAAAAGAGACATACTTCACATGACAAGAACCAAGGAGCTAGAATTGCATTTGATCTAGCTCTACCACGTGGTAGGGCTGTATTCTACCTAGACAACTTTGTAGAACTGAATGCTTTGAGGTGCAGCTCTATCATGTTGTGGTTCTAGAATTGCATTTGAGGTCTAGCTCTACCATGTGGTAGAACTGTATTCTATCTAGACTACATCGTAGAGCTAGAATGCTTTGAGGTCCAGCTCTACCATGTGGCATTCTTCTAGCTCTACCATGTGGTAGAGCTAGACTTCAAAGAATGTAATCGGTTGAGGTTGAATGTAACTGTGGTATAGCTAGACCATAAAGCTTTCTACCTCTACGATTCTAGCTCCACCACACATGGTAGAGCTAGACCTCAAGTGCAAATCTAGCTCCACCACATGGTAAAGCTAGAACTCAAAGCATTCTATCTCAATTACTCCATCTTGAAGCTCTCAATACATTTATTAGTCTTGCTCTACCACATGGTAGAGCTAGATAAATGCATTCTAGCTAGACTTCAAAGTATTCTAGTGCTGGTTTTTCAATGGATATTATCTCTACCAGGTGGCAGAGCAAGATTAATGAGTGTATTGACCAGAATGCTATGAAATCTAGCTCTACCATGTGGTGGAGCTAGAATGCATTCTTCTAGCTCTACCATGTGGTAGAGCTAGACTTCAATGAATGTAATTGGCTGAGGTTGAATGTAAGCGGTTGAGGTTGAATGTAACCGGCTGAGGTTGAATGTAACTGTGGTAGAGCTGTATTCTACCTAAACCACATTGTAGAGATAGAATTTAACTGAGGTTGAATGTAACTATGGTAGAGCTGTATTCTACCTAGACCACATCGTAGAGCTAGAATGCTTTGAGGTCCAGCTCCACCATGTGGTGGAGCTAGAATGCATTCTTCTACCTATACCATGTGGTAGAGCTAGACTTGATGATGTATGTAATGAGGATAATGATGGAGATGTAACTAATGAGGTTATTGTTGTCCAAACCTTTGCAAAAAGATGCTACACTTTCATAAACAGGATTCCAAAGCAGAGACCACAACCAGCTTCTACATTATATATGTCATGTGAATCAGTTCAAAGGATTTTATCCATTGATTGTTGTGCAAACAATTGTTGTCAACTAATCGATCGTGATGTACTAATGAGGATACGACAAGACTTTTGGGGAGAATCTCAGGAGTCTCGTACAAATTATGTATATGATGTGCTTTCTACAGCTTGGCATCGTGATTCAGCTCAAAAAATTAAATATGAATTTAGGTTAAATGGGGTGATTATTTGTTGCATAGCATGGTATGAGATGCATGGTATACCAAAGACATCCTTTTACCGTTACAGGAAAAAGTTTGAGTCTGGTGTGTGTCAATATCTGCATGGAAACACAGGGGTATTGAGGAGAGGCCTACAACATGCTAGTGAGGCAGGATCACTACTTGATGAATTTGTGAACATGAACTCCGAGCCTATGTCACACAAAAGTAGAACAATGATAGATGGCTCAAGGGAAACCAGGTTGTCGATTCCATCAATATTCAAGCAAGTTGACATTTTAAATGAAATCAATGCAACACTTGAGCAGTTGGGACATGAGAAGAGGCTATCAAAGTCATCGTTTAGTAGAATTTGGAATAAAGAGTACCCACAAGTGTCCCTAACAAAGGTCCGGGTCTTCATCTAATACAAGAATCCACAATCCTTTTCCTTTCAAAAAACTCTTCATTCGAAAATTCCACACTTGGAAGTTAGTTCTATCCAGTTTCTCTCCAACAATTTGGACCGGACCATCTCCCATGATTGCAAAATGTAGTAGATGCACCCGTTGAACTAGTTGTATGCAATACTTGTGATGCTCAAAATCTCTCCAAATCACATAATATGCTTGCAATATATGTGCTTTTACATCCCACAATGCTTCATCAATAGTGTGTACTCGATCAAAGTTGAAAAAATGAGATATTTCTTCAAGAAAAATTTTTTTGGTTTTTTTATCGCCAGAGAACCACTCAAAGATCTTGCTCTAATTCCTCCAAATCTTGTGAAAATTCAATGTTTAAGAATTCATTGGCTTCATGATATATTGCTCCAACATATCCTAGAAGGGTTTGATCAAATTCTTCAAGGTGAATGAGAACCATCAATTTTTGTAACTCTCTGGATTGCCTTTTTCTACATATGTCAGGTACCTTCTGTCATTCAAAATGCTCTATCTCCTTCAATTCTGATTCAAATGCAAAAATTCTTGAACCAAAAGTTTATCAACTCTTAGGATTTTAATTGTACCAAAGGAATTTTTCCAATTTGCTATAGGCAAAGATTAATGCCTTGATTAGTGAAGCTTTATTTCTGCACAGCACTTCTATAAACCTATAAATCTTTGCTAATTGAGTTCAATGAGCTTCAAATTCATCAAATGAGCTGCTCCAAGTGTTATCCAACCCTCAATCAACCTTTTGCTAAGCCTTCCAAGCTTTAAAGCTCCCAAATTGATGTAGAAATGGGTGTGCTAGGCCAAAAACACCACAATCTATCGAGAATACAGCATGAAGAAGCGCCGCATGCTCCTGGGGCCTGTAGAGAAGGGGCATCTACTCATTGACAACATCAGCACCCTAGCAATGACCTAATCTACCTTTTTCTTGAAGGGTTTGGCTCAATTCTTCCTCTAGCTTCTGCAATTGATCCTCCACACGGGGGGTATGTCACTACTTTGCAGGAGTTCACAAAACCAAAATTTTTTCTTCACACATTAATTGAAATACATCAATTTTTGCCTGCAATGATTTGCTCGTGTGTTGGTAGTATATGTGCCCTTCCAAATACATGAGACCTTCAATTTATTGCTTGCATTTCCCCCAATACATTTGCCAAAATACATTCATTCACAAGCTTTCCATCAAAATACATTCATTCACAAGCTTCAAAACCAAAATTTTTCTGCTTTCTTTTGTCAACTTCAATCTTGCCTTTCACTTGCTTTGATTTCCTGCAATCCGCAGAGGGAGTCTTGTAGCACTTACTAATGGTCCTTATCTCTCAGATCTGGTATTCGTGTGTGCTCCACAGCTCTCCCAAGCTCCAAGCTTCAATGGAGTTCTTCACCGCAGCTTTGCTTCATAGCTTTTCTTCCTCTTCACTCACTCACTCATAAAACCCTAAATGAGAGCACCAGGCTCTGATACCATGTAAAGAAACACACACAAGGAAGAGGAGGCAACACACACACAAGCATAGATCCAAACCTTAATGTATATTATCACCATAGCCATGAAGAGAGGCCATAGTCTCACACTCCCACACTCTCACACAAGAGAGAATACACACAATAGTGTTATGTCCACACTAAGAGTAACCCTAACCATAATGTCCACACACGTAGCCAGGGTGTCCAGCCATTATTGCCACACATGTCTAATCTACCAAACCTGCATGATACGACCAGCTATACCATAAATGCTATCCAGCTGTAGTCGGTGAGCTTGATATCTCAACACCTCCAAGCATGGAAGTTATTCTTGTTATGCTTCTCAGCCACAATCTGGGTTATGCCATCATTTGACATCTTGCCAGACACAATTTTACCAGAAATAGCACTCTGGTTTGTCCTGCACAAACTGCTGTATTTTCTGCAGCGGTACTGTAGTACTCTCAAATGTCACAACCAATGACTTCAATGTGCATACATACACCCAACTGTTGACCTCTTTGCAGCACCCACAGTGTCTGCACAGTCAATCTGTCTTCCTGCAGTTCTTAAAACAGAGTTCTGCAGAGAATCGATGACTTACCCGCCGCAGTGCTCAAAATTGCTTGCCTTCTGAAAAATGGAGGTCCAGACGCGCCCAAAACACGTTTTCAGCCCAGAAAATATCGTTCGATAGGACAGTATAGTTGCCCTATAGCTTACTCCTGCAAAGAAAGCTCCTCAATCAGAGATCGTTTGCCGGTGCCTCCCGTAGAGCTCCCGACAAGGGTGTAGTACCAACACAAATAGGGAAGAGTAGTTGAAGCTCTTACCCTCGTACTACTTCCTGTGGTTCTCTTGCTTGCAGCTCAGCCCTTAGCACTAACTAGGCTCTAATACCATGAAAAGATGCAAGGGGGAAGAGAGCTTGAGCTCTTGCAAGCACACACACACTCACAAAACCCTAATAGAGAACACACAAGGTGAGAGGCTCGAAATCTTCTTCTTCTTCACTCAACACTCAACACACCATATACAAGATAAGAGTACACACAATATGAAAGGTACTCAACCAATACATACATGGGTTCTCTATAGTGTGAACCCAACTAAATGAGCCGGCGCTATAACTATGCCAGTCTCTAGAATGGCTGTCACACAGCCTGTCATCCCACTGGACGCATGTCACCCATGATCTCACCAACCATGCCAGTGGTGTAAGTGTGGGGCCTATCCCCCAGGTAGGTCATCAGTGTCCACCACCTCACTAGACGAGCTCGATATCTCAACAAGCCTAACATGCATACAAAATGCCAGTTCTTCCAGAAGCAATAGAGCATAAGGAGCAGTTATAAGATAACTACTAGAGCAAGGATTTGTAAGACCCAGTGTTTCACCTTGGGGTGCGCCCATTCTCTTTCAAAAAAAGAAATATGGAATGTTAAGACTCTGTATTGATTACAGAGGATTGAATCAGTTAATCCTCTGTATTGATTACAGAGGATTGAATCAGTTAACAATCAAAAATAAGTATCCCATGCCTAGGATTGATGAACTTCTGGCTACGCTAAGTGGAACCCAAATAGTCACAAAGATAGATCTCAAATCCGGGTATTACTAGATCAGAATCAAGGAACAAGATATCCCAAAGATAACTTTCAATACTTGCTATGGGCATTATGAATTCACAGTCATGCCATTTGGATTGACTAATGCCCCACCGACATTTAATCGCCTCATGTAGGATATTCTCAAAGAATACTTGGATGATTTTGTTCTTGTCTTCTTTGATGACATCCTGGTATACTGTAAGAATGCAATAGATCATGAAGATCATGTGCGTAAGGTCCTAGAGATCCTAAGGAAGCACCAACTCTTTGCCAAAAAGAGCAAGTGTACTTTCTTTGTTGACCAGGTAGAATACTTGGGATTCATAGTATCTAAAGATGGGATTTCTCCTGACCCCGCAAAAATCCAAGCAATCGTAGATTGGCCAGAGTCCAAGATGGTAAAAGAAGTGAGAGGATTCTTTGGATTAACTAGGTGGTATCGAATCTTTATATCGAAATATGCTAAGATAGCATTCCCTTTGACTAACCTTCTCAAGAAGAGTACCCAATTTCAGTGGACTACTATGTGTCACAGTGCTTTTGATAAGCTGAAGACAGCCTTAGTAACCAACCCTATCCTTAAGTTGCCAAATTTTTCCTTACCCTTTAAAGTAGTTACAGATGCCAGTGGTTTTACCTTAGAAGGTGCTCTTATGCAAGAAGGTCATGTAGGAGCCTAAGAATGCAGAAAGCTGAGAACGCATGAGAAAAATTATGCTGAGAACGCATGACTTGGAGTTACTTTCAGTAGTTTATGCTCTGAAGTTGTGGAGAGATTCACCTGATGACAGATCATCAAAGTCTGAAGTGGATCTTCACCCAAAAGGATCTCAACATGCATCAAAGAAGATGGATGTAGACCTTGCAGGAATTCGATTTTGAGATTAAGTACCATCCAGGGAAAGAAAATGTGGTAGCAGATACACTCAGTAGGAAAGCCTCCTTGGTTGCAATAACATTGGTGTCAAATCCATTGTGATCAGTGAAGCAAGAGAGAAAATCATGCAGGATAAATTCTTTGCCCCTATTGCTACCCTACTGATGTAGGATAGCAAGACTCCTCAGGAACTGAGTTGAGTTCTTGGGTACAAATTGGATGAGGGATGCATGTATTATAATAATCGGCTATACATTCCCAATGATGAGGGAATAAAGGGAAAGATTCTGAGAGAAGCCCATGACAGCCTGATAGCTAGACATAGTGTTATTCTCATTAAAATTGATTTTATGCATAGAAAGATGCATAAAGAAGTGTTATTCTCATTAAAGTTGATTTTTATGCATAAATAGATGCATAAAAGGATTTTTATAAAAGTGTTATTCCCACTGAACAGGTTTAAATTCTATGAATAGATGTAATAAGATGTGATGAGAATCAGATAGATGTGAATGAATGGATGGATGGATGTGATGTGAATAGAGGTAATGAGATGTGAATAGAGGTAATGAGATGTGAAGTGAATAGATATGATGATATGTGATGTGAATCGGATAGATGTGAATGAATGAATGGATGGATGTGATGTGAATAGAGGAAATGAGATGTGAAGTGAATAGATGTGATGAGATGTGATGTGAATCAGATAGATGTCAATGAATGGATGGATGGATGTGATGTGAGTAGAGGTAATGAGATGTGAGGTGAATAGATGTGATGAGATGTGATGAAAATCAGATAGGTGTGAATGAATGGATAGATGGATGTGATGTGAATAGAGGTGATGAGATGTGAGGTGAATAGATGTGATGAGATGTGATGTGAATCAGATAGATGTGAATGAATGGATAAGATGTGATGTCATGTGAATCAAGATGTAAATAAATGATATGTGATGAAAATGGATGTGAATGTATAAGTGAAGAATGAATGGTTATGTATGTGAAGAATGGATGTGAATGTAAAAGTGAAGAATGGATGGTTATGTATGTGAAGAGTGGATGTGAATGTAAATGTGAAGAATGGATGCAAATGTGCATGTGAAGGAATGGATGTGGTTATGTATGTGAAAGAATGGATGTGGTTATGTATGTGAAGAATGGATGTGGATGTATGTGAAAGAATGGATGTGGTTATGTATGTGAAGAATGGATGTGGATGTGTATGTGAAAGAATGTGATGTGATGTGAAGAGATGTGATGTGACATGAATATATGTGGATGTGAAGTGATAGATATGAATGTATGAATAGATGTGGGTAGTTGTACATGTGAACAGTTGGATGGATGTGTATGAATGAGATATGATGTGGATAGATGTAATGTGATGTTATGTATGTGATAGGATGGTGATGGATTTAAGTGAATGTGATGGGAATTGAGATATGAATGGATGAGATGTGTAGATGCGAGTGTGATATGATGTGGAGATGGGTAGATGTGAGTGTGATATGATGTGGAGATGGGTAGATGCGAGTGGATGAGATGAGATGTGGAGATGGGTAGATGCGAGTGGATGAGATCTAATAAGGGTAAATAAGGAAAGATGTGATGAGATGAGAATGGGAATTCTTATGAAATGGAGATGTGATGAGATGAGATGTGGAGATGGGTAGATGCGAGTGGATGAGATCTGATAAGGATAAATGAGGAAAGATGTGATGAGATGAAAATGAATGTGATGTGATGAGAATGTGGAGATGGGTAGATGCGAGTGGACGAGATGTGGAGATGGGTAGATGCGAGTGGATTGTTGAGATTCAAGCTCAAGTCAGTGTGAGCCAGCTATGCTATGTGCTGGCATGTTAGGTAGGAACATGTGTGAGACATAAATGACCGCGTGTCCAGTTGGTCATAGTGTGTGGACATTAGCTGGGTTAGATGTGTGTGGACATAACTCATAGTGTTGTGTGTATTATGGATTAGTGCATTATGCTTTGTGTGAGAGAAGGGAGATGGCTTCCCTCTATGGTTAGAGTTTGCAATATACATTAGGGTTTTCTCCTGTGTGTGTGTCTCCTCCTTCTCTACCATTCTTTCAACATGGTATCAGAGCCTTGTGCTGTTTATTAGGGTTTATGAGTGAGTGAGTGAAGAGGGAGAAGCTGTGAAGAGAAGCTATGAAGCTTGCCATTGGAGCTGTGAAGCTTGGAGCACACCAAATACTATCATATCTGAGAGCTTGGCCTACCGGGTAAGGTCTTCTAAACATCCTTGAGCGGATTGCAGGTGATACAGGCAAAAACAAAGCAAATCAAAGCAAATCAAAGCAAAGAGAAATTCTAGTTTTTGGAAGCTTTCCATTAAAGCTTGGAAACACTGATGTATGGTGAAATAGAAGTGATTCTGGCAAAAGACACATGTATTTGACAAAGAGGGATGTATTGGCAACTCCTATGCAAGCCTTAAACAAATTTTGGAGCAATTTACATGCATTTGATTGAGTGAAAAACTCTGGTTTTTGAGCTCTCACAAAACAGAGAAAAGGAAGTCACAAATTGATGCATTTGGAGTGTGTTTTTGGCCAAAATCCAACCATTGATTGGTTGCACACATACCTAGGTGTCTTGGGCACTTGTAGACATCATCAATTAATAGTATAAACACTCCCAAACCCTCAGGTGGCGCAGCCAGCACATAGAAAACAGAGCAGAATTTGACATTTTTGAAGCGAGGAGATCCAATTCTCATTGGTTGCTTTTGATACATTTCCCAATTGCTTTAGCAATTGGTTGCTACACACATTGGAGAAGAGGGCTATGTGATTGGTTTGGTCAATTATGCCTAATTGAGCTGGGAATGAGCTGATTAAACAGGCTGTCCACCACCACTGGTTGCAGAGAAATAGAGCATTTTTAATTGAGCAATTAATCTTTGGTCTTAAACAATTGGACAAATTCCTCTTACATGGAGTTGATTGACACTATTGCTAAGCTAATGAATGCCTGGTTGCTCAATTTGGACAAATATTGAAGAAATTAGAGCCATTTTACTACTGGTTTTTTTGGTTTTTCCCAAAACAAAGAAAGGGGTTTTCAAAAATTGATATGTACACA
The DNA here is from genome assembly GCF_041138505.1 of Cibotium barometz. NCBI lineage: Eukaryota > Viridiplantae > Streptophyta > Polypodiopsida > Cyatheales > Cibotiaceae > Cibotium > Cibotium barometz. Next base: position 50,271,453 of record NC_141082.1, read on the forward strand.
TGTCAGATGGTGTTGATATTCAACATTGAGGTTGTTTAGGTGTCAATACAAGTTTTCCATACTTGATTTCACCACTACATTGTGATTTGGAGCTGTGGAAGTGCATCAAAACAAGGTATCTCAGACTGCGTGAGTCAGTTCACCTTGGATGCATACAGGTTGATTTTCTACATCAAATTTGAAGATTTGTTGTTACTTTTGAGTATCTGGAACACTCATTGGAGTGTGGTTGAGCTGAGGAAGGCTCGTTTACAGATTTGAAGTGTACGGAAGGTGTATGCATTGAGCAAACATGTCGGATAATCCAGTTCAGATTGTTGGTGAAAAGCTGGGGATAGGAAGAACTTCCAGGCATGGAAGTACAGGATCAAAAGTTTCTTGAAAGGAAAAGGATTTTGGAATCTCATTTTACAGGTGCTCAGCCCTAGAGCCTGAGCTACCTCGACAACCTACACAGCAGCAGCTTATTGCTCATAAGCAATGGTCAGAGAGAGCATTCAAAGTGCTGCATTATCTGTCTATATGTATTTCTGATGCTATGCTCATACACATACAGGATGCTGAGAATCCCAAAGATGCATGGGATACTTTGGTAAAGATGTTTGATACAGACACGAGTGCTCGCAAGTCTCAATTTTGTGACAGCAGATACATAATGTGAAAAGGAATAAAAGGAGCATACATGATTATGTGCAAGAAATCAAGAAGTTTGCAGATGCATTGGCCACAATAAATGCCCCCATGCCTGATGATGATTTGGTGGATATTATCTTGCGTGGTCTTGGCAAGGAATACAAATCTTTTGATACATCTATCTCAGTGAGGAGTACAAGTTTACCAGACTTTGATGAGTTGGTTTCACTCTTGCTGGTTGAGGAAATCAAACTCAGTGATTCATTTCTGGATGCACCTATTAGCCATGATGACAATGGCAGAAATCAGGCTTTCTATTCTCAGAGAGGTTTTAGAGACAGGGGGAGATTCACATCATGTGGACGTGGTGGTAATGGTCGTGGATGGCAGGACAGGTCACCACAGTAGAATTTTCAGCCTTCCTATGGTGCTCAAGGTGGTCGTGGATATGCACCTCAGAGAGGCAGAGGTAACCCCCGTGGTAGAGGACATTGGCAAGGTCAACAAAATTCTATGCAAGATGTGGAATGCCATTATTGTGGCAAATTTGGTCATATGGCGAGAGATTGTTTCCGCAAACAGAATGATTTGAGAGGGGGTAGAGCACAACGTGGTGGTCATTATGGTGGAAATTATGCACAACATGGTGGTGGAAACTATGCATCAAGTAGTAATGATGGCACTGCAAATCATTTGTTTGCCATGAAACATGTTGTGGGTTCTATGACAACAAATGTTGAGAATGATGACACATGGTATATGGACTCAGGAGCATCAAACCATATGACATGTCATGGTGAATGGTTTGAGCATATGAAGCCTATGGATGTAAAAGGCTATGTGGAGACAGGTGATGATACCCAGCATGTCATTACACATGTTGGGGAAGTGTACTATTGGTTATGCACAATGGTCAGACAAAGTCTATGTCAGATGTGTTGTATGTGCCTTCTATCACAAAGAGCTTCGCCTCAGTTGGTCAAATGGTGGAATAGGGATTACAGGTTCATTTCAACGAGCATGGTTGCTTCATTGAGGATTTTAAACATGGATGTAGAGTTATTGCTAAAGGCAAGAAAGAAGGCAGATTGTTTAAGCTGGATGCTGGAATTTCTGAGCTAAAATCAACCATGTTCTCCAAAAGCAGAAGTGTGGTACAGGACATTGATATGTGGCATAAGAGGATTAGACATGTCAATATATAGAGATTAAAGAACATGCAAACAAGAGGCATTGTCAGTGGATTGCCTAGATTCAAATATGATGGGAATATGCATGTTTGTGAAGCTTGTGAGTTTGGAAAGCAGGCAAGGTTGAGGTTTCCTAGAGAAGGAAATATGAGTAGCAGGCCACTTGAGATCGTACATAGTGATGTATGGGGTCCTGCACAAAACCCATCTATCAAAGGCAATCTATACTATGTGACATTCATAGATGATTTCAGCAGGATGACATGGATATATTTTCTCAGAGAGAAGAGTGAAGTATTGGAAAAGTTCATGGATTTCAAAGCTTTTGCAGAAAAGCAATATGGCTGTTGGATTAAATGTTTGAGGACAGATGGAGGTGGTGAATACACCTCAAAGGCTTTTGAGCATTTCTTGAGGAAGCATGGAATAAGAAGACAATTGACTTGCAGGTATACACCTCAGCAGAATGGTGTGGGTGAGAGAAAGAATAGAGTCATATGTGAAGTGGCTAGGGCGATTCTCTATGAAAAGAGCATGGCAAATTACTATTGGGAGAAGCATGTGCTACTGCAGTGTATATATTGAACAAAACACCTACAGCAACCATTCATGGAAGCACGCCACAGATGCAGCTTACAGGTTATAGGCCAGACAGTGGACACCTCAAAGTTTTTGGATGCATAGCTTATGTACATGTGCCTGATGAAAGAAGAAGGAAGTTGGATCCTAAGGTAGAGAAATGTGTATTTGTTGGATATGCACAGGATCGAAAGGCATACAAATGTTATAATCCACAAACTAGACAAGTGGTCATCTCACAAGATGTGGTGTTTGATGAGCTTGCTAGTTGGTACAAAGCAAAAGATTAGGGTGTCATTGAGTCACTTGAGGCTGATGTGCCTGTGAACTTGCCACAAGCAAGTTCTAGTTCTACTTCTATGTCTGGGCCAGCACAGCAGAAGCTGAGAGTAGTATTGTACGTCCATGGTCAGGACGTTTGAGGCATGAGAGCGTGAGCACTGGGAGTAGTGCTATGGATAAAGAAAAGAAGAAGGTCGAAGAAATTGGAATCACAGGTTATGAGTCATCTAGGTCAGAGAGTTTGGATGAGGAGCTTGGCATACCTGTTTTATGCACACCTGGTGCTAGGCAGGATAGATATGTGCCACCACATGCTGGAGTTACAGGTGTACAGAGTGACCCGCAGGCATTGCGGAGATCCTAGAAAGTCAGATATCCAGTTGACAGATTGACATATCAAGATTTTGCTATGCACTATGCATATATGACATCTATGGTGAAGCATGTGGAACCTACATGCTATACAGAAGCTATTGGAGAGCATGTATGGGAGAAAGCAATGGATGTTGAGATGGACGTATTGGTCCATAATGATACATGGGACTTGGTTGCATTACCAAAGGACAAGAATGTTATTGGATGTAAATGGGTTTACAAAGTGAAGTGCAAATCTGATGGTTCTATTGAGAGACATAAAGCAAGATTGGTAGCAAAGGGTTATGCGCAGACCCAAGGTTTGGACTATGATGAGACGTTTAGTCCAGTGGCTAAGATGGGCACAGTGAGAGCAGTCATTGCTATGGCTGTAGCTAATGGCTGGGAAATGCATCAGATGGATGTCAAAAATGCATTTCTGAATGGAGATTTACAAGAGGAAGTGTATATGGCACAGCCAAAAGGGTATGTACACCCTAGATATCCCACTCATGTATGCAAATTGAAAAAGGCATTATATGGTTTGAAGCAAGCACCTCATGCTTGGAGTGATAAGATGAGCAAATATCTTATCTCACTTGCTTTTTTAGATTTCTACAGCAGATTCTTCACTCTATGTGAAGAAGACAGAGCATGGGATTGTTTCTTGGTGTAGATGTGATGCATGTCAAGCAAGCATTGATGAGTGGACAATTTGACATGAAAGACCTTGGTGAGTTGAGATACTTTCTTGGAATTGAAGTGGTCAAAGATCATGCAGGTACATGGTTAGTACAGCGCCAATATGCATTGGATATGTTGGCAAAATATGGCATGATAGGGTGTAAGCCTATGAGTACACCTTTGGAGCAGAATGTGAAGTTACGGGCTGATTATGGTGAGGAGCTTGATGATCCATCTATGTACAGGAAGATGGTTGTGGTAGTCGCATATACATGAGTATCACACGCCCGGATTTGAGTTATGCTGTGGGACTAGTAAGCTAGTTTATGCAGAGCCCCAGAAAGCCTCATTTGGATGCCGTGAGACGCATCATGAGATATGTGAAGACCACTACACATTATGGTCTACTTTATGAGAGTGGTAAAAGCTTGGACATACATGGCTACACAGATGCTGATTGGGCAGGTAGCGCATATGACAGGAGGTCTACTAGTGGATATGATTTTACACTTGGAAGTGCCGTGGTGAGTTGGAGTAGCAAGAAGCAACCTACAGTTGCTTTATCCAGTACAGAGGCTGAATATAGAGGTGCAGCCATTGCTACTTGTGAGGTAGTATGGTTAAAGGGTCTCTTGGCAGATTTATGTGAGCCTATTGATGGCAAAGTTGTCATTCATTGTGACAACATGAGCAGTATATAGTTGGCCAAGAACCCAGTGTTTCATGCAAGGACCAAACACATAGAGATCCATTATCATTTTGTCAGAGAGAAGGTGCTAGATGGTACAGTTGATCTTCAGTATGTGAAGACTGATGAGCAGGTGGCAGACATCTTTACGAAGCCACTTAGCAGGGAGAAGTTTGAGTACTTCCGTTCTATGTTGGGAGTACATGGGATGAGCTTGAGGGGGAGTGTTGAGAGTCTTGATATCCCAAGCTCATCTACATCTTCATCGGCAGTACATCATGAGCTTGAGAGGGGCTGTTGAGATTCAAGCTCAAGTCAGTGTGAGCCAGCTATGCTATGTGCTGGCATGTTAGGTAGTAGGAACATGTGTGAGACATAAATGACCCCGTGTCTAGCTGGTCATAGTGTGTGGACATTAGCTAGGGTTAGATGTGTGTGGACACAACTCATAGTGTTGTGTGTTTTATGGATTAGTGCATTATGCTTTGTGTGAGAGAAGGGAGATGGCTTCCCTCTATGGTTAGAGTTTGCAATATACATTAGGGTTTGCTCTTGTGTGTGTGTCTCCTCCTCCTCCACCGTTCTTTCAACATGGATGAGATGTGGAAATGGGTAGATGCAAGTGGATGAGATGTGGAGATGGGTAGATACGAGTGGATGAGATATGATAAGGATAAATGAGGAAAGATGTGATGAGATGAAAATGATGTGATAAGATGAGAATGGAAATTCTTATGAAATGCATGTGATTTAAATAATGTGGATTAATGTGGAAAGACGAGAGTTCATTTTAGAACCTGTATTTATGACTTGTTTTTAAATGACTGTTTTATGTAAAGAATGATGGGGAAGCATTTTGAATGTCTTGTGAATGAGGTCGTGGAGACCTAATCTGATAAGTTGCAATAGCTATAGAGAGTCAATGGAGGATGTCTCGCGTAGCAAGGTTGGCCGAGGTCTTGACCAGCCTCGGTTTGATTCAAATGGTGAGCTTTCAGTACGGTGGATGATGGACCAAGGAAGCGGCCTATGAGTGAAGCACTAGGTCACTTGCAAAGGATCCTAAAGGGTGCTGACCATACGGTGCTCGGGCTCTGGGTCATCGAAGATACCCACACGTGCATCGTGGAAAATATTGGAATAAGGAGTAAGATTTGTTTTCTGAATTTGGGCATGGATCTGGTTGATTGATCTTGCTCGTCCTCAACGGATGAGTCCATGGTTCTTTTATATGGATCTGTTGGTTGATCTTGCTGATCTTCAACAGAGATTCCATTTTGATATGTGAATATATTGCCAAGTACTATGAGCTAGGAACCATCGAAAAGGCCCCTGATGAGTGGAGAGGTGGTGAGCGTTCCCAATGATGCCATAGGTACACCGATGAAGGAATGATTAGAAATAAGGATTCAACCGGAGATTTTGGAGGATTATGATGGAGGATTATGATCAGTGACACTATGATTTCATTAAGTCGTTGTTTTAAAGACAGATGAATCTGTGAAAAAGGAAATTTCATATTGGGCATGTAAGTGGTGTGACTAGTTTTAAGTTTGCATGAATATCTAGCTAGGGGGCCTGGGAACTCTTTTCCCTGGTACCCAAGACAAAACCTAACCAAATTCCTAATTGGATCCCATCACTACAGTGGTTGTGGGCGGTTGGCTAACCCATTGGGATGACTGGATGGGGTTTGGCTAGACTGATGGATCCCTAAATTGAGACTCAATTCTATTATGGTAAAAGCAATTCTAGAGTGATGAAGTAAATCCCAGACAAAAATTGTTCTATGGAAAAGAATCAACGGCTCTGCCTCTCAATGAGGAAAAAAGCATTGGTCTCTATGATCCAAGTGCAATCTTTTCCCTAATCTGACTATGGGACTTACGGGTTCGGTCAAATCAGTTCAGTTAGTTAGTTAAGGCTTTTGACTACATTAGAGAAAAATTATCCTGGAGGAATCCCCCGTGCTTTCTGGGCAAGGGAATTTTTTTTGGGTTCAGTTTTGGAAGAACCGATGGATTAGTCTCTCGTCTGGATATCCATGGGCGAGGCCCCTGAGTGAGGGACCCTACCCCGTGTAAGAAGTGCTACTTCTGCTGTTAGTACCCCTGAATTCGTTGCGTGGAGGGGACAGGGATCTTTCAAGATGGGAATGACAGAGGCATTTGGGTTGGTTTCTCTTCTTTCTCCACTACGGGGTACACTCTATATTTGACCCTCTCGTTGCCTCGTCTAGCAATTTTTCTATTATTGGTGGGCATTTTCTATTTGCTTTTATCTCAAGTAATACTTGAATTGATACCTTAGTTTATCAAGAAGAGTAGGGACGTTTAGCACTTAAAAATTATGTGATATGAAACATGACTTTGTGTATCCCAAGTAATTGGTGGATTTATATTATACCAGATGACTAGGTAGCTTTATAATTGGGTATCAGAGATCAATACAAGTATTTGCTAGTATAGTCTTTCATTTTTGACACTTTGATGTTAAGTTTGTTTATGAAAGAGTAATCAATAATGAATAGTTTAATTAATAATAGATTTTTAGGTTGTGTTATTGGATGGTGAGTAATTAAGTAAGTAATTTAGGAGATAACACTTCGAGAACACTTTTAATAACTACAATGAAACTTATCTACTACTAATCCTCTCCATTTGGCAACTACAAAGAACATTTTTCTAGATTTCTTACTTAAGTCTCAAGCATGGTTTCTTGTTGATGCGGAAAAATGTTGATAGTAGACCAACCATATTACCATTTGGGATGGTCAATGACCGTTCTTCTTCATTAACTACATGACAGATGTTTGGGAAGGTTCATTATTTGATGTTGGTTTGGGTAACGACCTTGATGTATGATGACAGAGCTAATCAAGCATGCTTATTTGCTAGATTAGAAGGTGGGGCAACAAGATCTATATAAAGGGGAGGACTTAAGTAACCTTTTAAAGGATAAAACATTTTAACTCTTACATCCAAGTAGCGACATAAGCCTTAGGTGGTCTATTTTCTTGGATCCCATTATGTATACCTCATCAATAAGCCATCACCCTCAATCAACATTAACAACACTTCGAGGTCCTAAACTACTTTCTCCCAAAGGCAGTTTGGCAAATCATTGATCTATAAATATTTCATAGGTAGCCAAGGATTTAGTATTTATGTAATAATTAAGATATTTATGTTACTAAAGTATGAGCCAACAAAATCAAAGAGGAGACCAATAAGCTATTAGAAGAAGGATTTATCTATGAAATTGAGCATATGGAATGGGTATCACCTATTGTGATAGTACCAAAAAAAATAGCAAACTCAAAGTATGCATCAATCTCAAGAAGGTAAATGGAGCAATGGGGTGAGGGATCATTATCCTTTACCTATCTCACTGATCATGTTTTGGAATGAGTTGCTGGCAAGAAAACTTACAACTTTTTAAATGGTTTCTCTGGATACAATCAAGTGACTATACACAAAGCAAATCAGCATAAAATAACACTTGCCATGGAATGGGGGGGGGGTGTTTGCTTATCAAGTTATTCCTTTTGGTTTAACCAATGCCCTAGCCACATTTTAGAGACACTGATGAGTCATGCTTTCAAGGAGTACCTTAGGTTATTCCTAGAAATGTTTATGGATGATGTCTGTGTGCACTCCAATGAACGAGAGGAGCATATAACCCATTTATGATTGATTCTTGAGGAGTGTCGAGTATATCGCATCTGACTCAACCACAATAAATGCAAGTTTATGGTTAGGCAAGGCAAAATTCTAGGACATATTGTGTCCAGAAATGGTGTTTCCATCGATTTTAAGAAGAAAAGGTGATCGTAGAATCTGCTAGATTACAACGCAAAGGGTGTTTAGATCTTTATGGGACATTGTGGATACTAGCGTAGGTTTATCTACGTGTATGTAGAGATCACACGACCTTTGTATGCACTATTGGTTATCTTTGAATGGACAAAAGATTGTGAAATTGCTTTTGAAAAGCTAAAGAAAGTTCTAATGTCTACACCTATTCTTCGAGCCCCCGACTACAATGTTATTTTCCATGTCCACATTGATGCTTTGGCATTTTCAATCGGCTATGTACTGGCACAACCAGGTGAGACGAACATGGATTTTCTAGTTTCATATGCTAGTTGCCAAATGAATAGTGTTGAAAAGAACTACACCACCACGACTGAGCGACAAGGACTGGCTATGATTTATGATGTGAGGAAATCTGGGCATTACTTATTGGCCGACAAATTTGTCTTCATAGTTGATCATCAAGCACATCTCTACTTGGTAAACAAGCCTTGTGCTACATGATGTATAATAGGACAGTTTGTCATTCTCTTGAAATTTGACTTTATGATACCTCTTTAAGTATTAAAGTTGAGACAACTCATTACTTAAGTACCCATAGAATTATCTCACACACTTCTTTTGGATCAAGATATATTATGTTTGAAGCCCTTAATGCAATGAAAGCTCTCATTTTTATTATTCTTGTTGAAGTCTTTGCTTTACTTAAGCATTATTAAAAGTGTATTAACTTCATTGTTTGTATGCTAATGTGTGTGTGGGCAATGAATCTTCTATGGATACACGCTAAGTAATGGATGTAGATCAACCTATTCTCAACACACTCTCTTGATCTACATACATACCACGCAGGGTATACCACGCAGGGTGTGTAGATCAAGGAATCACATAGGCACTTAGTACCACAAAGAAAATACTTTAACAAAGAAACTAAAAGACCCAATTTGAATCAACAAGATTAGCCTCCTCCTTAGATTTGACTTTGACTTTGCCTTTGTATTTGTCTTTGTCTTTGTCGGTGTTGGTGGAGTTTTCTTTCTTTTTATCTCTCTTATTTTTCTTGCAATCTTTGATCATATGCCCCTTTTTCTGCAGCAGTAGTAGATTCTTGGAGCCTTCTTTTTATCTTGATCTGTAATCAAAGCCTATTCGCTTAATAGCAGTTGAAGACGATGAACTTGCCTCCATTCTTGTTTCTTCTAAGATTAAAGAAGATGTTTCTTAGAGACAAGTTCATTTGAAATGACTAAAACACATTGTTCAAAAGTTGGAGGCATACTCCATAGAAGCACAAAGATAGCTTCTTCTTCTTAGATTGTAACTCCTACTCTCAAGAGAGTTGATCGATGAGACACCTAAGATCATTCATATGCACGGCAATGGATATCTTTTTAGCTTTTTCTAACCTATAGAGTCGATTCCTGAGAAACAGTCTTGCTGCTGCATTAGTCGGACCAAAAATAGCTTTTAGTCAAAGCCAACCTTCATGAGCACTAGATGGTGAGCTGACCTGATGTATTTGATTATCACTAAGACCACTTATGGATGAATGATAAGGCTTTTCATCACTTTCTTCCCATTTTTGGACTGCCTCCGGATTTCTTGTTGTGGGTTTCCTTTCAGTCCCACCTGCAAGACCCCATATATCTTTATCTATTAAGGCCATTTACATTTTGATGGCCCACGTGTGATATTTGGTGCCATCAAAACGGTCAAAAAACCAACACTAGCGACTTGACATTTTGCCAAAAAGTCTCTCTCTGGAAAAAATACCCTTTATAGTTGGAGGGTTATTACAAATATGCTGCTTTCACCCAACTTCACCAAGCACCTTCCCCATACAAGTGCATATTTCACATAGAAATGGTGAAAATCCCAAACTTTTTGCTAAGTGGTAGTAGTGAGATTTGTTTGATTTTTTTATTTTGGGTTTTTTTATTTTTATCTTTTTACTTTTGTAGTTACTTGACTTACAAGAACTAGGAATCGAATGAGTCCTTTATAGTGATAAGACTATTACAAAGGAGATTTTCTCACAAAGCCATGATTTTTCTAAATACCACTAAGTTAAGAATGCCTCACGTGAATATTTTCTAGATCGTTTAGCATAGATTTTTTCACTTAAACAAGTGTGTTCACAATAGCATGTGAACCCCCTCTTGTTGGATTTTAAGGTTATTAACCTCTGAAGCCAAAAATAGTATGGATGTTTCTTGGCCGCACCAATTGATCATCAACAAGTTGGTGTCGCCATGTTGTGTCAATGCGCCTCACATGAGACGGTGGAGAAACCACTTCAGGTAATCATGCGCCTCACATGAGACGGTGGAGAAACTGCTTCAGGTAATCATGAGCACCCTCTACTATTTTATTTGCAGTTCTAACACTCTGCTATCCCCCATGCATTTGTAGGTTATGCGGGAGTGGTGCTACCAATGACGGTGCTAGTATTGTGCAGGGTATCCCATAGTGGTGGCGCTCTGGTGATGCATGCTAGTAATACGATGTATCCTTGTGCTTCTTCTCAAATATTAGCATGATGTAATCCAAATGATGACCTCTAACCCTTACTGTGCTGGCTGTTCAATTTTGTTCAAATGTTAGCATGATGTAATCCAAATGATAACCCTTGCTGCTGGCTGTTCCCTTTTGTGCTTCACATATTTGAGCGAGGAGGCTACATTTATTGTTGAGAATAGAGCCCTTTGTAAGACACACAATTTTTCTTATAGATGTTGCTAGTCTTCATAGGTTAGCCGATTGTTGCCTTTTGTTTCTTCTTTTAATTAGCCTCCTTCTCTTGCACACTGAGAACACAAGAGCTTTATTTCTCTCTCTTTCAATTGAAAACTATAGAAATGAAAGTCTCTCTCTCTCCTTTCACATAGTTGAAAGGTTCTCTCTCCTTTCTTACTCTTTCACCTAGAGGTTGCAAATATGAGACTCTCTCTTAGAGTAGTCACAAAGTTAATGCTTTCCACTCTCTTGTGCCACTCAAGTGAGGAAAAAAATGAAAAACCTCTTCACATAGTTATGTTGCTCCCTCTCTCAATGCTACCACACACATGAAGAAGAAAGAGTTTACACACATAGCTTGAATGCATTAACAAAGATGTGTTAGAACACTCTTGAAAATTCTCTCTCTTAAAGTGCTACTCTATGAGAAGAGTTTTTAGCGACTCATGCATTAAACAAATGTCATATCAATGATGTTATTTCATTCAACAAATGAAACAAAATTACTCTTCAGACACAAAGGTTAGAAAACCACACAAAGCTAGAGTTAGTGGAGAAATGTTCACACACAAAGATGCCCTCTCTCGACTAATGCTTGAGAACACTCCTATGGAAGGGAGCTCTGATACCAAATGTTGGAACACTAAGTTAGCAAGCTAATCACCAATAGATGTAGTGATATCGTGTTATCAAAGATTGCAAGAAAAAGAAAACAGATGAAGAGAAAGAAAACTCCACGAACACCGACAGAGACAAAGACAAAGATAAAGGCAAAGCCAAAGTCAAATCTAAGGAGGAGGCTAATCTTGTTGATTTTGATTGGGCCTTTTAGTTTCTTTGTGGTACTAAGTGAAAGTATTTTCTTTGTGGTACTAAGTGCCTATTTGATTCCTTGATGTAAACACCCTACGTGGTATGTATGTAGATTAAGAGAGGGTGTTGAGAATAGGTTGATCTACATCCATTACTTAGTGTGTATCCATGTTAGATACATGTATGTTTAGAGTATGGGCTAAGGTCTAAACAATGGGTTAGCTTGTAACCCATGGTAATTGACTAGCATTCAAGGCACCTCCTCTAGGTGGCATGAGAGGGGCAAGGGGGCAAGTGGGTGTGATCTAGGCACCTTCCTCATCAAAGCCTATACAAGAATGGTCTCTACACCTTCTCTTGTGTGTGAGAGATCTAGCATTCTTGTATGCACTTTGTGTCTAATCCAAGCTTAGTGTTACTTTGTGAACTTTGGATCTTGTCACCATTTTGGCTTCCTATTGAGTACTCTTTCAGTTCCATGTGTTTATTAGCTACATGACATGTGCTAAGTCTCTTTGCTACTTTTTGAATGTTCTATAGCTTAATCATGTGTTGATGTATAACTTAGAGTTGTCACAAGCTATCACTACATCTATTGGTAATTATCTTGCTAACTACATATTCCAACATGGTATCAGATCCCAAGTTGTGATGTTGGAAGCTAAGACCTCAACCAAAGTGTGGCTTGAGGGGGGGTGTTGGAGATGCAATCCACACTTCTAGAGAGAACTAGCTCATGTGGTGAGATTGGGTTTGAATCTTGGCAAATTGAGGTTTCTACAAATTGGATAACCGGAGGTCACCTAACACCTTAAGGTTTTGGGGTCTAGATGGCTTCACCAATTTGTGGAATAGCTCAATTAAGCATGCTTGCATAGGAACACAACTGGGATGTGTGACCTCTGGAGAAGTGGGAGGATCCATGTTTCCAACATTTGGTATCAGAGCTCGCCTCCATGGGAGTGTTCTCAAGCATTAGTTGAGAGAGGGAATCTTTGCGTGTGAACATTTTTCCACTATTTCTAGCTTTTGTGGTTTTCTAACCTTTGTGTTTGAAGAGCAATTTTTGTTCATTTGTTGAATGAAATAACATCATTGATATGACATTGGTTCAATGCATGAGTTGCTAAAAACTCTTACACTTTAAGAGAGAGAATTTTCAAAAGTGTTCTAACACATCTTTGTTAATGCATTCAAGCTATGTGTGTAAGATCTTTCTTCTTCATGTGTGTAGCACCATTGAGAGAGGGGGCAACATAACTATGTAAAGAGTTTTTTCATTTTGTTTTCTTTACTTGGGTGGCACAAGAGAGTGGAAAGCATTAACTTTGTGATTATTCTCAGAGAGAGTCTCATATTTGCAACCTCTAGGTGAAAGAGTAAGAAACAAGAGAGAACCTTTCAACTGTGTGAAAGGAGAGAGAGAGAGACTTTCATTTGTGTAGTTTTCAATTGAGGGGATAGAGAAATAAAACTCGTGTTCTTAGTGTGCAAGAGGAGGCTATAGTTGGCAAGCTTTGTAGAAGATCCAATAATAAAAAGAAGCAACAAAAGATAGCAATCCACCAACATGTGAATACTAGCAACATCTATAAGAAACATTGTGTATCTTACATAGGGCTCTATGCTCAACCATAAATGAAGCCTCACTTAACTATGTGAAGTACAAAAGTTGACAGTCAGCACAGACAGCCAAGGTGAGAGGTCATCATTTGGATTACATCATGCTAATATCTGAGAAGAAGCGCAAGGATACATCACAATGCTAGCATATGTCACCGACAACTCCACTCTAGGATACCTTGCTACACAGTACTAGCATACATCACCCACAACTCCACTCTAGGATACCCTGCTGCATAGTACTAGCACCACCATCGGTAGCACCTCTACCGAATAACCTAAAAATGCTTGGGGGATAGCAGAGCTTTAGAACCATAGAGGACACATTAGAAGGTTCTCATGATTACCTTAAGCTATTTCTCCATAGTCTCATGTGAGGTGCATTGACTCAACACGGCTACACCAACTAGTTTATGATCAGTTGTTGACACCAAGCTCTAGCAAATATTCACGTGAGGCATTCTTAAATTAGTGGTATTCAGAAAAATTATGGCTTTGTGAGAAAATCTCCTTTGTAATAGTCCTATCACTATAAAGGACTCATTCGATGCCTAGTTCTTGTGAGTCAAGTAACTGCAAAAGTAAAAAGATAAAAATAAAAAAACAGAAAGTCAAAAAATTAAACAAATCTCACTACTACCATGTAGTAAAAAGTTTGGGATTTTCACCATTTCTATGTGAAAATATGAACTTGTATGGGGAAGCCGCTTGGTGAAGTTGGGTGAAAGTAGCATATTTTTAAAGGGTATTTTTTCCAGAGAGGGACTTTGTGGAAAAATGTCAAATCACCAAGGTTAGTTCTTTGATAGGAATGACCGTTTTGATGGCACCAAATATCACATGTGGGCCATCAAAATGCAAATGGCCTTAATAGATAAAGATATATGGGCTCTTGCAAGTGGGACTGAAAGGAAACCCCAGAGCAAGAAATCTAGAGATGTAGTACAAAAATCAGAAAAAAGTGATGCAGAAGCGTTATCATTCATCATAAGTCGTGTTAGCAACAATAATCAAATACATCAGGTCAGCTCAACATTTAGTGCTTATGAAGGTTGGCTTCAACTAAAAGCTATTATTGGTCAGACCAATGTAGCAGAGCAAGAGTGTTTCTCATGAAGCATCTCTATAGGTTAGAAAAAGTTGAATAGACATCCATTGCCACGCATATGACTGATCTTAGGTGCCTCATCGATCATCTCTCTGGAGCATGAGTTACAATCTCAGAAGAAGAAGATCTCTTTGTGCTTCTATGTAGTATGCCTCCAACTTTTGAACAATGTGTTTTAGTCATTTCAAATTAGCCTAACCTCACACTTGTAGCAACATCTTCTTTAATCTTTGAGGAAACAAGAATGGAGGCAAGTTCATCATCTTCAACTGCACCTCAACTATTGGGTAAACATACTTTGATTACAAAGAAAGATAAAAATAAGGCTCCAAGAATCTACTACTACTGTAGAAAAAAGGGGTATATGATCAAAGATCGCAAGAAAACGAAGAGTGATGAAGAGAAAGAAAACTCGACCAACATCTACAAGGACCAAAAAAAAAAGACAGACAAACTCAAAGTTAAATCTAAGGAGGAGGCTAATCTTGTTGATTTAGATTGGGCCTTTTAGTTTCTTTGTGAATGTATTTTCTTTGTGGTACTAAGTGCCCATATGATTCCTTGATCTACACACCTTGTGTGGTATGTATGTAGATCAAGATAGGGTGTTGAGAATAGGTTAATCTACATGCATTACTTAGTGTGTATCCATGGGTTAGATACATTTATGCATAGATTATGTGAGATCCCTGTTCCCCACCGATCAACGGATTCGGGTTACTAGCAGCGGAAGTAGCACATCATGCGTGGGTAGGGGTCTCACACTCGGGGCCTCGCCCACGGATATCCGGACAAGAGACTAATCCGTCGGTTTGTCCAAAACCGAAACTGGAAAAACTTCCTTTACTCGGAAAGCATGGGCGATTCCACCAGGATAACTCTTTACTCTGACGTAGTCAAGATCATTACGGATCAACTGATCTGACTGTACCTTTAACGGTACTTGGTCAAATCAAGGTAGAAACTTGCACTTGGATCATTGGGATCAACGCTTTTTTCCCCATCAAGAGGCACAGCCGTTGATTCCTATCCATAGAACAATTTCTATCCGGGATTTACTTTATCTATCGTAAAAACAAAGTTGAGTCTCGATTTATGGATCCATCAGTCCAGCCTAACCCCATCCGATCCCATGGGTTAGCCAACCGCCCAACCACTGTAGTGATGGGATCCAATTTGGAATTTGGTTAGGTTTTGTTCCGGGTACCAAGGAAAAGAGTTCCAAGGCCCCCTAGCCGGAATTTCATGCAAACATAAAACTAGCCACACCACTTACACACCCAATATGAAAATTGCCTTTTTCTTAGCATCAGCTAACTTTAAAACAATCCTTTAATGAAACCATAGTACCACTGATCACAATCTCCCAATTTATCCAGTTGATTCATAATTTCCCATCATTCCTTCATCAGAGTATCTATGGCATCATTGGCAACTAGAACGCTCACCACCTGTCCACACAGAGGCCGTTTCCATAGTTCCTAGCCCATAATACTCGGCAATATAATCACTTATCAAGATGGACTCTCGTTGAAGATCAGCAAGATCAACCAACAGATCCATATAAAAGAGCCATGGACTCATCCGTTGAGGACCAGCAAGGCCAGTCAACCAGATCCATGCCCGGTTTCACAAAACAACTCTTACTCCTTGTTCCAATATCTTCCTCGACGCACGCGTGGGTATCCTAGGCGACCCAGAGCCCGAGCACCGTATGGTCAGCACCCTCTAGGATCCTTCGCAGGTGACCTAGCGCTTCACTCATAGGCCGCTTCCTTGGTCCCTCATCCACCGTACCGGAAGCTCACCATTTTAATCGAACCGAGGCTGGTCAAGACCTCGGCCGACCTTGCTACGCGAGACGTCCTCCATTGACTCTCCGTCAGCAGTTGCAACTTTATCAGTTAGGTCTCCACGACCTTAATCACAAGACGGTCAAAATGCTTTCCCAACATTCTTGACATAAAACAGCCATTTACAAACAGTTTACAAATACAATTTCTATATTAACTCTAATTTTTCCACATTATCCCTCATATAATCCACATTACTTATTCCTCATTCCATTTATATGTGTACTCATCCAATCACATCATTTTCCATCTCTTCACTTCAGATTCCTTCACATCACATATCATATATTCACATCCATACATCCACATCCACATCCACATTCACATCCATACATCCACATCTACATGCTTACCTCCATTTTCACATCCTCATTTATACATCCACATCCCATATCCACATTCATACATACACATCCATATCCACATCCATACATCCACATCCACATGCATACATCCACTATCACGTCCTCATTCATACATCCACATCCACATGCATACATCCACTATCAGGTCCTCATTCATACATCCATATCCACATACATACATACATCCACATCCACATTCCCATTCACATCTATACATCCACATCTACATCCACATGCATACATCCACTATCACGTCCTCATTCATACATCCACATCCTCATGCATACATCCACTATCACGTCCTCATTCATACATCCACATCCACATGCATACATCCACTATCAGGTCCTCATTCATACATCCATATCCACATACATACATACATCCACATCCACATTCCCATTCACATCTATACATCCACATCTACATCCACATGCATACATCCACTATCACGTCCTCATTCATACATCCACATCCTCATGCATACATCCACTATCACGTCCTCATTCATACATCCACATCCACATGCATACATCCACTATCAGGTCCTCATTCATACATCCATATCCACATACATACATACATCCACATCCACATTCCCATTCACATCTATACATCCACATCTACATCCACATGCATACATCCACTATCACGTCCTCATTCATACATCCACATCCTCATGCATACATCCACTATCACGTCCTCATTCATACATCCATATCCACATACATACATACATCCACATCCACATTCCCATTCACATCTATACATCCACATCTACATCCACATACATACATACATCCACATCCACGTTCCACATTCACATCTATACAACCACATCTACATCCACATTCACATACATCCACATCTACATTCACATTCACATCTATATCCACATCTATATTCCCATTCACATCTATACATCCACATCTACATCCACATACATACATACATCCATATCCACATTCCACATTCACTTCTATACAACCACGTCTACATCCACATTCACATCTATGCATATACATCTTCATGCATACATCCATTTTCACATGCATACATCCACACTCCCATCTCCACATCCACACATCCACATACATACATCCATTTTCACATTCCCATTCATATAACCCCATATGCCTTCATATCTAATCTTTTATATCACATCCATTCTCACCCTATCACAACCCATATACATCTTATCTCATCTCATACACTTCTTATCTCATCCCATACACATCTTATCACATCTTAACTCATCTTATATGCATCTTATCATATCTTATCACTTCCCATATCTTTTATGCATACTTCTATGCATGAAATTTAATTATGCTAAAAGTAACACTTTTATAATAAAATAATCATCTCTTATGCATACCTCTATGCATGAAATTCAATTATGCTAAAAGTAACACTTTTATAATAAAATATTCATCTCTTATGCATACCTCTATGCATGAATTTTAATTATTGTAAAAGTAACACTTTTATAATAAAATATTCATCTCTTATGCATACCTCTATGCATGAAATTCAATTATGCTAAAAGTAACACTTTTGATAGAAAAATTTATCCATTATGCATACTTCTATGCATGAAAATAAAAATGATAAAAGTAACACTTTTGATATAAAAATTTATCCATTATGCATACTTCTATGCATGTAAATAAAAATGATAAAAGTAACACTTTTGATATAAAAATTTATCCATTATGCATACTTCTATGCATGTAAATAAAAATGATAAAAGTAACACTTTTGATATAAAAATTTATTCTTTATGCATAATATAGAAATTCAATTTCTCCATGATTATAATGAAATTCTTTCAATTAGTCTAGGATGATAATTCCTAGAATATGGTAGGAAGTCCTCTTTTTATGCTTTGAATGAAATTATTTTATGCATAATTTTTATAAAAATTTTGCCATAGCTCCGCTGCTATGACTGATAAATCTCAATTTTTCTACGGGATAAAGCTTATCATTAAGAAAATAATTAAAATGATCTCTAATTGGATCATTAATCCATAATGGATTGAATCATCAATATGCATAAACTAAAAGCATAGAAGAAAAAAAAACCATTAATTTGGCCTCAAGCATAGCTTAATCTTGGATTAAGGAAAAGCTTTATGAAAAGCTTCTTTTGGATTGAGAATGGGTCATGAGTATGACCATTTCTTGAGTGAGAGAGAGAAATTACATAAAAACCATTAGAATTTAAACATAAATGAAAATTAACTTCAATAGCATTTATTAAATTATGTAACTCTTCACTACTATTCACCAATTAACTTCAATAGCATTTAAAAAACCATACCAATTAAGCTTCTCAAGCTTGAGAGGGGTTGAGAAGAGAGAAACATTGAGAAATTATAGAAAAGAGCAATATTCACTAATTACCTTACAAGTTGCTTGATTCTTTGTTCACGGTAGAGGCCCCCAACCAATCAATTGGTTAAGTATGTTGATGGAGCCACTAATGGGGATTGAAGAAAGAGGGAAGCTCCAAAAACTAGTGAATTATTAAATGAATTCACAGTTTCTGGCTTAGGTGGAGTAGAGTAACGATGCATAAACACTATATATTTTTCAACAAGGGGGAGGCTTCTATTTATAGGAAAAATTGAGCTCCTAACCAAACAAACTGATTCTAGAATTTTCTAAATCAGTTTGGTCAATATTTGACCATTTTTAGGTCAGTTAAGCTAACTTTTTGGAACTAGACTTGAATGAGGAGAGAGGAGAGATGAAATATCTCAATTTTTATGAGTTTAAAACTCATTCAAGCATGTGAAATATGCACCTCCTTTAAAGAACTCCCCTTCCTTACATATGTGTCATAATGGAATCATTTTAATATTGCTCATAGTTTTTTTACTAATAAACCTTGTACATTTTCAACTCTTCATCTTATGTGAAATATGCACCTCCTTTAAAGAACTCCCCTTCCTTACATATGTGTCATAATGGAATCATTTTAATATTGCTCATAGTTTTTTACTAATAAACCTTGTACATTTTCAACTCTTCATCTTATGTGAGCATTTAAGGGACTCCCCTTCCTTACATATGTGTCATAATAAAATCATTATACCCAAAATATCTCATATTTTTAATATTGCACATAGTTTTTTACTAATAAACCTTGTACATTTTCAACTCTTCACCTCATGTGAGCATTTACTCATTTTTGGGTATTTTCTTTTTTACAAGTTGGATTTATCTCCTCCCTACACATGGATTGATGCTATTGGTCCATAGGAACCTTAATTGGACCATAGTCTAAAGATTTCTGAAAATCTAGACCCTTAGGCTAAGGTTCTTTATACCTATTTTCAATTAATTCTAATTGCACATTGAAAAATTCTTTTTTAATTTCTGTTTCAGGGGAACTCATCTGAATTAGAAGAGATATTTTTCTATCCAAAAATATTCAAAATCTGAATATTCTCTCTCTAGAATATTTTTCTCTCTCTAGGCTAAAACAGATAGAAACAAGGTCTTTATATTTCTGAAGAGGGATTGATTACAGGGAAAGATACTAGACATCAAAAAGGGGGTGGGGGAGGAATCTTACATTCTACCCCACTTAAAAAATGCGAGATGTCCTCATCTCGCAAACTGGGATAATTTCTCAAGATGCACGAATATGAGACTTAGAGAAAAATTTTAATCAAGATTAACCACCAAGAAACGTCTTAAAGAGAGCAAGATTCAAAATAAGAACAAGATTTAAACTTTATTCATTCTCGGAACTTATACAGTAAAGATAGAAGAACTCTTTACACTTCCATAAGTCCGTCCATCATATGATCACAAAAGCAGTCCTCACAAGCTGCACAAGTATAAGGTAACTCATCTATGGGAATAATTCTGTTGGTTATTGCTGCACCTATCTCAGTGGTATGAGGTGATCTAACAAAAGGACCTCTGAGAGGCAAGCCAAAAACGGGATAAAGGCATATCTTCTCATGAGGAAGAAAACACGCTAGTAAGAAGACCCGCTCAGAAAACCCAAGATGTCTTGATCTCATGACGTAGTAGTATCGGGGACCCAAACCCAAGGCTTCGATAACCATGGCCAAGCGGACATTGTTACGAAAGTGCTGCTGACCCCAGGGTGTTACCCTAGTTATGTCTTGATAGGTCCGCCATTTGGTCTGAGCTACAGAAGTTCCCAAGTGAGGGAAAAGTGAGCGCTCATACTGTTCTATAAAATCCTTCTTCACAGACTCACTTGCGTCTTGAAGGTGAGGAATCATTATGGATAAAACTAATTCCTGTTGCCAAGCCATGAAGGAGATTAAGAAGAAGGGAGATTGATGGAAGTAAGATTACTGTGAGTGATAAGTAAAAGTTACGACTTATATAAAGGAAGGAGCTAGCGTAACTTAGAAGCCAACGGTATCTTGCCACTGAAGTCTTACCGTCTTTCCATGATTTGGGTTTGGCACATATTTCTATGAAATACATTAAGAACTTTGAGATGAGGAGATAAAAGAAGCTCGTAAGCTAAGTCGCTTACTTTCTTTGAATTCAGATAAGGCTCACAATATCTGGGGGATAACTTCTTAAACTCCCCAATAGATAAAGAACTTCTTTTGGGCCGTACTCGAATGAAGATAAAAACCTTGGTATCCAAAACACCGATTTTTACTTCTGAACTCATTGTTCTGAATCTTTAAAACAGGTGGAACTCCTGAGAAGTATTCTAGGGAAAGGGTCTTTCTTTCTTAAACAGAATCGTTCTTTTATTTTAGAGATCAAAAATGGAGATTCTTACTCCTCTATACCTCGAAGGCTGGGGAGGAATCTTACATTCTACCCCACTTAAAAAGTACGAGATGTCCTCATCTCGCCAAGTAGAGGACAACTCTTTTTCTTAAGATCTAATTTATTCTAGGGTTCCTTATATTCTGGTCAACCCAACAGAATACGGGGATAAATATCCCTTATATAGAACTCATCATTAAATAACAATTCATTTTAGATCATATCATTCATATCCTTAACACGATAATGGTCCATCAGATCGAAATTTTTTTCTTTCTGAACATTCCTCCACGGGAATTTCAGTCAAGCAAGTTTTCAATTTGTCATCCCTTAACTTGATATACCGAGTCAAGTGTTAACAGTAGAGCTTTGACAACACAATCCACTAATCTCATAGTGATTTGTTGAAATCATTATCATCATTCCAGTTATGAATATCATCACAGGGACTCGTCCCATTCATCCTCATGTAGTTTCGCTCAGCTTATTACATTTCAACTAAATTTCAGAAATCATCATTTTTCAATCAGAATCCAAATCAATTTCATCAGTTCTCAAACAAAATTAAAAATCATATCAACCACATTCAAATTCATCATCTGGATAGCATTAACGCTTAAAATTTCAAGTCTTAGATTTACTCGTATATACTGTCAGTAAAGAGCTGCAGTATACTCTCGGTATATACGGGTAGTCACGGCCCTTGGAATTATAAGGTAAATACCATCATGTCTAGGCCTCAAGCAAGTCAGGGATTCTATATAATTACGGTACTTCTATCTGAAGACCCAATTACCAAATTACGAATTTCAGTTTGAATATCAAATTGTATGAATTATATCATACAATTACAACCTTTTTGTGTTTCTACATAAATTCTCGACATATTTGTCTTCTCAGTTGATCTTTATTAACCAATTCGCTCTGATACCAACTGTGAGATCCCTGTTCCCCACCGATCAACGGATTCGGGTTACTAGCAGCGGAAGTAGCACATCATGCGTGGGTAGGGGTCTCACACTCGGGGCCTCGCCCACGGATATCCGGACAAGAGACTAATCCGTCGGTTTGTCCAAAACCGAAACTGGAAAAACTTCCTTTACTCGGAAAGCATGGGCGATTCCACCAGGATAACTCTTTACTCTGACGTAGTCAAGATCATTACGGATCAACTGATCTGACTGTACCTTTAACGGTACTTGGTCAAATCAAGGTAGAAACTTGCACTTGGATCATTGGGATCAACGCTTTTTTCCCCATCAAGAGGCACAGCCGTTGATTCCTATCCATAGAACAATTTCTATCCGGGATTTACTTTATCTATCGTAAAAACAAAGTTGAGTCTCGATTTATGGATCCATCAGTCCAGCCTAACCCCATCCGATCCCATGGGTTAGCCAACCGCCCAACCACTGTAGTGATGGGATCCAATTTGGAATTTGGTTAGGTTTTGTCCCGGGTACCAAGGAAAAGAGTTCCAAGGCCCCCTAGCCGGAATTTCATGCAAACATAAAACTAGCCACACCACTTACACACCCAATATGAAAATTGCCTTTTTCTTAGCATCAGCTAACTTTAAAACAATCCTTTAATGAAACCATAGTACCACTGATCACAATCTCCCAATTTATCCAGTTGATTCATAATTTCCCATCATTCCTTCATCAGAGTATCTATGGCATCATTGGCAACTAGAACGCTCACCACCTGTCCACACAGAGGCCGTTTCCATAGTTCCTAGCCCATAATACTCGGCAATATAATCACTTATCAAGATGGACTCTCGTTGAAGATCAGCAAGATCAACCAACAGATCCATATAAAAGAGCCATGGACTCATCCGTTGAGGACCAGCAAGGCCAGTCAACCAGATCCATGCCCGGTTTCACAAAACAACTCTTACTCCTTGTTCCAATATCTTCCTCGACGCACGCGTGGGTATCCTAGGCGACCCAGAGCCCGAGCACCGTATGGTCAGCACCCTCTAGGATCCTTCGCAGGTGACCTAGCGCTTCACTCATAGGCCGCTTCCTTGGTCCCTCATCCACCGTACCGGAAGCTCACCATTTTAATCGAACCGAGGCTGGTCAAGACCTCGGCCGACCTTGCTACGCGAGACGTCCTCCATTGACTCTCCGTCAGCAGTTGCAACTTTATCAGTTAGGTCTCCACGACCTTAATCACAAGACGGTCAAAATGCTTTCCCAACATTCTTGACATAAAACAGCCATTTACAAACAGTTTACAAATACAATTTCTATATTAACTCTAATTTTTCCACATTATCCCTCATATAATCCACATTACTTATTCCTCATTCCATTTATATGTGTACTCATCCAATCACATCATTTTCCATCTCTTCACTTCAGATTCCTTCACATCACATATCATATATTCACATCCATACATCCACATCCACATCCACATTCACATCCATACATCCACATCTACATGCTTACCTCCATTTTCACATCCTCATTTATACATCCACATCCCATATCCACATTCATACATACACATCCATATCCACATCCATACATCCACATCCACATGCATACATCCACTATCACGTCCTCATTCATACATCCACATCCACATGCATACATCCACTATCAGGTCCTCATTCATACATCCATATCCACATACATACATACATCCACATCCACATTCCCATTCACATCTATACATCCACATCTACATCCACATGCATACATCCACTATCACGTCCTCATTCATACATCCACATCCTCATGCATACATCCACTATCACGTCCTCATTCATACATCCACATCCACATGCATACATCCACTATCAGGTCCTCATTCATACATCCATATCCACATACATACATACATCCACATCCACATTCCCATTCACATCTATACATCCACATCTACATCCACATGCATACATCCACTATCACGTCCTCATTCATACATCCACATCCTCATGCATACATCCACTATCACGTCCTCATTCATACATCCACATCCACATGCATACATCCACTATCAGGTCCTCATTCATACATCCATATCCACATACATACATACATCCACATCCACATTCCCATTCACATCTATACATCCACATCTACATCCACATGCATACATCCACTATCACGTCCTCATTCATACATCCACATCCTCATGCATACATCCACTATCACGTCCTCATTCATACATCCATATCCACATACATACATACATCCACATCCACATTCCCATTCACATCTATACATCCACATCTACATCCACATACATACATACATCCACATCCACGTTCCACATTCACATCTATACAACCACATCTACATCCACATTCACATACATCCACATCTACATTCACATTCACATCTATATCCACATCTATATTCCCATTCACATCTATACATCCACATCTACATCCACATACATACATACATCCATATCCACATTCCACATTCACTTCTATACAACCACGTCTACATCCACATTCACATCTATGCATATACATCTTCATGCATACATCCATTTTCACATGCATACATCCACACTCCCATCTCCACATCCACACATCCACATACATACATCCATTTTCACATTCCCATTCATATAACCCCATATGCCTTCATATCTAATCTTTTATATCACATCCATTCTCACCCTATCACAACCCATATACATCTTATCTCATCTCATACACTTCTTATCTCATCCCATACACATCTTATCACATCTTAACTCATCTTATATGCATCTTATCATATCTTATCACTTCCCATATCTTTTATGCATACTTCTATGCATGAAATTTAATTATGCTAAAAGTAACACTTTTATAATAAAATAATCATCTCTTATGCATACCTCTATGCATGAAATTCAATTATGCTAAAAGTAACACTTTTATAATAAAATATTCATCTCTTATGCATACCTCTATGCATGAATTTTAATTATTGTAAAAGTAACACTTTTATAATAAAATATTCATCTCTTATGCATACCTCTATGCATGAAATTCAATTATGCTAAAAGTAACACTTTTGATAGAAAAATTTATCCATTATGCATACTTCTATGCATGAAAATAAAAATGATAAAAGTAACACTTTTGATATAAAAATTTATCCATTATGCATACTTCTATGCATGTAAATAAAAATGATAAAAGTAACACTTTTGATATAAAAATTTATCCATTATGCATACTTCTATGCATGTAAATAAAAATGATAAAAGTAACACTTTTGATATAAAAATTTATTCTTTATGCATAATATAGAAATTCAATTTCTCCATGATTATAATGAAATTCTTTCAATTAGTCTAGGATGATAATTCCTAGAATATGGTAGGAAGTCCTCTTTTTATGCTTTGAATGAAATTATTTTATGCATAATTTTTATAAAAATTTTGCCATAGCTCCGCTGCTATGACTGATAAATCTCAATTTTTCTACGGGATAAAGCTTATCATTAAGAAAATAATTAAAATGATCTCTAATTGGATCATTAATCCATAATGGATTGAATCACCAATATGCATAAACTAAAAGCATAGAAGAAAAAAAAACCATTAATTTGGCCTCAAGCATAGCTTAATCTTGGATTAAGGAAAAGCTTTATGAAAAGCTTCTTTTGGATTGAGAATGGGTCATGAGTATGACCATTTCTTGAGTGAGAGAGAGAAATTACATAAAAACCATTAGAATTTAAACATAAATGAAAATTAACTTCAATAGCATTTATTAAATTATGTAACTCTTCACTACTATTCACCAATTAACTTCAATAGCATTTAAAAAACCATACCAATTAAGCTTCTCAAGCTTGAGAGGGGTTGAGAAGAGAGAAACATTGAGAAATTATAGAAAAGAGCAATATTCACTAATTACCTTACAAGTTGCTTGATTCTTTGTTCACGGTAGAGGCCCCCAACCAATCAATTGGTTAAGTATGTTGATGGAGCCACTAATGGGGATTGAAGAAAGAGGGAAGCTCCAAAAACTAGTGAATTATTAAATGAATTCACAGTTTCTGGCTTAGGTGGAGTAGAGTAACGATGCATAAACACTATATATTTTTCAACAAGGGGGAGGCTTCTATTTATAGGAAAAATTGAGCTCCTAACCAAACAAACTGATTCTAGAATTTTCTAAATTAGTTTGGTCAATATTTGACCATTTTTAGGTCAGTTAAGCTAACTTTTTGGAACTAGACTTGAATGAGGAGAGAGGAGAGATGAAATATCTCAATTTTTATGAGTTTAAAACTCATTCAAGCATGTGAAATATGCACCTCCTTTAAAGAACTCCCCTTCCTTACATATGTGTCATAATGGAATCATTTTAATATTGCTCATAGTTTTTTTACTAATAAACCTTGTACATTTTCAACTCTTCATCTTATGTGAAATATGCACCTCCTTTAAAGAACTCCCCTTCCTTACATATGTGTCATAATGGAATCATTTTAATATTGCTCATAGTTTTTTACTAATAAACCTTGTACATTTTCAACTCTTCATCTTATGTGAGCATTTAAGGGACTCCCCTTCCTTACATATGTGTCATAATAAAATCATTATACCCAAAATATCTCATATTTTTAATATTGCACATAGTTTTTTACTAATAAACCTTGTACATTTTCAACTCTTCACCTCATGTGAGCATTTACTCATTTTTGGGTATTTTCTTTTTTACAAGTTGGATTTATCTCCTCCCTACACATGGATTGATGCTATTGGTCCATAGGAACCTTAATTGGACCATAGTCTAAAGATTTCTGAAAATCTAGACCCTTAGGCTAAGGTTCTTTATACCTATTTTCAATTAATTCTAATTGCACATTGAAAAATTCTTTTTTAATTTCTGTTTCAGGGGAACTCATCTGAATTAGAAGAGATATTTTTCTATCCAAAAATATTCAAAATCTGAATATTCTCTCTCTAGAATATTTTTCTCTCTCTAGGCTAAAACAGATA
Organism: Cibotium barometz; assembly: GCF_041138505.1. Taxonomy (NCBI): domain Eukaryota; kingdom Viridiplantae; phylum Streptophyta; class Polypodiopsida; order Cyatheales; family Cibotiaceae; genus Cibotium; species Cibotium barometz. Next base: position 50,298,930 of record NC_141082.1, read on the forward strand.
GAAACAAGGTCTTTATATTTCTGAAGAGGGATTGATTACAGGGAAAGATACTAGACATCAAAAAGGGGGTGGGGGAGGAATCTTACAGATTATGGGCTAAGGTGTTAACCATGGGTTAGTTTGTAACCCATGATCATTGCAAGCACCAACATTCAAGGCACCTCCTCTAGGTGGCATGAGAGGGGCAAGTGGGTGTGATCTAGGCACCCTCCTCTTCAGAGCCTATAAAATCATGGTCTCCACACCTTCTCTTATGTGTGAGAGCTCTAGCATTCTTGTATGCACTTTGTGTCTAATCAAAGCTTAGTGTTACTTTGTGAAGTTTGGCTCTTGTCACCATTTTGGCTTCCTATTGATTACTCTTTCATTTCTGTGAGTAAATTAGCTACATAACATATGTTAAGTCTCTTTGCTACTTTTTGAGTGTTCTCGAACTTAATCATGTACTGATGTATAACTTAGTGTTGTCATAAGCCATTACTACATCTATTGGTGATTAGGTTGCTAACTAAGTGATTCCAAGATTTGGTATCAGAGCTCCCTTCCATTGGAGTGTTCTCAAGCATTAGTTGAGAGAGGGCATCTTTGTGTGTGAACATTTTTCCACTAATTCTAGCTTTGTGTGGTTTTCTAACCTTTGTGTTTGAAGAGAAATTTTTGTTCATTTGTTGAATGAAATAACATCATTGATATGACATTGGTTCAACACATGAGTTACTAAAAACTGTCTTATCTCACATAGAGTGGCACTTTAAGAGAGAGAATTTTCAAGAGTGTTCTAACACATCTTTGTGAACACATCTTTGTTAATGCATTCAAGCTATGTGTGTAAGCTCTTTCTTCTTCATGTGTGTGGTAGCATTGAGAGAGGAAGCAACATAACTATGTGAAGAATTTTTCCATTTTTTTCCCTTACTTGAGTGACACAAGAGAGTGGAAAGCATTAACTTTGTGATTATTATGAGAGAGTGTCTCATATTTGCAACCTCTAGGTGAAAGAGTAAGAAAGGAGAGAGAACCTTTCAACTATGTGGAAGGAGAGAGAGAGACTTTCATTTCTATAGTTTTCAATTGGAAGAGAGAGAAATAAAACTCTTGGGTTCTCAGTGTGCAAGAGAAGGAGGGTATAGTTGGCAAGTTTTGTAGAAGAGCCAATAATCAAAAGAAGGAACAAAAGACAGCAATCGGCCAACACATGAAGACTAGCAACATCTATAAGAAACATTGTGTGTCTTACACAGGGCTCTGTGCTCAACAATAAATGAAGCCTCGCTCAATTGTGTGAAGCATAAAAGTTGACAGCTAGCAGTCAATGTGAGAGGTCATCATTTGGATTACAGCATGCTAATATCTATAAACAAGCGCAAGGATACATCGTAGTACTAGCATGCATCACGGAAAGGGCCACTTTGGGATACCCTGCACAGTACTAGCACCGTCATCGGTAGCACCACTCCCGCATGACCTACAAATGCCTAGGGGATAGCAGAGCTTTAGAATTGCAGATGACATAGTAGAGGGTGCTCATGATTACCTTAAGCTGTTTCTCCACCGTCTCATGTGAGGCGCATTGACACAACATGGCTACACCAACTTGTTGATGATTAATCGGCGCCAAGCAACATGCATACTATTTTTGTCTTCAGAGATTAATGAACTTAAAATCCAACAAGAGGGGGTTCACATGCTGTTGTGAACACACTTGTTTAAGTGAAAACATCTATGCTAAGTGATCTAGCAAATATTCATGCGAGGCATTCTTATCTTAGTGGTATTTAGAAAAATCATGGCTTTGTGAGAAAATCCTCTTGTAATAGTCCTATCACTATAAAGGACTCATTCAATGCCTAGTTCTTGTGAGTCAAGTAAACCGCAAAAGCCAAAAGATACAAAATAAAAAAAACCCAAAATCAAGAAATAACAAATCTGACTACTACCACTTAGCAAAAAGTTTGGGATTTTCACAGTTTCTATGTGAAAATATGCACTTGTATGGGAAGGTGCTGGTGAAGTTGGGTGAAAGTAGCATATTTGTAATAACCCTCAAGCTATAAAGAGTATTTTTTCTAGAGAGGGACTTTTGGCAAAATCTCACGTCGCCATAGGAATGACCGTTTTGATGGCACAAAATATCACACGTGGGCCATCAAAATGCAAATGGCCTTAATAGATAAAGATATATGGGCTCTTGCAAACCCAGAGCAAGAAATCTAGAGAGGCAGTACAAAAATAAGAAAAAAGTGATGCAGAAGCGTTATCATTCATCATAAGTCGCGTTAGCAACAATAATCAAATACATCAAGTCAGCTCAACATTTAGTGCTTATGAAGGTTGGCTTCAACTAAAAGCTATTATTGGTCAGACCAATGTAGCAGAGCAAGACTGTTTCTCACGAAGCATCTCTACAAGTTAGAAATAGTTAAAAAGACATCCATTGTCATGCATATGACTGATCTTAAGTGTCTCATTGATTACGTCTCTAGAGCAAGAGTTACAATCTGAGAAGAAGAAGCTGTCTTTGGGCTTCTATGTAGTATTCCTCCAACTTTTGAACAATGTGTTTTAGTCATTTCAAATCAACCTAACCTCACACTTGTCTCAGTGGCATCTTCTTCTTTAATCTTAGAGGAAACAAGAATGGAGGCAAGTTCATCATCTTCAACTGCACCTCAACTATTGGGCGAATAAGCTTTGATTACAGGGAAAGATAAAAAGAAGGCTCCAAGAATCTCCTACTACTGTAAAAAAAAGGGGCATATGATCAAAGATTGCAAGAAAAAGAAGAGAGATAAAGAGAAAGAAAACTCCACCAACATCGACAAAGACAAAGACAAATATAAAGGCAAAGTCAAAGTCAAAATCAAAGTCCAATCTGAGGAGGAGGCTAATCTTGTTGATTCAGATTGGGCCTTTTAGTTTCTTTGTGAAAGTATTTTCTTTGTGGTACTACGTGCCTATGTGATTCCTTGATCTACACACCCTGCCTGGTACGTATGTAGATCAAGATAGAGTGTTGAGAATAGGTTGATCTACATCCATTACTTAGTGTGTATCCATGGGTTAGATACATTTATGCTTAGAGTATGGGCTAAGGTGTAAACCATGGGTTAGCTTGTAACCCATGGTCATTGACCAGCATTCTAGGCACCTCCTATAGGTGGCATGAGAGGGGCAAGTGGGAAAGTGGGTGTGATCTAGGTACCCTCCTCCTCAGAGCCTATAAAAGTATGGTCTCTAGCATTCTTGTATGCACTTTGTGTCTATTCTAAGCTTAGTGTTACTTTGTGAACTTATTCTCTTGTTACCATTTTGTCTTCCTATTGAGTACTCTTTAATTTCTATGTGTTAAGTAGCTACATGACATGTGTTCTTTAACTTAGTCATGTGTTGATGTATAACTTAGTGTTGTTTTAAGCTATCACTACATCTATTGGTGATTAGCTTGCTAACTATGTGATTCCAACGTCTTCTCTCCTTGTGCATGCTTGAGTTTTAATATGGCTAATCCTCGGTTCTTCCAAAACCAAACCCGAAAAAACTTCCCTCACCCAGAAAGCACAGGCGGTTCCTCCAAGATATTTTTATTCTAACATAGTCAAGAGCCTTAACAAACCAAACTAATCCAACCGAACCCGTAAGTCACATGGTCAAATCAAGGAAGAGACTTGCACTTGGATCATAGAGACCAACGTTTTTTTCCTTGTCATCAAGAGGCAAAGCCGTTGATTCTTTTCCATAGACAAAGACTATCTGGGACTTACTTCATCTATCGTACCATAACAGAATTGAGTCTCATTTTAGGGATCCATCAGTTCAGCCTAACCACTGTAGTGATAGGATCCATTTAGGAATTTGGTTATGTTTTGCCTCGAGTACCAAGGAAAAGAGTTCCCAGGCCCCCTAGCCGACGCTTCAAGCAAACTTCAAGATAGTCACACCACTTACACACCCAATATGAAATTACATGTTTCACAAATTCAGCGTTCTTTAAAATAATCTTTTAATGAAACCATAGTATCACTGATCATAATCCTCCAAAATATCCAATTGAATTCTAATTTCTAATCATTCCTTCATCCGTGTACCTATGGCATCATAAGCAATCAGAACGCTCATCACCACCTGTTCACTCAGGGGTCTTTTCAATAGTTCCTAGCTCATAGTACCCAAAAATATATTCACTTATAAAAATCCAGATGGACTCTCCGTTGATGACCAACAAGATCAACCAACAGATCCATATAAAAGAGCCATGGACTCATCCGTTTTGAGGACCAGCACGGACAATCAACCAGATCCATGCCCGAGTTCAGAAAACAACTCTAACTCCTTGTTCCATTTTCTTCCTTAACACACGTGTGGGTATCTTCGGGGACCCAGAGCCCGAACATCGTATGGTCAACACCCTCTAGGATCCTCGCAAGTCACCTAGTGCTTCACTCATAGGCCGCTTCCTTGGTCCCTCATCCACCATAACTCCGAAAGCTCACCATTTAAATCGAACCGAGGCTGATCAAGACCTCGGTCCCTCATCCACCATACCACTGGAAGCTCACGATTTAAATCGAACCGAGGCTGATCAAGACCTCGGTTGACCTTGCTACGTGAGACATTGTCAGGCAAAAATTTGAAAGATGTTTTGGGCTTGTGTACATATGGAATGCATGGCATGTGAAAAGGCTTTTCCCTGAATGCCTTGGCAGATGTACAGGGTGGATGGTTTTGCTGTAGGCTTGTACAGAACGCCCCCCAGTCGCCAGCAGGCAGCCACACTTCTCTTTTCTCCGTCCAACGGTCTCTCCTTCAGGTCGGCACCACTCCTTTGCTTCAGCTACCAGCTGTAGCCACCCGCTTCACTGCTTGTCGCCAGCCTCTCTGTCGCCTCTTCTCTGCTTCACTGCCATCAGCCGACAGCAACCTTCACACGGTACCAGCCCCTTAGTTGCCGCCACCACCACCGAAGCAGCAAAACCCAACGCAACACCACCTCTACACTGTCTCTCCCGTCGCCACCACACGGGCCACTGCCAGCGTTCAAAAACAGTCCTCTCCAGCTCGTCGCCCACCACTAGTGCGCCAGCTAACTCAAGGCGGCAACTCCCTACAGAGGCGGTCTCTCGTGTAGGCGGTTTCTCTTCTCTACTAGCTACTCCTGCCGCCTGCTGTGCCGATCAACGTTTGCTCTTCTGGAAGAATCCGCCACTTTGGACAAATTCAGCATATTCCCTCCATCCCCAATGCTTTTGCGCCATCTCCATCCTGCCATGCATACACCATTACCTTCCATTTATGCTTCCCCTTCCAGAACCATTTCATGCACACACTTAATTGGCATCCCAACAATTAAACGCCCACATGTTTTTGCACTTCTTCGAATACAATCTGGTGCCCATTTTACTTTTGGAACGCACACACACAAGCAACCGAACGGTTGATACCACCTCTAGCAGACCACACTCCGGACAAACCTAATAGAGCCTGGGCAGCTGGTGCACTAGTGGTCGTGTTGGCGGTGGGCTGGCGATGATGCTGGCGATGATAGAGAGAAGGGCCCTCTTAGCACACCAACTGCGAGGAGAGACTAGAGAGCGCTGGCGATGACAGAAGGGGTTTCTTGGGTTTTGCTAGCGCAACCAGTACAAAGCAGTGAGATGGGTTGAGGGTCATGGTGGTGACTGACGCAAGCGAAGGAGAAGAGGGAGCCGACGAGCAGTTGGTGTTGGCTACAGCGACTGGTGACTTGTGGGGTAGCCGCCTCTGGATGCAGAGGGGTGGAAGTGTGTTGGGCTGGTTTTGCCTTGTAGCTTGTGAGGCTAGCAGATATACTCCCTTGGAGAGCCGCCAGTTCTCAGTGGTGGGGCAACAGAGAGAAGTGAAGCGTAGAGTGGCGCTGGTGCTGGCGATGTAAGAGCAGGTTCTTTTTGCTTTGGTGGGCTGCTGCGGTGGCTGTTGCCGTCAGGAGAGAGAGTGCAACGCGAAGACGTGTGTGTAAGATTCCTCCCCCACCCCCTTTTTGATGTCTAGTATCTTTCCCTGTAATCAATCCCTCTTCAGAAATATAAAGACCTTGTTTCTATCTGTTTTAGCCTAGAGAGAGAAAAATATTCTAGAGAGAGAATATTCAGATTTTGAATATTTTTGGATAGAAAAATATCTCTTCTAATTCAGATGAGTTCCCCTGAAACAGAAATTCAAAAAGAATTTTCCAATGTGCAATTGGAATTAATTGAAAATAGCTATAAAGAACCTTAGCCTAAGGGTCTAGATTTTCAGAAATCTTTAGACTATGGTCCAATTAAGGTTCCTATGGACCAATAGCATCAATCCATGTGTAGGGAGGAGATAAATCCAACTTGTAAAAAGAAAATACCCAAAAATGAGTAAATGCTCACATGAGGTGAAGAGTTGAAAATGTACAAGGTTTATTAGTAAAAAAATTATGAGCAATATTAAAAGTATGACATATGTAAGGAAGAGGAGTTCTTTAAAGGAGGTGCATATTTCACATAAGATGAAGAGTTAAAAATGTACAAGGTTTATTAATAAAAAATTATGAGCAATATTAAAAGTATGACATATGTAAGGAAGGGGAGTTCTTTAAAGGAGGTGCATATTTCACATAAGATGAAGAGTTGAAAATGTACAAGGTTTATTAGTAAAAAAACTATGAGCAATATTAAAAATATGACATATGTAAGGAAGGGGAGTTCTTTAAAGGAGGTGCATATTTCACATGCTTGAATGAGTTTTAAACTCATAAAAATTGAGATATTTCATCTCTCCTCTCTCCTCATTCAAGTCTAGTTCCAAAAAGTTAGCTTAACTGACCTAAAAATGGTCAAATATTGACCAAACTGATTTAGAAAATTCTAGAATCAGTTTGTTTGGTTAGGAGCTCAATTTTTCCTATAAATAGAAGCCTCACCCTTGTTGAAAAATATATAGTGTTTATGCATCGTTACTCTACTCCACCTAAGCCAAGAACTGTGAATTCATTTAATAATTCACTAGTTTTTGGAGCTTCCCTCTTTCTTCAATCCCCATTAGTGGCTCCATCAACATACTTAACCAATTGATTGGTTGGGGACCTCTACCGTGAACAAAGAATCAAGCAAGTTGTAAGGTAATTAGTGAATATTCATCTTTCTATAATTTCTCAATGTTTCTCTCTTCTCAACCCCTCTCAAGCTTGAGAAGTTTAATTGGTATGGTTTTTTTTTAAATGCTATTGAAGTTTGAATAGTAGTGAAGAGTTACATAATTTAATAAATGCTATTGAAGTTAATGTTCATTTATGTTTAAATTCTAATGATTCTTATGTAAATTCTCTCTCTCGCTCAAGAAATGGTCATACTCATGACCCATTCTCAATCCAAATCAAGCTTTTCATAAAGCTTTTCCTTAACCCAAGATAAAGCTATGCTTGAGGCTAAATTAATGGCTTTTTCTTATGCTTTTAGTTTATGTATATTGATGATTCAATCCATTATGGATTAAGGATCCAATTAGAGAATCATTTTAATTATTTCCTTAATGATAAGCTTTATCCCTTAGAAAAATTGAGATTTATCAGTCATAGCAGCAGAGCTATGGCAAAATTTTTATAAAAATTATGCATAAAAAAATTTTCATTCAAAGCATAAAAAGAGGACTTCCTACCATATTCTAGGAATCATCATCCTAGATTAATTGAAAGAATTTCATTATAATCATGGAGAAATTGAATTTTAATATTATGCATAAAGGATAAATTTTTATATCAAAAGTGTTATTTTTACCATTTTTATTTTCATGCATAGAAGTATGCATAATGGATAAATTTTTATATCAAAAGTGTTACTTTTATCATTTTTACTTTCATGCATAGAAGTATGCATAAAGGATAAATTTTTATATCAAAAGTGTTATTTTTACCATTTTTATTTTCATGCATAGAGGTATGCATAATGGATAAATTTTTATATCAAAAGTGTTACTTTTATCATTTTTATTTTCATGCATAGAAGTATGCATAAAGGAAAATTTTTATATCAAAAGTGTTACTTTTATCATTTTTAATTTTCATGCATAGAAGTATGCATAAAGGAAAAATTTTTATATCAAAAGTGTTACTTTTATCATATTAGATTTCATGCATATAAGTATGCATAAAAGATATTCTTTTTATACTAAAAGTATGATTTTCCTCATAAATGGATTTTATGCTTAACTTAGATGCATAAGAGAAATTCTTTTATTCTAAAAGTATAATTCCCTACCAAATTGAAATCATGCATAAGAAGATGCATAAAAGATTGATTTTAATTTCGAAAGTGTTAGTCTCCTTAAATGGAATTTATGTATAAATAAATGTGTAGAGAAATCTTATATCAAATAAAAGAATTCTCTTTAAAAAAAAAAAAGATATGAAATGTGATAAGATGTGATAAGAGGTGTATGAGATGTGATAAGAATTGATAAGATGCGTATGGAAAGTGATAGGATGTGATAAGAGGTGTGATAAGAGGTGATAAGAGGCTTATGAAATAAGTTAGGATGTGATAAGATGAATTAAGATGTGTATGGGGGGATGAGGTAAGAAGTGTATGTGATAGGATAAGATATATATGGGTTGTGATAGGGCGAGAATGGATGTGATGTAAAAGATTAGATGTGAAAGTATATGGGGTTATATAAATGGGAATGTGAAAATGGATGTATGTATGTGGATGTGTGGATATGGAGATGGGAGTGTGGATGTATGAACATGAAAATGGATATATGCATGAAGATGTATATGCATAGATGTAAATGTGGATGTAGATGTGGATGTAGATGTGAATGTGGAATGTGGATGTATAGATGTGGATGTATGGGAATGTGGATGTGGATGTATGTGAATGTGAATGTAGATGTGGATGTATAGATGTGAATGTGGAATGTGGATGTGGATGTATGTATGTATGTGGATGTAGATGTGGATGTATGGATGTGTATGTATGAATGTGGATATGGGATGTGGATGTATAAATGAGGATGTGAAAATGGAGGTAAGCATGTAGATGTGGATGCATGTATGTGAATGTGAATGTAGATGTGAATGTGGAATGTGGATGTAGAGATGTGGATGTATGGGAATGTGGATGTGGATGTATGTGAATGTGAATGTAGATGTGGATGTATAGATGTGAATGTGGAATGTGGATGTGGATGTATGTATGTATGTGGATGTAGATGTGGATATATGGATGTGTATGTATGAATGTGGATATGGGATGTGGATGTATAAATGAGGATGTGAAAATGGAGATAAGCATGTAGATGTGGATGTATGGATGTGAATGTGGATGTGGATGTGGATGTATGGATGTGGATATGGATGTGAATATATGATATGTGATGTGAAGGAATCTGAAGTGAAGAGATGGAAAAGGAGGTGATTGGATGGGTACACATATACATGGAATGTGGAATAAGTAATGTGGATTAATGAGGGATAATGTGGAAAAATGAGAGTTAATATAGAAACTGTATTTGTAAACTGTTTGTAAATGCTGTTTGTAAATGGCTGTTTTATGTCAAGAATGCTGGGGAAGCATTTTGACCGTCTTGTGATTAAGGTCGTGGAGACCTAACTGATAAAGTTGCAACTGCTGACGGAGAGTCAATGGAGGACGTCTCGCGTAGCAAGGTCGACCGAGGTCTTGACCAGCCTCGGTTCGATTAAAATGGTGAGCTTCCGGTACGGTGGATGAGGGACCAAGGAAGCGGCCTATGAGTGAAGCGTTAGGTCACCTGCGAAGGATCCTAGAGGGTGCTGACCATACGGTGCTCGGGCTCTGGGTCGCCTAGGATACCCACGCGTGCGTCGAGGAAGATATTGGAACAAGGAGTAAGAGTTGTTTTGTGAAACCGGGCATGGATCTGGTTGACTGACCTTGCTGGTCCTCAACGGATGAGTCCATGGCTCTTTTATATGGATCTATTGGTTGATCTTGCTGATCTTCAACGAGAGTCCATCTTGATAAGTGATTATATTGCCGAGTATTATGGGCTAGGAACTATGGAAACGGCCTCTGTGTGGACAGGTGGTGAGCGTTCTAGTTGCCAATGATGCCATAGATACTCTGATGAAGGAATGATGGGAAATTATGAATCAACTGGATAAATTGGGAGATTGTGATCAGGGTACTATGGTTTCATTAAAGGATTGTTTTAAAGTTAGCTGATGCTAAGAAAAAGGCAATTTTCATATTGGGTGTGTAAGTGGTGTGGCTAGTTTTATGTTTGCATGAAATTCCGGCTAGGGGGCCTTGGAACTCTTTTCCTTGGTACCCGGGACAAAACCTAACCAAATTCCAAATTGGATCCCATCACTACAGTGGTTGGGCGGTTGGCTAACCCATGGGATCGGATGGGGTTAGGCTGGACTGATGGATCCGTAAACCGAGACTCAATTTCTGTTATTACGATAGATGAAGTAAGTCCTGGATAGTAATTGTTCTATGGATAGGAATCAACGGCTGTGCCTCTTGATGGGGAAAAAAGCGTTGATCCCAATGATCCAAGTGCAAGTTTCTTCCTTGATCCGACCGAGTATCTTTATAGGTGCAGTTGGATCAGCGTGATCAGTAATGATCTTGACTACGTTAGAGTAAAAAAATTATCCTGGTGGAATCGCCCGTGCTTTTCGGGTAAGGGAAGTTTTTCCGGGTTCGGTTTTGGAAAAACCGACGGATTAGTCTCTTGTCCGGATATCCGTGGACGAGGCCCCGAATGTGGGACCCCTGTCCCATGCGAGAAGTACTACTTCCGCTGCTAGTACCCGAATCCGTTGCTCGGTGGGAACAGGGGGATCTTACAGTGTGGGTCGACTGCAGATGCTGTGGATCATGTACCAATTGAGGATGTGATGTATCCTTGGCAATAACAGGTTAAAAGGTTGATGTATTTGTGGCTGAAGAGGCTTGGTTATCAGACGCAAGGTTGTAATTCCAGAGGCAGTGAGGCCGTGGTTGAATTTCCTTGGCAGTAAATCCAAGCCAGAGTGTTTGTAAGGTTGTGTGAGAAAAGCTTCTGTGTCGGAAGAAGCTGTATGAAGTGTTTGTTTGGAAATTAAGGATGAATGATACTGGTGATGTATGTGGCTATGGTTGTGTGTTGGTATCCTATGTGTGTTGATTTGCAAGAGAAGGCGTGATTGACGTGTTTGGTGGTGTAGTCCACGGGTTTACACTCTCACAGCGCACTTTGTGCCAGCCTTCGATTACCTCGTCATGCACACGGTGGAAGTGTATGTGCTGCTGGGTGATTACTCATCTGTGGTGCCCCTATTTTGTGCTGTCTTTCTGGTGTGGGTGGTGTGGTGAACTGTGAGAGAAGTGTTCCAGTCGGTGGCTGGTGGTGCCCCTGTCGGTGTTAGTGTTTCCAAGGCTGTTGGAGGGACAGCTATAGAGGTAGGTGATTCCGTGTCCGGAATTTCCGACAATGTCCTCCGTTGACTCTCCATCAGCTGTTGCAACTTTATCACTTAGGTCTCCACAACCCCATTCACAAGATGATGAAAATGCTTCCCGAGCATTCTTGACATAAAACAATCATTTAAAAACAGGTTTCATAAATACAGTTTCTAATGAACTCTCATCTTCCACATCGTTCCACATCATTTCTCGTTATTCCACATTCTTCTAAATCAATTCACTTCACTTAATCCACATCCAATCGTATGTATTCCCATCGTCCTTCATCCATTCTCATCCAATCACATCATATTACATCTCATCACATCTATCCACATCTATCCTCATCACATCTCATCCATTCTCATCTACCCATATCCACATCACATCACATCCATTCACATCTACCCCAATCCACATCACATCACATCACATCACATCCATTCTCATCACATCTCATCCATTCACATCTATCTCGATTCACATCACATCCATTCACATCACATCTCGATCATTCACATCTATCCCGATTCACATCACATCACATCCATTCACATCACATCTATCTCGATTCACATCACATCACATCACATCCATTCACATCACATCTCATCCATTCACATCTATCTCGATTCACATCACATCATATCATGCACCCCCCAAAGATAATTTGTAGAGCATCCATTTAAGTCTAGATCTACCATATGGTAGAGCTAGGCCAATGCATTTCTAGCTCCACCACATGGTAGAGCTACTTCAAATGCAATTCTAGCTCCTTGGTTCTTGTCACATGCGATGAGCTAGAACCCATTGAAGTCTAGACCTAGAACCTATGGAAGTCTATTGGCTCCACCCATAAAGAAGCTATCTTGATCCCCAAAACCACGTGGTAAAGCAAGACTTATAAATTTCAGCTCTACCATATGGAAAATCTAAAACATCTAAAATTTTAGCTTTACCATATAGTTGAGTGGTTTTGTGTTTCTCACCTCCACCTACTCTTGAAGCTCAAGAGTGAATCTCAAGGCCTACTTCCAACAAGAGCTCCCTTGCAAATTGGCTCTACCAAACGGTAGAGCTAGAATAATGGGTGTATTTGGAAATCCATTTTAAACCCTCCAATTCTAGAGTGAGCAACTAGAATTGATAATTGGTATCCAAACGTGATTTCCTTTAAGATTACACCAATAAACATGTGTTAAGAGTGAGTGTTACAATTGTAAATTCTTTTAGTTTGAAAGATTGTTGAGTCAATGTTACTTTTTTTTCTTTTAGATCCCGAAATTGAGATAGTAGCACCAAGTGAAGTAGCTACGGAATGCCACAATCAAACTGTGGATGAGAGCTTCTCCCACACATTCAACAGTGATGTCCATCCAGAAGACAAATGCAAACCTTGTACATTTTCAACTCTTCATCTTATGTGAAATATGCACATCCTTTAAAGAACTCCCCTTCCTTACATATGTGTCATAATGGAATCATTTTAATATTGCTCATAGTTTTTCACTAATAAACCTTGTACATTTTCAACTCTTCATCTTATGTGAGCATTTAAGGGACTCCCCTTCCTTACATATGTGTCATAATAAAATCATTATTCCCAAAATATCTCATATTTTTAATATTGCTCATAGTTTTTTACTAATAAACCTTGTACATTTTCAACTCTTCACCTTATGTGAGCATTTACTCATTTTTGGGTATCTTCTTTTTTACAAATTGGATTTATCTACTCCCTACACATGGATTGATGCTATTGGCCCATAGGAACCTTAATTGGACCATAGTCTAAAGATTTCTGAAAAATCTAGACCCTTAGACTAAGGTTCTTTATACCTATTTCCAATTAATTCCAATTGCACATTGGAAAATTCTTTTTGAATTTTTGTTTCAGGGGAACTCATCTGAATTATAAGAGATATTTTTCTATCCAAAAATATTCAAAATCTGAATATTCTCTCTCTAGAATATTTTCTCTCTCTAGGCTAAAATAGTTAGAAACAAGGTCTTTATATTTCTGAAGAGGGGTTGATTACAGGGGAAGATACTAGACATCAAAAAGGGGTTGGGAGAGGAATCTTACATTCTACCCCACTTAAAAAACGCGAGATGTCCTCATCTCGCAGGTGGAGTATGATTTCTTTTATCACATCTTCTTCTTCTTCAATCACATTCAACTTTACGCCTTGGAAGTGGACGGTCGATTTTTCCCTGGTATTCTGGTGGAGTATGGATGACTTGAGAACTGTCTGTTAAGTCCTTGGTTTTTCAATTGCAGTAAAGATCTGCCCTTCTTTCCTCTTCTACTTCTTCTGAAATTGTGACTGCTCTGGCTGCTGCAGTCTGAGGTGGAATTCTTTCTCTTTGGTTGCCCCTGTTCTGGAAAGGAGTTCTAAGGTTATTCTGGGTAGAGGCAGATGGTTGATTTGGAGTTCTTCTGGGGTTACCCTGGCTTGGGTGAGACGGACCCTGATTAGACTGGTATGAAGGAATTGGTCTCTGAATTCGGGGTCCTAGACTTCCCTGTCCCCTTGACATGGCAGGAGTTGGGCAGTCTTTTAACTGATGACCAAAACCTTGGCATCCAAAACACCGGTTCTCACTTCTGGGTTCATTGTTCTGCATCCTTAAATTAGATGGTCCTCCTGAGAAGGTATTTTGGGGGAAGGATCTTCCTTCACTTTGGAATCTTCCTGCATCTTGATTCTGAAACGGTCCTTGCTGCCTCTTTGGAGGTGGAAAGTTTGAAGTACCTTCCTGGGCTTGGAATCTTTTAAAGTTAGAGGGTGCAGGTTTTGGCGGGACCTTTACTACAAAGGCTTTGGCAAAATCCTTTGCCATTTTTACTGCTTCAGCCATGGACACTGGTTTGGCATTTTTGACCAGTGTGTCCAAAGGTTCGTTCATTGCCCGAATGAACCTGGCCATGAGCTGTTCTTCATCTAGAGGTGGTGAGTATTTGAGTAGAAGAGCAAAGGCTTGGTGATATTCTTCAATGGTTTTGTTCTCCTGCTTTAGTTCTAAAAATTCATTCATTTTGGTTTCCAAAAATCCAGGGGGACAGAATCTCTTTCTCAAATAGGTTTTTAGGTCATTCCAAGATTGGGTATTTCTATTTAGACGGTTGGTGTCACGGTGGTTCCTCCATGCTACCCTGGCTGTTTCCACTATTTTCAACCGGCCAAGAGCTATTTTGCTCAGCTCATTATAACCTGTGACGTCAAAATACTCTTCCATGGCTTCCACCCATTTCTCCACAGTCTCACCTAGGTTCTCCCCTTCTCCTTTGAAGGGTCCTGGTTGAGTCCTATGAAGAGCCTTGCGAACATCAGGATCAAGTTCGTTATCTTCAGTGAGAGGGTCTGGCTGCTGACGGCTACGATTTCCTCGTCTCATGATTCTGTCAAAAATTTATGTATTAGAGAGAGAATAGTTATAAGATTAGAGAGGAGATTCTTATTTTTGAATACCTCAAAAACTGGGGAGAATTCTTACATTCTACCCCACTTAAAAAAAAGCGCGAGATGTTCTCATCTCGTAGGAAGAGAACAACTCTTTTTCTTAAGATCCAATTTTATTCTGGGGTTCCTTATATTCTGGTCAACCCAACAAAATACTAGGATAAATATCCCTTAGAACTTATCAACAATTCATTCAGATCATATCATTCATATCTTTAACATGATAATGGTCCATTAGACCGAAAAATTTCCTTTTGAACATTCCTCCACGGGAATTTTAGTCAAGTAAGTTCTCAATTTGTCATCCCTTAACTTGATTTAACGGTCAAGTATTAATAGTAGCAATCTGACAGCACAATCCACTAATCTCATAGTGATTTGCTGAAATCATTATCATCATTCCAGTTATGAATATCATCACAGGGACTCGTCCCATTCATCCTCATTGAGGTTTCGCTTAGCTTATTACATTTCAACCAAATTTCAAGGATCATCATTTTTCAATTAGAATCCAATTCAATTCATCAATTCTCAAATAGAATTAAAAATCATATCAACCACATTCGAAATCATCCTCTGGATAGCATTAACGCTTATAATTTCAAGTCTTAGATTTACTCGTATATACTGTCAGTAAAGAGCTGCAGTATACTCTCGGTATATACGGGTAGTCACGGCCCTTGGAATTATAAGGTAAATACCATCATGTCTAGGCCTCAAGCAAGTCAGGGATTCTATATAATTGTGGTACTTCCATCTGAAGACCCAATTACCAAATTACGAATTTTAGTTTGAATATCAAATTGTATGACTTATATCACACAATTACAACCTTTTTTTTTTGTTTCTTGATAAATTTTTGACATATTTGTCTTCTCAGTTGATCTTTATTAACCAAATGCTCTGATACCAACTGTGAGATCCCTATTCCCACCGAGCAACGGATTCGGTACTAGCAGCGGAAGTAGCACTTCTCGCGCGGGACAGGGGTCCAACACTCGGGGCCTCGCCCACGGATATCCGGACAAGAGACTAATCCGTCGGTTTGTCCAAAACCGAAACCGGAAAAACTTCCTTTACCCGGAAAGCACGGGCGATTCCACCAGGATAACTCTTTACTCTAACGTAGTCAAGATCATTACTGATCAAGATCAATCTGACTGCACCTTTAACGGTACTTGGTCAAATCAAGGAAGAACTTGCACTTGGATCATTGGGATCAACGCTTTTTTCCCCATCAAGAGGCACAGCCGTTGATTCCTATCCATAGAACAATTTCTATCCGGGATTTACTTCATCTATCGTAATAATAGAAATTAAATCTCGATTTACGGATCCATCAGTCCAGCCTAACCCCATCCGATCCCATGGGTTAGCCAACCGCCCAACCACTGTAGTGATGGGATCCAATTTTGGAATTTGGTTAGGTTTTGTCCCGGGTACCAAGGAAAAGAGTTCCAAGGCCCCCTAGCCGGAAGTTCATGCAAACATAGAACTAGCCACACCACTTACACACCCAATATGAAATTGCCTTTTTCTTAGCATCAACTAACTTTAAAACAATCCTTTAATGAAACCATAGTACCACTGATCATAATCTTCCAATTTATCCGGTTGATTCATAATTTCCCATCATTCCTTCATCAGAGTATCTATGGCATCATTGGCAACTAGAACGCTCACCACCTGTCCACACAGGGGCCTTTTCAATAGTTCCTAGCCCATAATACTCGGCAATATAATCACTTATAAAAATCAAGATGGACTCTCGTTGAAGATCAGCAAGATCAACCAACAGATCCATATAAAGAGCCATGGACTCATCCATTGAAGACCAGCAAGGTCAGTCAACCAGATCCATGCCCGGTTTCACAAAACAACTCTTACTCCTTGTTCCAATATCTTCCTCGACGCACGCGTGGGTATCCTGGGCGACCCAGAGCCCGAGCACCGTATGGTCAGCACCCTCTAGGATCCTTCGCAGGTGACCTAGCGCTTCACTCATAGGCCGCTTCCTTGGTCCCTCATCCACCGTACCGGAAGCTCACCATTTAAATCGAACCGAGGCTGGTCAAGACCTCGATCGACCTTGCTACGCGAGACGTCCTCCATTGACTCTCCGTCAGCAGTTGCAACTTTAACAGTTAGGTCTTCATGACCTTAATCCACAAGATGGTCAAAATGCTTCCCCAGCATTCTTGACATAAAACAGTCATTTACAAACAGTCACAAAATACAGTTTCTAAATCAAACTCTCGTCTTTCCACATTATCCCTTCTTAGTCCACATTACTTATTCCACATTCCATTCAATGTGTACTCATTCTCATCCATTTCCTCATATCGACGACACATTAATTCACATTCACATTCATACATCCACATTTACATGGATACATCCATTTTCACATCCTCATTTATACATCCACATCCCATATCCACATTCATACATACACATCCATATCCACATCCATACATCCACATTCACATCCACATTCACATTCACATCCACATTCACATCCTCATTTATACATCCACATCCACATCCATATTCACATCCACATCTACATGCATACCTCCATTTTCACATCCTCATTTATACATCCACATCCCTTATCTACATTCATACATACACATCCATATCCACATCCATACATCCACATCCACATCCACATTCATATTCACATCCATATATCCACATCTACATGCATACATCCATTATCACGTCCTCATTCATACATCCACATCCACATACATACATACATCCACATCCACATACATACATACATCCACATCCACATTCCCATTCACATCTATACATCCACATCTACATCCACATACATACATACATCCACATCCACATTCCCATTCACATCTATACATCCACATCTACATCCACATTCATATACATCCACATCCACATTCCCATTCACATCTATACATTCACATCTACATCCACATACATACATACATCCACATTCCCATTCATGTAACCCCATATGTCTTCACATCTAATCTTTTACATCACATCCATTCTCGCTCTATCACAACCCATATACATCCTATTCTATCACATACACTTCTTACCTCATCCCATACACATCTTATCACATCCTATCACTTTCCATACGCATCTTATCAATTCTTATCACATCTCATACACCTCTTATCACATCTTATCACATTTCATATCTTTTTTTTTTAAAAGAGAATTCTTATATTTAATATAAGTTTTCTCTACACATTTATTTATACATAAATTCCATTTAAGGAGACTAACACTTTCGAATTTAAAATCAATCTTTTATGCATCTTCTTATGCATAAATTCAGTTTGGTAGGAAATTACACTTTTAGAATAAAAGAATTTCTCTTATGCATCTAAGTTAAGCATAAAATAGTATAAAAAGAATATCTTTTATGCATACCTATATGCATGAAATCCAATATGATAAAAGTAACACTCTTACAATAAAATAATCAACTTTTATGCATACCTCTATGCATGAAATTCAATTATGATATAAGTCACACTTTTATAATAAAATAATCAACTCTTATGCATACTTCTATGCATGAAAATTAAAAATGATAAAAGTAACACTTTTGATATAAAAATTTATCATTATGCATACTCTTATGCATGAAAATAGAAATGATAAAAGTAACACTTTTGATATAAAAATTTATCATTATGTATATTCCTATGCATGAAAATAAAAATGATAAAAGTAACACTTTTGATATAAAAATTTATCATTATGCATGATATTAAAATTCAATTTCTCCATGATTGTAATGAAATTCTTTCAATTAATCTAGGATGATAATTCCTAGAATATGGTAGGAAGTCCTCTTTTTATGCTTTGAATGAGATTATGTTATGCATAATTTTTATAAAAATTTTGCCATAGCTCCGCTGCTATGACTGATAAATCTCAATTTTTCTAAGGGATAATGCTTATCATTAAGGAAATAATTAAAATAATCTCTAATTGGATTATTAATCCATAATGGATTGAATCATTAATATACATAAACTAAAAGCATAGAAAAAAGCCAATAATTTGGCCTCAAGCATAGCTTAATCTTGGGTTAAGGAAAGGCTTTATGAAAAGCTTGATTTGGATTGAGAATGGGTCATGAGTATGACCATTTCTTGAGTGAGAGAGAGAATTTACATAAAAATCATTAGAATTTAAACATAAATGAAAA
This sequence comes from Cibotium barometz, assembly GCF_041138505.1. NCBI lineage: Eukaryota > Viridiplantae > Streptophyta > Polypodiopsida > Cyatheales > Cibotiaceae > Cibotium > Cibotium barometz. Next base: position 50,318,045 of record NC_141082.1, read on the forward strand.
TTAACTTCAATAGCATTATGTAACTCTTCACTACTATTCAAACTTCAATAGCATTTAAAAAAAAAACCATACCAATTAAACTTCTCAAGCTTGAGAGGGGTTGAGAAGAGAGAAACATTGAGAAATTATAGAAAGATCAATATTCACTAATTACCTTACAACTTGCTTGATTCTTTGTTCACGGTAGAGGCCCCCAACCAATCAATTGGTTAAGTATGTTGATGGAGCCACTAATGGGGATTGAAGAAAGAGGGAAGCTCCAAAAACTAGTGAATTATTAAATGAATTCACAGTTCTTGGCTTAGGTGGAGTAGAGTAACGATGCATAAACACTATATATTTTTCAACAAGGAGGAGGCTTCTATTTATAGGAAAAATTGAGCTCCTAACCAAACAAACTGATTCTAGAATTTTCTAAATCAGTTTGGTCAATATTTGACCATTTTTAGGTCAGTTAAGCTAACTTTTTGGAACTAGACTTAAATGAGGAGAGAGGAGAGATGAAATATCTCAATTTTTATGAGTTTAAAACTCATTCAAGCATGTGAAATATGCACCTCCTTTAAAGAACTCTCTTTCCTTACATATGTGTCATAATGGAATCATTTTAATATTGCTCATAGTTTTTTACTAATAAACCTTGTACATTTTCAACTCTTCATCTTATGTGAAATATGCACATCCTTTAAAGAACTCCCCTTCCTTACATATGTGTCATAATGGAATCATTTTAATATTGCTCATAGTTTTTTACTAATAAACCTTGTACATTTTCAACTCTTCATCTTATGTGAGCATTTAAGGGACTCCCCTTCCTTACATATGTGTCATAATAAAATCATTATTCCCAAAATATCTCATATTTTTAATATTGCTCATAGTTTTTTACTAATAAACCTTGTACATTTTCAACTCTTCACCTTATGTGAGCATTTACTCATTTTTGGGTATCTTCTTTTTTACAAATTGGATTTATCTACTCCCTACACATGGATTGATGCTATTGGCCCATAGGAACCTTAATTGGACCATAGTCTAAAGATTTCTGAAAAATCTAGACCCTTAGACTAAGGTTCTTTATACCTATTTCCAATTAATTCCAATTGCACATTGGAAAATTCTTTTTGAATTTTTGTTTCAGGGGAACTCATCTGAATTATAAGAGATATTTTTCTATCCAAAAATATTCAAAATTTGAATATTCTCTCTCTAGAATATTTTCTCTCTCTAGGCTAAAATAGTTAGAAACAAGGTCTTTATATTTCTGAAGAGGGGTTGATTACAGGGGAAGATACTAGACATCAAAAAGGGGTTGGGAGAGGAATCTTACAGAATATCTTGTCTCACTATTGGCTTTCATGTAGCCAATGCAGATTTTTCGCTGTATGTGAGACATGGTGATAGAGGGGTTGTGCTTGTTGTCATCTATGTAGATGACTTGATCATTACGGGGGACCATGATGCAGATGTAAAGATCTTGCTTAGACAAAAGTTTGAGATGAAGGATCTGGGGGAGCTCAAATATTTCTTGGGCATTGAGGTGATTAGGTCACCACATGGTATTGGATTACTGCAGAGACAGTATGGCTTGGACATGTTGTCCAAGTATGGTATGAAAGGCTGTAAGCCTATCTCAGTGCCATTGGATCAGAATGGCAAGTTGAGTGCAGATTCAGGAGAGATCTTGGAGGATCCTACTATGTATAGGCACATAGTAGGAAGTTTGATCTACATGATGATCACCAGACCAGATTTGAGCTATGTTATTGGGGCGGTGAGTCAGTTTATGTAGGTTCCACAGAAACCGCATTTGGATGCACTGAGACGCATACTGAGGTATGTGAGGTCTACTTTGCATTGTGGACTATTCTATGAGACTGGGACAGAGATATGTGTACATGGGTACACAGATGCTGATTGGGCTGGTAGTATCTCAGATAGAAGATCTACCAGTGGATTCATGTTTACTTTGGGGAGTGCTGATGTGACTTGGAGCAGTAAGAAGCAGCCTACAATTGCTCTATGAACCAGTACAGAGGCCGAGTAGTACAGAGGAGCTGCTATGGCAGCATGTAAGGTAGCTTGGTTGAGAAAGCTACTTGAAAATTTGGGTCTATCAGTGGATAGACAAGTTGTCATTTTTTGTGACAACATTAGCAGTGTACAGTTTGCTAGGAACCCAGTTTTTCATGCTCGCACGAAGCATATAGAGGTCCACTACCATTTCGTCAGAGAGAAGGTCTTGGCAGGAGACCTTGACCTTGTTTATGTTAGCACAGAGGACCAGGTAGCTGACATCTTCACCAAAGCATTGGGTACAGAGAAGCTCCGCAGATTCAGGGCTTCGCTTGGTGTACATGAGATGGAGTTGAGCTCGAGGGGGAGTGTTGAGATATCAAGCTTGTCTAGTGAGGCAGTGGACACTGATGACCCGCCTGGGAGATAGGCCCCACACTTACACCACTGGCATGGTTGGTGAGATCATGGGTGATATGTGGCCAGCGGGATGACAGGCTGTGTGACAGCCATTCTAGAGACTGGCATAGTTATAGTACCAGCTCATTTAGTTGGGTTCACACTATAGAGAACCCGTGTATGTATTGGTTGAGTACCTTTTATATTGTGTGTACTCTTATCTTGTATATGGTGTGTTGAGTGTTGAGTGAAGAAGAAGAAGATTTCGAGCCTCTCACCTTGTGTGTTCTCTATTAGGGTTTTGTGAGTGTGTGTGTGCTTGCAAGATCTCAAGCTCTCTTTCCCCTTGCATCTTTTCAAGGCTCTACTGGCTGAGCTCTAGGGGTTAGCTCTATCTCATGATCTACTTCACGAGTCGTAGGAATCTCAGTCAACTCTTCTAGGAACACATTAGCATACTCACTTAACCACTCTAGTTCCTTAGCCTCAAATTTTTTTTCTATTAGATTCATTTCAATGACATAGACAGCTTGCCTTTTCTGGAGTCCCTTTAGCAATTCAGAAGCTTTGACTAATTATAGCACTGGGGATCCAAAAATTCTAGTTCGTTGAACTTTATTTTCATGAAGGTCAAGGAAAGAGATGGTTCCCTTGTGGACAGTGAATGTCAACGTGATTCTTTTTGGAGCCAATCCATTCCAAGGATTACATCATAGATTCCCAAGGTTAGGACTCTGAACTAGTAGCCTATTATGTTCCCATCTAGATTAAATTGAATATGGTCTGTCTCAAGGTGTGAAAAAAATATTTCCACTGGTTAATTGCACTTGCTTAGGTTTCCCTAATTTTTGATTTAGGACTAACTTATGCAGACATCCTGGGGAAATAAAAGAATGTGTACTACTTGAATCAATCAAAAGCTTGAAATGCTTACCCTTGTACTCTGCTGGAATCTAGAGGACTGAGAACTGACGATTCTGCCCTTGATGTTCAATGGCGACATAAATATGTCCTCTTTCTTCCTCCACTTCTTCAACTATTGTGGTGGCTCTAGTTGCTTTAGTCTGAGGTGGAACTCTCTCTCTTTGGTTTCCCCAATTCTAGGAGGGAGTTCTGAGACTACTTTGTATTGAGGCTGCAGGCTAAGCTGGCGCTCTTCTGGGGTTGCCCTGATTTTGGCAAGGGGGACCCTAATTGGACTGATATGAAGGAATTGGTTTCTGAATTTTGGGACCTTGGCTTCCTTGTCCCATTGACATAGAGGGATTTGGGCAATCCTTGAGTTGGTGCCCAAAACCTTGATAATCAAAACACTTGTTTTCACTTTGAAGCTCTTCCTTCTGCATTTTGAAAAGAGCCGGAGTTCCAGAAAAAGAGCTTCGAGGAAAAGGTCTTCCTTCCATTCTGAAGCATAAAGTCTCCTGGTTCTAATTAGGACCTTGGTGTCTTTTTTGGCTCTAGTTGCTTTAGTCTGAGGTGGAACTCTCTCTCTTTGGTTTCCCCAATTCTAGGAGGGAGTTCTGAGACTACTTTGTATTGAGGCTGCAGGCTAAGCTGGCGCTCTTCTGGGGTTGCCCTGATTTTGGCGAGGGGGACCCTAATTGGACTGATATGAAGGAATTGGTTTCTGAATTTTGGGACCTTGGCTTCCTTGTCCCATTGACATAGAGGGATTTGGGCAATCCTTGAGTTGGTGCCCAAAACCTTGATAATCAAAACACTTGTTTTCACTTTGAAGCTCTTCCTTCTGCATTTTGAAAAGAGCCGGAGTTCCAGAAAAAGAGCTTCGAGGAAAAGGTCTTCCTTCCATTCTGAAGCATAAAGTCTCCTGGTTCTAATTAGGACCTTGGTGTCTTTTTGGAGACGGAAGGTTGGAAGTACTTCCTCATGTTTGGAACCTTTTAAAGGACAAGGGAGCTGGCTTTGGTGGGACTTCCATTCTGAAGCATAAAGTCTCCTGGTTCTAATTAGGACCTTGGTGTCTTTTTGGAGACGGAAGGTTGGAAGTACTTCCTTGTGTTTGGAACCTTTTAAAGGACAAGGGAGCTGGCTTTGGTGGGACTTTAACAACAAAGGCTTTGGAAAAGTCCTTTGCCATCCTTAATGCTTCAGCCATGGAAACTGGCTTGGCATTCTTTACCACGGTATCCAAAGGTTCGTTCATTCCCCGAATGAACCTGGCCCATCAACTATTCTTCATCCAATGACAGCGAGTATTTGAGGAGGAGAGCAAATGCTTGGTGATGATACTCTTCAATAATTCTTCTCCCCTTGGGTTAACTCTAGGAATTCGTTCATCTTGGTTTCCAAGAAGCCTAGAGGACATAATCTCTTCCTTCGGTATGTCTTGAGATCATTGCATGTCTGGGTGTTTTGATCCAGATGGTTTGTCTCACAAGGGTTTCTCCATGCCACTCTAGCTGTTTCTACTATCTTCAGCCTTGCAAGAGCAACTTTACTCTTCTCGTTGTATCTAGTAACATCGAAGTATTCTTCCATTACTTTGATCCACATTTCAACAGCCTCGCCCAAGTTTTCCCCTTTACCCTTGAAGGGACCTGGCCGAGATCTATGAAGGGCTTTGCGAACATCGAGCTCAAGCTCTTCCTCATCTATGAGAGTATTTGGTTGTCTATCACGGTTCGCATGTCTCATGATTCTGCCAAAACGATACATCATTAAATTTCTATTTGATTTTGTCATAGAGGTTCGAAAACTTAAGAGGTTCGAAAATATTTACTTTAAACAAGATAATGAATCTTATTAGAGATCTACGACATATGTCCGAGGAACAGACCTTATTTTTTAAAACTCGTTACTTGATAGTCAGATCACATAGATAACTGGAAAGTTTTCACAAAACATTCTTTATTTACATAAGGTTTGCAATATATACATAGAGCAACATGGCTCTAGAAAATCAAAGCCTCCGTGGTATATGCATGAGACGGCGATACTGGGCTACAGACATGCTACAATACAATTGTTCCCTTACTGCTAAAGGTGCTACAATCTTACTTCTCACGATAAAACAACTAAGAAGTCTATAAATATGACAAGAAAGCCTGAAATCTCGAGGTGTGGGGTGATACACGATAACACCGCAAACCACCTTTAGCCTCAACACGACCATGGCTAAAGAGGCGTTCTTCCTCAGCATCAGGTGTGTTGGTTGTAAGAGATGTGGACATATTGCCCTGCATACCAATTATGCTGACGTCTCTCAGCTGGGTCTAGAAAATATATCTCCTCAAAATGATTTGTGAATCTTGCTCTGCTCGTTCGAGGCGTAGAGCGGAGGAGAGGATATGCTCAAAAGTGAAAGTAGTCATATCCTCAGAGATTAAGATCCGAAATACCAGATAAACACGAAGTGTCCATCTATAAAATCCAATTCATCGATTAAAAGTCTTCATTAATGAAGCTAAATTTGAAGGAGAATACAACATGAAAATGCATCTTTCCAAGTTTTTACTATAAATTTTTGATAAATTCTATTTTTTCTTCTTAAGCCTTCAACTACACTCTGATATTACCAACTGGGTAATACCCTTGCCCTCTCCGTGCGGCCTCCTTTGGGCGCTGGTAGCAAAAACAGCAGCCTCTTGTGCAGGAGGGCAGGGCTTCCCACTCGAGGCCTTGCCCACAAATGTCTAGACAAGAGACTAATCTGGTGGTCCCTCCAAAATCGAGACCAGAAGAACTTCTCGTGCCGCCCGGAAGGCACGGGCGATTCCGCCAAGAAAATCATCTAGCAAAAAATTTATCTAATGAGTCAAGGACCTAACTAGCTTTTCTATTTTGACCGAACCAATAGGTCACATGGTCAGATCAAGGAAGGGACTTGCACACTTGGTTCATAGAAATCACCGCTTTTTTTCCCTTAAGAAAGGCACAACCACTGATTCTTCCCCAAAGAACAAGGGTCTTCTTGGGACTTATTCTAACTAACATAACTCGAAAGTATCTAACTATATCACAGGAATCCACCGATCTAGCCTAACCCCAACCGGGGCCCATGGGTTAGCCAACCGCCCAACCACTGTATTGGTGGGATCCCTTTATATAAAAATTTGGTTGTGTTTTGTCTTGGGTAACAGGGAATGGAGTTCCCAGCCCTCCTAGCTTCATGCAAAATAAAATTCAAAGACACCACTTACACACCCAATATGAAATTTCCTTTTACAGATTCAGCTGTAAAAGGAAATTTCCTTTTACACAGATTCAGCTGTCTTTAAAGTAGACTTGAAATGAAATCATAGTGTTTTGACCATAAATCCTCCAAAATATCTAGTCCATTGTTTTACAATCAAAATATCGTCCAGACTCTCTGTTGAAGACCAGCTAGTCAACCAACAAGATCCAATTTCAAGTTTTAGTTCACATAGATAATTCCTTATCAGTCCATCCATATCTTCCTCGACATACACATGGGTGTCCTAGCAACCACCGTGAGCCCATGCATTGCTTGGTCAAAACCCTCTAGGATCCTCCTTAGGTGTCATAGCACTTAACTCAGGGACCGCTTCATCGGTCCTCACCCATCGTACTGGAAGCGCACCATTTTAACCATACCGAGACTAGTCAAGACCTTGGCAGGCTTTGCTGACGAGCGACGTCCTTTAACGACTCCTCGCCAGCTGCAACATAACTCTCCTTAATTTAAACCATAAGCCAAATTCTTCATCCAGCATTCTGGCATAAGACAATCCTTTTCAAAAAATAGAGTTTCTATGCAAGTAAGAATTTACCGTTGAGTTTGATTCCACAAGACTCTTTTTCTGAAAATCCAGACTTTCTTAATGAAAATCACGAATCTCAAGGTAATCCACCCATCAATTTCAATGAATTTCTAACTTATTTCTCATCGATTTTGGGTCTTAAGAAAACTTCTCTAAATCAGACCCACTAATCCATTCTTCGTACTACTAAAGAATTGGGAATGGTCACAATGTTTTGCTTAATTTCTAATTTGAGAGATGGGCAAGCATCTTACGACCCACCGTTCTCACGTGGTCATGGTCTAACCATAAATTACTCGGATTTAATCCTAATTTTGATTCCCAAGGATTTTTGTTATTTATATAAATTAAATGTGATTTCCATTCGTAAGGGTAAAATCCAAAATTATGAAAATTTATTCTTTCCTGACCACCATAGAGTTATAAATAGTTCTATTCAAGAATAATGAAATTTTTCAAAGATAATTCTTTTTCCCAATAATCCATTTGTGAATATGCATATATCATTTTATTGATTTATTCGCATAAAAATATCTTAAAACTTTCTTTTCTCCATTTTGATCCTTAACAGTAATATACCATAATTTTCTACATGAAATTATGGTGAAAACTTCTCTTTTAACATCGAAATCAATTTATGCATTTTTCTACTTAAAGTATTATGAAAATTTCTCTTTTAAATAAATAAAAATACCCATATTTGAAATAAGCCAAAAATTCTTCTTTCAATATTTAAAATATTCGTATCTAGAATATTGAGGGAGTTCCTCTTTTTACATCTAAATTTATGCATGAAAAATAAATATAACAAAAATTCCTTTTTTTATAACAATTATGCATAAATACTATAAAAGTATTTTCCATAAATATGACAAAAAAAATTCTTTAGCATAAAAATATCTATGCCTAGAATATGATGGAAATTCCTTTTTTTTCATTTATCAACCTTATGCATAAAAATAAGATTTTTCTTTTGTTTTTCTGGAAAATTTTACCATAGCTTCGCTTCCAATTACTGAGAATGTTCAATTTTCTAACTTTAAATGAATACTTATAATTGAAATGTGATAGGAACTCCTCTTTTAAAAAAAAATATTTATGCATACATAGCATAATTATAATCATAACTAACCATAATTACGATTAAATCTCTTGATTACTCTAAAAATATATATCCACTTATCATTTCTAAATGAAAAATACTTATTACAAGAATGTTAGCATAACTCTTTTTCAACTTAAAATGAGTTTAGTATGATTTTTCTTAATCATAATCAAGCTTAAAGAAATTACTCATCATTTTTAACTAGATTAAAATCATAAAAATACCTAATCTTTTTCTCTAGCTTGTCAAGCCTAGAGTTTTGATTAAGATAATGAGATTATCATTGAGATCCATCCTTTTAAAAAAGATCTAATCATAAAGATGATTAATCTTTCCAAAAAGAGAGATTTAATTAGCATAAAAATTAGCATTAATCTAATTAAACATTATGAATCATTAGAAAGATTGATTTCAAGAAAAAACCCTTGATTTAAGCTTCCCAAGCATTAGAGGGGTTGGAAAGAAGAAAGCCATTGAGAAAGATATAAAAATATTGAATCATTAGGAAGATTGATTTCAAGAAAAAACCCTTGATTTAAGCTTCCCAAGCATTAGAGGGGTTGGGAAGAAGAAAGCCATTGAGAAAGATAGAAAAAGCCATTGGATTAAGCTTACCTTTGATTTTGGGTGGCCTCTCCCTCCTTACTGAGGTGTCAAAATCACTTTTTTTACTCTAACAGATCTTAATTTTTAACTAATAACCCTAGTACTCAGTCAACTCTTCATCTCTTATGTGAGCATTTACTCATTTTTGGGGTATTTTCTTTCATTCTTTTTGCATTTTTGTCATCCTAGAGGTTAGTGGGTCGTATAGACTCAACACGGTGGTGGTTAAGAGTGGGATTCAAACCTTGTAGAAATCTGCTTATGGATTGCTTGACTGTCAGGGGTGGAGCATACTTCTTTAGCTTCACAAACTCTGAGTACCGTGAGGTTTCTCTAAGTGAGCCTATAAAACCCATTCATCTTCAAGATTTCATGATCAAGAGGTAAGTACCTTTCCTTAACTGCTTCTTTGACAATTTCCTAGCTCATTGAAGGCTTTGTTGACTTCTTGCTTGCAGCACCATTTCCTTCCACCAAAGTTTTGATTCACCGGTTAACTTGTAACAGGCTAACATTGATTGGTTTTTTGTGGTGGTCCTCACAAGCAAGAAGTAATTATCTAGTGCTTCTATCCAGGCTTCAGTATCCATCACAACTTCTTTCCCTTCTCCAGGAGAAAGAAGATGGTTCCATGTGCTTAAGAAGGATCCTCCTCTCATCATCCCCATCCCCTGGGAAAGACGTGCTTAAACATTGAGACGGAAAGACTTCCTTGCAATTCTCGCAAAAAAAATAAAAAAAATTTCTTATTATTGAAGGATTTGTACAAGATTGATCACTTCCTCTTCAAGAAGGTAGATAATCCTTTCACAAAACAAGGGGGCGTTTCATACACATTTACATTGTAAATCTTCCTAGGGTTAGAGACACCTAAAAACCCAAAGTGAAAACAACCTGGGTAGTAAATCCTATGCTTTGGGATAAATTCTAAGTTGTGATTATAGTAGTATTTTGACACATACACTTCCTGCCCTTCTACTACCATCTTTTCATCAAAGACTAGTGTGCCATAAAATACAAAGTGACACACAACCCTAAGGTTCTCTAATATTTGGAGGAAGAAGAGGTTTGGGTCTAAGTTGTGGCGAATATCATTGACAAAGATATACCTATGGTAGTGGATGTTGCTATACCATCGATAGGTAGCATCACATGAGCAATTAAATGCCACAAAGTGGTTAGTCCATGCTTTGCAAAAGTCGAGGGGTTTTGTGTCTAGGTGATAGAAGATAATTCCAAGAACTAACTCTCCATCTAAGATGCATCTCTACAGAGACACAACACATAAGCTTTTGTGAGCAGGTAGGCAATGTGTCACTGTGATACCACTACCACCTTGTGCCCTTATCAAGTACTAAGGGAGTATCCCACTTGCTAGTTTACCCTACCATCTCTCGAGAGAGGAGGAAGGTTCGCCTTGGCCCCTTAGGACGTGAGGATGTACAAAACTACCCCCAATTGTAAGATTCTACCTAATTGAGTATCTCGTGTGCATAGACAAAGGAAAGAACCCATCTGATCAAGTCCACCTGGCCACCCGCTTTCCTTAGAGAAAGGTACGTAATGCTTGTTATCTAACAACTACCACATGGTGGCACGGATGCATGGGTACAACACAAAGTTTCTTCTTACCCATTTTTTATTAGCACGGTTTTGGCCCTTAATGATAGTGTAACACCTTTAGAAAAACTTACTTTTATTGCACATCAGATAACAACAACCAAAAAATACTTAGGATTCATCTTGAAAAATTACAAAATGATCCCTCAACTACTCAAGCTAAGTTACCCTTTGGTGTGCCAAGTTCTATGACCTAGACAACAATTGCAACCTCGGAATCCTACTAGTTGCCAGTGTCCTCTCACCTCACTCATAGATGCTAGTAGGTTCTTGAACTCTTACATATACTCCGCTCTCTAGAAAGGACCCCACCCTACTCGGAGTTGGACCAAACTTCTAAGCAACCTGGTCCTCGAACCTAAAGTTGGTTACCCTAAGGACAAGGATTAACCCTAGTTACCCAATGTGTTACCCAGTGTTGGTAGAAGGCATGCCCCAATGCAGCATTGGTTAATTATGAAAAAGAGAAACCATTACCAGTATTGTCTTGAAGGATTTGACCATCCATGCATACATGCACACATTTGTTTATAAATAAATTGAAAATGATTCTTTTTTATCTTTATTTCATACATGCATACAAACGTGAAAGTTTTTGGGCCTTAATTAAAAATTATATGAGGTAAAATTACTAAGTTTTATTTTGGCACTTTGTTATGGCTCACCCTAACCCCCCTTGAAACACATCCAACAAGAGGATCTTTTCAATGGCCGAGCTCATAACCCTTGAGGTCTCTAAGCTCTACAACTCCTCGAGAAGCAATTCCACCACGTCTCCCATGAGTGTTGTCATATTGTCGTGTTGCACTATGGGTAATCGTCCCTCCTCTTGCCTCACTTCACTCACACATGCTCACTAGCATGCATTAGGGAGAGAGATTAGCAAGAGCAAGACTCAATTGCACAATGGGAGAGTATCCTGTATTATGAGACAAATTCACTTATGTACATGGCCATAAGTGTTCACACTCACTTAAACTATGGCCAACTGGGTAATTTAGGCTCAAAAGAGGCCTAATGTTATTATAATGACTACTCTCATAATATATCATGAAGTACATCACTTAAGACTACATCCTAACTTGCTACCACATGCTCTTGAAGCGGGAATTGCCATAAATACTCTGTCACACAATTACAAGCGGGCCCATCCAAGTTGTACCTTGGACACCATTGCTTCATTTCTTAAATGTATGACCCTTTGATGTGTAACTCCTTGATGTAAGATAATGGCAGTATATCTTGTTACCCTTAGGAATAGTTTAACATCCCCCCCTTCTTGATGGTGATCGTGTCCTCGTGATCGTGTTAAAGACCTTTGTGTGGGGAGAATGGAAAAGCTTTGTTGATGGCTTTGATGTTAATTGATGCTCATAGGAAAAAGTGATCCTCCAACCAAGCAAACTGATTGTAGAGTTTTCCAGATCAATTTGGTCAATTTTTGACCATTTTTAGGTCAGTTTAGCTCACTTTTTGGATCTAGTTGAAATAGGAGAGACGAGAGATAAAAATATCTCATTATTTGGGAGTTTAAAACTCTCCCACACATGTGAAATAGGAGCCTCCTTCATGAGGGGAATTCCCCCATACTGAGGTGTCAAAAATGCATCATTTCTTCTAAATATCTCTCTTTTTTAACTATTAACCTTGTCCTTAGTCAACTCTTCATCTTATGTGAGTATTTACTCATTTTTGGGGGATTTTCCTTTGATTCTTCCATTTATCTCCTCCCTACATTTGGATGAATTTTTTTGGTCCATAGGAACCTAAATTTAAAAATTTTCGCTCAAAAATCTGGACCCCTAGGATTAGGCCTCTTGAACAGATTATACTTAATTTTTAATGCACCTTCTGAAAATCTTTTTAAACTTCTATTTTAGGGAAACTTATTTTAATGAGAAGGGATATTTTTCCATCCAAAAATATTCAATACCTGAATATTCTCTCTTTAGAATATTTTCTCTCTCTATGTCAAAACATGTAGAAACAAGATCTTTTATATTTTTGAAGAGGGATTTGAGTACAGGGGAAGATACTGGACATCTTGAGAGGCTAGGGAGGAATCTTACACGAGATGTCCTCATCTCATAAAGTGAGGATAATCCTTTGCTAACTCTTCTTCTTTCTCCTAGGTGGCGTCTTGTAGATGGAAGAACTTCCACTTTACTAAGAATTCTCTAAGGACTCTGCTCCTGAGAATCTTCTCCCGAATGTCAAGGATTTCCTCAGGTTGGAGTACCATCTAGCCTTGAGTCGGAGAAATCAATTGTTCGTCCTCATCAAGCGACTTAGGTTGGGTACATATTTCTTAAGCAAACTGACATGGAATACATCATGTACCTTGAGATGGGGAGGCAGAAGAAGTTTGTAGGCTAGGTCGCCCACTTTCTTTTTGACAGCATATGGCCCACAGTATTTGGGATAGAGATTCTTGTACTTCCCTAAGGATAAGGAACTTCTTTTTGGTCGTACTTGAATGAATATCATACCTCATTCTTCAAACTCACTCTCTGATCTCTTTTTATCTGCTGCATACTGCTTTTGTCTATCTTGGGCTGCCTTTATATCTTTACAAATTAATTGCATCTACTGGTCCATGTCATTAAGTATTTGTCTGGACATTTTAACTCTGATCAATGGGTCAGACCAAGTCAACAGTGTAAGGCAATCTTATCATACAAAGCTTTGAAAGGACTCATCCCAATGCTTCAATGATAAGAAGCATTGTAAGCAAATTTGACCAGATGCAAATGGCTTAACCACTTCTTGAGTTCCTTGTCCCAGAGCATGACCAAAGGATATCTTCAATTACTTGGTTCACTCTTTCAGTTTGGCCATCTGTTTTTGGGGTGATGGGCTGTGCTGAGATCCAAGAAAGTTCCTACTACTTTGAAGAATGCAGTCTAGATTTTTGATGTAAATTTGGGATCTCTGTCACTTACTATCCTCCTGGGTAAACCATGCAATTTGAAGATCTCCTTAAGGAAAACTCTGGCAACATCCACTGCTGCAGAGTATGATTCTTTCACTGGAATCAAATGGGCAACTTTGGTTAGCCTGTCAACTACCACAAAAATGGACTTGTAACCTAATTGCAGTGAAGGTAATCCACTGAAGGTAATCCAGTAACAAAGTCCATACTGATGCATTTCCACTTCATCTGTGGAATGTCTAGAGGCTGCAGTTTCCCTGGCATCTTGACTCTCTCTGCCTTGACTCTTTCGCACATCAAGCATTTTCGCACATGATCAAGTACATCCTTTTTGAGTCCTGGCTAGAAGAAGCTTTTCTTCACAGACATATAGGTTTTTATAAACCCTAGATGTCCAGCTATCAGGCTATCATGGGCTTCTCTCTGAATTCTTCCCTTTATTCCCTCTTCATTGGGAATACATAGGCGATTATTATAATACATGCATCCTTCATCTAGTTTGTACCCAAGAACTCGACTCATTTCCTGAGGAGTCTTGCTTTCTTGTATCAAAAGGGTAGCAATAGGGGCAAAGAATTTGTCCTGCATGATTCTCCTTTGCTTCATTGATCAATGGATTTGACACCACTATAATTGCAAGCAAGGAGGCTTCTCTTCTGAGCGCATCTGCAACCACATTTTTTTTCCCAGGGCGATACTTTATTTCAAAATTAAATTTCTTTAGGATTTGCATCCATCTCCTTTGACGCATGTTGATATCCCTTTGGGTGAAGATCCACTTCAGACTTTGATGATCTATCATCAAGGCAGACAAACGTGGTGCTTATGTGAGATCAAGATGAGTGGAGGAGAGAGACCCATAAGTACAAGAACAAATCTTGCTTATTAAGTTGCTAATACATACAACTTGGCCCTTGCACACTACATAATACCTTCTTGCTTTGCCTTTAAATAGGTGAGCTAGTGGACCATAAGTCCATTCACACACACACCCTTCTCCTACCCTTTTACATGACCTTAGTCTTTTAATACCCCCCTTCAATACCAACTATTAAAGAATTGGAATAGGTGGTATTGGACATAGGTTGCCTTTATAACATTAGGCGTACAAGGTTAGGAATACAGGTGTTGTTACATTGAGATTTAAAACAAGTGCTCAATTAGAGGTTGATGCAAAGTTAGCCTCTGACTCTTTGTTAGGACATTTAGAAGTGATATGTCCCATTTGTTTACACTTGTTACATTTCATCTTGTTGGGATATTTGATCCAATAATTATTTGCAAAATGTCCTACCTTTTTGCAATGGGTACACCTTACTTTGCTCACTTGATGTGACAAAGCTTGTTCGATATTCAATGAAGTGGTTGCACTTGAAGATTCAGCTCCTCCCTTTGGCCTCTTTTCTTCATCAAGACAAGATTGAATGACTCCTTGAAGGGTGGGATTAGGTATGTTCTTGAGGGTGGTGACTAAGGTGAGGTACACCTTCTTGACTACTTTTAACAAAATAGCTGCATCGTCTTCATCCATTCTCGCATTCATTGATGCAAGTTGAGCCATAAGGCCCTTCAAATGAGAGATAAAGCTCTAATGCCATCTCCCTCTTTGAGCTCCATGCTGAAAAACCCAATTTTAAGTGAGATCTTGAAGTTCTTACCACGAGCTCCATAGAGCTTGTCAAGCTCATCCCATTTCTCCTTTGCAATCTCGGAAGCTAGTCCACATGATGATGAATAAGAGCCTCATCAAGAGAATCATGATGATGGCTTGTGCCCTCTCATCATCTTCAATATCTTCAGCCTTAGTTTGATCAATAACCTTAGTGCCGGAAATGAATGGCCAAAAACCTTTAGACATCATCTTATACTTGACAAGAACTTGCCAAGTGTGGAAGCCCTCTCTTGAGAACTTCTTAATTTGGGTGTTTTCCTTTGACATTGGGTATTGAAGGGAGATTACAAGAGTGTTAATGGTCTAATTTTTGAAGAAGAAAACCAGAAAATTTGTGATGTTTGGCTTAAGTAGAAAGAGAATGGCTTATAAGAGTGAAACAACCCTTAATCCAACCAAGGATGTTGCATAGAAAGTGATTAAGTTGATGAAGCTTATGGTGTGGCACTTATGGTGTGTGTCCATCCTCAACTTTTGATGAAGATGTGCTTCATTAGTGTCACAGAACACTTTCTTTGGTGATTATGACCATTAGTGTTCAAGAAACACTATTAGTGCTTAAGAGCACCTTTTTTTGGTGTCAAATGATACTTTTATTGGTGATTAGGTGCACCATTAGTGTTTAAGAATACTCTTAGTGCTTAGAAGAACTCCGTAATGTAAAGAGGCTCCTCTTCGCTGATGGCTATGCCCACCATGTACCTTTAGCACACTTTGGAACCTTGTACACTTGATGAAGCTTAATGAGACAATGAGGATTATGAACACCTCATGGTGTATGCCCATTGCTTCAAACTCAAAAGAAGATCTGGAACAAGCCCGCACAAGAGCACTTAAGAGATTTAGAGACAAGAAGAGAAGATTAGTGCAAAAGAACACTTGATTTTGAAGCTTTAATGGAAGCTTCAACGGCTACCACAGTGGGCAGGCTTAGTGTTTTTGACTCCCGCACTCAATTTAGGCCACCATTAGGGCTGAGAATTTGGTAGTAGGGGCTCATTTAGGTGGGCTTCAATTGCCCTAAGATTTTGTACCTTGGTCTTGCACTCACACGGGAGGTGGATTAGGCGTACAACCATGCTGCAGCAAAAAACATGCGCCCGCCTAAGAGCTCAACGCCTTGGCCTCCTGAGGGTAAACCTAGCAATTGATGGTACGAATCTAGTGCACGGAGGTCCTATTGAACTTCCTAGTTGAGAGCAAGCCAGGATACCTCCTCCAAAAGCTGCTGGAAGGCCTCCACTGGCTGGGGGTTCAGCTCCACAAAAAGTGATAGAAGGTGACCTAGTCTACACCACACAATATGAGACCTAATCTACCCAAGCTCTGATACCATGTTGACAAAATGTGGTGCTTATGCGAGATCAAGATGAGTGGAGGAGAGAGACCCACAAGTACAAGAACAAATCTTGCTTATTAAGTTGCTTATACATACAACTTGGCCCTTGCACACTACATAATGCCTTCTAGCTTTGCCTTCAAAAATAGGTGAGCTAGTGGAACATAAGTCCATTCACACACACACCTTTCTCCTACCCTTTTACATGACCTTAGTCTTTTAATACTACTGAGAGTAACTCCATGTCATGGACAGCATAATTCCTCTCATGTGTTCTGAGTTTTCTAGATTCATAGGCCACTACATGACCTTCCTGCATCAGAGCATCGCCTAGCGCAAACTCACTGGCATCAGTAACTACCTCAAAGGGTTTGGTAAAATATGGCAACTTAAGGACAAGGTTTGTTACTAAGGCTGTGTTTAGCTTATCAAAGGCACTCCGACACATTGCAGTCCACTGAAAAAGTGTACTCTTCTTGAGAAGGTTAGTTAAAGGGGATGCTATTTGAGAATACCTAGGTATAAAGATCCTATACCACATCCAATTAATCCTAGGAATCCTCTCACTTTCTTTACTGTCTTGGGTTCTGGCCATTCTACTACTGCTTGGATCTCGTTGATTCTTTTCCATAGAACTATTTTTATCTGAGATTTACTTCATCTATCGAACCATAATAGAATTGAGTCTCATTTTAGGGATCCATCAGTCCAGGCTAACCCCATCATGTCCCATGGGTTAGCCAACCGTGCAACCACTGTAGTGATGGGATCCAATTACGAATTTAGTTAGGTTTTTTTCGCGGGTACCAGGGAAAAGAGTTCCCAAGCCCCCTAGCCAGATATTGATGCAAACTTAAAACTAGTCACACCACTAACACACCCAATATGAAATTGCCTTTTTCATAGATTCAGCTGTCTTTAAAACAATCATTTAATGAAACCATAGTGTCACTGATTATAATCCTCCAAAATATCCGGTTGAATCCTAATCTCCAATATTTCCTTCATCGGAGTACCTATGGCATCATTGGCAACCAGAACACTCACCACCTGTCCACTCTGGGGCCTTTTCGATAGTTCCTAGCTCATAGTACCTGGTAATATATTCACTTATAAAAATCAAAATGGAATCTCTGTTGAAGATCAGCAAGATCAACCAAAACAGATCCATATAAAAGAGCCATGGACTCATCCGTTGAGGACCATAAAGGTCAATCAACTAGATGCATGCCCGAATTCAGAAAACAACTCTTACTCCTTGTTCCAATATCTTCCCCGACGCACGTGTCATTAGTAAAAATCGGAACTTATTTTGGGGCCTTTTAGGGTTTAGGAAAAATAGCCCTCGACCAATCAATGAAGGGCCAACGTAATGTTGGAGGAAATCATAAATAGGAGGAAAAAAGAATAAAAGTCGTATATAGAGAACGGCGAGTTTGCATTGAATGAAGATATCTTTTTTATTTATTATAATTGATATTGTCATCTTCGGTGCAGGATTTGCAATGCAAAATTTGGTGATTCAGACATCGCTGACGCATCCGGAGCAATCCAAAACCCCCAAAACAACACCGGAAGCATTGAAAACGGGCATCCGGAGGCCCGGAAAAGGCCGAAAAGGGTGTGAGATCCCTGTTCCCACCGAGCAACGGATTCGGGGTACTGGCAGCGGAAGTAGCGCTTCTCGCGCGGGACAGGGGTCCCACACTCGGGGCCTCGCCCACGGATATCCGGATAAGAGACTAATCCGTCGGTTGTTCCAAAACCGAATCCGGAAAAACTTTCTTAACCGGAAGCACGGGCGATTCCACCAGGATAACTCTTTACTCTAACGTAGTCAAGATCATTACGGATCAACTGATCTGACTGCACCTTTAACGGTACTTGGTCAATTCAAGGAAGAAACTTGCACTTGGATCATTGGGATCAACGCTTTTTTCCCCATCAAGAGGCACAGCCGTTGATTCCTATCCATAGAACAATTTCTATCCGGGATTTACTTCATCTATCGTAATAATAGAAATTAAATCTCGATTTACGGATCCATCAGTCCAGCCTAACCCCATCCGATCCCATGGGTTAGCCAACCGCCCAACCACTGTAGTGATGGGATCCAATTTTGGAATTTGGTTAGGTTTTGTCCCGGGTACCAAGGAAAAGAGTTCCAAGGCCCCCTAGCCGGAAGTTCATGCAAACATAGAACTAGCCACACCACTTACACACCCAATATGAAATTGCCTTTTTCTTAGCATCAACTAACTTTAAAACAATCCTTTAATGAAACCATAGTACCACTGATCATAATCTTCCAATTTATTCGGTTGATTCATAATTTCCCATCATCCCTTCATCAGAGTATCTATGGCATCATTGGCAACTAGAACGCTCACCACCTGTCCACACAGGGGCCTTTTCAATAGTTCCTAGTCCATGATACTCGGCAATATAATCACTTATAAAAATCAAGATGGACTCTCGTTGAAGATCAGCAAGATCAACCAACAGATCCATATAAAGAGCCATGGACTCATCCATTGAAGACCAGCAAGGTCAATCAACCAGATCCATGCCCGGTTTCACAAAACAACTCTTACTCCTTGTTCCAATATCTTCCTCGACGCACGCGTGGGTATCCTGGGCGACCCAGAGCCCGAGCACCGTATGGTCAGCACCCTCTAGGATCCTTCACAGGTGACCTAGCGCTTCACTCATAGGCCGCTTCCTTGGTCCCTCATCCACCGTACCGGAAGCTCACCATTTTAATCGAACCGAGGCTGGTCAAGACCTCGGTCGACTTTGCTACGCGAGACGTCCTCCATTGACTCTCCGTCAGCAGTTGCAACTTTATCAGTTAGGTCTCCACGACCTTAATCACAAGACGGTCAAAATGCTTCCCCAGCATTCTTGACATAAAACAGCCATTTACAAACAGCATTTACAAACAGTTTACAAATACAGTTTCTATATTAACTCTCATTTTTCCACATTATTCCTCATTAATCCACATTACTTATTCCACATTCCATGTATATGTGTACTCATCCAATCACCTCCTTTTCCATCTCTTCACTTCAGATTCCTTCACATCACATATCATATATTCACATCCATATCCACATCCATACATCCACATCCACATCCACATTCACATCCATACATCCACATCTACATGCTTATCTCCATTTTCACTTCCTCATTTATACATCCACATCCCATATCTACATTCATACATACACATCCATATATCCACATCTACATCCACATACATACATACATCCACATCCACATTCCACATTCACATCTATACATCCACATCTACATTCACATTCACATACATGCATCCACATCTACATGCTTACCTCCATTTTCACATCCTCATTTATACATCCACATCCCATATCCACATTCATACATACACATCCATACATCCACATCTACATACATACATACATCCACATCCACATTCCACATTCACATCTATACATCCACATCTACATTCACATTCACATACATCGACATCCACATTCCCATACATCCACATCTATACATCCACATTCCACATTCACATCTACATCCACATCTACATCCACATTTACATCTATGCATATACATCTTCATGCATATATCCATTTTCATGTTCATACATCCACACTCCCATCTCCATATCCACACATCCACATACATACATCCATTTTTACATTCCCATTTATATAACCCCATATACTTTCACATCTAATCTTTTACATCACATCCATTCTCGCCCTAACACAACCCATATATATCTTATCCTATCACATACACTTCTTACCTCATCCCCCCATACACATCTTAATTCATCTTATCACATCCTAACTTATTTCATAAGCATCTTATCACCTCTTATCACACCTCTTATCACATCCTATCACTTTCCATACGCATCTTATCAATTCTTATCACATCTCATACACCTCTTATCACATCTTATCACATTTCATATCTTTTTTTTTTAAAAGAATTCTTTTATTTGATATAAGATTTCTCTACACATTTATTTATACATAAATTCCATTTAAGGAGACTAACACTTTCGAAATTAAAATCAATCTTTTATGCATCTTCTTATGCATAATTTCAATTTGGTAGGGAATTATACTTTTAGAATAAAAGAATTTCTCTTATGCATCTAAGTTAAGCATAAAATCCATTTATGAGAAAAATCATACTTTTAGTATAAAAAGAATATCTTTTATGCATACCTATATGCATGAAATCCAATATGATAAAAGTAACACTTTTGATATAAAAATTTTCCTTTATGCATACTTTTATGTATGAAATAAAAATGATAAAAGTAACACTATAAAAATTTTCCTTTATGCATACTTCTATGCATGAAAATTAAAAATGATAAAAGTAACACTTTTGATATAAAAATTTTCTTTTATGCATACTTTTATGTATGAAATAAAAATGATAAAAGTAACACTTTTGATATAAAAATTTTTCTTTATGCATACTTCTATGCATGAAAATTAAAAATGATAAAAGTAACACTTTTGATATAAAAATTTTCTTTTATGCATACTTTTATGTATGAAATAAAAATGATAAAAGTAACACTTTTGATATAAAAAAATTTCCTTTATGCATCCTTCTATGCATGAAAATAAAAAATGATAAAAATAACACTTTTAATATAAAAAATTTATCCTTTATGCATACTTCTATGCATGAAAATTAAAAATGATAAAAGTAACACTTTTGATATAAAAATTTTTCTTTTATGCATACTTCTATGCATGAAAATTAAAAATGATAAAAGTAACACTTTTGATATAAAAATTTTTCTTTTATGCATACTTCTATGCATGAAATAAAAATGGTAAAAATAACACTTTTGATATAAAAATTTATCCATTATGCATACTTCTATGCATGAAATAAAAATGGTAAAAATAACACTTTTCATATAAAAATTTATCCATTATGCATACTTCTATGCATGAAATAAAAATGGTAAAAATAACACTTTTTATATAAAAATTTATCCATTATGCATACTTCTATGCATGAAATAAAAATGGTAAAAATAACACTTTTGATATAAAAATTTTTCCTTTATGCATACTTCTATGCATGAAAATTAAAAATGATAAAAGTAACACTTTTGATATAAAAATTTATCCATTATGCATACTTCTATGCATGAAATAAAAATGGTAAAAATAACACTTTTGATATAAAAACTTATCCTTTATGCATGATATTAAAATTCAATTTCTCCATGATTGTAATGAAATTCTTTCAATTAATCTAGGATGATAATTCCTAGAATATGGTAGGAAGTCCTCTTTTTATGCTTTGAATGAGATTATTTTATGCATAATTTTTATAAAAATTTTGCCATAGCTCCGCTGCTATGACTGATAAATCTCAATTTTTCTAAGGGATAATGCTTATCATTAAGGAATAATTAAAATAATCTCTAATTGGATTATTAATCCATAATGGATTGAATCATTAATATACATAAACTAAAAGTATAGAAAAAAGCTAATAATTTGGCCTCAAGCATAGCTTAATCTTGGGTTAAGGAAAAGCTTTATGAAAAGCTTGATTTGGATTGAGAATGGGTCATGAGTATGACCATTTCTTGAGTGAGAGAGGGAATTTACATAAAAATCATTAGAATTTAAACATAAATGAAAATTAACTTCAATAGCATTATGTAACTCTTCACTACTATTCAAACTTCATTAGCATTTAAAAAAAAACCATACCAATTAAACTTCTCAAGCTTGAGAGGGGTTGAGAAGAGAGAAACATTGAGAAATTATAGAAAGATCAATATTCGCTAATTACCTTACAAATTGCTTGATTCTTTGTTCACGGTAGAGGCCCCCAACCAATCAATTGGTTAAGTATGTTGATGGAGCCACTAATGGGGATTGAAGAAAGAGGGAAGCTCCAAAAACTAGTGAATTATTAAATGAATTCACAGTTCTTGGCTTAGGTGGAGTAGAGTAACGATGCATCAACACTATATATTTTTCAACAAGGGGGAGGCTTCTATTTATAGGAAAAATTGAGCTCCTAACCAAACAAACTGATTCTAGAATTTTCTAAATCAGTTTGGTCAATATTTGACCATTTTTAGATCAGTTAAGCTAACTTTTTGGAACTAGACTTGAATGAGGAGAGAGGAGAGATGAAATATCTCAATTTTGATGAGTTTAAAACTCATTCAAGCATGTGAAATATGCACCTCCTTTAAAGAACTCCCCTTCCTTACATATGTGTCATAATGGAATCATTTTAATATTGCTCATAGTTTTTTTACTAATAAACCTTGTACATTTTCAACTCTTCATCTTATGTGAAATATGCACCTCCTTTAAAGAATTCCCCTTCCTTACATATGTGTCATAATGGAATCATTTTAATATTGCTCATAGTTTTTTACTAATAAACCTTGTACATTTTTAACTCTTCATCTTATGTGAAATATGCACCTCCTTTAAAGAATTCCCCTTCCTTACATATGTGTCATAATGGCATCATTTTAATAGTGCTCATAGTTTTTTTACTAATAAACCTTGTACATTTTCAACTCTTCATCTTATGTGAGCATTTACTCATTTTTGGATACCCAAAATATCTCATATTTTTAATATTGCTCATAGTTTTTTACTAATAAGCCTTGTACATTTTCAACTCTTCACCTTATGTGAGCATTTACTCATTTTTGGGTATCTTCTTTTTACAAATTTGGATTTATCTCTTCCCTACACATGGATTGATGCTATTGGCCCATAGGAACCTTAATTGGACCATAGTCTAAAGATTTCTGAAAATCTAGACCCTTAGACTAAGGTTCTTTATACCTATTTCCAATTAATTCCAATTGCACATTGGAAAATTCTTTTTGAATTTCTGTTTCAGGGGAACTCATCTGAATTATAAGAGATATTTTTCTATCCAAAAATATTCAAAATCTAAATATTCTCTCTCTAGAATATTTTCTCTCTCTAGGCTAAAATAGTTAGAAACAAGGTCTTTATATTTCTGAAGAGGGGTTGATTACAGGGGAAGATACTAGACATCAAAAAGGGGTTGGGAGAGGAATCTTACATTCTACCCCACTTAAAAAACGCGAGATGCCCTCATCTCGCAAACTGGGGGTAATTTCGCAAGATGCACAAGTATGAGACTGAGAGAAATTTTTTTTTTTTAATTAAGATTAACCACCAATTTAAAAAAAAGTCTCAAGAGAGCAAGATTCAAGATAAGAACAAGATTTAAACTTTATTCATTCTCAGAACTTATACAGTAAAGATAGAAGAACTCTTTACACTTCCATAAGCCCGTCCATCATATGATCACAAAAGCAGTCCTCACAAGCTGCACAAGTATAAGGTAACTCATCTATGGGAATGATTCTGTGGGTTATTGCTGCGCCTATCTCAGTGGTATGAGTTGTTCTAACAAAAGGACCTCTGAGAGGCAAGCCAAAAACGGGGTAAAGGCATATCTTCTCATGAGGAAGAAAACACGCCAGTAAGAAGACCCGCTCAGAAAACCCAAGATGTCTTGATCTCATGACGCAGTAGTATCGAGGACCCAAACCCAAGGCTTCGATAACCATGGCCAAGCGGACATTGTTACGAAAGTGCTGCTGACCCCAGGGTGTTACCCTAGTTATGTCTTGATAGGTCCGCCATTTGGTCTGCGCTACAGAAGTTCCTAGGTGAGGAAAAAGTGAGCGCTCATACTGTTCTATAAAATCCTTCTTCACAGACTCACTTGCGTCTTGAAGATGAGGAATCATTATGGATAAAACTAATTCTTGTTGCCAAGCCATGAAGGAGATTAAGAAAGAAAGGAGATCGATGGAAGTAAGATTACTGTGAACGACAAGTAAAAGTTACGACTTATATAAAGGAAGGAGCTAGCGTAACTTAGAAGCCAATGGTATCTTGCCACTGAAGTTTTACCATCTTTCCATGATTTGGGTTTGGCACATATTTCTATGAAATACATTAAGAACTTTGAGATGAGGAGATAAAAGAAGCTCGTAAGCTAAGTCACTTACTTTCTTTGAATTCAGATAAGGCTCACAATATCTGGGGGATAACTTCTTAAACTCCCCAATAGATAAAGAACTTCTTTTGGGCCGTACTCGAATGAAGACCAAAACCTTGGTATCCAAAACACCGATTTTTACTTCTGAACTCATTGTTCTGAATCCTTAAAACAGTTGGAACTCCTGAGAAGTATTCTAGGGAAAGGGTCTTCCTTTTTTAAACAGAATCTTTCTTTTATTTTAGAGAGGGAATAATTATAAGATCAAAAAGGGAGATTCTTACTCCTGTATACCTCGAAGGCTGGGGAGGAATCTTACATTCTACCCCACTTAAAAAGGTGCGAGATGTCCTCATCTCGCAAGGTAGAGGATAACTCTTTTTCTTAAGATCCAATTTTATTCTGGGGTTCCTTATATTCTGGTCAACCCAACAGAATACGGGGATAATTATCCCTTATATAGAACTCATCATTAAATAACAATTCATTCAGATCATATCATTCATATCTTTAACACGATAATGGTCCATTAAACTGAAAATTTTCCTTCTGAACATTCCTCCACCACAGGAATTTTAGTCAAGCAAGTTCTCAATTTTTCATCCCTTAACTTGATCCACCAAGTCAAGTATTAATAGTAGCAATCTGACAGCACAATCCACTAATCTCATAGTGATTTGCTGAAATCATTAGCATCATTCCAGTTATGAATATCATCACAGGGACTCGTCCCATTCATCCTCATTGAGGCTTCACTCAGCTTATTACATTTCAACCAAATTTCAAGGATCATCATTTTTCAATCAGAATCCAAATCAATTCATCAATTCTCAAAGAGAATTAAAAATCATATCAACCACATTCGAAATCATCCTCTGGATAGCATTAACGCTTATAATTTCAAGTCTTAGATTTACTCATATATACTGTCAGTAAAGAGCTGCAGTATACTCTCGGTATATACGGGTAGTCACGGCCCTTGGAATTATAAGGTAAATACCATCATGTCTAGGCCTCAAGCAAGTCAAGGATTCTATATAATTACGGTACTTCCATCTGAAGACCCAATTACCAAATTACGAATTTCAGTTTGAATATCAAATTGTATGAATTATATCACACAATTACAACCTTTTTGTGCTTCTTGATAAATTTTTGACATATTTGGCTTCTCAGTTGATCTTTATTAACCAATTCGCTCTGATACCAACTGTGAGATCCCTGTTCCCACCGAGCAACGGATTCGGGGTACTGGCAGCGGAAGTAGCGCTTCTCGCGCGGGACAGGGGTCCCACACTCGGGGCCTCGCCCACGGATATCCGGATAAGAGACTAATCCGTCGGTTGTTCCAAAACCGAATCCGGAAAAACTTTCTTAACCGGAAGCACGGGCGATTCCACCAGGATAACTCTTTACTCTAACGTAGTCAAGATCATTACGGATCAACTGATCTGACTGCACCTTTAACGGTACTTGGTCAATTCAAGGAAGAAACTTGCACTTGGATCATTGGGATCAATGCTTTTTTCCCCATCAAGAGGCACAGCCGTTGATTCCTATCCATAGAACAATTTCTATCCGGGATTTACTTCATCTATCGTAATAATAGAAATTAAATCTCGATTTACGGATCCATCAGTCCAGCCTAACCCCATCCGATCCCATGGGTTAGCCAACCGCCCAACCACTGTAGTGATGGGATCCAATTTTGGAATTTGGTTAGGTTTTGTCCCGGGTACCAAGGAAAAGAGTTCCAAGGCCCCCTAGCCGGAAGTTCATGCAAACATAGAACTAGCCACACCACTTACACACCCAATATGAAATTGCCTTTTTCTTAGCATCAACTAACTTTAAAACAATCCTTTAATGAAACCATAGTACCACTGATCATAATCTTCCAATTTATCCGGTTGATTCATAATTTCCCATCATCCCTTCATCAGAGTATCTATGGCATCATTGGCAACTAGAACGCTCACCACCTGTCCACACAGGGGCCTTTTCAATAGTTCCTAGTCCATGATACTCGGCAATATAATCACTTATAAAAATCAAGATGGACTCTCGTTGAAGATCAGCAAGATCAACCAACAGATCCATATAAAGAGCCATGGACTCATCCATTGAAGACCAGCAAGGTCAATCAACCAGATCCATGCCCGGTTTCACAAAACAACTCTTACTCCTTGTTCCAATATCTTCCTCGACGCACGCGTGGGTATCCTGGGCGACCCAGAGCCCGAGCACCGTATGGTCAGCACCCTCTAGGATCCTTCGCAGGTGACCTAGCGCTTCACTCATAGGCCGCTTCCTTGGTCCCTCATCCACCGTACCGGAAGCTCACCATTTTAATCGAACCGAGGCTGGTCAAGACCTCGGTCGACTTTGCTACGCGAGACGTCCTCCATTGACTCTCCGTCAGCAGTTGCAACTTTATCAGTTAGGTCTCCACGACCTTAATCACAAGACGGTCAAAATGCTTCCCCAGCATTCTTGACATAAAACAGCCATTTACAAACAGCATTTACAAACAGTTTACAAATACAGTTTCTATATTAACTCTCATTTTTCCACATTATTCCTCATTAATCCACATTACTTATTCCACATTCCATGTATATGTGTACTCATCCAATCACCTCCTTTTCCATCTCTTCACTTCAGATTCCTTCACATCACATATCATATATTCACATCCATATCCACATCCATACATCCACATCCACATCCACATTCACATCCATACATCCACATCTACATGCTTATCTCCATTTTCACTTCCTCATTTATACATCCACATCCCATATCTACATTCATACATACACATCCATATATCCACATCTACATCCACATACATACATACATCCACATCCACATTCCACATTCACATCTATACATCCACATCTACATTCACATTCACATACATGCATCCACATCTACATGCTTACCTCCATTTTCACATCCTCATTTATACATCCACATCCCATATCCACATTCATACATACACATCCATACATCCACATCTACATACATACATACATCCACATCCACATTCCACATTCACATCTATACATCCACATCTACATTCACATTCACATACATCGACATCCACATTCCCATACATCCACATCTATACATCCACATTCCACATTCACATCTACATCCACATCTACATCCACATTTACATCTATGCATATACATCTTCATGCATATATCCATTTTCATGTTCATACATCCACACTCCCATCTCCATATCCACACATCCACATACATACATCCATTTTTACATTCCCATTTATATAACCCCATATACTTTCACATCTAATCTTTTACATCACATCCATTCTCGCCCTAACACAACCCATATATATCTTATCCTATCACATACACTTCTTACCTCATCCCCCCATACACATCTTAATTCATCTTATCACATCCTAACTTATTTCATAAGCATCTTATCACCTCTTATCACACCTCTTATCACATCCTATCACTTTCCATACGCATCTTATCAATTCTTATCACATCTCATACACCTCTTATCACATCTTATCACATTTCATATCTTTTTTTTTTAAAAGAATTCTTTTATTTGATATAAGATTTCTCTACACATTTATTTATACATAAATTCCATTTAAGGAGACTAACACTTTCGAAATTAAAATCAATCTTTTATGCATCTTCTTATGCATAATTTCAATTTGGTAGGGAATTATACTTTTAGAATAAAAGAATTTCTCTTATGCATCTAAGTTAAGCATAAAATCCATTTATGAGAAAAATCATACTTTTAGTATAAAAAGAATATCTTTTATGCATACCTATATGCATGAAATCCAATATGATAAAAGTAACACTTTTGATATAAAAATTTTCCTTTATGCATACTTTTATGTATGAAATAAAAATGATAAAAGTAACACTATAAAAATTTTCCTTTATGCATACTTCTATGCATGAAAATTAAAAATGATAAAAGTAACACTTTTGATATAAAAATTTTCTTTTATGCATACTTTTATGTATGAAATAAAAATGATAAAAGTAACACTTTTGATATAAAAATTTTCCTTTATGCATACTTCTATGCATGAAAATTAAAAATGATAAAAGTAACACTTTTGATATAAAAATTTTCTTTTATGCATACTTTTATGTATGAAATAAAAATGATAAAAGTAACACTTTTGATATAAAAAAATTTCCTTTATGCATCCTTCTATGCATGAAAATAAAAAATGATAAAAATAACACTTTTAATATAAAAAATTTATCCTTTATGCATACTTCTATGCATGAAAATTAAAAATGATAAAAGTAACACTTTTGATATAAAAATTTTTCTTTTATGCATACTTCTATGCATGAAAATTAAAAATGATAAAAGTAACACTTTTGATATAAAAATTTTTCTTTTATGCATACTTCTATGCATGAAATAAAAATGGTAAAAATAACACTTTTGATATAAAAATTTATCCATTATGCATACTTCTATGCATGAAATAAAAATGGTAAAAATAACACTTTTCATATAAAAATTTATCCATTATGCATACTTCTATGCATGAAATAAAAATGGTAAAAATAACACTTTTTATATAAAAATTTATCCATTATGCATACTTCTATGCATGAAATAAAAATGGTAAAAATAACACTTTTGATATAAAAATTTTTCCTTTATGCATACTTCTATGCATGAAAATTAAAAATGATAAAAGTAACACTTTTGATATAAAAATTTATCCATTATGCATACTTCTATGCATGAAATAAAAATGGTAAAAATAACACTTTTGATATAAAAACTTATCCTTTATGCATGATATTAAAATTCAATTTCTCCATGATTGTAATGAAATTCTTTCAATTAATCTAGGATGATAATTCCTAGAATATGGTAGGAAGTCCTCTTTTTATGCTTTGAATGAGATTATTTTATGCATAATTTTTATAAAAATTTTGCCATAGCTCCGCTGCTATGACTGATAAATCTCAATTTTTCTAAGGGATAATGCTTATCATTAAGGAATAATTAAAATAATCTCTAATTGGATTATTAATCCATAATGGATTGAATCATTAATATACATAAACTAAAAGTATAGAAAAAAGCTAATAATTTGGCCTCAAGCATAGCTTAATCTTGGGTTAAGGAAAAGCTTTATGAAAAGCTTGATTTGGATTGAGAATGGGTCATGAGTATGACCATTTCTTGAGTGAGAGAGGGAATTTACATAAAAATCATTAGAATTTAAACATAAATGAAAATTAACTTCAATAGCATTATGTAACTCTTCACTACTATTCAAACTTCATTAGCATTTAAAAAAAAACCATACCAATTAAACTTCTCAAGCTTGAGAGGGGTTGAGAAGAGAGAAACATTGAGAAATTATAGAAAGATCAATATTCACTAATTACCTTACAAATTGCTTGATTCTTTGTTCACGGTAGAGGCCCCCAACCAATCAATTGGTTAAGTATGTTGATGGAGCCACTAATGGGGATTGAAGAAAGAGGGAAGCTCCAAAAACTAGTGAATTATTAAATGAATTCACAGTTCTTGGCTTAGGTGGAGTAGAGTAACGATGCATCAACACTATATATTTTTCAACAAGGGGGAGGCTTCTATTTATAGGAAAAATTGAGCTCCTAACCAAACAAACTGATTCTAGAATTTTCTAAATCAGTTTGGTCAATATTTGACCATTTTTAGATCAGTTAAGCTAACTTTTTGGAACTAGACTTGAATGAGGAGAGAGGAGAGATGAAATATCTCAATTTTGATGAGTTTAAAACTCATTCAAGCATGTGAAATATGCACCTCCTTTAAAGAACTCCCCTTCCTTACATATGTGTCATAATGGAATCATTTTAATATTGCTCATAGTTTTTTTACTAATAAACCTTGTACATTTTCAACTCTTCATCTTATGTGAAATATGCACCTCCTTTAAAGAATTCCCCTTCCTTACATATGTGTCATAATGGAATCATTTTAATATTGCTCATAGTTTTTTACTAATAAACCTTGTACATTTTTAACTCTTCATCTTATGTGAAATATGCACCTCCTTTAAAGAATTCCCCTTCCTTACATATGTGTCATAATGGCATCATTTTAATAGTGCTCATAGTTTTTTTTACTAATAAACCTTGTACATTTTCAACTCTTCATCTTATGTGAGCATTTACTCATTTTTGGATACCCAAAATATCTCATATTTTTAATATTGCTCATAGTTTTTTACTAATAAGCCTTGTACATTTTCAACTCTTCACCTTATGTGAGCATTTACTCATTTTTGGGTATCTTCTTTTTACAAATTTGGATTTATCTCTTCCCTACACATGGATTGATGCTATTGGCCCATAGGAACCTTAATTGGACCATAGTCTAAAGATTTCTGAAAATCTAGACCCTTAGACTAAGGTTCTTTATACCTATTTCCAATTAATTCCAATTGCACATTGGAAAATTCTTTTTGAATTTCTGTTTCAGGGGAACTCATCTGAATTATAAGAGATATTTTTCTATCCAAAAATATTCAAAATCTAAATATTCTCTCTCTAGAATATTTTCTCTCTCTAGGCTAAAATAGTTAGAAACAAGGTCTTTATATTTCTGAAGAGGGGTTGATTACAGGGGAAGATACTAGACATCAAAAAGGGGTTGGGAGAGGAATCTTACAAAGGGCAAGCCAAGAAAATTCACTGGGAAAAGCGATTTGGTGTCAGTCTGCTGCTAGACTGACACCAAATCGCTTTTCCCAGTGAATGCAGCAGACTGACACCAAATCGCTTTTCCTAGTGAATTTTCTTGGCCGGCCCTTTTCGGCCTTTTTCGGGCCTCCGGATGCCCGTTTTTAGTGCTTTTAGTGTCGTTTTGCCGACAGATTGACACCAAATCCCTTTTCCCAGTGAATTTTCTTGGACGGCCTCTGGATGCCCGTTTTTAGTGCTTTTAATGTCATTTTGCCGGCAGATTGACACCAAATCGCTTTTCCCAGTGAATTTTCTTGGCCGGCCTTTTTCAGGCCTCTGGATGCCCGTTTTCAGCACACTTTCGGTGATGTTTTGGGGGTTTTGGACCAATTTGGATGCGCCGACGATGTCCGAATCACCTGCTGCCAGACTGACACCAAATCGCGTTTTTCGATGAATCTCTGTAGTTGCATATACTTGCTTTAATATTTTTGCTGATTTTGGGTGAAGAAAAATCAAAAAATTGTGAATTTCTTACAGGGCCCCAAAATGAGTTCCCTCTTCAGTGACCCAGAGCCCAAGCACCGTATGGTCAGCACCCTGTAGGATGCTTCACAAGTCACCAAGCGCTTCACTCATAGGCCGCTTCCTTGGTCCCTCATCCACTGTACCACCGGAAGCTCACCATTTAAATCGAACCGAGGTTGGTCAAGACCTCGGCCGACTTTGCTATGCGAGACGTCCTTCGTTGACTCTCCCTCAGCTGTTGCAGCTTTATCAGTTAGGTCTCCAACCCCTCATTCACAAGACGGTCAAAATGCTTCCCCAGCATTCTTGACATAAAACAGTCATTTAAAAAACATATCATAAATACAGTTTCTATAACAAACTCTTGTCTTTCCACATTGTTCCACATCAATCCACATTATTTAATGTCCATTTCATATGTATTCCCATTATTTAATGTCCATTTCATATGTATTCCCATTCTCATCCAATCACATCATTTTCCATCTCATCACATCTTTCCTCATTTATCCTCATCAGATCTCATCCACTCGCATCTACCCATTTCATATGTATTCCCATTCTCATCCAATCACATCATTTTCCATCTCATCACATCTTTCGTCATTTATCCTCATTAGATCTCATCCACTCGCATCTACCCATATGCACATCTCATCACATCACATTCATTCACATCTCATCCATTCATATCTACCCCGATCCACATCACATCACATCACATCACATCACATCCATTTCGCCTCACATCTCATTCATTCACATCTATCCCGATTCACATCCCATCACATCTCATCCATTCACATCACATCTCATTCATTCACATCTATCCCATTTCACATCACATCACATCACATTCATTCACATCATATATCATCCATTCACATCTATTCCAATTTACATCACATTCATTTCACATCACAACTCATTCATTCACATCCTGATTCACATCTCATCCATTCACATCCCATATCATTTGTAAGAAAGCATTATGGGCCCAAGGCCATGGACAACTAGTAAGTAGGTGTGAACTCTTGGGTGGAGTATAAATACCAATGTAAATGGGATTATGGGTCATTCATGATAATGTTATCTATTCCAAGAATCAATGGTGAGCTTCTCCCGTGAGATGCTAAGTGGTGACTCCTTCATGAGCCACTCCCTTGGTGAGGGACTAACCCACCCCAGTTACTTTCTTTCATTGGTATCAGAGCATGGCTTTTGATCCATGATTTTTAATTTTTCTTTTCTTCTTCTCATTTTGTGAAATTTCTGCTTCATTTGATTCATGGGGGAAGGGGATATGGCTAAGGTAGAGTTTGTGGTTCAAATCTGAGCACATGGACCTATTTTTTTTTGGAATGAGTGGACCAAATTGGGGAAAATTTCTAATCTTGATTAGCAGTTGTTAATCAAAAACGTTTTTTGTTTGGGAGCTTTCTTGCAAACCCTAGCCATGGAATCTCAACATGAGCAAAGGGCATTGAGTCTCTCATGTATCTAGCAATGTTTTATGAAGTATTTCACCTATTTTCCATGAGCAATGGGGCTCCCAATGTGGCTGAAAATCACTACCAAAGCTGCCCACGTTTTTCACCAAAGTGACCCTAATCTTCATCTCCTTCAACAAATTCAAGCATTAAGGCTTCCCGGGTGACATTGGTGAGTTGCTCCATCACTTCCTTACAATTTTGAAGCATTCTTTCAAGCTATGGAGTGAATTAGGGTTTTATTACACATAAAACCCCCATTTTCAGAAATTGGACTTTAATCATGGCCATTCATGCTGCTCTTTATGCATTATGAATGCTTGAATGCTACACATAGCCATTCAATGCTATGCCTTGCATATTGGCATAAGTGAGCATAGCTTTGGGCACATTTGGGGGATTGAATAAAATGTTTTGGGTTGGAAGCCTGCTTTTTGGTGACACCGTTTTCCATTGCCGGTTGCACGTTTTTGGTCATAACTCTCTCATACGAACTCCGTTTTTAGAGTTCTAGTACTCAAAACGACCGGCTCGTTGTCCTCTAGGAGACGAGCTATAGGTCTTGAGGTGCAGGATTCAGCAAGTGCTCTCTGTTTTCACTTTTGTACTGGATTTTCTAGTCCCGAGCAGGAACTCGCGCCCAGAACGCGACCCGAGTACACCGCTTCATAACACTTGGATGTTGTTGATGTATGTGGAAATGCATTGACATTGCCATGAGTGGATGTGATGAAGGAAGCACTATGAACCATGTATTATGATATGAATGAGCATGAGTCATGCTATAAATCAATTGTAAGTCAACTCTACTCATTCATTTGAGCTTGTAACCACATTCCACTCACGATTGTACCCCACTTTATTCCTAGAATCTAGAATGAAGTAAGGGTACCTTGGCATTTGGAGGAGAGGCCAAGGGGAGAATGTCTTGAATCTTCCTTGCCGTTAGTGCCGGGTAACGCGGTAAGGAAGAGGATTAGGTACTTGGTGGTAAAGAAATGGCCTCAACCTTCACCTTGGATGTAAACTTGGTGAAGGGGTGAGAAGTGCTTGGCCGGGAGATCGGCAAGCATCGACGCGCTTCATCGACCACTTCATTCGACTTGAGCAAACAAGCAAATCCTCTACATCGACTTCTTATGCAAAAGGACAAAATTGATGCCATAAGGTCACATGCTCAGATGGAAAAATGATTGAGGATTGATTTGCTTACAGTGGTCAAATGCATAAGGATTTTAATACTTGATTGAGATGCTTTGATTTGATTGAGATTTGGTGCAAAAAGAGGGGAGACTATGGCAAAATTTTTGTAAAATTTGCCTACTTGCAGCCAGGACAAATCCTTGAATTTCTAGGGTTTTTCAAAAGCTTTTCAAATCTGTCCTGAAAGCCCTTCAATCTACCCGAAAACCTCTTTCAAACAAGCTAAAGATCACTCAAATCGGAGTAGTATTGAGCGGTCAAAGTCAAGAGTTGACTTTCAGCTAGAATAGTTGACTGGTCAAAGGCTGTTGACTTTTTCAAATCTATTTTTGGGGATCCTTACTCATCTCGTCAAGAGCTTCGCATCGATATAAAGATCACCCAAATCGGATAAGAATTGAGCGGTTAACATCAAGAGTTGACTTTCAGCTGGTATAGTTGACTGGTCAAAGGCTGTTGACTTTTTCAGATTTGTTTTTGGGGATTCTTATTCGTCTCGTCGAGAGCTTCGCGTTGATATAAAGATCACCCAAATCGGATACCGTTTGAATAGAGAAAAAAAAAATCAAGTAAGTGGTCTTTGCAAAGGGGGATCAATTAAGCGCATGGAAATGACTAGAGGAGGTCAAAACAAGGGAGCCCGGAATGAAAATGATCAAAGACAACCGGAAGCAATGATGGCAACGAGTTCATCAACGAGGAATGAAGAAAGTTCAACCATAAAAGCACCATCTCCAGATGAATCTCAGCCAATGGAAATGCCTCAATCTTTGGGAACTACTCCGCTAACAGTGGACATGATGTTAATGGCTATGGAGAGTATGTTTCAAAGGATTGAAAATAACCAAACAAATCGGCAACAACAATTTGGTGAACACCTCATGGAACGGTTCGACAAGCGACACCACTACCTGGATGACGTGATGCAAAGAGGGTTAAAAGACTTGGAGAAAGCCATTAGTGCATTGGCTCCTCTCAAGCTCAACCAAGAAGCCGATATGAATGCAATGGATGGTGTACATTATGATGCCAAACATGATGGAAAGCCTTCTATGCCAGAAGAGAACAAAGTAAGACAAATGATGCCACCTCAAATGATGCCACATTCTTCTTACATGGACAAGGGCAAGAGACCTATGGGTGATGCTTCTTATGAGAGATCCAATGCCAGTATTCCAAGAACTTCA
Source organism: Cibotium barometz (assembly GCF_041138505.1). NCBI lineage: Eukaryota > Viridiplantae > Streptophyta > Polypodiopsida > Cyatheales > Cibotiaceae > Cibotium > Cibotium barometz. The sequence goes on from NC_141082.1 coordinate 50,353,665, forward strand.
TCCTTTATGCAAGATGCAAGAAGAGGGTATGAACAGAAGGGATTTAAAGATGCAGGTGATTGGCAATTGGAAGATGAGCAAATGCATAGACACTTGGGTGAAGGAAGAGGATTTGATGATCCAAGAGTACGGCAGAGGGGTTCAAGAATGCATGGTGATTTTAACAATGCTGTGAAGGACAAAATCATATTTAATAAGTTCAAAGGAGAATCAAATTCTATCGAAGACTTTGAAGAGTGGGCAAACAAGATGGATCTCTACTTCGAAATCAGCCCAAGGAGCGAGATTGCCAAAGTCTACTTTGCCTCACTTCATCTTGAAGGTTTTGCTCACACTTGGCGGAGGAGGAAGCAATCTCATGGTTATGTCATCACTACTTGGGAAGAATTCAAGAATGACATGGCAGAAGAGTTTACTTCTCGCATGCAAAGGGACAATCACATTGTGGAATGGGACAAGCTAGAGCAAATCACTACCGTGAAGGAATATTCTCATAAGTTTCTAAAGCTTCTATTATACTTGGACGACTTTGATGAGCATTATCTTGTTGTTAAGTATATAAGGGGCTTGAAAGCTCCTATTGGTGGTGATGTCAAGTCTCATGAACCCGCCACTTTGAAGAAGGCAATGATGCTTGCAGAAATTCATGAAGAAAAGTACTTGACAAAGTGGGCTAGCAAAGGAAATATCAAAGGGGAAGTGATCACAAGGACTGAAATGGGTTCTCATGCAAACACAAGACCTAACCTTCCAAGATTTCCTACCGTGTATGGTAGAGGGTCTAATAGACTTCCATTTAAACCACCATTTATGTCCAACAAAGCTACATACAATGAGTCCAAGCCAGCAAATGGGGGTTCAAAAAGCAAGGTTATCAAGGAGGACCGTTTGCATGAAATGAGGCTCAAAGGTCTATGTTTCAAATGTGGAGAAAAATGGAACAAGGATCACTTCAAAGTATGCAAATCCAAGGATATGTCCATAAGCTACATTATCACTGAGGACAATGCTAATCATGAGGAGGAGGAATTCCTTGAATGCAATGATGCCTTAGGATGGGGAGATCCTCATGAGGGTGGAGGTTCTCATGATGATGGTTTTGATGAAGAAAATCCCGAGTTTCCTTTTGATCCGGGTGGGAAACTAAAGTTTGCTCATGACAAAATGGATGATGGGATGCCTCTATGCGTGTGGGATGAAGACAATAGTGCACATACTACCTTGTGTACAATCTCTCATGATGCTTATGCGGGAAGTAAGGGTGCCAACACATTGAGATTGAAGATCAAGGTGAATGGGAGAACAGCATATGCACTCATTGATACTGGAAGCACGCATAGTTTTGTCAATAAAAGGTCTTTGAACACTCTCAAAATGCAACCAACTTCTTTACCAAACAAGCACATGGTGCAAGTGGCCAATGGTGATTCAATGAGTTGCAATATGAAGTGTCAAAGTACAGAATTGGAGTTGTCCAAGAACTACTCTTGCAAAGTTGATCTTTTGGTGATTGAGTTGGGACCAATTGACATAGTACTTGGATGTGATTGGCTGTCCACTTTGAACTCTTTTACCATGAACTTACAGAAAAGTTTCATGAGTTTTGTGCATCATGGAAGGGTTATTACATTGAATGGAATGCAAGGGTCCAAGCTCTTCATGATCAATGCTACTCAAATGAAGAAAGAGTTCAAGAAAGAGGGCTATGTTTATGTACTACAGCTTTGCAAAGAGGAAGATAATAGCAAAAAGGATTGCATCGAAAATGTGGACATGGTTAAGCTACTCAAGGATTATGAAGATGTGTTTACCATGCCAAAATCAATGCCGCCAAAGAGGAGTGTTGATCATGCTATTGATTTGGAACCAAATGCCAAACCAATCAACAAGCCTCCCTATCGTTTGTCAAAGGTTGAAAAGGAAGAGGTGGCAAAGCAAGTCAAAGAACTCATTGACATGGGATGGGTTGAACCAAGTCAATCTCCTTTTGCTTCTCCGGTGCTACTTGTGAAGAAAAAGGATGGTACTTTTCGCATGTGCATTGATTACCGTGATTTGAATAAGATCACCATCAAAAATCGATTTCCAATACCAAGGGTGGATGATCTTTTGGATGAGTTGAAGGGTGCCACATGCTTTTCAAAGATTGATTTGCGTTCCGGATACCATCAAATAAGGATGAAAAGTGGTGATGAGTTCAAAACAGCATTTCGTACAGAAAGGGGTCTTTACCAATTCATGGTTATGCCATTTGGATTATGCAATGCACCGGCAACTTTTCAAGCATTGATGAACAAAGTGCTTCAACCTTTCCTCTACAAGTTTGTATTGGTCTTTTTCGACGACATACTTATCTATAGCAAAGATGAGGAAGTGCATTTGAAGCATGTGAAAGAGGTTTTGGAGGTCTTGAGGCAAAACAAGTTGTATGTTAAGGAGACAAAATGTACCTTCATGGCACATGAGGTGGAATATTTGGGTCACATTGTGAGCAAGGATGGCATTTGTGTGGATCCAAAGAAAGTGGAATGTATTAGGAATTGGCCGGTTCCTTCAAACACTACTCAATTGAGGGGATTTTTGGGGTTATCTTCATTCTATAGGCGCTTTATTGCCCACTATGCAGAAATTGCAGCCCCAATGACGGATAAATTGAAGAAGGAAACCTTCTTTTGGGATGCCATTGCCAACAAAAGCTTTGAAGATATGAAGAAGATGCTCACATCAGCACCTATTTTGGTATGTCCAGACTTCACCAAACCTTTCACAATAAGGGCGGATGCAAGTGGAAGAGGGATTGGTGCGGTACTTTACCAAGACCATGGAGTCATTGCTTATGAAAGTAGAAAGCTGAATGACAAAGAAAGAGAACTCCATGTGTATGAGCAAGAGATGATTGCTATACTCCATGCTATCAAGAAATGGCACCATTACTTATATGGGAGTCATTTTTATGTGAGAAGTGATCATAGGGTGCTGAAGTATTTCCTCACACAACCCAATTTGTCTCCTAAGCAAAGAAGGTGGGTAGCAACACTACAAAACTATGATTTTGAAATCACATACACAAAGGGCAAAGAAAATGTGGTTGCCAATTCCTTGTCTCGTATGTGGGCCTGCTCATTGTATGCTATTTCTGAGGTACATAAAGATTGGATCATGGAGATACAAGAAGAGTACTTGTTTGATAAAGAAACCTCACAAATAGTGCAGAAATTACAGCAAGGTGTATGTGAAGAGTTACCCCATTATGAGCTGAAAAATGGTCTCCTCTACTACAAAGGAAAAGTCTACTTGGTTCCTACTTCATCATTTATCAAGAAGATCATGGAAGAGATGCATTGTACTCCTATGGCTGGTCATTTGGGTGTCTACAAAATCTTTGATGCAATAAGGAAAAGTTTCTTTTGGAAGGGGATGTGGAAGAGCATTCATGCTTATGTAAGTGGGTGCCGGTCATGTCAATTGAACAAGGATCCTACACATAAACCAGGAGGTTTGCTTCAGCCATTGCCCATTCCCGAAGGAAAATGGAGTCATATATCAATGGATTTCATTACTAACCTTCCGCGCACAAAGAAAGGGTGGGACAGCTTGTATGTTGTGGTGGATAGATTGACCAAAGTGGCCCATTTCATTCCTTCCAAGGTCACATATTCAGCCCAAAATGTTGCCAAGCAATTTGTTGATGGGGTTTTCAAGTTGCATGGTATGCCGTCACAAATTGTGAGTGATCGCGATGTCAAATTCATGAGCACTTTTTGGAGAACATTGTTTGAATATATGGGAACCAAGCTTACTCCAAGCACCGCCTATCATCCCGAAACCGATGGTCAAACAGAAAGAGTAAACAAATGGGTGGAAACATATCTACGCCACTATTGTCATGATACTCAAAGCACATGGGATGATTGGTTACCTTTGGCTGAGTTTGCTTACAACTCAACATATCATGTGAGCATTGGCATGTCACCCTTTGAGGCTTTATATGGTTACAAGGTCAATTTGCCTATGTTGGTGGGTACATATGAGACTTCTAACCATAATGCCAAGGAGGAAGCTGAAAGGATGCAAGCTTTGTTGCAACAATGCAAAAGTAATTTGAAGGTTGCACAAGAGAAAATGAGACAATATGCCAATGTTCATCGAAGACCATTGGAATTCAAACTGGGAGATTGGGTTCTTTTGAGAATACCAAAGTCAAGATATGCGTCTTTGAAGGGAAGCACAAACACCAAACTAGCTCATCGCTATTATGGTCCTTATCAAGTGATACGAAGAGTTGGGGAGGTTGCATATCAACTCTTACTTCCATCTACAACAAAGATTCATGATGTGTTTCATGTCTCTCACTTGAAAGGATATGTGGGTATGATCGATCAAATGGTTGATGAGTTACCTCCAATGAATGAAGAGGGAATGATTGAATACATTCCAGAAGCTATCTTGGGTACAAGGAAAAAGGTACTTCGCACTCGTACCTTGGTGGAGTATCTTATTCAATGGAAGGGTTTACCTAAGGAAGAAGCTTCATGGCAACCTATTTCAGCATTGGAGGGATATGAAGCATTGATAGAGCAATATGGGTTGGTGTAAATTCAGCCACATGGAACATTCTTCTCCGAATTTGGGGTATTCATTTAAGGTTTCGAGGACGAAACCATTGGGGAAGGGATGGTTTGTAAGAAAGCATTATGGGCCCAAGGCCATGGACAACTAGTAAGTAGGTGTGAACTCTTGGGTGGAGTATAAATACCAATGTAAATGGGATTATGGGTCATTCATGATAATGTTATCTATTCCAAGAATCAATGGTGAGCTTCTCCCGTGAGTGCTAAGTGGTGACTCCTTCATGAGCCACTCCCTTGGTGAGGGACTAACCCACCCCAGTTACTTTCTTTCATCATTCATTCACATCTTGATTCACATGACATCACATCTCATTCATTCACATCCCGATTCACATCACATTACATCATATCTCATTCACTCACATCTATCCATTTCACATCACATCACCTCCATACATTCACATCTATCACATCCCTTTTCATTCATATCCATCACATTCATTCTCATCACCATCCCATCACATACATTCTATCCACATTACATCACATCACATCTTTCCACATCATATCCATCACTTTCATTCTCATCACCATCCCATCACATACATTCTATCCACATTACATCACATCACATCTTTCCACATCATATCTCATTCATCCCATCCACATTACATCACATCCACATCATGTCTCATTCTCATACACATCTCATCTCATTCATCCACATCCATCCAATCGTTCACATGTACGACTACCCACATCTATCCATACATTCATATCTATCACTTCTCATCCACATATATTTATGTCACATCACATCTCTTTACATCACATCGCATTCTTTCACATACACATCCACATCCACTCTTTCACATACACATCCACATCCATTCTTTCACATACATCCACATCCATTCTTTCACATACACATCCACATCCATTGTTTCACATACATCCACATCCATTCTTTCATATACACATCCACATCCATTCTTCACATAAATCCACATCCATTCTTTCACATACATCCACATCCATTCTTTCCCATACATCCAAATCCATTCTTCACATACATCCACATCCAGTGTTCACATACACATCCACATCCATTCTTCACATACACATTCACATCCATTCTTCCATCACATACATCCACATCCATTTTCATCACATACACATCCACATCCATTTACTTCCCATCTCACCCTTTCACATATCCTCTCTTCTCATTCTCATCTCATCATTCACATCCACATCCATTGACTTCATATCTCATCCACATTCATTTTCATCACACCACATCGTATCACATCCCATTTACATCTTTTCACATCCCATTTACATCTTATCACATCTCATTTACATCTTATCACATCCATTTACATCTTATCACATCCCATTTACATCTTATCACATCCATTCACATCCTATCACATCACGTTTACATCTTATCACATCCATTCCACATCCTATTCCCATTTAGTAGCTTTTTCTACTTTGATACCGATAATGGGACTTTTTCTAAAATTAAAGATTCTTTTTTTCGATGACTATTTTAATATTCCTTCTCAATTCCTCAATTGAATTATATTCAATATTCCTCTTTTGAATAAAATCACTCATGGGATTTACAAAAATCAATTTTATCCATATTTTCACTTTTGATGAATAATCATAAATTGAATTATATTAAAAATTCCTCTTCTTCCCACTTGATTTCATGGATCTCAAAAACCATGAGAATTCCCCTTTTTGCATTTAATTATTTATATTCCGATGTCATGGGAATTCCTCTTTTATCATCAAATATTTCTCATGAAATAAATTCATCTAAATTAAAATACCCATTAATTCAATATGCTAGGAATTTCTCTTTTACCATCTGAATGATTGAATTCCAATTGTCATAGGAGTTTCTCTTTTAGCATTTAAATATTTCTCATAGATAAAATAAATTTATCTAAAGTTCATCTTTGAATTTAAATAAAATATCCAATAATTCCAGTATGCTAGGAATTTCTATTTTCCCATCTAAATGATTGAATTCCAAAGGTCATAGGAATTCCTCTTTTACTATTTAATTATTTCTCATAGATAAAATAAATTTATCTAAAATTCATCTTTGAATTTCAATAAAATATCTAATAATTCCAATATGCTAGGAATTTCTCTTTTCCCATCTAAATGATTGAATTACAAATGTCATAGGAATTCCTCTTCTACCATTTAATTATTTCTCATAGATAAAATAAATGTATCTAAAATTTATCTTTGAATTTAAATAAAATATCTAATAATTTCAATATGCTAGGAATTTCTCTTTTTCCATCTAAATGATTGAATTCCAAATGTCATGGGAATTTCTCTTTTATCATTAAATATAATTATCATAATTTTCTCATTTCTTAATTATTTAATTACACAAACTTAAAAATTAGTTTTCCATTGAATGTGACCAAAACCATTCTTTTAACCTAAGATATTCAATCCTAGAATATGATAGGAAGTCCTCTTTTCACGTTATGCATAAGAATGAGTTATGCATCAATTTCTTAAAAATTTTACCATAGCTCCTCTGCTATTATTGGCAAGTTTTAATTTTTATGAAAATAATAAGACATAGTAAAATAATTATGATAGTATAACTATCTTTTAGCATTAAATCCAATTTATGGATTTATCCCATAATATTACCATATTTTTCAAGCATATAAGTATAAAAACCATTTTCTTAAACCTCTAGCTTCACAAGCCTAGAGTTTGATTTGTGAATAGAGAATTTCTCCATGAGAAGCATTAATTGAATATAGAATAGGTCATAGGAATGACAATTCTTTGGGGGGGAAAGAGAGATATGCTTTTACAAAAAATATTTTAATTTAAGCAAAAATGAAAACTTTATGTGTTTAATCATTAAAATCCATTAGAGAGCGTCAATTGCATTAAAGAGCCATTCAACTAAATACTTCTCAAGCTTGAGAGGAATTGAGAAGTGAGAAACATTTAGAGATTAAGAAAAAGACCATAAATCACACTTTACCTCTTATTTTTCTTGATTCTTTAGTTTGAGGAGAGGCCCCCAACCAATCAATTGGATTCCATGGGAAAGAAAGTTGAATTGGTTATGCATCGAACAATGTCTGTTCATGTGGAATCAAGTTATTTGTATGAGAATGGAGAACGGGTAAGTCATAATCTCTCAAATATTTCCCTTTATGTATACATGTTATGTGGTATGGATATCCAAACACAATGTTTTCTCGTTATGGTGGGTGGATACATTGGCGCTTAGTATGTTCTATCGAGTAAATTGCCATGTCCCTATTATTGATCGTGAGGCTGGGCAAAATGTTTCAAAGAAGTTATTCAAGGCTCAATAAAATTTCATTTTTGAAAAGAATAAGAAGCATCCATTCCAACGCACGATGGTCTTGGAGCGCTACATTCGAGGTGGTGTAGAAAGATCTCCTATGTTCTTTAGGTGAGACAATTTTCATAGCTACTTTTTCAAAATACTTAGATGCATGTTTATGATTGTATTTCATTGTAGGTGGCTAGTGGATACCTTCTCAAGTGAAGGAGATGGTGCCTTGGACATTTTTGCAGGATGTGGAGGCTTGGGACGTGCATGCCAAGAGTTAAAAAGGCACTATATGGGGATAGAGAATGACATGGAGGTAGCCAAAGCATGTCTGGGAGATTTCTCATTAGGTCGGGATGACACGTAGAAGAATGCTATAATTTGTGGATTAAAAGTCTTTGTAATCGAGATTGTCATGGTTTGTAAGTTTAAAGATCGATATATACAATTTTGATCTTTAAAAGATTGTGTTATATATTCAAGTAAGTAAGAAAGTATGTATGTAATGTATGTATATATGTTAGTGCTGCGTAGGTAGCTCTTGTATGTATGTCTGTATATGTATATGTACGAGGTGCATGAATTTAGATAGGTATATGAATATATGTAATTATATCAATAAGTATGATGTGGATCAAAAGACTTTGTAATCGAGATTTTCATGGTTTGGAACTTTAAAGATCGATGTATACATTTTTTATCTTTAAAAGATTATTTTTTATATTTAAGTAAGTAAGAAAGTATCGCTTCCGTGTCATCACCGAATTAGCTAAGCTTATGACATGGGGAGCGGAGCACAAGAGCAAAGATGGAGTAATGCGAATTCCATCAGATAGTCCTACATTTGAGCATATTGATTGCGATGGCCAGATTTAGCAAAAGAACCACGCAATTTAAAGATGGGTGTAGCATTAGATGGCGTGAATCCATTTTCAATGAGATCAAGTAAATGGTCTACATGGCCAGTGGTGTATACAGGGTAATTTCAGCTTCAAATTCACTGAAAGAAAGTTCGTATCGGGATTCGATTCCCCTCCTCTACCAAGGCTTCTATCTCGCGTTTCAACCCCAGTATCAGCATCTCAGCCTTCAATACCTGCAATCAAGCATTGTTCCCTGGATCGGCACTATGGTCACCCCATCTTTGATGTATGTGGCAGCAATATGGGCCCCATGCTTGTCAGCCACCTCATGAACGTAGATTTAGAGACCACATATATGTACAATCTCATGCTT